>NC_052157.1:85333084-86533084 GCF_902713615.1 Scyliorhinus canicula | reverse complement strand
GGTTCCAGTTTCGAGTAACTGTTTGTGCGGGGTTTCCACTTTCTATACGTATCTGCGTGGGTTTCCTCCGGCTGCTCCAGTTTCCATCACAAGTCCCGAAGTTCGTGTCTTTCGTTGAACTGAATATTCTGAAATCACCCTCAGTGCACTTGAGTGGGCGCTGGAGTGTAGCAACTAAGTGATTTCACAGGAACGCAATTTCTCTGGAAATATAAAACTACATGTCACAATAATAGATATTATTAAGAGTAATGCCAGTATTGGAAATTAAGATAACAGATTATGCGTCGAGACCTGGTTGTCCTCACACACTAGTCGGTAAAGGTAAGCTTTCTGGGGCAGCAGGCAATGAAGAACGCTGTCGTAGTTGGCCTTCAGAGCTGAAGGACTTGAGTACAGGAGGAGGGATGCCTTGTACCAATTATATACGGCGTTGGTGAGGTTTTGCCCGGGATATTGTGTGTAGGTTTGGTCTCGGTACCTGAGGAAGGATGTTCTTGCTTTAGATGTAGTGCAGCAAATGTTAATCAGAATTATTACTGGAATGGCAGGGCGGACGGATGCGGAGAGATAAGTTTGATTAGGATTGTATTGGCTGGTGTTCAGAACAATGAGGGGATACGTAAGGTGCAAACTACAAGAGTTTGACTGGACTAGGCAAATTAGATGCAAGAAGGATGGTGGGTACGTCCCGAACCAGGGGACAAAGTCTGAGGATATGGAGTGGACAATTTAGCACAGCAAAGTGGTACATCCCTTCACCCAGAGAATGGTCAGCCTGTAGATTCTGTTATCAAATAACGTAGGTGATGCCAAAACAAGGCATGCTTTCAAGAAGGAGTGAAATTCAGCGCATGTAGCGAAGGGAATCAAAGTATATTGGCGATGGTGGGTTAGGCCACTGAGTTCGATGATCAGCCATGCTCCTAAGAGTTGTCGAGTGGGCCAGAAGAGCCAAACGTTCTTCTTCAACTCTTAATTTCTATGTGTTATGTTCCTGCGTTTTAGTGTCCTCTCTCTCTGAACCATTAGCTGTTTTGTTAGTGATAAAACGCAGCGATATCACGGAATACGTTTGTATGATAATTTCGTGCATCTGCTGCCTGGAATGTCGGATTGATGCAGATTTTGCAAAGCAGAAGGAGGTCACTCGGCTAATCAAGTTGCGCCGGCGCTTGGAAAAAGCTCCCTACTTCGGCCCTCACCTCCCCGTAACCCAGTAACCTGTTTGGCACTAAAGGCAATTTAGCATCGTTAACCTGCACATATTTGGACTGTAGGAGGAATGCGGAATACCGGGAAGAATCCCACTCAGACACGGGATTTCGTGCAGACTCCGCATGGACAGTGACACAAAACGGAATCGAACCTGGAACCCAGAAGCTGTGAAGCAACATTGCAAACGAGTGTCGTAGAGTGCCGTCCCACGTGGAGGATTGAACAGCTTATGGTCCGATACAGACCTAACGTGCTTGGATTAACAATATTTCATAGAAAAATCAATCACATGCTGTTGCAGTGGCATTCCCGATTCATAATATAGGATGGGGGATTATTTCGAAGCTGACGAAATTAAAAACAGACAACGAGGTAACTAATTGGCCATCAAAGTCGTTTTCGTTCACAGAAAAAATTACAATAGTATTTGTCTTCAAATGCATTTTAACACAGAACAGATACAGCATGTCACACTTCTTTTTTTCATCATTTTGTTGACCAAAGCTGCATTAATGTCTGAAATCATTTGTGAGTATTTCCGACCATAACATTTGGCAATATCTTCTTCGTTGTTCCTTTTTTTTTTTATAAATTTAGAGTACCCAATTATTTTTTTCCAATTAAGGGGCAATTTAGTGTGGCCAATCCACCTATCTTGCACATCTTTGGGTTGTGGGGGTGAAACCCACGCAGACACGGGGAGAATGTGCAAACTCCTCACGGACAGTGACCCAGAGCCGGGATTCGAACCCGGGTCCTCAGCGCCGTAGGCAGCAATGCTAACCACTGTGCCACCGTGCTGCCCCTTCGTTGTCGTAATTAACATCGAAGGCTGGCGGAGGGGTTAAATTACAAAAAAATTGCCCAAGCTATGAGAACGATGCCCAATGAGGCAGCTATGCCCATCACTCACGACATGATGGTAGCGGTGTTAGTCAGCTAATTAAAGCCATGATTTGGAAATGCCAGCAATGGACTGGGGTGAGCACAGTAAGAAGTCTGGCAACACCAGGTTAAAGTCCAACATGTCTGTTTTAAACACCAGCTTTCGGAGCACTGCTCCTTCCTCATGTGAATATTCACGTGAAACATGTTGGACTTTAACCTGGTGTTGTCAGACTTCTTACAGAGAATGAAAGAACATTGGTGATTAAACGGATGAGAACTTACAGGAGCACGGGCAGGCATTGAAGACTGTATTTAAAGCCACGCTGCAAGAAGCGTTTGGCCCACCATGGGAGCAAATAAGCAAATCAATTCATGTGATAATTGTAGAGAAAATTAAAAATGTGGAGGAGGCCTTAATCCAGCAGCATGACAGACTTTGGCCCTTGCAAGCTGAAATAACGATCGTCATACAAAAACACGAACTTCAAGGCCAAGCCAAGCGTATGAAAAAGGCTGGTAGGTATAACATTGGGGAATCATTCAATTAGGTTTTGCTCACATATATGCTGAAGAACGTCTGCGCATTGCATTTTAGATTACGTGTTTTCTTCTGTTTTCTGGGATTTTCAAAGGTGCAAATCTTCAGTGAACTGATGACACTAGTATACTAATTTGTGGTCAATGTCATCGTTGAAATACGATATTATAAGTTTAATACTGTCCTCATCAATTTTAGAATTGTTCACCAATTCTGAGAGGGACTTGCAACTTATCGCAATCTACTGATATGGGTCAATCCTTTTGCATAACTGCATTATAAAGCAGTCAGAGAGTTGATACAGAACTTCTATCCTAAATTTCTCAGCTCCTCTCTAAGAAGCAATACCACTTGTTCCATCTGAACATTTCCTTGTAACAATGCGTTGAACATCAGAATAACTTGAGGTGATATTTTCACATAAACATGTTGCTCCTGATTCACAGTGTGCAATCCTATCGGCGGAATGTTCTGTGAGTTCTTTAACAAACGATAGTAAAGATGATAGCAGCTGATAACCTCCATTTTTTTTTGAAAACAGGAGTTTGGAGTTTCCTACTTATTGTGTTGAAACGCTCCCGTATTTCTTCGCAAACGACTTGTAAAATAGAATTGATACCAACTTATGGTATTAGCTCTGCACATTTACATTCAGGCTTCTCTGATGAATCTTCAAAAATATGTTTGAGAGTTAGTAAAATACCCATATATCCATTTTAATTGCCCGGACTGCTTCATACTGTGCAGAACATCCAGTTAAACTTAAGCTCTTTAGAGAAAATTGTAGATTGCCCTGTGTGTTTAAAATCCCCCATCTTCGTTGCGATCCAGAAAAGAAAGCATACAGCTCCTGCAAAATGCCAAAATAGTCAACAGCTGTATGTACAGTAGACACTGCCTTTTCTCCAACAAGGTTAAGTGAATGGGCTGCACATGGTGCATTGTCTGCGGACCTCTTAATGGTTATAAAGAGTGCTTGCAGATCTTTTCACCTGTATTTCTCGCCTTGCTTTTCTAAATATAACATTTATTTTTGAGTAGGTGTAATTAAAATATTGTATCCTTGTGAACATTTTATTGAAACAAATTCTTGCCTCTATCGCTATTACGAGTGCTATCGCGTTGAAAATTCACGTTAGCATTGGGATTGCCGTTCCAACAGCTTCCCTTTTAGTTACGACACGTCATCTACTGTTTTTATTTCTGTCATGAATTTTAAGAGTGTTTGAAATTATTTATAAGTGTTTTATATTAAATATACTTAGAATGAAACATCCTTAATTTGAACGTTTTTTCGTTTACGGCTAACCTACATGACACTTTAATAACTATTTATTTTTTATTTGATCTATTATGTTGCATTGAATTACATTATGATCTTAATATTATTGTTATTTTTTAAAAAATCCCTTCTCATACAGTAGACCCCAAATTTTTAAGCATTGTGGACTAAATTCGCTTCTGGGGGCCCCTCTGTGATTAGGGCCCCTGAAGCTCAAGCTTCATTAGTTTCACAGTAGATCCGCCGCTGCCTCCAGCCGAGCACGGGATCCTTCCCCACGATCACTTTCTTTGTTTTGGTGAGCGAGCTGATTTCCCACATAATTCTCCTTCGTCACTTCTCACTCCAGCATGGGTGGCTCTTTTAATTGTTCTTTGTTGGGTAACTCTGCTCTCATTGTCTGCAGATGTCATTGTTCAACAACTTTCAATTGGAATATATGTGCAAGTTTGCAGATATTCAGATCGGGAATGAGAAGTGACTTCTTACGCACCAACTAATTAACCTGCGGGCTGCACTCGACTTAGATCAGAATGCTTATTGTTCTGATCTTTAGTTGGGTATCAAAACATCAGTCTGAAGTTTACGATTGTCAAATTATATAGCAGGTAGTACATTTTGCATCACTAATAATTCTTTCTTCATTTAGCGCATGTGCGTGGGTCTGTGAATGCAAAATGTCTTCCTTAACCATACCAATTATCGTACAATGAACCACGCCACCTTTAGGCGTTTGCAGAAACAACTGTCTATTCCACTTCGAATCGAATATGCTCTACCACTATTTTCCCTGCCCTCCTGCGCAGCAGAATCAGACACATGTCATGAACCTGGCACCCGCTGCGTTCACCTGGTGAGCCATCTTCACCAATATTATTTAAAACGGTATACCTGCTTTGGGGGAGATGACCACAAGGGGCCCCTGCAGTGCCTTCCTACCTTCCTCCGTCCGTTGGTAAACCATTTGAGATCCCTTTCGGAACTCTTTATCTGCGGAGTGACTGAAGCACTACACTTGCTTTCCATGACTTCCTCATCATCACGCAAGCTCCAATGTGAGAAAATCCTCAGCTCCAGACTCATCGAGCGGTCTAATCGGAGCTGCAGCTGGACACACGTTTTGCACGTTAACGCGCCAGGGACAATGGACATGACTTTGAACTCCCGTATCGCACAAATGGTTCATGACACGGGTCTGGGGTTACGTTTATACAACTATAATGAAAGAAACACCCAAAAAACAAGACAAATGAAATTAAAAGAAGAACTACTTCCAAGGCGCCATGATGTAGCAGATAGTTTCATATTGGCAGCTCTCAGATTCTGCCCCTGGACACTTAGCCGCCACTTCTCCCCCTTGTAGTCTCAGCTGCCAGTTCCCCCTGCCCACAGTTCTAACAAACTCCCAGTTTTCACCCAACTCCACGAAGCACTGATCTGAGGCAGCACTCACGGTCCAGTCAGGGCAGCACTCTGAAGATTCTGTTTTTGTAGGTTTCTAATCTCAATGTCCTGGAACTGGTTTGATCCAGTTGAATAATTAATGTAAGTACTGCCTTAGCTGACTGAGAATGTTCCTTGCAGTTGCGTGAAAATTGGGAGTTCGAATGGAGTGTTGTAAATGGGTAAATAGTAATTAAACCTGCTCTCATGATGCCTAAGTTAGGTCTAAAATTGAGTAATTTTGCTATTTTGATTGGGGAATTAAATGTTGCATCACTGAATCAGGAGCAAACTGTAACTTTTGGTTCGTTAATTGTCCAACTTGTGCAGTATCCAGAAGTCCCGGAACACATGCTGTTAGGTGGCTTGGACATTCGTAATTCTCCTCAGTGCACTTGAACAGGCGCCGGTAGTGCGGACATGACGAGATTTTCACAGTAATTTCACGACAGTGTTATTGGAAGCCTTTCTGTCACACGAATGGAGAGTGTGATTCTCATATTTTGCTGCATAGAATAAACAAAGAGTTCAAGATATCACTCTGGCGTTGAAAAAGCTTCTGACATTTTTAATGCTGCAACGTATCTCAAAGGATGTCTATAAACCAATGCGAAAACGTCGCAATGTCATTTTCAACGAACACATAATATAATAATAATAATCTATATTGTCACAAATAAGCTTATATTAGCACTGAATTGAACTTACTGTGGAATGCTCCTAGTCGCCACATTCCGGCGCCTGTTCAGGAGAATTCAGAATGTCCAATTCACCTGACAAGCATGTCTTTCGGAACTTGTGGGTGGAAACTGGAGCACACGGAGCGAACCCATGAATGCACGAAGAGAATGTATAGACTCCGCACAGGGAGTGACCCAAACCGAACTTGGGACCCTGCTGCGATAAGACAACAGTGCTAACCACTGTGCTACCGCGTGTCACCGTGTCCTTTCCTGCATTATGAGGTCAATGAGATCGTTTCAATCATACATCTCCAATCTCCCGCTACTTGACATGCACAGGCACACTCAACTCGGAGCTTAATTTTATTTTTTGTTTGTATTCCTGTGTTTAAAATGTGGTATTGTAATATTATCTGCAGATTAGGTAACCGACACGACATTTTGCAGTTGTCAACACATTCTTGCATTCAATGTTGCTCTTCCTCATTGTTGAAAAAAAGGACCCTACCATGACACACATGCATACCGCCAAATGTGGTATTAAATTGATTTGTTAATTCATTATTCACAAGAGAGACTCGGAGGATAAGATGTATTTCGAATTCAATGGAAACTAGCCGAAATGCAAATAACTATTAGCAATGTAGTGTTTGTAAAACGATTCAGGACAGGAAAAATGAAGAACTCCACCAAGAATTCGTTGATAAACTTCAGTATAATTATTGCAGTGCAAACCAAACTAGTCCTATTGGTTTTTTAAAAAACATTTGATTACATTGTAGGCTCTATTTACATGATCTGAAAAACCTCCCCGAGGCGGCACGGTAGCAGATTGGTTAGGACTGTTGCTTGAGAGCTCCAGGGTCCTAGATTCGATTCCCGGCTGTGTGGAGTTTGCACTTTGTACCCGTGAGGATTTCCTCAGAGGGCTCCGGTTTGCTCACACACTCCAAACATCTGCAGGTCAGGCGGATTAGCCATGATCAATTTCCCCCTCGTGTTGAGAAACGTTAGGTCGAATACGGGAATTGGGTGCAGGTATGTGCGTGGGTGGGGTGCTTTTTTCTGGGAACCGGTGTCGACTCGGTGGGCCGGGTTGCCTCCTTTTACATTGTAAGATCTATGATGTTGATTCTATGATGATTGATTTGTGTGCCTGAAGATTCACTGACCTCGGGCTACTACAAAAATCCTTACAACTATGCTATGAATCAATTGATTCATGGTCTAGGGAATGTGATGTGGATAAATTGCATCTGTTTTGTGATTCAACAACAATCGGTACCATTGCACGTGAGTTTTTGACACGTTGCCATTACCATTGGAAACGTGTCAAAAACTCACGTGCAATGGTACCGATTGTTGTTGAATCACAAAACAGATTGTATACGTATGCAATACGGCGGATGACATTGTCCAGACAGCGCTTGAGCTGCACTGCCAAACACGAATACCGTCATTTAGGGTCCTAATTGTTTGGGAATATGTGCAACTTCATTACCTTCTTTAAATGTAATTTCAGCATTGTACTGTTCCTTCTTATCAAATCATTATTCCTGCACTTTGCTGGAGAAGTGTCTTGAAACTTCCACATATCAATGAAATTGCAAATGTCGAGAACTGTCTCAAAAATGTAAAACGCTACATTCATATTGGTAGGCTGATAATTTTAGGCCGACTTCCTAACACAATATAAGAAGGATGAAGGACACCATATCCATTCCGCACCACGTCCGCGCTTTTGGTGTTCGTGATCTATTGATGTGGGCCCATTTGTTCATGGAGACGCACTTATGGTCCAAATACAAAGCCGGACATGTTTTAGCACAGAGCAAACATTTATCACATCCGCCTGGAAGCCCAGCAGACACCGATTCAGAAATGTGCAATGCCCATCTCCCACCATGTCATATTTTCAGAGCATCCGCTTTTGGTAAACGTGCATAAGCTGACACATTCTTCAAGAAAGTATAATATATAAATCGGCTTCAATTCTGATAGTGAATGAGAATGAGTAACGAATGTACGGAAGCTAGAGGGACGGGAAGGTATTGGGTGACAGGATGTTGGGTATCAGCCTACTGGGACGCAGGGAGAAAAGATTTCGGCAGCTGAATTTAATTCGGATAGTAGAAAATGCTTACATATGGTGGCTGAGGGGCAGTTTTGAAAGCGTACATTTTTGGAGACCTGGAAGTGTCATGAAGCTCCAGTTTTCTCACAGTGGGTAGTGGGTAGAGCAGTTGGTTGGGCAGTGGGTAGAGCTATTATTCTGCCAGGAAGTGGATTGTGTTGGTGCCAGGAAATTCTATGGTGGAGTAAGAAAATGTTGGCGAGGCTCACTGTCTGGATGTACGACATTTCGCCCTTGAGCTGATATTGATGGCGATTCGGGGTTAGTCGAGGCGAGGGAAACAGTGTAGCGGTGCAATAACAGGGTATAAGATGCCACTGAAGTGTAGGGCTTTTCATAAGATAATGTTTTTTGGAGGCTCCGTGACTGATAAGATCTGAGGGCGTTACAGAGCGCCTGTGTGCATACCGTGTGTGCAAAGGTCTCGGAATGGGGTGTCAACTTGGTGGAGACGATGATCCATTTCCTTATATACAAAGACAATGGATACTTTTATTTTCTTAACTGTCAGAATCTTAGGTAACATTTTCGGCTCAGCAATACAAGCGTTGATGTCAGTTTTATTTTCAGACGGCTACTGACGGATATAAATTGCCAATTGGAAGTTCGAGGATATGACCTGTTTCCTCGGTGTCCGCCTGTAGGTGCATTCACGGACTAACCAGGCGCATCTTATCAGATTGTTGCGGAATACGATCATACAGACGGTAATTAACTTGGCCCTAATGTATGACTAAGCATTCGAATGAAATTCAGTTCTCATGCAACAATGCTAGAGAGCAACAGCTATGGGTACTATTACAGAAATGCAATCATATGTTATCGTTATACAGAGAAAGCCGTTTAAATGCTGACAGCAATCGATCAGCAACGGATCAAATTGGGATCGAAATCTTTACCGGTTCTGTATCATCCTTAATTAATTTGCTTTACAATAATTTTCTGAGGGAACACGTTTGCATTACATTCAATCACTGAATAGGCATTACCATTTATTTTCACGTTTCCTCAAGATATCTGACATAAACACCGAATGTGGACTTGAGAAAGCGGCCAATACAAGTCAATCGATGTCTCGGACGAAGGCTATCGATATTTCTTAAAATGTTGTTAATTTTTCAGTGTACGCCTGAATGGCCGTTGTCTACTTTTAATTAGGAGCTGGAGGCGTTAAAAAATAAATTTCATTGTTCCAAGGGATCAATGCGCACATTCCCTTCTAATTACACAATATTCCGTTCAGATTTAACTATCCTTTCAATTATTTAGATATTCATCATTTGGGCACTAGGGCTGTATCGTCCTCGACCATTATTCCCAACAATGTATTCAGATCCAGAACATAATCATTCTGAAATAAATGAATGCATGAACATGAGCAACTTTCGTGACTGCTGTTAGAAATTGGGGGAAATAAAGTTAAAATAGACAAAATCAATCATGGAGTTGATACGAAGCAGATTAATTCAGCTGTCACTTGAACACCAGCATTATAACTGTATGACGATGGAAAACAACAAGGTGATAGATGTGGTAACTTCAAAGTGGAGAGAAGGGAAATATCGCACGTACCTTCCAGAAGCCAACCGACACTTTAAGTAGGTTCAATGGGAATGGCCTTATTATAAAGGTGGAGCAATAACTCAAGGACAGCATAGATCAAAACTGTAAGTTCCCTATTTTGTTTCCCGAAAGAAACACATAAAATTTATGCACTCGTTCAATCTGAAGGTTATATTACAGATGCAGCCACCTAAACTGGTTGGCGTGATTATTCGCTTGGTTTTGCTCCTGGCCACACAATATCGGATGCTGTTAAGGAAAAAAGGTGGCTCGGTGTTCAGGTAACTTAATGTTCGTGACCAAGTCACAGTTTAACGTGAAAGCTGTTTGCATCCTGATCTGTTGACTTATTTATTTCGCTTTTCAGTCCTTAAAATCTTTGTTAATTGTTCACATAACGACTGGACTCTCCTTCACTAGATTATTCACCTTTCCTCCTAGTATATCAATAAACACATGTACTGTCCTCAAGCGGTGCAACAAATTACCGTTCTTATTTTTTGGATACTCACGCATTAAGGACAGAGTGCCATGTGCGAAATTATTGGTGCTCTTGGCGTGATTGTAAAAGAAAACGTAATGTTTTGCACAAAGAAATTTGTGACTTGTTAAATGTAAGGAGTGTGAGGAAAGCGTTGATCCCAGTGAGGTGGTATGTAATTTAACATACACCACACGCACAGATGGGTCTTGCACTGATTCGGACGTTTCTTTTCTTTTGTTTAGGAATGTAGAGGGTTTTTTTTTTAATTTAAGGGAAAATTTAGAACGACCTATCCACTTACCATGCACAACTATGGGTTGCAGAGGTGAAACCCACACAGACATGAGAAGCATGATCAAACTACATACAGACGGTGGCCAAAGGCCAGGATAGAATCTGTGCTAACCACTGCACCACGTTCCGCCCGAGGTCGAAATCAATATTCTGCAATTATTATGAGAAAAGGCTCTAGATTTCCCGAAGTCATACTCTTGAGGACCATATCGACCAATAGAGTTGTAAAGAAATTAACCAAGATCGGTACTCTACATGTCTTACCAAAATAATTTCAATCACATTGAGGTTCAGCTTTCATGCTTGAAGTAAAACAATATGAAGCATTTATCGTATTATTCACAGTAAAAATCAGCCTTCGTCTGGTGCATCAAATCTTCAAAGTACAGGTGATAGTGTTCACTCAATATTAATCTCATGATTGGGTAAATTATTTTATTTTTTGAAATTACAGGTGCACTAAATAATTCCACCATCTCGTTCTTATGAGTTGCTATATGAATTGGTCGATAGACATGAAAGTGGAAGACAACTGGAATTCATCCGCGGAAACCTATTAAGTACTCATAGAGTATGCTCTCTGACTACATATCGAATGCTAGAAAGAAATATGAAAGGGAAGGGCTTGTTAGGTTGCGTGGAGGTTTTTAAAGATGGAACATCAGGAAAGGATATCCATGGCTGATGAAATGAAAATGGCTTACTGTCACGAGTAGGCTTCAATGAAGTTACTGTGAAAAGCCCCTAGTCGCCACATTCCGCCGCCTGTCCGGGGAGGCTGGTACGGGTACGGGGGGGGGGGGGGGGCTGATAGGGGATCACAGAAGAATGCATTGGCAGAAGGAAAGCAAGTCTTAATATGGTTAGCAGTGTCGGACGACCCAATGAAATGTAGATATAGTGGACGTTATAACCCTGCAAAAAATGAAGTAAATTATCTGAGTCATGCCCCAAACAGACGTAAATTTCAGAGTGGCATCAATAATATGGGCTTGTTTAGCTCACTGGGATAAATCGCTGGTCTTCAAAGCAGGCCAGCAGCACGGTTCGATTCCCGTACCAGCCTCCCCAGACAGGCGCAGGAATGTGGCGACTAGGGGCTTTTCACGGTAACTTCATTTGAAACCTCCTCGTGACAATAAGCGATTTTCATTTCATTTCATTCATACTAAAATGCTTAAGAGTTCATGGGCAAGCCGACTTGAGGTGAATCTCCACTACGCGAGCCTCATTTTCCCGGGTGGGGAGCCCCCGCAGACAGTGGCCTTCCTTCATGATAATGGGATCCTCTCCCCAAATGTGGCCACCGCACGCCGCCGAAAACTTCGCGGGCGTCGGTGCTTTACCGGTGCAATGGCGAATCCCGCCGGTGGAGAATCCTTCCACTAGTAATGAAATAGGGAGATTCAAAAAGGTTAACATACTTGACATGAGTTTGTTAATGAGTAAGTTACCGAACATTTACGCAACGGACTAATTTATATGGCGGCACTTGTAGCACAAGTCAGCAAGTTGCTTCACAGCGCCAAGGTCCCAGGTCCCATTCCCAGCATGGTTGGCTATCTGTGCGGAGTTGTACGTTCTCTCTGGGTTTCCACAGGGTGCTACGGTTTTCTCCCACAAGTGCCGCAAAATAGACGTGCTATTACGTGCATTGGACATTCTGAATTCTCCATCAGTGCACTCTAAGAGGCGCGGGAATGTGATGACTGAGGGGATTTTCCACTGTAACTTCTTTGACCAGTTAATGTCAACCTGCTTTTGGCAATAATGAAGATTATTATTGTTACTTTTATTATTATTATTATCTCCCGGATAGGGATCGAAACGAGATGGTTGTCTTTATGCATTCTGGTGGGAATTGGTGGAAATAAATTAGATAGAATAGCGACAGCAATGCATGCTATAGCTGTTTGTAAAACAGTCCCAATAAAGCAAGATTGAAGGGAAATACAGCAAAGTTATCACAAGGAAATAAAGAAATTTAATATCGTCTACAAAATGTCATAAATAAATCGAGTTCATTTACTGGGGTTTCCGATCATACGTTTGCCAAATCCGGATGAAGCACAGCGTCTTTCTGTGGACTAGGGGTAAATTAATGCGCTCATCAGGATGGTTTGGCTTCGTTTCAATCTATCAGAGGAATGCACTGAAAAAGCAGGACCGACCATAGTTAGCAGACAAACAAGAACTATTGACAAGTACCTTTGTCTGAGAATGAAAATAAATCTTCGCACTCGTGACGCCAAATGGACGTCATCAATATGAATTCATGCAGTTCTGGATGAAGAACATACCCGCAGCATTTCAGAGTCTAGGAAGTCAAAATATTAAGTAACTAAATCACTATGCACTGTACATTGACGATTCTATCGCGTTCAGTCGAAGTTGGAAGAACAGTTGCAACACTAAAAATATGTATGAAGGCGGAACTCGTCATAGATTTGACGAAAAGCGAATTTCCTGAGGGTCAAATTTAATTATTTTTTTAATCGTGGGACTGGGCAAATAGCCGCAGAATACAGAAAATGCAGGGCACTTTGGATATTAGCGAACCGTCAAAAATAAAAATGATTGTAACCTGTCTAGGAATTAAACGGTTTATCGTATGTTCATGCCGAATGTTAGCAGTGTGGTACATCCAGTTAGAAGACTTGAATAAGAAAAACATGAACTGGATAAGGACTGCATTTTAACATTTGAAAACGATGTTGACAATAAAAAGAATGTCAACCGTAAATCATTATAGCACATTATTTGAGCTGATTGTGGATGGAGGTGGCAGTTGTATGTGAGCTGTGTTGTTCCAAGCATGAAATTGTCCTTGAGAGGAAATGAATCGTCACTGTCATGGGCCAGGATTCAGAGAACACCAAAGCATATCATGGAGTACACCTGTCACAAGACTTTTAAAAGATTTTGGTTCTGGGGAGGAAAAGGGCCCACTTTACGGGTTTGATGCAACAGAGATGTAAAGTACTTTAAAACCATAAGAATGTTTATTCTATGAATCCAGTCAACATTTTATAATCCCACAGTAAACAACGTACCAACTATCAAGACTGATAACCCAGAAAAAGATACAGTACTCTATAGGTAACCCTTAGTTGTTTTCCTAGTATCTATTAGCCAAAACACTTAATTAAAAAAAAGCAGGTTTGAATTCTCTATAGAGAACAGTTATCACTTTGAAATTATCAAGTGATATAAAGACCTTCTTAAATAGACAGAGACCAGTATACAACAGCGTGGTTTAAATGCAGCTCTCCCACTCAAAGCGAAACACAAACACAGAGCCAAAAACAGATCAAAACAAATGTAAAAAGGAGAATCACATTCCAGCTCCACACTCACAAATATAACTGCAGAAATTCGATAAAACACACTTTTCTTAAAGGGACTCTCACATGACAGCTCAAACCTAGGTATTGCACGAAATAAACGACAATTTACATTTGGTTTGAGCATTAAAATATTTCGAGATTTAGGTGAACATTAAACCAGCAGAGACAATTATTCATACGGAGAATAATCTCCTAAATATTCTGCAGGAATTTAGAAATCGGAATACCAGCTTATTCCGATGGTGTTTGCTACTACAACCGTACCATTTAAAATCATTATAAGGCCCCGAGCGAAAACTACATTGCGGATGTTATACCATAAGTGTAACAGAGACTATTTGGATTTATGAACGTCTAGACACGGAGTATAATTGATGTCAATGCATGCTTTGGATTCATTTCTTGGTTGATAATGTGGAATGGATTATTTATTTGTTGAGAAATTGAATGGCATTGGAATTACGACTTCACATTTGGAAGCAATGAGCGGGAGGGATCGGATTTCGCGTCAGTTATAAAATGTAAAATAATGAGTTGGCTAGAGGTACACGTTTGAAGAAATTATGGGTACGAATTCAGTGTAAAAAAGTATTTTACATATGTGACTGGAGAAACAATTAGGCTATAGTAGTGGGAACATTGAATCGGAAAGATGAGGTAACTGCCGTGTGCCAACGAAACAGAACATATTGCGTTAAAGGAGAAAACTGGGTGCTCGCTTTAAAGAACACCTCCATGCGTAAGCAGGACCCATACCTTCCTGCCGCTTTCCGTTTCAACTCACCGTCCTGCTCTCAGGTCCACATGTTCATCCTTGTCCTGCTGCAGGGTTCCAGTTGAGCCCAACGCAAATTGAAGAAAGAGCACCTCACCTTCCCATTGGGTACGTTTCAGCCTTCCGTACTTAAAATAGAGTTCAACACCATTAGACTGTAAACTCTCTGGTCCACCTCTTCCATTCGTGCTCCTATCTGTTTATTTTTCTTTTCTTTTCTCTGTTTTTCTTTCAACATTGTTTCCCTCTTCGCGCCACTCCAGTGGCCAACACCACCTAGCTGCTCTTTACACACTGCTCACCTTTGTTCTGCCAGTCATACATTTTAATTTATTTATGCGCCATTATTAATACTCTTATTTGATTTAACCAGCACCATTTAAAAAACTTTTGTCTTCTGTCCTCAGCATCTTTGGCTGTATCCACCTATTGTTGGCCAAATATCCGGCCCGAACGCTCTGCCCCACCTCCTTCAATTACAGTATAAATCTGAACCTATTTCTATTTGCCTGTAGTTTTGAAAAATAGCATCAGGCCTCGAAACATCCGGCCTCCCTTTCACTTGACAGACGCTGTCCGACCTGCTGAGATTGCACAGTATTTTCTGTTTTTGTTTTAGATTCCAGCATCCACAGACATTTAGTTTAAGTGTCCTTGCTACTCGCGCTCCTAACTGAAGGAAACATGGCATCGACAACGTCTCCTTGACGTGCACCAGTTACAACTAAGCTACATCAAATGTTAAAGTTTAGCCAGATATCCGATGAGCAACAATATATGTCTGAATTTTAGGAGTAGGTAAAAAGCTTACGATAGTGGAGGCTCGGTGGAACACTGGTAAGCATTCATGCCTTATAGCGCTAAAGATCCTGGTGCTATTCCGGCCCCAGGACACAGTCCGCGTGGAGTTCGTGCATTCACGCATTTTTTGCTTGGCTAATCCATTCTAAATTTCCCATTATTTGGAAAGTAATAATCTGGTAAATTTAGAAAATAACGCTAATGATGCCATCATAATAACAGTCTTTTTGTTTTTCACGTGACCGGTAATTTGTCCCAATGACCAGGTTACAGATCCGGTCAGATCAGCACAGCTCACCTGTCATGTCCCACAGATGATTTTCTTATGTTCGTTCCCAAACCATCTGGTCTTCACAAATAAAATTGTGAAAATGTTTTCAAATACTTTTCACTCGCCATAACTACTGCTTCCCCCACAACCGGCCTTTTGTGCACTCTGCAGCACGGTAGCATTGTGGATAGCGCAATCGCTTCACAGCTCCAGGGTCCCAGGTTCGATTGCGGCTTGGGTCACTGTCTGTGTGGAGTCTGCACATCCTCCCCGTGTGTACGTGGGTTTCCTCCGGGTGCTCTGGTTTCTTCCCACAGTCCAAAGATGTGCGGGGTAGGTGGATTGGCCATGCTAAATTGCCCTTAGTGTCCAAAATTGCCCTCAGTGTTGGGTGGGGTTACTCAGTTATGGGGATAGGGTGGAGGTGTTGACCTTGGGTAGGGGATAGGGTGCTCTTTCCAAGAGCCGGTGCAGACTCGATGGGCCGAATGGCCTCCTTATGCACTGTAAATTATATGTTCTATGTTCGGTCAAGGTCTCTGAGAAGGCTCAGATCATCATATTGCGTCCTTCACTGTGTATTTCACTGCTGTAAATCAGATCAGTTTTTCGCCTTTGGACCTCAAAGTTCACTTGGGCGCACGGTATTTGTCACGAGGGTGCACTTTTGATAAAGTTCCTTTTGGTTGTCCTGATGCTGTCCAAAATTTCACTGAAGAAATCTACGAATCTTCAAAAATTAACAAAAAACCACTAAAAGAGCTATGAAGAACAATATAATAAATTATGCACTAACGCTGAAAATAAAAGCAGATTGCAAAAAGTTCTACAAACATATAAAATAAAAAAAATAGTAGCAAATGTGAGGATGAGAAGGGTATTCGATAATGGGAAATGAGAAAATGGCTGATGCATTGATGCGGTATTTTGTGTCGATATTCACAGTGGAAAGCACAAATAACATGGCATTTTTGTATGGCAATGATACAATGGCAGGTGAGGACATAGACACAATCGTTATCGCTAAGGGTGTAGTCTTGGGCTACACCACTATGTAGCTAGATGTAGCGAATGGGGCTGAAGGAAAACAAGACTGCTGTTCCTGATGGCATGCATGCCATGGTAGTAAGATAGGCGACGGGGGAAATAGCAAATGCTGCCGTGATAACTTAACAAAATGCGCTGGGTTCTGGGGTGTTTCCGGCAATTGGAGAACAGGAAGTGGGAAACCATTCTTTAAAAAGGAGGCAGACAAAAGGTGGAGAGCCTGGGAGGTTAACAGCTGTTGTGCAGAAAATGCCTGGATCTATCACTAAGACTGAAATAGCGAGACCTCTAGTTAGAAATTGTCCCATTGGCCAGACTTAACATGGGTTCTCAAAAGGCAGGTTATGTTATACTGATTTAGTGGAACTCGTTGAGGGAATTAAGAGCCCGGTGAACAACGGGGAACCGGTCTATGGTGTGTATCATAATTTCCAGAAGGCATTTCACAAGGTGCCGCACAAAAGGCAGCTGCAGAAGATAACGGTGCATGACGTCACGGGTAATGTGTTAACAAGGGAGAGGATTGGATACTTGACAGAAATAAAAGAGTGGGAGTAAGTGCATATTTTTCTGATTGGCGACCAGCAGCTGATGTGTGCCTACGGGATCAGTGTTGCGTTACAAATGGTTACAATTTACTTGGATGATCTGGAGTTGGCGGTCAAGTGTAATGTGCCAAAGTTCGCAGATGACACGAAGATACGTGGGAGATTCAAGTGCGCAGAGATCATTGGAGGTCTGAAGAGGGATCTTGGTAGTGTAAATGAATGGGCAAGACTCTGGCAGTGGAGGTCAATGTTGGTCAATGTATCTTCATCCCAAATTGTTACAATAACAGCAAGATGGGCTACTCTTTACATGATTTTTAAAAACCTTTCATTATGCGACTGTGCTGAGGCACCTGGATATCCTTGTGCATGAATCACAAAATGTTGGGTTTTAATTGCAGCATATAAGTAGTAAGGCAAATGGAATTCTGTCTTTATTGCTAGAGGAACAGAATTGAAAACCAGAAGGTTATATTGTATTTGCTTGATTGCTGCTGAGGTACTGTGTACAGTTTCCGTCCCCTTACTTGGAAACAGAAGCCCTGGCACTGCAGGGCCTGCAAAGTTGATGCATTCTGTTGATTCTGGGGTTGAGTGAATCTGCTTATGAAGAGAAACAAATTGCACGTGATTAATTCATTGGAATTTCTACGCGTCGGGGCGGGGGGGGGGGGGGGGGGGGGGGAGGAGGGGGGGCTGGTGGAAAATATACAAAATTGTGAAGTGAATAGACAGGATATGTGTTTAATAAGATATAAGGTGTTTCCACTAGCGAGTGAAACTAGAACTACGGAGTAAAGACTAATCATGAGGGGAGAAGATTTAGGACTGAGTAGAGGAGGAACTTCTTCATCAAATGGTCGTGAATCTGCGGAATTCCCTGCCCAGTGAAGAAGATGAGGCCAGCTTGTTAAATGAATTGCATGCAAAGGTAGAATGATTTCTGAACAGGAACGGTATAAAAGGGTATGGTGAGCGGGTGGATAAAGGAGCTGAGTCCACAAAGGATGAGTCATATTTTTTTTGAACGGCGGAGTAGGCTCTAGGGCAGTGGTTCTCAACCGGGGTGCACATGGACCCTGGGGGTCCATGTAATATTACTGGGGGTCCACACAAAATAAATACCGAATTGGGGGTCCACGATGATATTTTAGTGGTCCATAGAGCAATTCTACTTCAGAACAATTGTTATTACTGAGAATTAAATTTTTACAGTAATCTACGCCATATTCAAATACAAAAAGTAGAAATATTCATGTAGCTATGAATTTTTTATGGCAATCAAGTAGAAGAAAAAAACTTTACATTTGATAGTGTCGAAAATTTAAAGTTACCTAGAGCAAACGGACGTGAAAATCACCCATCGTTTCTCCTTGACAAGTTTAATGAATGATTTATAACAGTAATCACTAGAAACTGTGTATATTTGATATGAATTGGTTATTTTTAGAGTAATTTAATTCAATTTAGTCAGTAAAAAGTTTTTTTCATTACTTTTCATATTAGAATAAGTTTGGCAACGTACGAAAATACCGCTAATCCGTTTCCAACCCTCACGGTAAGGTAGATGGACTTTAGTCATCGGGCAAAATATAAGGATTAGTTTACCACGCATATAAGCAGCTTTTTTTTCTGTGGAATGGCTATGGGGGTCCACAAAAGAAAATTAAGAGGAAAAGGGGTCCATGGGTTAAAAAAGGCTGAGAACCCCTGCTCAAGGGGACAGATGGCTTACTCCTGCTCCTATTTTCATGTTCTTATGTGTATCCACACAACAACTTAATCTGAAAAACTTTGGGTTTTTGTTGCCTCAAGCTTTCTGTCTCTTTTTCAGATCATTTGCGAATTGAGAAATAAGGAGTGAGAGGGGTTGAGCACGTGGCTGCAGGGATGGTGCAGGAGGGACGGTTTTGGTTTCCTGGATAATTGGGGCTCATTCTGGGGCAGGTGGGACCTGTACAAACAGGATGGTCTTCACCTGAACCGGAGGGGTACCAATATCCGGTGGGGGGAGATTTGACAGTGCTCTTCGGGGGTTTTAAACTTATTCAGCAGGGGGATGGGAACCCAAATTGAAGTCCCAATGTACAGGATGTTGAGAGTAGTGAGGTCAGGGATAGGGTTAAATGTTCGAAAGAGGGCACCGGCAAGAAAGACGCTGGTTTGAAGTGTGTCTACTTCAACGCCAGGAGCATCCGGAAGAAGGTGGGTGAGCTTTCAGCATGGGTTGGTACCTGGGATCTCGATGTTGTGGCGATTTCGGAGACATGTGTAGAGCAGGGACAGGGATGGTTGTTGCAGGTTCCAGGATTTAGCTGTTTCTGTAAGAACAGAGACGATGGTAAAAGGGGGGGTGGGGTGTGGCATTGTTAATCAAGGAAAGTACTACGGTGGTAGAAAGGGCTTTCGAGGACTCGTCTACCGAGGTAGTATGGGCCGAGGTTAGGAACAGGAGAGGAGAGGTCACCCTGTTGGGAGTTGTCTATAGACCTCCGAATATTTCCATATATGTAGAGGAAAGGATTGCAAAGATGATTCTCGACAGGAGCGAGAGTAACAGGGTAGTTGTTATGGGGGACTTTAACTTTCCAAATATTGACTGGAAATACTAAAGTTCGAGTACTATAGATGGGTCAGTATTTGTGCAGTGTGTGCAGGAGGGTTTTCTGACACAGTATGTGGACAGGCCAACAAGGGGCGAGGCCAAATTGGAATTGGTACTGGGTAATGAACCCGGCCAGGTATTAGATTTAGATGTAGGTGAGCACTTTGGTGATAGTGATCACAACTCGGTTACGTTTACTTTAGCAATGGGCAGGGATAGGTATATACCGCAAGGCACGAATTTTAGCAGGGGGAAAGGAAATTATGATGCTATTCAGCAAGATTTAGGATATATTGGATGGGGAAGGAAACTGCAGGGGATGGGTACAATCGAAATGTGGAGATTTTTCAAGGAACAGCTACTGCGTGTCCTTGATAAGTATGCACCTGTCAGGCAGGGAGGAAGTTGTCGAGCAAGGGAACCGTGGTTTACTAAGGAAGTTGAAGCACTTGTCAAGAGGAAGAAGAAGGCTTATGTTAGGACGAGACATGAAGGCTCAGTTAGGGCACTTGAGCCAGGAATGACCTAAAGGGAGAGTTAGCCAGGAAGGCTAAGTTAGCCAGGAAGGACCTAAAGGGAGAGTTAAGAAGAACGAGGAAAGGACACGAAAAGCCGTTGACGGATAGGATCAAGGAAAACCCTAAGGTATATCAGGAACAAAAGAATGACTAGAGTAAGATTAGGGCCAATCAAGGATAGTAGTGGAAAGTTGTATTTGGAATCAGAGGAGATAGGGGAAGCGTTAAATGGATATTTTTCATCAGTGTTTACACTGGAGAAAGACAATGTTGTCGAGGAGAATACTCAGGTTCAGTCGACCAGGCTAGATGGAATTGAGGTTCAAAAGGAGGAGGAGTTATCAATTTTGGAAAATGTCAAAATGGATAAGTCCCCTGGGCCAGATGGGATTTATCCTAGGATTCTCTGGGAAGCCAGGGAGGAGATTGCAGAGACTTTGTCCTTGATCTTTATGTCGTCTTTGTCGACAGGAATAGTGCCGGAAGACTGGTGGATAGCAAATGTTGTCCCCCTGTTCAAGAAGGGGAGTAGAGACATCCCTGGTAATTATAGACCTGTGATCCTTACTTCGGTTGTGGGTAAAATGTTGGAAAGGGTTACATGAGATAGGGTTTATAATAATCTTGAAAAGAACAAGTTGATTAGCGATACTCAACACGGTTTTGTAAAGTGTAGGTCATGCCTCACAAACCTTATTGAGTTTTTTGAGAAGGTGAGCAAACAGCTGGGTGAGGGTAAAGCGGTTTATGTGGTGTATATTGATTTCAGTAAGGCGTTTGATAAGGTTCCCCACGGTAGGATATTGCAGAAAATAAGGAAGTATGGGATCGAAGCTGATTTAGCGGTTTGGATCTGTAATTCGCTAGCTGAAAGAAGACAGAGTGTGGTGGTTGATGGCAAATGTTCATCCTGGAGTTCAGTTACTAGTGGTGTACAGCAAGGAACTGTTTTGGGGCCACTGCTGTTTGTCATTTTTATAAATGACCTGGAAGACAGTGTAGAAGGATGGGTTAGTAAATTTGCAGATGACACGAAGGTCGGTATAGTTGTGGATAGTGCTGAAGGATGTTATAGGATACAGGGGGACATATATAAGCTGCAGAGCTGGGCTGAGAGGTGGCAGATGGAATTTAATGTGGAAAAGTGTGAGGCGGTTCACTTTGGAAGGAGTAACCTGAATGTAGAGTACTGGGCTAATGGCAAGATTCTTGGTAGTGTAGATGAACAGAGTGATCTCGGCATCCAGGTACATAAATCCCTGAAAGTTGCCACCCAGGTTAATAGGGCTGTTAAGAAGGCATATGGTGTGCTAACCTTTATCAGTAGGGGGATTGAGTTTCGGAGCCACAAGGTCATGCTGCAGCTGTACATAACTCTGGTGCGGCCGCTCCTGGGGTACTACGTGCAGTTCTGGTCACCACATTATAGGAAGGATGTGGAAGCTTTGGAAAGGGTTCTGAGGAGATTTACTAGGATGTTGCCTGGTATGGAGGGAAGGTCTTACGAGGAAAGGCTCAGGGACTTGAGGTTGTTTTCGTTGGTGAGGAGAAGGCTGAGGGGTGACTTAATGGAGACATATAAGATAGTCAGAGGGTTAGATAGGGTGGAGAGTGAGAGTCTTTTTCCTCGGATGGTGATGATCAACACGAGGGGACATAGTTTTAAATTGAGGGGTGGTAGATATAGGACAGATGTCAGAGCCAGTTTCTTTACTCAGAGAGTAGTAGGGGTGTGGAACGCCCTGCCTGCAACAGTAGTAGACTCGCCAGCTTTAAGGGCATTTAACTGGTCACTGGATAGACATATGGATGAAAATGGAATAGTGTAGGTCAGATAGGCTTCAGATTGTTTCACAGGTCGGCACAACATCGAGGGCCGAAGGGCCCGTACTGCGCTGTAATGTTCTTAGTTCTATCGTCTATGTTATCGCTGGCCTGGACGTCAGTCTGCTTCCAATTGCTGCAAATGAGTGGGTAGGGGGATATGTTTAGTGTCCAGGAACTCCTGTCGGTACGCACTGTGATCTCAACAAACGCAGAATTCTCGATCAACGTATTCTCGTAATTTATAAGAAACGTTGAAATTTCTAATAAATTTAACACATTCAACAAATTCATTCGTTATCATGAAAATTTTCGACAACGACAGAATGTATTCATCTTAGTCTGCAACCGAATAAAATTTAACATAAATTACCTTAATTGTCCATGCGAATTATAAACAAAGGAAACCCCATAAGCTACTCGATTTTATTTCTCTAGTGTAATTTGTGGCTACAAATTGAATGCTGTCATGTTGTTTTGTAATATCCCAGTTGATTGGCTGCAACCCCCAATCTCTGCAGCGGATAAATGCTGCTCTTTAACTTCCAAGCGAATTTGCCTTCAATCTTCCTCCGGTGGTCCAGCTTATTGAGACATTTAAAAAATGCCGACGAGCTTTTTAAAACTGTTGCTTGTGACATTGTTTTGTACAAAGGAAGTGCGAAGTGTGAATGGTGTGAATACTTTGAATGGGGCTTGAAGAATCAGCTGCTGATTTCGGCCACAAAATCAATTCCGGCTCACTGCTGTGGAAACAAGTTTTTTTTTAATAGCGGTTTCACACACACAATTTACAGTGCGGAAAGACGCTATTCGGCCCATCGTGTCTGGAACGGCTCTTGGAAAGAGCACCCTACCCAAGGTCAACACCTCCACCCTATCCCCATAGGCCCAGGAACCCCACTCAACACTAAGGGCAATTTTGGACAATGAGGGCAATTTATCATGGGCAATCCACCTAAACTTTGTTTATACTCTGAAAATTTTGAAAAGGAAAATTTATTCCTCAGGAAAGTATATATTTGCGCCAGTACGTGTATCGCATTCCAGATTTTGAAAAGCTCGTTACATGTATTTATGTGATATGTCTGATTCGTGTTTTATTTATATTGTTTCCTATTTAAGAACTGTTCAATTACAAAATCAATGCAAATACGCGACAGTCAGCAACATTTGATTCCGTTCAGCCGAGTGCCTGGCGGAAATTATTACTTCTATTTTATTTTATTTTTTCTTCATTTATTTACGGGATGTGCTGGATGTTGCACATTACGGGATGTTGCTCTTCAGGTGGTGCTGGCGAATTGTGTTTTTCAAGTTCCGCAGTTTTGATGTGTAGGTATACCCACTGTGATTTTGGGCAGAAATATCCAGAATGTTGGATAAGCAACAACGAAGGGACGCCGATATATGTGCAAATCAGGGTGATAAGCGACTTGGAGGGGAACCTCCCGGTGCTGCGGTTCCCAAGTGTATTCTACTCTTCTTCTTCGAGATGGGAGTGGTCATGGATTTCGAAGGTAGTACCAAAGAAACGTTGGTGAGTTACTGCAGTGCAACTTGTAAGTTGTACACATTGCTGCCAGTATTCGTCGATGGTGGAAGTTAGCATGTTTGTGGAAGTGGACGCAATTCTTCCTGGATAGTGTCTAGTTTCTTGAGTATTGTTTGAGCTGAACTCAGACATACATATGGAGTGTATTCTATGGCACTCCTGACTTGTGTCATGTAGACAGAGAACCAGTTGTACGGTGTCAGCAGTTGAGTTACTCGCCCTAGGATTCCTAATCATTGACCTGACCTGGTAAAAATGGTGTTAATATTGCCGGTCTAGTTCAGTTCCTGATCAATAATAATCCCCTGGATGTTGATTGTGGGGAATTCAACGACGGCAATTCCATGGAACGTCAAGGGCCCAAAGTTAGATAATTTCTTACAGGAATGGCCTTTACCTGTGGCGATTTTGAGTTCTTTTTAACCTCAGTCTGGTCTCAGTGAACTCTGAGTCGGAATGTAGATATCAATTATTGTTTATTTCGAACAGCTTGCAAGCTTCATTCATTCTGATAACAAGGCAGGAGACCACATCTCTATTGAAACTTCTCGAGCGAGTGAGACAAATGGAGTACAACATCTGGTTTCACACACATGGATTCAGCATCAAGTTTCACGACCAAATAAGGCAACGGTGCAAATACAAAGCTCCCATAGGCTTTCCCCACATTCCTTAACCAGGCCTGAGGCCCCTTTTCCCAGTATCCCCTGCAACAAAGACATGGCCCTAGTTGCTGCCCATTTTCTCCAGCCAAAGTTAGAGATGTTTAAAAGTCCACTAACCTGACTCGTTATTCTACTGAAGTAAGATTTTACTCCTAACTTGGCCTAACTACCCATCATGCCTTTCTGTTCATTTCCTCATTCACGCCCTTTATCATTCTATGATAACTACTATTCCGCCTCCTAACCAACATTCCCTTTCGCTACCTGCCGACAACGGGACACCAGTGACGTTGTGGCAGGAGCATTGGCCTGGCATTTGGGTTACACTAAATTCAGTGCAGGTAGAGAAGAGACATGTTATATTTTCTTTCACCTCTGCCACGAGTGTCTCTATTGGTTGAGAAATGTTTGGGTAGGTAGTCCCTCTGATGGTCAAAACCCGTTTTAACAATTCGCCAGACCAACAATATCCCTGTTGCTGTCTCAGTCCAATTTTGAATTTTGGTTAGGCATACAACTCCCAATGTCCATTATAAACATCCACGGATTAATAACCTGTATCGATGTTGTGTCTAGAAGACCGTCCCGCAATTCATTACATTCCGTACATAAACATCTTATCACGTTTTTACTGTCACTGGCTCTCCGTCGGGTTCCTTCTGGTTTGATGGCCGCCAGTAACGGGATGTCATCTTGGTGAGTGGTGATGGGCCGAGTCTATGGGCATCATCTGAGCCATAGCGATCTTATAGCACATATTAAGGCATACAATGATTATACAGTATCCAATTATAATAAGTATTAACAATCCATACATCAGATAAAATCACATGACAGAGTTTTGAGAGGTAACACTGAGCTGAACCCTGCCTTAGGATTTATATCCCCCTTCTAGTTGTGCTCACCAGCAGATATCCCCAATCCTTGTCATTTGTGTGTACATGTCGTAATTTGTAAACTGTGCACGGAAATCAAGTGTAAATTGATCCATGTCGCAGCAAGTGTTTATTGACTCCCAGTACTGTTCTTTCCTCTAGTCCAATCACCGTGTACCATAGCTGTCGCTGCTCAGGAAGGTAACACAATAGCTTTCTCCGTGTGTTCCATAACCTCCAAAGCATCTGACTACAGTGGGGTAGCAGCACCGTAGAAGCTTCCTTATGTCGCTTAGAAACAGCGCAAAACTCCGTCCACAGCGACCAAATTGTCTTTAATCCGTCACTGGGTTTATTTTTGTTGGAAGTGCTTTCTGTTTCTCATTGGAATAGTAAATTATGATATCATGTATTATCCATTGATTACCTTGCTTTATTAATTGCAGGATATTCAACTGATCCTGTTTCAATTCCTGACTTCCTTACACTAACGTCGAACATTTTACTGAACCATGTAATCTGCCAGCCCTGGCTTACTTGGGGCAATCGCTCAGTTTTCTTCAAACCACTTGCGTGCGTTATCATTTTCCTTACAGCATGAAGTGTATACTTGCCATTATTTGTTTGTTTTTTGTCTTTTTAAAAAAACTTTGCAATAACACTAATCGCACATTTAATGCAGTTACATTGTTGGGATTACAAGCCAATTGAATCCATACATCACATTCCTTAACAACGTACAGAACAGTTCGTCTGTAATAACTGTTTACTCTCCAATGCGATATTGGTTGCTGCATTGGTAACAATTTTCCGTTCGTGGCATCAAGTTGCCAAGATTCTTAAAATATTCTCATTTAAAACACGGGGTTCCTCGTCAATCACTGCTGTCTGCTGAGACCCTTAGTAACTCCACTGCGTAATACACACCTCATGGATACCACAGATCATCCATCAGCTAACGTCCAGTTAGAGATGTCTGACCGGAGGTTCAATTATTCATTTAGAATTTGACATTTTGATTTGTTTGTAACCCATGAGGTTATTCTTCCGGGCTCAATCACTTAATTCCTTCAAATATGTAGTCAATTGTATCGTTATCCCCCCCCCCTCCCACCCCACCATACTGAAACATTCTTCTCCGGAGTGTTATTATGTTTCTTCATCTGCATTATTGTTGCTTCATCTGAAACCCAAATGAACAGGTCAAAGGCGGAGAGGGCCCATTTTCTTGATTTGTATCTTCCTATTCTCGCTTTGGTGTTCCAGGTGCACTCTCTCCAGTACTTCCGGATTTCAATTGCCACCATTCCTCTTTTGCTAACTCATTGTTTCAATCAGGTCGAAACTTTCCCTGATATATTTCCGATATTGCTACTGCATTCACTTCAACGTTTTTAATTCTGATTGTGACAGAAATGTTTAAAGCTAAGTTCCGAACCCGACATTTTCACTTCATAATCTGTCCTATCGATGCTGCTAACATGTTTCAATTCACTGCCTTCCTGACACCCACGCCCAAACATTCCCTTTTCCCTTGTCCGAGCGGTTGGGGAATATGATCTATCCTGTGGCACTGCATGCTTGCAGTGATACAGTCTCTAAGCATTGTTAGGCTATTCTTACGTCCCCAGGTCATCCCAGCAGCATAAACTACGTACTCCGTCACTAATCGATACCACAAGTTTGTCACTTGTCCACACGCTTACATACACTTGCCCAATCACTTGTCGTCAGCAAGGTTTTCTCTGCATTAATTACAATTTGTCATTACTACACCATCCCAAGATCAACATTTATCTTGTGGTCACAAACTTCAATTATCAATATTGTTTTGAGCTGAAGCATTTCCCCATTTCTGTCGTTCGAAATGCAATAGCAAATCCTCTGACTACGCTATATCTGTCATTCTCCTAGGTTTCATATGATTACTCCTCGTGCAAACTACCGGGCTACAGAACGTGCCACACCTTTGACACGATGTTTCATTATGTTCACAATGAATCATTTTAAACTGGGGACCAATTATCTAATGCAACATCCCCCGTGCTCCTATCAGCTATAATTAAAAAGTACAAATTACATTTGCTGCTCCTAGTAAAAAGAGGGCCTTCATTCTCTCATGACTATTCCTCCATCGGTGTTTCAGTTTCGATGCTTTTCCAACATTTTATTTCCTGAAATGTTTAAAATGGATGCCAATCGAGCTTGTTTTCGTCCTCCTTAACTTTACTACCATCTGTAGATACCATCTCTGTTTTGCTAGTTGATTTATCACGTTGCTGTCCCTTTGTTATGTTATGAATAAACATTAAGGCAGGGTGTGAAAGAGTGGTTTCCCATCTTTCTCACCGAGCTGTATTCGCGCCTTGCTGTCAGTCCTGTCTCTTGGTTAACTCTGTCAATTCTTAAATTCAGTTGTAACCCTCTGCTATCCTTTTTGTTATGGGAGCCAGACATTTTGCGATGTCCGAAAACTTTTCTATCAAATGTTGATAGGTGTCTGAGTACGATGATTAGCAAGCACCATACCATGTCCATTTACGTACAGATCAAATTTAATGCTCAAATCGTCCCTTCACGTCTCTCCTCTAATGGCCCGGATATTGCTACAGCTGTTTTTTACTAGTCCAAAATATGCTTCACTGGTCCACATAAAATCACTTTTCCAAATTTTCATAAAAGACTAAAGTCTTCCACTACTGTTCTCAAATACCCTAAATTTCTGATGATTTGCTGAACCCCACTACATGAAATGGGCGCTGTGATTCTAGTAACTTTGTCCCTCATCCCAACACTGGCTTCCCGACCTACCTTTAAAACTGAATACCCCAACTAGTCGACTTCGCTCCTGCCAATCTGGCATTTCTTTAGCCCTATTTTAAATCCTATTTCACTGAGTGTTTTAATAATTATGGTCACTCTTTCAACATTTGTCCTCTGATCATCATCTCCAATTAACACATGATCAATATGGACTAAAGCCAAGTCATCTTTAATGAGCTCCCTTACTATTGCCTGAAAGTGGTTCGGGGAATTAACATATCCTTGTGGCTATTTACAGTATACGTAATGTTTAGTTTCAAAGGTAAATGCTGCCTTTTCCCTGCTGTCCGTGTCTAACGGAACACTCCACAAACCGTTGGTAAATGTATAGTAGTTAATTAAGTTTTGCCTGCCACCTTCTACAATGTATGTTGTGAATGTATTAAATACCGTTTATCCTTTTTTTGTGACCTTGTTTAATGCTTTGTAATTCGATATCATTCTAAATGTACCAACAGGCTTGCTAAATGCCTGAAGTGGGCTGTTCGTCGATGCATATGAGACGTATTGAATGATTCCCTGCTGTTCAAACTCATTGATCATTATCTCCAGCTTGTATTTGGCATCTCGAGTCAAGGGATATTACTTTTACGGCCTGTGTCTGCCTCCCTAGATTGTGTGCTGGAATTGTGTGCTGATTACCACTGTATCATTCTTTCTGTTGCTAGGATGGCTTTACTTATTTCCTCTACGTTATCAATTGGTGTTACTTATTTTTTTAAAATTCTGCATCTATTTTTATTAATCTTTCCCTGCCATCAGATTCTCATTTCCTGATACTGCAAATAATATTCACAATGTAAGCTCCGGGGACTATATCTTTACTCCTCAAAGCTCCATCTGCAATTTAGTCCCCATTCTAAACTTCATTTCTTCTGCTAGCGATGTTCATAAAGTAAGCGCGCACTGGGACCCGGTGGAACTGTGCCATATAACTTCCATCGCCTCAACCTCATCTCGATCGCTTTGTTCCAGGACTATGCCGAGTTTAAACTAATCTTTAATAAATCCCAATTGATACATTTTGATTTCTCTTTTTGTTTACTTCCTGAGAATTGTGTCCTAATTAACTCTCACAATGTAAATCATTATTACTGATTTTCTAAAGAACTTTCAAATAGAACATAGAACATAGAACAGTACAGCACAGAACAGGCCCTTCAGCCCTCGATGTTGTGCCGAGCAATGATCACCCTACTTAAACCCACGTAACCCGTATCCCAACAATCCCCCCATTAACCTTACACTACGGGCAATTTAGCATGGCCAATCCACCTAACCTGCACATCTTTGGACTGTGGGAGGAAACCGGAGCACCCGGAGGAAACCCACGC
The DNA here is from genome assembly GCF_902713615.1 of Scyliorhinus canicula. Classification (NCBI taxonomy): domain Eukaryota; kingdom Metazoa; phylum Chordata; class Chondrichthyes; order Carcharhiniformes; family Scyliorhinidae; genus Scyliorhinus; species Scyliorhinus canicula. Next base: position 86,503,569 of record NC_052157.1, on the reverse strand, counting down.
ACACACGGGGAGGACGTGCAGACTCCACACAGACAGTGACCCAGCCGGGAATTGAACCTGGGACCCTGGAGCTGTGAAGCATTGATGCTAACCACCATACTTACCCCATTTTAAATATCACTTTAACTGCCGTGTATTGGCTCCTCCTAATTGGTGTGCAACTTCGTTTTGCAGAACACAACATTTAGGAAACTAGGTATACCAGAGGAAGTTCACACATTCTTATTAAACTCACACACTCATTCATCCGCCGAGATCTCCACTCAGACAAAAGGAATTCAAAGCATTGTACTTTCATTCATTTCCCAACTTTTTTTTCACTCATGAGACATATTCCAAGAATACATTTTTAATTTAGCCAATTCGAATTTTACGGAATTGAATTGTCTCTGGAACATTCCATCAGCGGTCTTAACTGAATTGTCTCTGTGGCATTCCCTCAACCCGTTAAAGACCTTAACCAAATTAAAGAGTAGTTTTATACAACGAATTTTAATTTTCAACCCACATGCAACTGAATTACCAGGCAACATTACCTTAGTTCCCAACCGACTTATTACCCCGTATTCCCTCAGTCACGTTTTAACCTTCAGCAGTACCTACATCGACTGAAATATTTTTTTCTAATCCGCCAGATTTACCTTTGATTTCGTCGAACGATTTTACCCGACCACATGCACGTGAACAAACCCGCTTCGGACTACGAGGCAGGGGAAACCCTTTATAATATACTCACACCGTGGCCCATTTCCCCCTCTCCGTCCAAAGCTGGTTTAATTCTGATTTCTTGGATAGTCGGGAATTCGCATTCGAAACACACCGCTGCCACCAAATGACGATTTTGAGTTCTTTTGCCCTCAGTCTGGTCTCAGTGAACTCTGAGTCGGATTGTAAGTATCGATTATTGTTTATTTCGAACAGCTTGAAAGCTTCATTCACTCTGATAACACGGCAGAAGACTACATGCCTCTTGAAACTTCCAGAGCGAGAGAGACAAATGGAGCACAGCATCTGGTTTCACACACATGGATTCAGCATCATGTTGCACATACATAGAACATAGAACATAGAACAGTACAGCACAGAACAGGCCCTTCGGCCCTCGATGTTGTGCCGAACAATGATCACCCCACTTAAACCCACGTAACCCGTATACCCGTAACCCAACAATCCCCCCATTAACCTTACACTACGGGCAATTTAGCATGGCCAATCCACCTAACCCGCACATCTTTGGACTGTGGGAGGAAACCGGAGCACCCGGAGGAAACCCACGCGCACACGGGGAGGACGTGCAGACTCCACACAGACAGTGACCCAGCCGGGAATCGAACCTGGGACCCTGGAGCTGTGAAGCAGTGATGCTAACCACCATGCTACCGTGAGGCCCCCTAAGACCATACATAAGACCAAATCAGGAAAATGTGCAAATGCAAAGCTCCCATATGTTTTCCCCACATTCTTTAACTTAGCCTGAGGTCCCTTTCCCCAGTATCCCATGCAACAAAGAAATGGTCCTAGTGGCTGCCCTTTTTCTCCAGCCTAACTTAGAGATGTTTAAAAGTCCACGAACCTAACTCGTTATTCTTCTGTAGTAAGAATTTACTCCTGATCTGACATAACTACCCATCATGTCTTTCTGTTATTATCTCACCTGGACTTCTTTGGCGCGAATGTGACTTGACGCTTGTCAGCCGAAGCCTTGATGTTGCCCAGGATTGTTCAATTTGGACCTCAACTGCTTAGTTGTCTGAGGGGTCTTCAGTAGTGCTGAACATGGTGCCGACATCTCCAAGTACCCCCAATCTGTGCATATGATGAATGGTATGTCATCGATGATGCGGGTGAAGATGGTTGCGTCGAGGCTACTATCCTGAGAAACTCTTGCAGTGATGTCCAGGATCTTTGATGATTGACGTACATCCACCAAAGTGTTTTCCATTGGGCCAGGTATGAAAACAACAACCTGGCGTTTTCCCACCGTATTCCCATTGAATCCAGTAGAGCTCGGGGCCCTTGATGTCAACATTGGTTAAATTCTCTCTTGGTGTCAAGGAACGTCACTCTCACCTCACCGCTGTCTTCCGACTCCTTTTTCAATGTTTCAACAAAGGCTGCAATGAAGTCAGGAGCTGAGGCGCCGTGGCGGAAATAAACGGTATCCATGAGCAGGTTATTGCTGGATAGCATTTGGAAGTCTCATTACAGGGCGGTAATTCACTGGGCTGGAATTGTCCAGTTTCTCGTGTACAGGGCACTCTGGATATTGTTTTTACATTGCTGGGTCGGCTCCAGTCCTATAGCTTGGAACAGCTTGGCTCGGCTTGCGGAGAGGTTCTGGGGAATAAGTCTCCAGTACAGTGGCCGTAATATTGTCAGATCTATAGTCTTTGCAGTATCCCATGTTCAGGCATAATGACATGTCCCGGCAAGACATTCAGAGGTTCCGTACATTTCAAGGCATTATGAGCGGGAGGCTTATGGATCTTGAGGAGGAGGTACATCTGATAATAGTAATGTTCCACTCTGTCATATTTTAAAGGGATATGTCCCAATCCCTCAAATCCTATGAAATGCAGACAATATATATTTCGGGAGAAAATGCAGGCAAGCAATTACCAACAGCTCACATCCCGTTAAGTGAAAATTACGTCACGAACATAAAAAGCAGATGTACAACATGTGACGCAGCTCGCCTGAGATCCCAGGCGATCCGAACACTCAGTCTGCTGAACCTCAGCTCCACACGTTCTCAGATTATTTCATCTTATCTTTGGTAAAGAGACAAGAACTGCCACACGACACTCCACCTGTGCACTCCACGTCGCCCTGAACTGCTGAAACAATAAATCTGTTTTCCTGTACTCGAATAAATTTGTAATGACGTCTTACTAACTGTTTGAGGCTTGCTATCAATTCCAGCATGGAAGTACATTCAGGCCGCGTCGTTGTTTCCAAAAGAATTACTATTTACATAATACTCATTTACCTGTCCCCCCTCCAGAAAGAAATAGATAAGGTATTGTCAAACTCGGTTGCACGACCCGCAGGTGGATCGCGGTAGGGAGGGTCGCAGAGCCATCCGTCATGGCGCCCTTGAATGCACAAATCTGCGCGCAACAGACACCGCAGCCGACTATTAATAACGCTGGCTGCAAGCGGCGTTGAAAATTGGCGTGAACATGGAAGCATAATGCGGCCGCTTGCGCAGTGCCCGTCACAGCTTTTTGTTTTAAAAATGGTGGGGGGGGGGGGGGTATTCATTTATTTTATCCCTTTAGTTTTATTTTTTTTCATTTATTTTATTCAGTTTATTTTTCATTTTACGAATTCGTGGGGATCTTTTGATAAAAATTGAAAGGAAAAAAATCCGAACTTTGGACCGATGGTGATTTCAAACTTTCCGACAATGGGACGCTTCACCTTCATCCAAGAGGTTACATTGGAGGCGCGAGTACGAGGGCCAAAGGGACCCAAAATCATTTCCTCCATTTTTGTAAGCAGCTAACAGGTTAAGAGAAAATGATGGGTCCAGGATCTCCAAGGTTGTCCGCGTGGGTCGTAGAGGCCATAAAGGTTGGGTCCCAAAGTTTGTTTGCTGCTTGGTAAAAATAAGATCCCGGAAAAAAAAGTTTGAAGAACACTGATATAGATAGCTCACTCGGATCTCCGTTTTCGTGCAACGTCTGTGCTCTTTCCCCACTCATTTTTTATAATTTGTCTGAAACGACGTGACTTCCTCTTGGAAGCTGCTAATGCCAGGTAGAATTGTGTTTTCAGCAAACAATATTTTATTTTTAATTGTTATCTCTTGTCCCCGATATAATCATCCGTAAATGACAATGACAATGACAATGACAATGACAATTTCATTTTCATTTTCATTTCATTTCATTTCATTTTCATTTCATTTCATTTCAATATTTGACCGTAGAACACACGTGATTTACATGTTCGCACTTTCCTCTTATGAGTGGATTTGCCAAACGTTATCTGAACATCCAGATAAATCAAATCCACTGGTTGTCGCTTTTTTGACCTGCTGCTTATGCCTGAAAAATAATGCTGCAAGTTTGGCAAACACGACTTACTTTTGGAAATTTATGTTGTCTTTATTTGACAGTCGTGATAGTTCTTAATTGTACTGTTATCACATGCATCATGATTGACTCCAAGAAGTTCAGTTTTACTGATGTTGGACTGACCAATTTCTAATTCCATATATTATCTCACCGTCCTTTTGAATATCGTGGCTATATGTTAAATTCTACAATCCATTGATATGTTAGAGAATTTACAGAATTTTTATCGATGAAAAACTGCAAACGCAGCTTAGTGCCACTGGTTCTTGATAACCAGGCCCTGTAAATGTAGCAGCTTTTAGATGCATTTGAGACTGCTGCAAGTTTATTTCACCCATAATGCGTTCTTACCATTCTTGATTTTCTGTAGACATTTGCTTATCGCACATATCTCTCAAGTTATTTGTGTCTTCTTGGTGAAGGGACAAGCTAAGCAGCTGATTAATTGTTCCGCCATTTCTTTGCCATCTAACCTCCGGTTTCGTACTGTAAATACATGCATTTGTCTTTATTGGATATTTTTGTTGACCATTTGTGTTCATATATTTGTAATTGCAAACCTTGCAACATTACTCTCATTCTCTTTCTTTCCCTTTTTGAAACCCCTTTGCTGAATCCGAAGCTTGCCTCAATCCTGGATTTGGTACTTTTTTCCAGAGTCTTGACATCAAACCTATTTCGAACTAACACTGCCCTGAATTTCGTTTCTTACACAAACTTCGCCGACTTTATTTACATTGCTGCGACAGAAATAGATGTACACGTTTATAATGCATAACATCGTTCATTGAATTTTAGCAATTGCCTATCCGCCGTCATGCTTTTCAATGAACTTCCCCAATCTAACATAGCCAACTGACTCCACACACTGTCATAACTTCCTTTGTTTTAATTTGTGAGCATTATTCGGATTGGCCTACATCTTTTCATATCCAAATGAAACACTTGCGTAATGCTCTGGACGCTTTTCCCGAAATGACCTCGCATAAGATTATTAAATATTCAGTTCTCATTGCACAATACCAAATCTAGTGGAGTGCGTTCCTGAGTCGGTTCCTCAAAAAATCAATCTGTACACACACCATCAATTTACCTCTCATACTATTATTCTTAATTTGATTAGTCCATTATATATGTTGAGTAAAGTCACCCATGATTACTGTGGCACCCTTTTATATGAATCTCCTGTTTAATGACATCCCCAATATTGCTCCTACTATTTGCAGACGCTGAGACAATCCTTCAAAATTTATTCCGCACTCTTTTTATCTTCTCCACTACTAAAAAACGAATTCTTCATTTAGATGTTTTGAGCCAAGAACTATCCAACTGTGCAGTGATTTCATAATGTCATGTCACCGGAATTGCGCTTATATCACATGTACCTACGGCCATCTTTTTTTCGACTTCAACCTGCCCAGCAGCAAGTTGAAATCAGCCTTCCACTGCAGGAGCCATCCCACAAAAGGCAGGATTCTATGCGTCTTTCCCACTGAGGACGTTTGCAGCTCGAATAAGATCATATTCCCGAATAATAGAAACAGATCAGATGGGCGATTGGCACATCAATGAGGTGTACACATGGTACTTTCCACGTTCCTGAAATTTGAGACAGTCAGGCAACCAGATAGACAGAATGCAACACCAAAGGGGAACAAAGGTATAATTGACAGCAAGATCAGAATCAGACAGGCCAGTTGACGCCAGGTATCCTCAATGCAGACAGAGTTCCAGCTAACTGCCCGGAAGCCACGTTTGAAAGTTAACATGTCCTAAGTGTTCGGGCGAGGATAATGCACATAACGTCATGATGGCAGTTTAATATTCGCCTTTGGACAAGTACAAGGCATTTGCCAGATCTGAGTAACCTCCTTGTATAGTATGGTAATTGTAAACTGGTTGTAACTTACAGATCTTTCTGAATAAGATAGTCTTTGCGAAAACAGGCTAACTCTGAAAGAGATCACAGTAAGATGTCTCACACCATCAGGTTAAACTCCGACTGTTTCAAATCACGAACTTTCGGAGCACTACTTCTTCCTTAAGTTACTTGAACTCACCTGAGGAAGGAGCAGAGTTCCGAAAGCTAGTGATTTGAATCAAATCTATTGGACGTTAACCTGGTGTTGTAAGACATCTTAATGTGCTCACCTCAGTCCAACGCCGGCATCTCCGCATTAAAGAGATCAGGAATCGTAGATATATTTTGCGACCTGCGGCTCGATACACATACATTGTTTGTTTATTGTAATCCAGTTCATGTGTATTTGTCTTTTTGTGAATTTGCAAAATAGTCTTGAATGCTTCTTTGAATATATTTGTGTTTATTATTCTCACCGGGGTTTCTCTTGATTATTCACAGCATTCGAAAAAAAGAAAATTATACATACCTACGAATTATTGTTTCTAGGTGTGATACCCTCGCAGGTTACGTGTGGTCCATGACGAAATACAACACCCCGGCGATACAACTACACAAACATCCATCGGAGTAGACACGATGATCGTCGTTTACAGAGGGCGATACAGACCAGAGTACACTGCATTGTCCACTCTTTGTTCTCGCTGTCTTCAATGGATTTTGATTGAACAAACAACACTTCAATATTCTGCCACGCGTATATTAGTCTCCCAATGCTCTAAAGCATGTTAAGCAACGAGAGAGTATTCCCGCTCGGATTCTGTAAAAAAATTCAGTATGATCAGAAAATTTTGCAAGATGACTTTGCAAGAAATGCAGGACTGAATTAATGACCGAATGGACGCATGTATGAATGAACGAACGGTCGAATGAATGAACGAACAAACGAAAGAACAATTCAATGAAATAAGGAATGAACGAATGGATATATGTTAGCGACTGCTGAACATTCAGGAGAGAAATATAATGTACTTTTGAAGTTTGCTATGTTTTCTTCAGGTGAACAAATAAACTACTTCAGAGAAATTTCGTGGCTGACAAAACTCATGTTGAAATTATCTTTTAGGATGGCCAGGATCTCTCATTGGTAAGTGAAATGAGGAACTGAAAGCTGCTTCCTTGTAACTCGTTATCATTAACCTGAGAAGGTGATCACAAGTAATCTGTGTTAGAACAATTGTATGAAATAGATCATTGTTTCATTTCGTAGTCTTGAACCTCCAGCTTCGCATTTACGTTCAGATATAACCGAGATATCCGCTCTCTTCAAATCACGGCAGCATCATGAGGCAGACATATTGGACAAAATATGTTGTGTGAACCCTTATACTCCCAAATATGGCAGTGCTGTAAACAGATAGGTGGTGCTGCAGTTGTTAGCAAGGAAGAGAAAAAAACAAACGTGAGGCGTGAGTACTTTGTTGCCCTAAATACGTCGCCATTGGTAAAATTATCATAACCTTTTAATTGCAAAAAGAAAATAGCGAAGTGACACTGCAGATTGTTAAGACGTGGAATTCACAATAAGAAAGCATTTATATATATATATATATATATATATATATATATAATAACTTCAGTAGTCGACCATTTTTCCTATCAAGCGTGCTCACTCTTGAACATTTCCAACATCTTTCGCTGGTAGACAATTCAACAAGTTCACAACTCTCTGACAGAAGATGGTATTCCTCATTACAGTACTAACAGGCTTACCCCTTATTCTTATCAGTGGCCCATTTTTATAATGTCCCCAATACCAGTAAGATAATTCCTGCATCTAGCCTGTCCGATTCCATCAGGGTAGTGTATGTTTCTCTGAGATACCCTCTCATTCTTCTGAACTACAGTGAGTGGAAGCCCAGTCGATCCAGTGTTTGATAATAGGTCAGTTGTGCCACCCCGGGAATTCGTTCATGGACATTTCTTCGACATATTCACTGGCAAAATTGTCCTTCAACAACTAGGAGACCAGTACTATACACAAAACTCAATACGGGGCCTGACCAAGGCCATGTATAACTTCAGCAAGCATGATTAAAATGTCGCAATTTAAAACATTTGGAACTAGAGGTGAAGTTAAAGAATCAGCACGATTGTGTGCCCAAAATGTCATGATGCTGCAAGGAGGCAATCCTGCTGCTAGCAGTTGTCCGGTTTTTCAAAAATGCTCCTCCAGTCTGTCATTTTTAGAAATCGTAAGGAGTGCATCGAAACATAGGGAAACTCAGAATTTAGTACGCAAGAATTGAAAAACAACGAAAATGTAATGAAAATCGCTTATTGTCACAAGTAGGCATCAAAAGAAGTTACTGTGAAAAGCCCCTACTCGTCACCTTCCGGCGCCTTTTCTGGGAGGATGGTCCGGAAATTGAACCGTGCTGCTGGCTTGCCTTGGTCTGCTGTAAAAGGCAGCAATTTAGCCCCATGCTAAACCAGCCCGCGCTTGATGTCACAACGGTATGTAAAGTAACTCAAAGTATTTTGTTATTAATTGATTGTATTCTTGTTTATGCCGCAAAAATCAGCTTGGCACATCAATTACAATTTATGTTACCAATCGGTTACGGACCTCATACAAACCTGTTCTGTGTAGGCAATTGATATTGTTCGCAATGATTACAAGTTCCCATCATTAGTTTTGAAAACTTGACCTGAACTGTGGAAAAATAGTACAAGAGATTATATGTGAAGGTATTGGATGGAAACATCAAGTGCCAAACTAAATAAACGTTGCAAAATTCTCTACTGCCAGAGTCAAAATTGTTGATTATTACACAGTGGGTAGAACTGCTGCTTCACAGTTCCCGGGTCCCAGGTTCGATTCCCGGCTTGGGTCACTGTCTCTTTTGAGTCTGCCTGTGTCTGCGTGGGTTTCCTCCAGGTATATACATTCATATATTCTATGTTCTATGATCCGGTTTCCCACCACATGTCCCTAAAAAACGTACTCTTACGTGAATTGGATATTATGAATTCACCATTTGTGGACCCAAACGGGCGCCGGAGTGTGGCGACTTGGGGCTTTTCACTATAACTACATTGCGGTCTTCATGTAAGCCTACATGTCACAATAATTATTTAAAAAGGATTTCTGAGAGTTTGTAGCTAATTGCACCTTACATAGATACATGGATACATAGAGGATCGGAGCAGAATAGCTCTTTTGCCCCTTCGAAACTTCTCCAACATTCACCATGATCAAGGCTGTTCATCCAACTCAAAAGCCTAATACTGCTTTCTACACATAGCCTTTGATCACATTCTCCCAAGTGCGATATCTAGCCACCTGTTGAATATATTCAATGTTTTAGCATTAACTACTTCCTGTGGTAAATAATTCTGCAGGCTCACCATTCTTTGGGTGATGACATTTCTCCTTAGATCTGTCCTAAATGTTTTACCCTGAATCCTTAGACTATAACCCCTGGCTCTGGATACACCCATCAGAGGTAACATCTTCTCTGCATCTACCCTGACTATTCAAATTAAATATTTATACGTCTCTATGAGATCCCCGTCCATTCTTCTGCACTCCATCGAGAGTAATCCAAACCTAGAAAATCTCTCCTCATATGACAGTCCCACCATCCCTGAAATCAGTCTCGTAAACCTCCGCTGCATTCCCCGAGGGCACGAACACCCCTCAGCAGAGAAGGAGACAAAAACGGTACTCAATCTCCAGATGTAGCATCACCATGGACCTGTATTATTGCAGCAACACATCTCTGTTCCTAAACTCGAAACCTTTCGCAATGAAGACCTTTATAACATTAGCCTTCTTTAGCGCCTGTTGACCCTGCATACTTACCATCAGCGACTGATGCTCAAGGACACGAAGGTCACGCTCTACACTCCCTCTCAGAATTTCCAACCAGGCATTAGTAATCTGCCTTCCTGTTTTTGCTTCCAAAGTGAATAACATCAACTTATCCAAATCATACTGCATCTGCCATTGATGTGCCCGCTTGCCAATCCAGTCCAGGTCATGCTGTTGGAACCCTGCACCTATGTCACAGTTAACCCTCCCACCCAATTTGCTATCGTATGTAAATGTTGAGATGTTACATTTTGTTCACTCATCAGATCATTAATATATATTGTGAATAGCTGGGGTCCCAGCACCGATCCCGTTGGTACTCCACTCGGTATTGCCGGCCAAGTTGAAAAGGACACATTAATCCTAACTCTTTGTTTCCCCTCTGTCTCAAGCCAGACAGTTGGTAGGATTTCGCCAGACCAGCTACGGAACACTGCCAAACATATGAGACAACGATACTGTGCCACCGATAAAAAAAAATAACAGACCAGCTGCGGAACACCGCCAAACAGATGAGACAACGCTACTATGCCACCCATAAAGAAAATAAAGTAAATCCTACCAACTGTCCTGGCATGAGACAATTTACAGCTCTTTACCTTACGGTTATCCCTATCTCTGGATCTGTAAGGACTGAATTACCTACAAATGTTTGCATTCTCAGCATTGGCTGGCATCTTTGAATTTGCATATATATATATATATATATATGTTTCTGGAACATTCCTCTTCATTCCTCTTCATTCACCAGAGAAAAGAGCAGTGCTCCAAAAGCTAGTGTTCGAAACAAACATGTTGGACTTTAACCTGGTGTTGTAAGACTTCTTACTGTGCTCACCCCAGTCCAACGCCAGCATCTCCACGTCTTGATTCAGGCAGGATTCCTCCATACTGTATGTGTGTTAACCAGTTCGTTGACATTCTCGATGTCAATCCAAATATTGGCACAAATGGAACTGTCCCCCAATTTATCTGTAAGTCCGAGGAAAGTGTGAAATTCGGTCTGACATTAAAAGACAACCACGCTCTGGACCGCTGGTACGGATATTTTTCGTGAAACCGAACAGAGTGGAACATAGCCGAAGAATAGCAAAAGTATAAACTTCCCGACAATGCCTTAAAACTGTTTGCATTTGATTCGTTTGCTTCTGTCAAGTGATCTCACTGGAACGAGGCAAACACTTTCACTGAGTAGTTTGATTAGTTTTATTTCGTCTTATGTCGTGAAATGTTATGATTTCGTGTACTCCTTCGTGTACGTATCTGCCAGCTGGATAACAAATTGAAGCCACCTTATTCCAAAGATTGATCCACTGGTGTGGTGATGGCGTGACCAAAAATGGCCCGTCTGGCATGCGAAACCTTGCACCGATTACTTCCAATTGTTCCATTTGTTTCTGCGGCAGAACAAATCCCTGCAGAGAACAGATACACTATTTTAGCCATTACAAACAATTCTGATGCAGGAAAATAGGAGATATTGCAGATACAACTTGTGTACAAGGGAATGTGACATAAAAATCATGTTTTCGTTGATGGAGATGCCGTTGGGAGTATCCCTGTACGACCAGTTCAGACACCAAGTCGGTCCCTAGGGACAAATGACAATACATCAATAAAGACAGGCAATTTAAAGTCTAATAATGCCGATAAAACTTGTCAACTCTTGGGGATTAAAGGAGACAATTCCAACAACCCACCCTCCTTACCTGGTTTCCTCCACGTGTGACAGTGATTCAACAGAAAAACGTGCTCTCAACCATCTTAAATGAACATGCAAACCATTTAGTTGTGGATATTTCTCGATTGACATTAAATTCTGGCATAATCAGTGACGCCCACGTCCGTTGACTGGATGACAATAAAGGTATTTGCCGAAAGAAAAACTAACGGCACTTTAAAACAATTGTTTCAGCCGACTGCAAGGAATTAGCATGCGCTGGCATATATAATCCAGTGAAGCATATACTCGGAACTTTGCAACGAATGTTGCCCAAGCAGATTGACCAAGTCTTGAAGTATCACAGGTAGAAATCCCTTTAAGGATGAAAAATTATAAGAATGAACGGCTAACCAAGTATGTCGTGGAGACGTTAAGTGAAATTAAGAAGCAGCCTAGTCGAACCAACTATGTTGTTGTCGCAAAATTATGCATATGTATACCGTTTTCCACTATATGCACTGCGACTCAATCAACTTGACATTACACACAGAATATTTGCAGAAGAGGTACCTCGCGTGTGAGCCATGCATTCTCGCCTACATGCGTAACAGATGCTTTTAGCTGAGCTTCGAATGACTATCGCCTCTTCCTCCATGAGTACTCTGGCAAAAGTAATTGCTGTAGAAAACCAAGGTTCCGTGATCGCCGGCGAGGTCGGCAAATAAAGGCCTTGCAGCTGGAAAAAATATTGATGTAGATTTAAGTGTTACGCGGGTCAATGTGTTGGGTGAACCGTATCTTGTAAAGAGACATGGCGTTTTAGAACAGATGATGTCTGAATTTTTATACGCAGTCACTTGTAAATACTTAAAAAATGTTATTTTAATCCTCACCTGGCAATCGTGTTCCTTCACATTTTAATATTTTTCATTTATCTTGAAGAGAACACCTAATCATCAATAAATTGCTCCTCAACTGAGGCTTAAATTAAGGTCGCTTTGTTGTCAGACTATGCCCGCTGGTCCTATCCACTCCGATAACGAGAAAACGTATCTCAGACATTTCACTTTCAAGCTGTTACGCAAATCGAATTCTCCGTTCATGTTAACGGCCACTGACATTTCCCATTGTGGCCACCCCGAGCTCGCAGAAATATATCAGCAAATCGCTGTAGAATCTCTATGCACCGAGTAACGAAAAACCAAGGGGCAATACAATAATTTAGTAGCGTGGTGTACAGGCCACGAAATTGTAGTGTTAATGTGGGAATAACATTAGACATGAAATCAGAGATACATGAAATAATGAAACAACTGTGACCACGGATGACACTAATCTGCAGTGACAATGGGTCATATTAGTCATTGTACAAAACAATGGATGGTTTCTGAACCAATATGCTGAGGAACCAAGAAGGTATAAGGACGTCGTGAACTGGATTTCTTGCAATGACAAACGATTGTTGGGAATCGAGTTGTCAGAGAACCATTGGACTGAGGGACCATCGTATAATACAATTATTTTTAAAGATGGAGAGTGCGGGATTTGATTCTGAGACCGGTGTCCTTAATCTCAATGAAGTCAACTATGATGATGTGAGGCATCACACGTCTGTGCTGGACGGGAAGATACTGCGTAAAAGGACAATAGACAGTTAATGACAGGAGTTCAAGGAACGAAAGGGTTGAATCCACAAGTTGTTATTCCTATTTTGTACAAGTGTAGAAAGGGAACTATGGCCAAACATAGTATACAAGGAGAATTAGAGATAGCATTAAATTCAAAGGAAAAACAGACCATTGGCAAGGAAAAGCTGAGTCCTGAAGATTTCAGCAGGTTAAAGTTCTGCAACGGAGGCCCAAGCTATTGGCAAATAAAGGGAAAGAGGGAAAGAAAGTAACGTAGGGGGTACATTAAAACACTGACTGTAACAGGTTATGTACGTATGTAATGAGAAAAATATAACGGCAGAACTAATGCAGGGGACTCGCAATGAGAAACGGGGGCACACAACAACGAGCAAAGAAATGACTGAGGGATGAATTTTGTAATTCACTCCTGTCTTCACAAATAAGTACATGAGTAATGTACCGGGAATTCAGAAAACTACGTTTTTGTGAGGAGAGGAAGGAAATCAGCTTTGATAGAGAAATGGATTTGTAGAAAATAATAGGATTTCAGGTGCATATATCACCAGGGACTGATAATCTTCATCCCAGTGTGCTTCAAGAAGTTGCCGTAAAAATACTGGATCCATTGCTGATCATTTCCCACAGTTCTGTGGCGTCAGCAATGGTTCCTACGGATTAGAGAACAGCTGATGAAAGCCCTCTGTTCAAAAAAAATAGGCAGAGAGAAAACAGGGAAATATTGAACACTAAACCTTTCGCCGGGAGCAGTGAATTTCCGAGAGTCCATTATGAAATGGTTGACAACACAAGGCCTGGAGATCATTGGTACAAACAGACAAAATAAAGATCGATTTACGAAAGAGAAATCTTGTTCGAGAAGTCGCCTGAAATTCCTTGAAGAGTTAACCAGAGAGAACCGTTGGATGCGGATTATGTGGAATTTCAGATAGTTAGACAAAGCATCACATAGAAGATTACTATGTAGAACTGAAGCGCACAGGATTGCGTGTAATGTCTTGGGATCGATTGAAAGATGATTAGCAGATTGGAAGAAAAGTGATGGAAGAGACGGTTTTCCGATTAGGAGGCAGTGACTAATCGGATCCCACGCTGATCTGTGATAGATCATGAACAGCTCGCACTATGTATCAATGATTTGAATGAGACAGCGAACTGCATCATCTCCAAATTTACGATGATATAACATTGAGTAGGAGGTGAACTCTGGTGAGGATTGTGAGCTGTTTCCCCATTATTTGGGCAGGCTAAGTGAGTCGGCAGATGAGCGGTAAATGCAGTAAACTGTGAATAAATGTGAGGTTATCCACTTCGATAACAACAATATGACGGAAGAGGCTTATTTAAATGTTTTATCAATTGAGAGAGCTTAATACTCAGCGAGGAATTTGTGCACTCTTGCATTGGTCTCTGAATTTAAGCGTGCAGATTTAGCATGCAAAAAAAAGGCAAATATTATGTTGGACCTCATAGTACAGGGTTTTGTGTACAAGAATAGGAATATTTTACTGTCATTGTATATGGCATTGGCGAGGCCACACCTGGTGTAGTGTGTGCAGCCTGATGTCCTTATCTGACGAAGGAACTGTTTGTTACAGTTAGACTGCAGCGAAGGCTGGCCAGGCAGATTCGTGGGATGGCGGAACTACCATTTGAGAAGAGGATAAATCGGTTAGGCTTATATTCAATGGAGTTCAGAAGAACAAGAAAGTTCTCACATACATGTATACCATTCTAACTGTGTTAGACAGTTTAAATACAAAAACAATGTACACTCTGCTGCGGGAGTCCAGAACTAGGGGTCATGGCTTGAGTATAAAGTGTGAACCTTTGCAACTGAGGAATGGAGACACTTATTGATCCAGAGAGTTGCGAGTACTTTGACTGCACTGCGACTGAAAATGTTTGAGGTGAAAGCATCGCGTAACTTCAAGAAGGACGTCAAAGCAGCTTTGGATGCTAAATGAATCATGGGTACGAGGGGAAGGCAGGATCAGGGTTCGGAACTCACTGACAAGACATTATCATAGTGAATGTCGGATAGGCTTGGAGACCGAATGTCCTCCGCGTTTTTTCAAAATTTCTATGCATTTTCCAATGTATGCTGGCCTTCAATGCGAGATAATTTGAGTGGAGGAAGAGGGCTATTTTACTCCAAATGTATAATATGTTCGTGAGACCACAGTTGGTGTATTGCATGCATTTCTGGTGTCCTTTATTGTTGAGGACGTCATTGCTGTCAGGGAAGTGCAGGGCAGGATAATCAGGGTTATGCCTGGGCTCGTGGGACTGTAATATGATGAAACGCTCACTCGGTTAGGGTTATGCGTATTGGTGTTTGGAACAGTTAGCTGGGCTGTAATAGAAACTTACAGAATTATAATAGGGTAGGGGAGCTCGGTGATGCAGAGGTTAGCATTGCTGTCTCACAGCGCCGAAGTCCCAGGTTGGAACACGGCTCTGGGTCACTGTCCCTGTGCTGTTTGCACACTCTTCCCAAGTTTGCGTGGGGTTCGTCCGCACGAACCAAAGAAGTGCAGGGTAGTAGATTGTACACGTTAATTTGCACCTTAATTGGAAAAAAAATGAATGGAATTTGCTAAAGTTATTTAAAAACATAATTTTTACACGATTAGACAGGGTGAACTCAGGAACAATGTTACCAATCGTGGGCGATTACATAAAAAGGTACATTAGTTTGAGGATGAGTGTTGAACCTATTGGGCTGAGGTGAGCAGAAATGGGAAGCACGATCGCAATGTGGTTAGCATTGCTGCCGATGGCGCTTGGGACGCGGGTTAGAATTTCGGCGCTGGGTCGCTGTCCTTGTGGAGTTTGCAAATTCTCTCCGTGTCTGCGTGGGTTTCATCTCTACAACTCAAAGATCTGCAGGATAGGTCGATTGGCCATCCTAAGTCCCCCTTTTATTGGAAAAAATGGTTGGCTACTCTAAATGTATTAAACAAAATAAATGTATTCACGCAGAGATGTGCCAATCTGTGGAATTTATTCCGAAAGAAAGTCGTGAAGGCCAAAACGTTCTGTACTCTCAAGAAGGAATAAGTTATGCTTTGGGCATGAAATTAATAAGTCGTATTGTGGGAGGTGGGGGTTGGAGAAGGGGGCATGGATGGAGAAGGGTGAAGGTAGCGAGCGGCAGGATCAGGGTATTGAAATTGATTATCAGCCATGATCTCAATTAACCCGAAATAACTCGAAATAGCCGACTCCTGCTTCTACTTGCTTTGTTTGTAAAGCGGTAATGCATCCGCCACCTAATCTATTAAAATAAATTTGACTGAGACCGCATTTTCAAAACAAAGGTTCAGGAGGGGCAGGTTTAGCTCACTGGGTTAAATCGCTGGCTTTTAAAGCAGACCAAGCAGGCCAGCAGCACGGTTCGAATCAGTACCAGATTCCCCGGGCAGGCGCCGGAATGTGACCACCACGGGCTTTTCACAGTAACTTCATTGAAGCCCACATGTGACAATAAGTGATTTTCATTTTCATTTTTTCATTTGAGGAACTAAACATGCAACATAATATTTATTTTCGTTATATTCCTACATTGCTCATCTTGATTGTGTGTCGTGGTTGAACGTTTGGTAACCTTCATAACTCATTGTCAATCCCAGTATTTGCTTGGTGCCCATCTGTCTCTTGAGAATAGACGATGCACCAAGTACCGTCATAAATTCTTCCAAAAAATTTTAAAAACCGCAGAACCTCATGCAAGTTTTCGAAACCTTCCTAACCTTGAGTTGAATTCCCTTAACTGGTGCAGCCCTTCGCTGCTGTGAAATCTGTGATGACAGCATCACATGCGCAAATGAGACGAACACTTGTGAGAGTATGTCTTGTGAGGGCAGCACGGTAGCATTGTGGATAGGACAATCGCTTCTCAGCTCCAGGGTCCCAGATTATATTCCGGCTTGGGCCACTGTCTGTGCGGAGTCTGCACATCCTCCCCGTGTGTGCGTGGGTTTCCTGCGTGTGCTCGGTTCCCTCCCACCGTCCAAAGATGTGCAGGTTAGGTGGATTGGCCACGATAAATTACCCTTAGTCTCCCTTAGTGTTGGGTAGGGTTACTGGGGATAGGGTGGAGGTGTTAACCTAGGGTAGGGTGCTCTTTTCAGAAGCCGGTGCAGACTCGATGGGCCGAATGGCCTCCTTCTGCACTGTAAATTCTATGATCTAGTACATGTCCCGAATGGAGACAAATATCGTTATTTGAGCCAGTGCGTATTCATAATTAAACGCTGCTGAAGCCCATTACAGGATATCCAGTCATCATTCTTAAAGTGTAAGCACAGATTTGTTGTGGAACATATTCAATTTTAAAGAGATATAATTTGAATTTTACCCTTGCAAGTGAAAGTGAGTCTTTATATGTTACTGTTAATGACTAAACAAGCCTCTTTGCTGGCAGAAAAGCGATGACACGTAATGCTTTGCAGTTTATTTGTGAATCTGTGCTCTGTTGTTGATGATCAATTTGTCGTTGGGTGACGCAGAGGCGACAACCCTTTGTCCTGTATTCCAGGAACAATGGTAAATATTTCTGTATACATTTTGAATGTGGCTTGCCTCTTGCGCAGGAGAGATAAGCGCCTTTTAAACACCTGAGTTCCAAGCGCCAATGCTAACATACGGATTATAGCGGGTTACCTCGGGACTGCAAGCTCCAGGCGCGAGCTAGCTATGAACAGAGACATATCCGACCATCTAAAACAATCTTCTTACTCGTGATCTACGTCACGTGCGCTTTTGTACTTGTAAAGTTTTATTTGTGCTCTGTGCAAAATAAAACAATGTGTGAATGCGGTATTAAGGAAAACGGCACGTGAAAGATACGTGAAGACTGAAGCATCAGAACTGTCCACCACAGGTTTCTCGTAGCACGATACGTTTACCGGTCGGTGACGGTTGGACTGCCGGATGGTCGTCCCAACGTTCTTCGCAGATAACAGATAATCATCTATTGTTCCCCATTTTCGATTTCCCTGAATGAAAATTTAAGCATTAACGCACAGGCTACGAAAAAAGTAAAAATTAGTGTATGAACAAGCTAGGGCTGCAGAACAGCACAGTGCTTCGCACAGTTGCCTGACAGCGTAGGGTCCAAGGTGCGATAACCGACTTAGTCACTGACTGTGCGGCGTCAGCACGTTCTCCCCCTATCTGCGTGGGTTTCCTCCGGCTGCTCCAGTTTTATCCCACAAGTTCCGAAGGACGTGCTTGTTAGATGAATTGTGAATTCATTGTTTCCCGTCAGTATACCCGAATAGGCGCCGAAGTGCAGCGACTAGGGGACTTTCACAGTAACTTCATTGCAGTGTTAATGTAAGACTACTTGTGACACTAGTAATATTTCATATAATTATATAAATATTTCTAAAGTGCTATGTGTGACGTCAGCTCTTTGAATAAAATGGCATAATCGAAGGGAATTTATAACAAATAACCGAGCTACACTATGCGAGATCAAGTTCAGGATGAATGATTTTCTGAGAAATACGTCAGGAGGGTCAATGTTTCATAAAAGTTAGCATAAATAGTTTGTAACCAATAGAGTAATTATGTAACATCGATTCGATCTTTATGTCTGCAATTGCTCCTTTATTGGAAAAAAATAAATTGGGTATTGCTAACATATTTATTTCATTTCCTGAGGAATTACTTTAGAAGATGATATCAGTTCGTCATATTTTATTATCAATCTAATTCCGGGCGGCGCGGTGGCACAGTAGTTAGCATTGCTGCCCACGGAGCTGTGGGCCCGGGTTCGATCCCGGTCCTGGGTCACTGTCCCTGAAGAATTTGCACATTCTCCCCGCGTCTGCGTGGGTTTCACCCCCACGACCAAAATATGTGCAGGATAAGTGGATTGGCTATGCTAAATTGACCCTTAATTGGAAAAATAATTGGGTACTCTAATTTTTTTTTTAATCAATGCAGTTCCTGGAATAAAACAGATTTGCATATTGTAAATGCAACATTACAATGCAAAATGAAATATCTGATGGGACGTTGTGTCGATATTTCAATTGTTTCTCCTCAGAAAAATGCGAACGCTATATTGCAATGACGAATCAGTCTATTTTCTTTGTCACTATTATAAAAGGTGCAGCGAAACCTTCAGAGGTTAATCAATCATCTCGGGCCGGAGTCAGAGTTTTGCAGTCAAACTACATTGATCGGGAAATGACATCGGGCGATTGATGATTTTGCACATGATTTTATCAGAAACAGATTTCCTGCCGTCTTATCCAGTTTTTTTAACCGAACATTCCATAATTACATTGTCGTTGTTTAAAAGGTGCTTACATCATGGGTTAAATGAATACCGCACTTGAGTCTCTACAAATCACCTTGTTGACATGGTCTTGCATTTAGGAAGCGACACATTTTAAGGCAAACTGCTTTAAATGGCAGCCCTATTTCCATTTATTAACTACGGAATAAAAAACTGAAACAAGGCAAGATACCTTCGTACTTGTCTGCTTCGTTAGTATAGTTACAATTGATACGGTGTCGAGCTGGCAATAAGGATTTGCTGAAATGGGTAGCCCCGTTCCTGAATGTCCGTTGTTCCTTTTAAATGTCACCCCCCCCCCACCCCTCAGACAGCTGAGGAATCAAGAATCAGAGGAATTAAAAAGTGGTGGCGATGCATGGTTCACCTCAAACGAGATACACCGAAAGTAAATGGAAAAGGATGAAGAAATAAATCTGATGTGACCTGCGCTAAATGGATATTAACGTGAAGATGAAAGAAATATGTATCCGTACGGAATCTATCAGGATTAAAACACAAATAACATTCAAGTAAGATATCTGAGTACCAGAGTAGATGTTAAACGACTAAGAAGTAAACTATGGACGGAACAGGATCATTGACTGTTCGCTGAACTATAATACAAAATCATATCTTCAGTCAGCAGGAAAACAATCACTATTTGCTGAAGCAAATGGAATAGTTTATTCTGGCTCAAAGTGGAAGCTGGAACTTTCAGAAAGCAAAATTGAGGAATTATGATCGGTATTTTTGACATCATTTGTATTAAGGGTTCTGATTCTACCCATGTGGAGATTCGGGATCCGGTAATTGTTCAACTCGAGGAATTTAACATTGAGAAGGCGATGGTGTTGGAAAGGCAATGTGAACCTAGACTTGATAAAGTATCTAAAGAGCATGCAACACCTCCAAGGATAATCAAAAAGATAAGGGAAGAAAGTGGATGAGACACCGCTTATACATTTCCAGACATTCTGAAACACGGGAGGTTCCCGAGCACTGGTGAATTGCAAGTTCAAAAACGGATGTGGAAATATAGCCGACAAATAGAGAACAGATCTCTGATTTACTTCGATGAAAAATGCCAGAGACCTGTCGTACTGGAAAAAAATCAATCGATATCCATTTCGGAAAGAAAAAACTAATTGCGGAAATTAAGGGAAATTCTTTTTGACCTAAACTTGCGAAGTTTTTAGAGAAAGTAATATAAAATGTTGATATGTGCAATGTTCTTGATTTTGTAATAACAATGTTCAAAGCTAATATAATACATTGAACATAGAACATAGAACATAGAACGATACTGCGCAGTACAGGCCCTTCGGCCAACGATGTTGCACCGGCATAGGAAGTCAAAAACTAAAAGCCATCTAAACTACACTATGCCATTATCATCCATATGCTTATCCAATAAACTTTTAAATGCCCTCAATGTTGGCGAGTTCACTACTGTTGCAGGTAGGGCATTCCACGGTCTCACCACTCTTTGCGTAAAAAACCTACCTCTGACGTCTGTCCTATATCTATTACCCCTCAACTTAAGGCTATGTCCCCTCGTCCTAGCCACCTCCATCCGCGGGAGAAGGTTCTCACTGTCCACCCTATCTAACCCTCTGATTATTTTGTATGCCTATATTAAGTCACCTCTTAATCTTCTTCTCTCTAACGAAAACAACCCCAAGTCCATCAGCTTTTCCTCATAAGATTTTCCCTCCATACCAGGCAACATCCTGGTAAATCTCCTCTGCACCCGTTCCAAAGCTTCCACGTCCTTCCTATAATGAGGCAACCAGAACTGTACGCAATACTCCAAATGCGGCCGTACCAGAGTTTTGTACAGCTGCAACATGACCTCATGGCTCCGGAACTCAATCCCTCTCCCAATAAAGGCCAACACACCATAGGCCTTCTTCACAACCCTATCAACCTGGGTGGCACCTGTCAGGGATCTATGAACATGGACACCGAGATCCCTCTGCTCATCCACACTGCTAAGAATTTTACCATTAGCCAAATATTCCGCATTCCCGTTATTCTTTCCAAAGTGAATCACCTCACACTTCTCTACATTAAACTCCATTTGCCACCTCTCAGCCCAGCACTGCAGCTTATCTATGTCCCTCTGTAACCTGCAACATCCTTCCACACTGTCTACAACTGCACCGACTTTAGTGTCGTCTGCAAATTTACTCACCCAACCTTCTGTGCCCTCCTCTAGGTCATTTATAAAAATGACAAACAGCAACGGCCCCAGAACAGATCCTTGTGGTACGCCACTCGTAACTGAACTCCATTCTGAACATTTGCCATCAAACAACACCCTCTGTCTTCTTTCAACTAGCTAATTTCTGACCCACATCTCTAAATCACCCTCAATCCCCAGCCTCTGTATTTTCTGCAATAGCCGACCGTGGGGAACCTTATCAAACGCAATTGACATGTGCTTAATATTGGATATCAAATGGAAAGAATGGTAAGAACATGAGTACGATATTGGCTGAGCAGCAGCGCACAGGTGTGAGTGACAACTAGTTACTTTTCACTGGATTCATCATTTCAATGAGTTCATCAGGGTTCATTGTTCTGGCCGTGCCTTCCCGCATAAATTTATGGCATAGAATGCGATTTGTTCCAATTATGAGAATATTGGCAGACAATACGAAGATTGGAAGACTACAATACTAAAAGACGCAGAGCCATGCATGGATTATGAAAAATATAGAATAATAAATTGTAAAATACATTTGCAGATACATTTAACAGCAGAAAATAACGGGATGATTTCATTTTTCAGGAAGAATATGGAAAAGCAATCCGATATATTTGACTGGTAACAGAGGGGCTGGGAAACAGATACCTGGTTTGTACCCAGAAAGAATCATAGAATCAAAGATGTTACAGCGCAGAAAGTGACCATTTGACCCATCGCATCTGCACCGGCCCTTGGAAAGAACATCTCACCTATAACCACGCCTCCCCTGTCTCCGTACCCCAGTAAACCAACCTATACTTTGGTGCATTAAGGGGAAATTTAGCATGGCCAATTCACCAACCTTGCATTGTGGAAGGAAACCGAATCACATGGAGAAAAACCCAAACAGACACGGGGGAAAGCACAGTGGTCAGCAATGTTGCTTCCCAGGGCTAGATTTCTCTTCCGTGTGTTCTTTCTGACACATTAGTTTTCTATCACATATTTATATTGTAACCGCGGCAAATTTCCTCACATAAAGATATCCTCCTCAGCCTCCACCTGTTCTTGCTGTTTTCCTACCATCTGACCAAAACTCGCTTTTGATTCTTGAACTTCAACTGTATCTTCACTCGTTGATTGTTCATCTTGCCTTAGCCTGCGACATTGCGACCTTGTTACTACACAATCCGTAAAAATCACAGGATATTCATCCTTCAACAATTCAGACCCCTTTACCTTTGCCACTTGAGTATTTATTTTCCCCCCAGTTTATATCGCTCACAGGCTGAAGTTGATGAAGGAATCCAAACTTTGATTTATGAACGAAGTGACAATTATCTGCCATTTCTGCTGCTCTTTCACATGATTTCTCACTACATCAAGAATTAATTTTTTAAGCTCCTCTAAAATTGGTCTATTTTCATAACTTTTATTCAACTGTCAAAATGATGTGGTGTGATCCTTTCAAACTCGATGTGTGTTTGACCAGGTTCGTTCCTTAAATTTCTAAAACTTTGTTTGCAGGCTTCATAGACTATTTCATATGCACCAAAGTTGGATTTATCACATCCTCTTCCCTCCCACATACCTCCTCTGATAGTGATTGAAATAGTGGCTCTGCCGAAAATCTTCTTTTGATTGAGTAATAACCATATGTCCTGTGGCCATTTCATTTGGAAAGCCACCCTCTCAATTGAAATAAAATGACTTGTACATCCTTCTCGTCAAACTTGGCAATGCTTGGCCATATGTAAATAGATCCGTACCAAACATTCGACGACGATGCATTTCCTCTTTGTCACTATCCTCATCACTATCCTCAGACCATACGTTTCTCTTGACCTCCGTCAATTTTAAATGACGCTCTCGTTTCTTGGCCAGTTTTTGACGGTCAACGTCTCTTTCTTATTCTTTTTCCTCACTCTCCTTTTCTTTACTCCCGAACTGTATCTCCTTTTCTCTCGTATTTTTTTCTGCCATGGCTATTCATTCTTTTCCCTCATTTCGTATTCAAGCTGTTTTAAATCATTTTCATGTCCAAACTGCATTAATTCTTTTCATGTTCAATCTGTTTGAACTATGATTCCTTTCTTGCTATTTCCATTTATTAGCATGGAATCTTAAATGCTCAGCCAACATCACAATTACCACGCCTTTACTTATTTTGCCAAGCAATGTTAACTGTAATGTTTTTGCCAAATCTAAAAGTCGTGTTTTAGTTGATGTTTATGAAGCCCTTCTCCACGCAAAGAAACGTCTGAGCCTCGGAATGAGCCATTGTACACAACGCACTCCCGATTTCCACTTGAATATAACACCTGTCAAGCAATTTTAAAAATGCTCACATCTCACTGTCAATAATTTTCACTGAGCCTACCCAATCACGAAAGACCGACGTTTATCCCGGAGGAGTCCCCAATTATGTTATGGGTCAGGGTTCAGAAACTCCAAAGTATACTTTGGAGTCCATCTGACCTATAGATGTTTCTGTTAAATTAGTCTCGAGCGGCAGAAGACCATACCTTTTTGGTGTTTTTTAACAGAATTCCGAGATATTGTAATGAAAATATGTATTAATCTAAAAACATTGTTCTCATTTATATAAATGCACTGCGATGTATTTTAATCAATAAATACAAATATAAAGACACCCACAGTTACAGTAATCTGTGTATCACATTTAATGAATTCTCATTAACTGTTCCTATTGAAAAAACACAATCCTAAGAAACAAAAACCCATTTTCAATTGCGTGGCCCATCACTGACCCCTCTCAACAGCAGGTTTCAACCCTTTCCGGAAGCAAACACTATCTTAAAATCCACCAACAAGGTCATTTTTACTGGAGCAGATATTTAAAATGAAACGAGAGAGAGAGAGAGGTAAAAACACTTCTGCTCTCTGTCTGAGTCCACTACAGTCAAAATGAAAGGGAAAGAGTAACACTGTGGTCTAGTGCTTAGCACAGCTGTCTCACGGCGCCGAGGTCCCAGGTTCGATCCCGGGTCTGGGTCACTGTCCGTGTGGAGTTTGCCCATTAACCGCAAGTCTGCGTGGGTTTCGCCCCCACAACCCAAAAATGTGCAGAGTAGGTGGATTGGCCACACTAAACGGCCCAATAAGTGGAAAATATAATTGGGTAATCAAAATTTATAAAAATAAAATAAAATGGAAGGGAAACCAATGACAGCTCACAGAACCATACCCACCTCCAACCACGCAATGACATGACTGAAGTCATGTGATAAGAAAAAAACACTTTCTTAAAGGAACACCCCCAGCACATTTTCAAGTGCCGTTTGACATAATCATACAATTAGTTCCCCTGAAGAAAACATACTGGCGTACTGCCCTTTCAATTCGTTGTAATGGCCAATATTCATAATTTCCTCTTTATAGAAAGTCTATCCTCTTTGTGTCGTTAAATTTTGATAGATAGCCCCCATAACGGAAACACCACTTCATTTAATCCCCTCAGTTTCTTTTGGGTATGTTCAATTATCCATGATCCATTGGTATTGCCGACAGATTTCCTGTTGCACGTCCTCCACAAGGTTCAGCTATATTTTAATCAGGTTGTTAATGACATCTCCGTGTCTTGCTAAAACGGTAGCCAAATTGTGAACGAACTGTGCAATGTCTCGGACCCTGTTTAGATGCGCATTTAGAATTATATAACCCTTTACTGGAATTTACTTGAGCTGTGAACTCCGGTCGGGGCCCCTTCAGTTCATAGCTGCAAGATCAATAGAGATAACTGTATACGTTGCTGAAATGAAGACAGTTGTGGCATAATTTATCAAACTGCGGTTTGACCCGATCTTATGTGGTCTGGTGGGAGGCAGACATTGGCCTCGCGGCTCCTTTAAAATGAGTTGCTTCAGTCATCAGTTGGCCAATCAGGTTCTCGTCTACTCCACACGATGAGATGGACACCACTGGGGTATGGTTCTAACTAGAACGTTTAGGACAAAGGATAGCGGATCATGGTTAACATTAGCATGAGGGATTCATGCACATTGTATCAATTGGTTTCCTTTTGTTTTGTTGAAGGGATGGTTGAAACTGTTGCAAATTAAGCAGACCATTTCGCCCATTCGTCACTATGCCAAAGGTAATAGTTCTGTAAAACATAATCAAGTAGTGAAACTTAAGAGATGTGACCTCTGTAGATGTCCAGTGCTGCCGAAGATTTACATTCTTCCAGGCGAATGCATGACTGGCAATACCTCGTGCGAACTTATCCATGTGGGTGGAAATATGGTTTGTCAGGCACGATCTAAAATACTTTTTTTCCTCCAATTCCGTGTTGTTAGTTTGTTCCCTCATGGAATCCCCGTCTACCTCGCGTATCAGCTTCTGATCACTGGCCTCCTGTCTTTCTCCATGCAGCTGTTTCGCAGGTCCCTTTCAAGCTACGCCTCTCTCTCCGCAATTACCATATCTATCCTCCGCGTATTACAATATACCCTTGAAGTCTGTTACCTCTCTCGGGGATGAGTTTATTCGTTATGAGGCCCGCTATACTGATAGGTGCCTCTTTCAGTCCTATTGAGATACTGGGCAGTGAATCTCCCCACCTTCGACCTGTATTCTGAAAGGCATTACGCACGTTTTGGTTAATGTTCGTTTCATGCTTTCGATCATACTTTAACGTTTAAAATGGTTCGGGATGCCAAACATTCTTTCTCTCTCCAACTAGTGAAAAGTGTGCCAGGATTGGAATATATTTGCACTGATATGCACACCCCGAGAAGCACTTTCTTCAACATGTTTCCTAAGACGATATTGGCAAAATACCTAGTGTGATAAAGGCTTATACCCATCTTGCTCCATTTTCCTTTACCTGGCCATCTTCTAGTCAATTGTTATGAAGTATATTTGTTGTGCTGCATTTTTAATGTGTTTCAACAACAAAAACAATCATTGTTTCTCCTGTCCCTCAGATTCTGGCCACGATCACCTCACCATTCTATTCTGTTTAGTTTCTCTACTGTCTTTATTTTGCATTTTTCCCCTTAAAATTTAGGCCACAGTAACCATTTCATGTCGAAGTGATATCTGATTTTAAATTCCAGTTTACTTTAACTGGGCACTTCAATGCGCCAGGTCAGAGTAAGATTATAAATCTCAATTCTTATAAAGGTTTTTTGTCCGGAAACTGGTTCTTGTTTCGTCATGCCATATTTTGATCTACAATCGTAGCCATCTTGTTCGCTTTCGCTTGAGAGATATTGAAGTCGTGTTGTCATCATTTATTTCAACTGGAATTCAAACATCGCTGTTAAATGGCACGTGTTAACAATGGCAATGTTTCACCTTGGCCCCTTTGAGTATGTGTTTGCTTTTCAAAGGTAACTCAGTAATTAAGTGTCTGACTTTTTTTCAATTAGGAATTACTGTAAACTATGTTTTTGAGCTATGTCCATTAAACGTCATTTGAAACATGACAGGAATTCATTTTACTCCAAATGAAATGGATTACATCATCAGTCCATAACCGCATATTCATTTTTCTGTTTGGTAGGCAGGTCTGTTGAAAAGGTCATTGTCCCTTATAGCATGCTTACGGCCACACTGCTGATTACCATGTCTAAGGTATAACAAGGTATATGTGCACATAATCAATATTTACATATCCTCTTTTACTGCCAGGTTTTTATCCAACTGTTCCACGTGCTAATTATGAGTTCTGAATGGGTTTCTATCCTTCGTTAGATATGTTACTTCTTAACTTTCGTAAAGCAATAGAAACAATCAGAAATCCGCGTAAAACAAAACTAAAACACACATTCTCTCAGATTTAAATTTGAATAAGTTTATTCTCAGAATTTTCTCCCAGTTATAGCAGCAAACTTCAAAGTGTTCTTATCACTTTATGAGAAAAAAGGCAGGCAGAATGATCGCGTTCATGCTTTTTTTCGAATTCCATGCACCACAGGAGTTCTGAGATGCACATTATAAACAAGCTTTGAAAAAAATCTTAAAACAACATGCAAGATTAAATTACAGCATGTCGACTAACCATTAGATCGATGACAATAGACACCTGCTGGAACACAAGGAACCGTATTCAGAAAAAAAGTGATTTGACCCGCAGCAAATTAAAGATGTCCCCATGAGTACGTTCTTTATTATTTGTAAATACATCAGAACTGTTCTCTGGGCAATAACGTAACTAAAATTCGGCCAGTGATCATTGACAGGAGATTGTGACTGTGGGTGTGGGAGCTAGGGCGATCCAGGATATGGGGTTGCAGTAGCCTCGCTGTTTATGCCTGTCCAATCGGATTGAGATTTGTGTTTCCTGCTTAAAAGGGAATGGAGACTACCAGAGCATCAGCAGAATTATTACAGCACCACCGTACCGTGAACCATTCAATGGGAGGAGAGGAAATCAATGTGGTCGTAATCGGGGATAGTCTAGTTAGGTGTATTGACACTGTTCTCTGTGACCAGGTTCGAGAATCCCGAAGGTTGCTTGTCTACCTTGGTCCTTGGTTGGAGTAACCTAGAAGCCGCCAAGCAGTGCTTCTATAGTAGAGCACAGTATAAACCAGGAAATACCTGGAATTGCAAGAAGGGCAAGGCAATAATGATCGTGATTTTAATATGCACATGGGCTGGAAGAATGAAACTGGCCAGGGTAGGCTGGAGGCAGATTTCATTGAATGCATTAGAGATTAATTTCTTGGACAGTATGGTGGGGAACCGATTTGCTACTCTCGATTTAGTAATCTGGATGATGATAGTGAATGATCCACTAGGGATTCGTGACCATCGTATGGTAGAATTCATGATTCAGTTTGGCGGGAGAAACTGGAGTCCAGCACTCGTGTTCTGCATTAAATCAAGGAAATTACAAAAGCCTGAGGACAGGTTTGCCCACTATAAAATGGGAAGAAAGGCTTAATGGTATGACAGCTGATGTGCTGTTGCAATTGTTTAAGGAAATACTCAATTTCTCACAACTAAAACGTATAATAACAGTGGTTAGCACTGCTGCTTCACAACGCCAGGACCTCGGTTCGATTTCCGGCTTCGGCCATTGTCCGTGCGGTTTTCCTAGATTATCAAAGCATTTACAGTGCAGAAGGAGGCCATTCGGTCCATCGAGTCTGTACCAGCTCTTTGTATCTGCACCTTCTCTTTCTGTCTGCGTGGGTTTCCTCAGCGTGCTCCGCTTTCTTTCCACAAGTCCGAATGACGTGTTGTTAGGTAATTTTTCCATTCTAAATTCTCCCGCATGCGCGCGAACGATCGGAGCAATGTGGCGACTAATGTATTTTCACAGTAACTTCATTGCACTTTTAATGTAAGCCGATTTGTCACAATAAAGATTACCATTATTATATACCAGAGAGGAAGAAAGATGAGAAGAGTTTTAAAATGCATCATGGTAAACAAGAAGGTCAAGGACTTTATAAAGACAAAAAAAACAAATTATATCGTATTGTAAAGGCCAATGGATGATTAAGAAACATTGAAACATGAACAATGGGACGCTAAAGATATGATAAAAAGAGCTATAATAAATTATGAAAAAATATTACCGGCTTGTCGATGAATCACTTATATCTATGAAAGCCAATCGCAAAATTAACAGTGGTTGGTCCTTTGTCAGAGTGTCTTCCGGTATCGACGACATTAAAATTCTATAGCGTCATGCAATTCATTCCATCCTCTATCTTTTTAAAAAATCATCCCTCCACAACTTTGAACATCACAAGTAATTACGTATCAATTAATAGAGCACGTTACATATCTCGATTATTTCATATTTGGTTGAAAGACATTTGCCAACATCAAGTTGTCTGGAATGAAGGGTATTAGTTATGATAAGAGATTGCAAAACCCGGTTTGTTCTCACTGGGACAATGGACGCTGAGGGGTGAAAGAAAAAAGTCCACAAACTTACGAGAGGCAGGGCCGGACTGTCTAGTCGGAAGCTTATACCCAGGGTGGAAGAGACAATTACTGACCCCAGAGGATTAAGGTATGAGAGGCAAAGTTTAGAAGGGATGTATGAGTGAAGTCTTTTGGACAGATGGAGGTGGGTGTTTGGAAATCGCGGCCAGAAGATATAGTGGAAGCGGTAAGACGGTGACGTTTAAACGGGTGTCTTGACAAATACGTGAATAGGGTGGGAAGTGAGGGATATGGTACCCATATGTGGAGAATGTTTTCGGTCAGATGGGCAGGATGTTTGGCGCATGATTGGAGCACCGACTGGCTATTCCTGTGCTGTAATTTACTTTGCTATTTCTTCCTTCCTTAGATCAATTGTAATGGGATTTTCTTTGTTTTTCACTTTTAAACTCTACAGCCAAAATTCATTGTAGCGAGGTTTAGAATCGGAATTGGATTTTCGAATAAACTTCGACAGCGGTGAGTTTGAAAGGATGGTATGAGTCTTTTAGAGTTTGCACATGCCACTAAAAAAGACTGATCCAATCATTAGTGGGATGGTTTTAAATCAAAAGAAGTATTTGTTCAACTATAAAGAGAGCAGAAGAGGTTTACGAGGGTCCTGCCAGGGCTTGATCATCTAAGTGATAACGAGAGACTGTATAGGCTGGAGTATTATTTTCTCGAGCGCAGGAGGCTGAGGGCTAACCTTATAGAGGTCTTTAAAATAATGAGGAGCAACGATAAAGTAGATAGTCGGAATATTCTCCCAAAGGTAGAAGATTCTAGAACGAGAGGGCACAGGTTCAAGGTGAAATGAAATGAAAGTCGCTTATTGTCACATGTAGGCTTCAAATGAATTTACTGTGAATAGTCCGCAGTCGCCAAATTCCAGCGCCTGTTCGGCGAGGCTGGTACTATTAAGGAGAGAGACACAAAATAGACCAGAGGGGAAAATTCTTTACAAAGAGATTGGTGAGCATCTGGAATGGATATATACACGCAGAGGGAGAGGGGGGTACAATTCCGTCCTTTCAAAATCAGTTAGACAATTACGCCATCAGGATGGGTATCGAGGGATTCGAGCCAAATACAAGCAAATGGGACTAGCTTAATAATATAAAGTTCGCTGCATGGACCAGCTGTGCTGATAGGTCTGTTTCCATGCTGTAAACATCTGTTACTTGACCTACATCAAGCGTCACACTCTTGCAGCATGCTTGATGGCCGACATCACCATCGAGTCCAGTTGTTCCAAACGACAGTGGAAGTGAAAACAAGTCCCCTGTGCTTGGGTGCGAACCATTGGCATAAGATCACTCAGTAGGATACATGAATTTTGTTTATTTCAAACGAGCGACATGTAATTACTGTTTGTCAGTTCAGTCTTATGCTTGACATTTTTTGCCGTCAATCGTTGACATTTTCAGGAAAAGGTAAATCTTTGAAAATGAATTATTTATAACAGTCACACTTTTTCAAAGATAAATTGTGACTAGGTGTCTGCTGATTTAGAGAAACTTCTGCAACTGACTTTAGATAGACCACCCCACGTCCCAGGTCCATCCATGCCGTGTCAAAGACGAACCCGAACATTGGCGTGTAGTCCGGATAAATTATAGCACTATTATTTCTAGGTTGTATCAGGGAAACAGTCACATACAGCAACACGCGGATGTTGCAACATCTTGTTGCTTATGAAACGCATTTTCCTGATAATGTGCACGAAATATATTTTGATATACTCAAAAGGCGGCTGGATATAACACTCGGGGACAATGTGATCAAAGGCTATGGGAAGAAAGCAGGGTGAGGCTATTGAGTTGGATGATGAGCCATGATCGCGATGAATGGCGGGGCAACCCAACCGACCAAAAGGCCTCTTCCTGCTCCTATCTTCTCTGTATCACTGTGTCTCTGTAAATTTCAGATGGCTGACCTAAATGCACAACTTGCAGACCATAAGTCTGAGCAGTATGATGAAAATTGGACTGATCCGTAAAATATAGGAATATTGAAATAGCGGAGTACATATCGAATCCTTAATATTAGAACATGGGAGATAGAACATAGAAAAGCTCAGAAAAATACAGGCTATTCGGCCCACGATGTTGGGCCGACCACTTATCCTAATCTCAGATTAATTTAAACTACACGCCTTCAGTTTACGCTGCCGATGTGTCTGTCGTTAAATATTCTTAATGACTTCAACTCAACCATCACTGCTGGTAGTGTATTCAACGCACCTATCAGTTTGACATCTCCCTTATATCTTCCTCGAATCACCTTAATAGTATGGTCACTCGTGACAGTCAATTCCGCACTGGGGAAATTCCTCCGGCTATCAACTCCACGCATGCTTCTCATCACTTATACACTTCTATCAAGTCACCTCTATTCCATCTTCGCTCCAGTGAGAAAAAACCCCAGCTCCCTCAAACCTTATTCATAATACATGCCCTCCAGTCCAGGCAGCATCTGGTGAATCTCCTCTGCACCCTCTCCAAAGCATCCACATCCTTCCTATACTGAGGGGACTAGAACTGGACACAATATTTCAGGCGTGTTCTAACCAGAGCTTTATAAAGCTGCAGCAAAACGTCCCGGTTCTTAAACGCAATCCCCCTTTTAATGAAAGTAAACCCACCATACGCCTTCTCAATAACGTAATCAATAAGGGTGGCAACTTCGTGGGATCTATGTACGTGACCCCAAGATCCCTCTATTCCTCCACACATCCGAAAATCCTGCCTTCTACATTGTATTCAACATTGCAATTCGACCTTCCAAAATGAATCACTTCACATTAATCAAGTTTGAACCCGATCTGCCACTTCACAGCCCAGCTCTGTATCCCGCCAATGTCCTGTTGTAATCTGAAACAGCCCACGACACTATTTCCAACTCCACCGACCATTGTGTCGTCGGCAGACTAACTAACCCACCCTTCCACTTCCTTATCCAAGTAATTGGAAGAACCACAAAGTGGAGAGCTGCCAGAACAGATCCCCGCGGGACACCACTGATCACCGACATCCAAGCGGTATACTTTCCATCCATTAGCACACGCTGTCTTCTTTCGGCCAGCCAATTCTGCACCCAGACAGCCATACTTCCCTGTATCCCATACCTACTGACGTTTTAGTTGAGCCTATCATGGGAAAACTATCACATGCCTTAAGGAAATGCATATACACCGCCTTCATCAATGTATCTCGTCACATCCTCAAATAATTCAATGAGGCTTGTGAGGCATGATCTTCCCCTCACAAAGCCATACTAACTTTCATCAAACTATATTTTTGTAAATAATAACAATTTCTATCTCTCAGTGTCCTTTTCAGTATTTTGCTCATCATAGACGTAAGACTCTCTAGTCTTCAATTCGCAGAGATGTCCTTATTCCCTTCCTTGAACAGGGGAACCACATTCGCCTCCTTACAATAATACGGTACTACTCCAGTGAAGAATGAGAACGCAAAGGTCATCGCTAACGGCGCAGCAATTTCCTTCCTTGCAGCCCGGAGAAACCGTCTGGCCAGGGGACTTATATATCCTGATGCTCTTCAAAATTTCCAGCACATCCTCCTTAACATCAAACTGTTCGAACTTATTTACCTGGTTCATGCAGTTCTCACGAACAACAGGGTCCCTTCCTGTAGTGAGTACTGACGCAAAATATTCATTTCGGGCCGCCCCTGCGCCCTCAGTTTCTAGGCACAAGTTCCCTCGACTATCCCTAAACGTCCCTACTCTCACTCTGATCGTCCTATTATTTCGCACAAAGTTTAGAACGCACAATATTGCTGAGAAATAACGACCCAACCTCTGTGGCAACGCCATATTGGAGATATGCTTGAAAAGGCAAGGTCCTGTCGCGACCTTAAAACGTATTCACAAACAAGAATTGCTTATTTCAGGCTCTTCGATGAGCATTTACTTTCAATTATTTTGTCATAATGGTTCTGTGTTTCTGTTTGAAATATATGTTGAGTTGTATGATCAGTCAGCGGAGGAACAACAGCATTTAATAATTACGAGAACGTACACGAATCATTATTTTTGACTGATGAAAAGCACACTCATTTGCTCTTTCACCTTTTTACACCATTAAGAAATAGACAAATGCAATGAGCATTTGAACCTGGAACGTGAGCAAAATAATTAGACTTATTGCAAAAAATATGTTAATATCTTCGAGGAAAATCCGCAGTTTGGGAGCTTAATGTTGTCTTGAACAACAGTGTAAAGTACAGAGTTTCGTAACATTTCCTAGTTTATAATGCTCCTGTTAATCAATACAGTTAACAGAACTATAATCCCGAACAATAAGTTATTTATGGTAAACGGGAGCAGCATTTCTGATTTGAAAAAATGTTTAATTTTGCAGGCAGTATGGCACTTCACAAGCATTCAGATATAACTGGAGAACTACAAATTATATTGCATTAGTGTTGGCAAGTGATCCTTCGTTCGGCTGACATATTGACATGGAGAATACTGTTGACTGCTTTTTTTTCGAACAGCCAAACCTTAACTGGCGAGTTATCCATGCCAAATCCGCTATTATTCATCAGTAAAATCATGACCAAGCAGCACCGAATTCCACTCCACTGTGAAATGTATTTTCTTGTGACGATTGCAGATATCATGGCAAGCTCCCGGAACGAACCTTGGATAAGGGGGGATATTGGGAGCCTGATTAGATATATAAATGAAGCATTCAATTGTTCCCGAAGAATACAAAAAGAGTCCGAACCAACTTACGAAAAGAGTTAGAAGTGCTAGAAAGGGTAATAAATGGTCCTGAAGAAACAGGATTCAGATAACACCCAAAGCATTTTGTGTGTATATAACGAACAAGAGAGTACCCAGCGTAAGGGCTGGTGCACACAAGGACAGAGGAGGGAATCTATCCGTGGAGCCAGTGGAATGGGCGAAGTACTAATTAAGTACTTTGCATCAATATTCCACAAACAGAGGGACCTGGTGGATGGCGTGTTAAGGGAATGGTGTGGATATAATATGGTCATTTGTTCATTAAAAATGTCGAGTTGGTTTGAGCCTTACAAAGAATTAAGGTCGATAGATCCACGGGTCCTGATGGGATCTAACTATTTTCGCACTTGGAAAATGTGAATTGCTGGCTTTGTCAGCATTTATTTCCTATCCGTGAGGGCATTTAAGAATCAACGACAATACAGTGGGTCTGGGGTCACGTGGGGGCAGATCAGATACGGATGACAGGGTTCCTTACATGACGGGAGTTTGTTAATGAATCAATTTTTTTAGGACAATGTACAATTATTTCATGTTCATAATTATACGTTCAATTCCCGATTTTTCTTGAATTGAAATTCCACCATCTTCCCTGGTGCCTATCGAATCTGGGACCGCAGAGCATTACCAGCAATTTCTGTTTTAAGTCCACCGATGATACCGCTATGTCACTGGCCTCTGAAGCATACAATTACCGGCCAGAATATAGAGAATCCCAAAGTATATCATGGAGTTCACCTCACCCACAACTTTAAATAGACTTTGGTTACGGGGAGCACAAGTGCCATAATCAGTTGTGTGGCGTCACAGATCTAAAGAATGTTTAAAACAAAACAATGTTTGTTCTATGAGTCCACTTAGTATTTTATAAACACACAATAAACATCTTATCAACTGCAAGAACTGATATTTTCACAGGTATAATATTCCATCGGTAACCCTTAACAACTTCCCAAAACCAAACAACGTCCATAAGTTAATTAATTAAAAAAAATATAGATAACAGGTTTCACTGCTCGACAGATAAATTTATTTCTTTGAACTGATCAATCATCTGGAAACATTCCTCAGCTTGTCGACAGAGAGATAATCGTACAGCTGTTTGCTTCGAATGTTGCTATCCAACTCTGAAAACGAAACTAAAACTCTTTGCAGCTGCCAGCTCAAAAACTAAAACAAAAGTTAAACAGGCAGACCCCCCCTCCCACCACCCACACACTGACATCACTGCAGCTACTAGATAAACAACCATTTCTTCAAGATATATCCACCTGAAAATACCAATGGAGACAACAGAAGAACATTGCTGCAGCCTTGACAGAAATCTTCGTATCTCATTGGTTACATGTAAACTCCCCGGTGACTTGAGAATATCCAACGTTATTCCCTTGCTTAAGCAGAGTACCAGATATAATTCAGGTAAGTATAGGCCCGCGAACATTATCCCAATGGTAGTGAAATTACTGTAAAACATTTTTTGAGACAGGATTCACTCACATTTCGAACCTGACTGACGTATTAGCGAGAGGCAGCATTATTTTCTGAAGGCAACGTTGGGTCTCAC
Source organism: Scyliorhinus canicula (assembly GCF_902713615.1). Lineage (NCBI taxonomy): Eukaryota > Metazoa > Chordata > Chondrichthyes > Carcharhiniformes > Scyliorhinidae > Scyliorhinus > Scyliorhinus canicula. Next base: position 86,467,694 of record NC_052157.1, on the reverse strand, counting down.
CGACTTTATCGAGTTTCTTAAGGAAGCCACACAGATAATTGATGAAGGAATAGCAGTGGATTTTGTCCGGACCGTCTTCTGTAAAACATTTGACTCCACCCATTTACTCCTCCACGATTTAGCCTGCGCTCATATCTCACCCGGCCTCATAAAAAGTAATGCATGAGACAGGGGCTTTGGAATCCCCTTTTGGATTAATGCGTTCGAAAGTGAAATTCACTGGAGATTGTCACTCCGAGGAAGCTACTTGCTATAATATTGCACGTTCTCTGTCAACAGGGGAAATGGCGAAGAATAAAGCTTCTGGTAAGAGCTAATAAAGACAAACAGACAGTTGTGTTTCGATTGTTTCCTGATGAGTTAATTGACATGCGGAGCAGTAAGAGTTCAACCCCACATTATGATTATGAATTGTTTTGAAAAACATCCCTTTTGCCCCTGAATGCCAAACGAAGTTCCAGGAAATATGTCCCTTGGCAGAAAACAAGGGCGCACCTTTCTTCAATCATTTCTTTAAGATAGAATAACAATTCGAGATATTGAGCAATGTGTTATCTGGTGTTGAGCGAGGAAGTTTACGATCGAAACGATTAAAAATATAAACAAGAGTGTTCAAAAACAGCAACATAGCTGGATTTCCCAAGTGAGTACGTACTCCGTGATTATTATCCTTCCCTTTCTTTTCGTGAATTTAAGGCTCCATGGTGAAGTCCACATCGTGAAAAACCACCACATTCTGTAAACTTTAAAAATGTGTTGAAAAGAAAATTATAATTTCTGCCCTGGGAAACGTGGTTATAAATAGAGGATAATGGATGGAACTTACCGACGTTCGGACAGTGTCTATGTGGAGGGGAATTATTAATGTTATACACAATTACTACCATTTCCTCCAAAGACTGAGACTTTCAAGTTCACATTTCTAGAGACCTGTGGGCGAAATTTTAATCCGTGTTAGCTAGCGTTGGAACTGACCATTTTATTGATAGTTCGTGGAAAACCGCTGTCCCTGGACAGGCCGAAGTTTATTGCACAACATTAATTTCTCTTGAGGATAAGTAGTTTTGCTGCCTTTTTGAATTATTGACTTCCTGTGTTGCTGCAACACCCAATGCTTTTGAAAGCGGAGTACCAAGATTGAGATTCGGCGACTGATATGAAACGGCGGTGCAGTCCAAGCAAGTGTGGTGTAAACTTCGCTGGGAACTTGCAAGGGGTGCAGCTGACATGCATTTCCTGACCTTTTTAATTCCGGGTCACAGTCGTCACTGCTTCAGAAGATGCTGTCGAAGGGGAGTTTCTGACATTCCGCATTGCGTATTGTTTTAGGTTCACACTGTTCGACTATGGCGGTAATTGTAACGGTAATGGAAGATGTGCAAATCTCGCAGACGTCTCTGTCCCATATATCTTCCTGCAAATCCGTCTTGTGACTTGCCGAGGAGAGGAAAGCTCTTTACAGAGAAGAACATTTTTTCTGAGGCCTCAGTCCATCACCTCTCCTTCCGGACGCACTGTTTATGTTTCCAGTAACTTTCAACATGTGGATTGCTGAAGTATTCACGGCGGCGATGCAATCGTAGAACCGAAGATCCAGAATTGTTTTCATTCTCGCTGTTTGGTGATGGTCTCTGCCTATCACATGTTTGTCGTGAAAGTTACATGAAACTTTTGAACACAAGGTAATTGCGGTATTGCTGAATTTGGAATAGATTGATTTAACATCTGCACAGTCATACCTTGTGCTTGAATCCGTAGCAGCCCTGCTTTTGACCTTATGATTAACCAACATAATTCTTTTTTTTTCAATAACTGTCGTGTACCCAATTCATTTGTTTCCAAATAAGGGCCAATTTACCGTGATCAATCCACCGATCCTGCACATCTTTGAGTTGTGGGGGCATAACTCACGAAAGCACGGTAGCACAAGTTGATAGCACTGTGGCTTCAGAGCGCCAGGGTCCCAGGTTTGATTCCCTGCTGTGTTGTTAACATGTGCTAGATGCTGTGGTATGAAGAGACAAGAATTCAGCTCCTTTTTCACCAACACACCTTTACTGATTCAAAGTCACTCTGCACAGAACTCTACAGATCATCACAGGCTCCAGAGTCCACCTGAAGCCCCTTTACATATCAGTGTCAATGATTGAACACTTAACATAAATGAGACAACGAATTGCAATATTTCTTAACCACATACTTAACAGTCTCCCCTTCATTGGAGAAAAAAAAACAATTAGGTAAAAACAAAATTTCAAGAAACTAAATTTTCAAGAAACTAAAACACACACCTGATTCTCCCTTCTTCTATTTTAAGTAGAAAAAAAAACATTCACAGAAACAGGCGCCCTTCATTTACGATATCTAAAAGTTTCTGTGAACTAGCCCCTCTTTTCGTTAAAGAGTCTGACAGTTGATAGCTACTGTTAACCCATTATATTTTTGTTATTTCCCCTCTGCCCAACGTATGCTTTAAACTTGCGATGTCTATCCGTAACCTCTTTTCTTTCACACTTTTCGTAGAGTGCACATTTTCCAACATGGATTTATTGTCAATGTGACAGTCAATAAGTATATTACCTAAATCCTCTAATCGTAGAATTTCTGTCAATATCTGACTTATTTAAAAGGCCATATCCACCGCTTCCACTAAGCTTAATGTTTCAGCAGCCAAAGTGCTTTTGACCACTCTCCTTATTTTCTCACACAAGAGGGCAACATTTACCATTGTTCCCCAAAAGAAAAAGTATAAAACCTCATGCGCTTGAAACTCCATCACATAAATTTTGCAAAAGACGCATCACTATAAACTATGAGTTTCAAATGTCGAGGATCACCTAAAACAGGGAACTTCAAAACTCTTATTATGTCTTCCACTTTGGGATCATTTATCTTTGTACTAAACTCTAAAACATCAAAACTCACGTCCGGTCTAGTCTGTCTTCCTAACCAGTTCAGTTGCCCGATTAAACTTCGCAGTTGCTCTTTTTCTACCTTCGAAAACATTGCGTGTTTTTGTGAAACACGGCCACGACTAATTGCTATTGGACTGATGCTTTCCAAGTAAGATTGCTGACGTGAAGTTGCTCCTAACTGAGTCTGTCCGATTTCAAAACCAATATATTTAAATGCACCGGAAGCCTGACTTGCAACCATGAATTATTTCCTCAAAACTCCAAAATCACTAGTCCCACCCCACAAAAACAATCATCGACATGCATCATGAAGATGCCAGCAAGATTTCCATTATATTGCCAGTAAAACATTTCAGGATCTGTTTTCAACTGGCAACATTCTAACTTTAACAAGACTGACCTCACCGAAAAATACCACACTCTAGATCAGTGGTTCTCAACCGGGATACACATGGACCCTGGGGTCCACGTAACATTACTGGGGGTCCACACAAAAAAATACCGAATTGGGGGTCCACGGTGATATTTGGTGGTCCATAGAGCAATTCTACTTCAGAACAATTGTTATTACTCAGAATTAATTTTTACAGTAATCTACGCCATATTAAAATACTAAAAGTTGAAATATTCATGTAGCTATGAATCTTTTATGGCAATCAAGTAGAAGAAAAAACTTTACATTTGACAGTGTCGTAAATTTAAAGTTACCTAGAACAAACGGAGGTGAACATCACCCATCGTTTCTCCTTGACAACTTTAATGAATGATTTATAACAGTAATCACGAAAACTGTGTATATTTGATATTACGTTGTTATTTTTTGGTAATTGAATTCAATTTTAGTCAGTAAAAGTTTTTTTCATTACTTTCATATAGAATAAGTTGGCACCCTACGAAAATACCGCTAATCCGTTTCCAACCCTCACGGTAAGGTAGATGGGACTTTAGTCATCGGACAACAATAAGGATTAGTTTACCACGCATATAAGAAGCTTTTTTTTCTGTGGAATGGCTATGTGGGGTCCACAGAAAAAAATTAAGAGGAAATGGGACCATGGTTGAAAACAGGTTGAGAACTCCTGCTCTAGCTTGAATCATTTAATCCATATACACATTGTTCAACTTCCACAGTACCCCTTGTGGTTAGCTGCTTCTTTAGGAGGACGGAGAAAAATATCTCTCGTGAGAAGATGCACCTGCAAAAAGGCAGCTTTATATGTCTAGATTGGCGTTCCCATGCCTTTGTGGCTAATAGAGCCGAAGACGTTCTTAAAATAACCTTTCCTGCTGTAGGTGAATTACCCTTAAGTCCTGATCGTCTGCTTGATCTTTCTGTTCTGTAGTGGGATGTCCTTTCAATAGTTCTCGACCTTTTCATGTGAACCTCTTCACTATCTGATGTACTACCTGAATAGAACTGCGTTTCTGTGCCCTTCCATTTTTGAACTTCGTTTTCCCAACTCAATTGTCTTAACTTTCTCCCCTGAATGCTGTACTAATAACAGTTGCATCCTTCCATTAATTAGACCCTTCAGGCAAGTATGTCACTTTTGTACAACCGTTGGCAGTTGCCCTTTCGGAAAAATGGCCTGATCTAATTTATCAGAAGTGTCGTGTCCTCTAGGCCTTGTTTAATGAGGGTCACTTCGTCAAATTAGCACATCCATGCCCTGCGGCATGCCCACAATCACTTTTGAAACCGTCATTATTTTTAGTGGTCGTCACGCCAGCCATAGTTTCCCAATTCCGATTTTGTAATGTCGGTCAAGCTGGACCAATAAGTTTCCTTTTACCAATATCTACGGCATATAGGGTTATTATGCGTTTCCTTTATTCGCTCCACCATTTTTCAGTAGGTTGTGCTCTTATGAATCTTGGCGCAAACTGCGGAGTTTGTCCTAATCAACTGTTTTCACTGTTAGGGTCAGCAGCAGTCATTGAGTAACCCATTATGTCGGCTCCTCCTTCCGTGGCGAAGGTATTTATATTGTTCAGTTTGGTGCCGTGGGTGTGGATGAGACCTCCGCATTACATATGGCTTGATAGTCATTATACTTGAATGCTTCGACTGCTACGATTACCCAGTGTATTTCGCCCTCGGCCTCTCTCTCTTCTGTCCAGTCTTGGACAGTTGTGTGAAAGGGATCCCGCCACCCACGTCTGTGGTGTGTTTAAATAACGGATACATGTTTGCATTACTTCTCGCTTTGGAGACAGTTTATTTAAATGATGGCAGCAAGTATGACAACTGCCATTTCGGGTTTACTTTTAGTCTTTCCGAACCACGAATCATTTTGCATGTGCTTGGGCGACTGCATCACTGTACTTATAAATTTTCTATGCTCAATCACGGCAGTGTAATGCTGCCTTCTGAACCACATCTGTATACCGCATTTTGGCCACTAGCAATTAGTTGCGCGGCTCTCACCAGTGTATGTATTTCCCTACATGCGGCGTTAATTGTTCTGATAAGAGGCGTGGTTCAAATGTCTTCCTTTATTCACCCATCACTTTACGTGTACGCGGCGTTGCGTGCGTCCGCCGCGTCCTAATTGTTATTTGTTTTCGGATCGATCAATTTATTGTTCCGCATGCCTGTTACGGAGTTCCCCTATCTGCTGGCTGGTAAATAACAATGGGCTCACCGGTTAGAAGACGCTTCATGCCTTTCATATCTTGTGAACGATCCTGCTCGCAGCCGCACTTTCTGCAGGAGCTTTGGAGAGACTGAGTATGAAGCTACCTTCGCATGAACGAATTCCCTCCTTAATGACAGCTCAGATAAAAACATCAATTCGCGGAGATCGCAACTTGGTGAAAGACGGTCCACCGTTTGTAAGCTTGTCAAAGTGCGTGGGAGGGCCCCCTGGGGTTATTTCCAGATCGACAATAAATTCCTATAGTTGTTAGTTCCGTAATTGTACAAAAGTCAAAAGACTAGTAACCGACATACCCCGGACATGATCGAACCATTGTGGCGCCAGATTGCATGCAATTAGATCCAGTGAAAGCTGTTATTCGGTAGCATGGGACTGCGTGGTCAGCAGATGGACAGGTGGGGACTCAGACATGGTTGAGTGTCGTTTTCCAGAAACCCATCTTCACTACGTTTGGTTCTTTCAATGTAACCTTTCCCATCTCCCCCCCCCCCCCCCCCCCCCCCCCCCCCCCCCCCCCCCCACCAACATTTTAATATTCTTACTGACTAGAAGGATTGCTCTTTTTCATAATAGCTATCTGGGGACTGCTAATATGCAGTGTTTTTGCTGAAATGCTGAAACACATGAATGTGTTTCGCCATGAGTTTGCCTTCCTGGAGATCGCGGCCACGTTCGCTGGCTAAGTCCCATGATGCCTTGCGAACATTTCACTATTAACAAGGATATATAACCTTTAATTACTTTTATTGATTCACCATGCATAAAGAATTGTTAATAATTGAGACAGGTGCCTCTGCCCAGGGAATCAATTTTCAAGTGTTTGCTTTATAGTCATTGTCTTGTAAGTTAGCCAAGTATGTGTCAAGCTACGTAATGCTATCACATCCATCCATACTTTTATGCCTTAAGCTTTATCATGGCTACCTTGATGGAGTAGTCTTTGGCCCTGAGCCTCCTTTTAATTACATTTTTATTAAAGACAGTCATTCCATTTCCCTTGCCTATTACTTGCTGAATATGCGTGCTGGATTTTTGAGCATTATGCACGATCGTCCCCAAATCCATTTTGAAATGAAATGAAAAATGAAAATCGCTTATTGTCACGAGTAGGCTTCAATGAAGTTACTGTGAAAAGCCCCTAGTCGCCACATTCCGGCGCCTGTCCGGGGAGGCTGGTACGGGAATCGAACCGTGCTGCTGGCCTGCTTGGTCTGCTTTAAAAGCCAGTGATTTAGCTGAGTGAGCTAAACCAGGCCCTGGGCTGCAGCTTTCTGCGGTCGTTCTATTCATCAATAACAATCAGCTCCTTCATTCCATTCATAAAAATGCATAAATTCACCTTTTCCTGTATTATACTCCATCTGCAATTTTTATTTACTCACTTAATAAGTCACAATCCTCCTGCAAACCTTATTTTTGATCCTTCTCATTTGCCATCCTCCCCACATATTTTGTGTGAACCATGAACCTGGAAGTATTACATTCTCATTCTCTCCCAAGTCGCCAATATATAACGTTGGTTATTCTGGCTCGACCACTGCTCCCTGTGGCATTTCACAAGGTTAAGTGTGCCATCCTGTACATCCTCCTCTTACGCTAACTCTCTGCCTCGTATCGCTCAGCCATTGTTCTTTTCCTGCGAATATACTGTCTGTAACCAGTGGATCGTATCTTAGAACATAGAACAGTACAGCACAGAACAGGCCCTTCGGCCCTCGATGTTGTGCCGAGCAATGATCACCCTCCTCAAACCCACGTATCCACTCTATACCCGTAACCCAACAACCCCCAACCAACCTTACTTTTTAGGATACTACGGGCAATTTAGCATGGCCAATCCACCTAACCCGCACATCTTTGGACTGTGGAGGGAAACCGGAGCACCCGGAGGGAACCCACGCACACACGGGGAGGACGTGCAGACTCCGCACAGACAGTAACCCAGCCGGGAATTTAACCTGGGACCCTGGAGCTGTGAAGCATTTATGCTAACCACCATGCTACCTTGCTGTCCCTTGTTAGAAGCCTCTTGTGCAATGCCTTATCGGAAGTGTTTTTTTGAAATCCAAGTCTATTACATGTATTGCTTCCACCTCATTATTCCACCACCTTACGACGTCAATATATTATGATGCAATTGTCAGCCAAAATTTCCCTTATTGAAAACGTGTTGACTTTACTTGACGATAGTATTCTCTGGCAGACGTGCTACTTTATATTTTTATAATGGATCAAACGTTTATTTCCGATGCGTGATAGGCTGCTAACCGCCCGACAGTTAGCTGTTATTTGTCGACGGATGCTCTGAACATGAGTGGCACATTGCCACGTTATCGATCATGTATGGTTTTTGAAGCATTTAAGGATTCCTGGAAGATTACAACCAGTGAATTCATTATCTCATCCAGTATTTCCTCTAATAATCTAGGATGCAAATCAACAGGGGAAGTGAACCTATTGTCTGTTCGCCCCGAATAGTTTCCACTGTCTGATTGTTGTCGTGATAATTACTGTATTTTGTTTTGTCCTCTCACTGTTTCCTGTTAATTATATCGGAATTGTGGACAGTATCGGTGCCTGCTGCAACGACGTTCACACTATCTATGTATTTTCGCTCGTCTACAACCTGGTCCCGGTTTACCGTGGCTGATTCATCCTCTTCCGAGAATTCTTATCTGCAGCAGGTATACAATTTTGATCCGAGCATTTAAACAATTTCATAAACTTGTCATTAACTGTTTCTGCATCGAATTTGCTTAATCTCTGTTTGGACCTCTTTTGTATTTGGAGAGAAGACACTTGGAAGCATTCAGGCAAAAACAAAAGGAGTCTTTGGAATTCACTTGTGATTCACTTTTTCCCGTGGTATTCCCGAGGACTTGGGGTGAATACAACTAAAAATCATGTTGACAAGCAGCTGCGAGACAGAATCCCGGCGCTCCGACGCCCTTGGAGAGTGCACTCAATTCGAGGCAAACAGGCCACGGACACAACATAAATGTATTAACCAAAAATTCACATTTTCCCAACATCCTAAACCCTTGACTGCCCCAATCAGTTGCAGACACCAGATTTATAATTAAAACATTACCAAAATATTTATTAATACAGAGGACAGCAGATGAAGAAGAAAGAAATTAACAGGATAATTGTCAAGCAGAATGCCTAATCCCAAGATCCTGTCCCAACCTTTATGCATTAACCGGCAAGACAAACCAGGTAAGGATCGGCGACAAATAGAGTATAGCAAGGATATAATGGATAGCTCTGTAATGTGCTTTCACTCTGTGGTTGCAGTTTCTGGGAAATAAGTTTAATTGACTGGTCCAGGTTGGCGCTCTTCAGTCCTTTCATCACAAAACGTTGTTTCACCTGAGAAATCAAGGTCGGTGCAAATCCGCCCTTCGGCCACCAGATGTAGCTAGGTACGGGGTGCGAAGGTGAGTGACATTTTCGTCGCCGGCCACCAGATAGTGTGTGCACGGGATATTCAGTTCGGCGCACTTCTGTCTTTCAACCACAATATGGAAGTTTCACCTCTGTGTCAGAATAATACAGCACTCGTCCTGGAGTTGAGCCAGTTTTAGATGCCTGGTCCTGATACAAAACTCTGGCGGCTATATCACAAATGATTGCACGTTAAGCTTTAATTCTTCCGCTCTTCGCTGCCCCTGACATGCACGGTTCAAAGCCTTCTGACCATTGGGGAAGACGTGTAATTTCACAATCAATAACCAGCTCTGTTGCTGTCTGTAATCATTTACCACAGGAAAGCCTTCACCGATTTGGCTACAATGTTTCGTAAAATCGTCACGCAAACGGGCAGGAGGATCGGAGATTTAATGGGCCCAAGCTTTGCTCGCTGCTCAACAGAATTGAACAACATATGGTATTCTTCAGAAGACGCGGTATATTCCCTGAAAGTTTGTTTTTCGTTTCACCAGTCACAGGCTGCAATATGAAAAGAGTTCAAACTCTTACGTGCACTGATTGGCTGCTCGCCAATCTATCGAACATCATCACGGATTCCGGCACAGCAGCGAAAGTGGACGTTTCAGACAAGCCCATCTAACATGCCAGGTTTCGGAACGCCCAAACTCTTCAATTCAAACAGAAATGTATATCAAAGCAGTGACCAGAATGGGGGTTAAAAATGGCAAACATGACAGATAGACCCCATCCTAACATACCTCCACCACAAAGGAATGAAACGTTAAATCATTGACGTTTCCTCATGAGGTGTGGAAGACACACAACACGTACACATAGCTGTCTAGCCTAGCCCCCAATACCTTTCACTCCTCGACATCGACGTTAATGGCAATGATGAACTCCAGTTATTGGCTCTTTAAAATACCTAGGCAGTTTTCACTAAACACAATTGCAATGGTTATTGTGACAAAACTACATGTGTCTGACCGCACGTACATAGAACATAGAACAGTACAGCACAGAACAGGCCCTTCGGCCCTCAATGTTGTGCCGAGCCATGATCACCCTACTCAAACCCACGTATCCACCCTATACCCCCCCTTAACCTTACTTTTATTACGACACTACGGGCAATTTAGCATGGCCAATCCACCTAACCCGCACATCTTTGGACTGTGGGAGGAAACCGGAGCACCCGGAGGAAACCCACGCACACAGGGGGAGGATGTGCAGACTCCACACAGACAGTGACCCAGCCGGGAATCGAACCTGGTACCCTGGAGCTGTGAAGCATTTATGCTAACCACCATGCTACCCTGCTGCCCCAAACCTTTCGTCTCGTCTGACGTAGTCAACGTCTCGGGGACGACCAGCCAGCACTTTTACGTACTCAGATAAGAATATCGACTTCGCAGACACGCCTTGGCGTCCTGTGGACCACAACAGGGTTATGTGCCCCACAAGATGTTCTGCATGCATCGCTCCTCAGTGTCTAACTGAGTCAATTTCTGTGATTGTCGGCGAGACAGATGTGGCTTTGCTGATTCGAAAGGTTTGAGTCCAAACTGAGATGATAAGTGTATTGTCATCTGTATTATCAAGTGTATATAAAGAATAATATTTGTGTAGGGCAGCACAGTGGCCTAGTGGTTAGCACAACCGCCTCACGACGCTGAGGTCCCAAGTTCGATCCCGGCTCTGGGTCACTGTCCGTGTGGATTTTGCACATTCTCCCCGTGTCTGCGTGGGTTTCGCCCCCACAACCCAAAAATGTGCAGAGTAGGTGGACTGGCCACGCTAAATTGCCCCTTAATTGGAAAAAATAATTGGGTAATCTAAATTTATTTAAAAAAATAGTTAGTAGATTATAGCAGCCGCATATTTTGGTACCTCTCTCTTTTCTTCCTGTAAGTTAGCGTTGGACCATTCTCTCTAACTGTATTAATCTTAGACATTTTAGTAATTCGTTAGATTTGTGTTAGTAACACATAACTTTGTTTAGAAAACAAAATGCCATGTACTTTGTTCACACTACAATATTAGGATTCCACAAGCCCAATGAAAAGCATTGCATGCTACCTTGGAATGGATGCACAAATAGAACAGTTAGATAAGATTAGGAACGTCGAAGGCAATCGGAGACACAGAGAAAACTGACAGTAAAACGCATTACTATCAGGATCATCGAAGTGACCTGAAAGCATTAAATATTCCAAAACAACTGCTAACGACTGGCAATGTAGACAAAGTCGGCCACTTTAACTTTCTACGAGCAGGTTCCTGGTCTTCATGAAGCTACAGACAATAGAAAAAAACGCTTCAAAATACAGGGTCGTCTCCGAGCAATTTATTTTTACAAGACCTTTCAATTTCGTTCGGTCGACGACAAGATGTGTTCATGATGTCAAGGAATTTCACAACTATTGCTATCCACAAAATAAATAATTGGAACGCGACATATTGAGGATGAGCAGCCAAAGATCGGGGAAAACATTTGACAGTTTTGTCACAGATCTACTTGTGAAAGCCTAATCCTGCAATTTTGCAGACTTCCATGTGTCATTGATAAAAGACCAAACTGTATTCGGTATACAATGTGATAAATTACAGAAACGAAAGCTAATGGAAAGCTTTTTAAAATGAATAAATGCCATTACCATCTGCATGGCCACTGATATAGCACAAAATCAGATCACTGAGATTCAGACCCGAGAAAATGGCGGGAAAGAAGAGGGCGGGACCGAAGCCATCTTTGCTGTTTCGCAGCAAAATCCGAACGTGTTGCGAACGTTACGCGCGAAAATGCCCTGCATTCGGTAAAACGTGTGCGGGATGTTCGTGAAAAAAAATCACTTTGCACAGCAATGGTTATTCAGCAAAAGAAGACGGCAACCCAAGAGCGAAAATGTCATAGCCATGTCTACAAAAAATAGAGATGCATTAGTTATACAAAGTGCAGCATTCAAAAGGCAAAACGATGTTCTTGATGAAATAATTGGCCTTGAAGGATCTGTCCTTCTGAACATAATTCAGGCAAATGCTGGACGTCAAAAAAACAAAGATATCATATTTTGGCAGCCATAATGAGCAAGGTTGGGTTTGCTGCAAGAAACGCTATCAAGGCAGGGCAACCGGTAACACATGCATCCAGGACAAACCCAGTAACCGACAACGGTATGCACCAATCGAGATAGAATCTATCGGACTAATGGTCGGAATTGAAACATTCCTCAATTACCTTTATGGCCTGCCAACGTTCACCGTGAAGACCAATCATGGATCCGTTGCGTCCATTATTCGAAAGAACCGAAGTGAGATGTCACCGCGAATGCAGAGGCTAATCATGAAGCTGCCGAAGTACGGCATTCATTTAGTGTATTTGCCGGGAAAATGCAGAGTGATTGTGGATTCCATTTCCACAGCAATCGACAATAAAGAGCGTCGAGACATCAATGAAATATTACCGGGACAGGTCGATCTGGTGATGGAAACCCTGCATATTTCGGACAACAATTCCAAACTCATAAAGGCTGAGGTGGGGAAAGATAAAACGCTGCAGAAGGGAATCTAACACATGAGACGGTGTGAGCGTACAGATTAATTGTCCAAGCTCTGGAACGTTAGTCATGAAGTCAGCAAAATCAATGGCTTTTCGCTCAGGAAAAACCGAATAGTTGTGCCACAATTATTAAAACACATGTTCCCTGTGCAGGTCATGAAGGGCACTTGGGGATTGAGAAGTGCGAGAGGCGGGCGGAAGAAAGGGTATTGTTGTCAGGGATCAATCTGGGCATTTAATTAACAGTTGAACACTGTGAAATGTGCCAAATATATCAGAATTATCAACGCAAGCAATCTATGACTGATGGTCAGCTGGTCAATCAACCATTGCCGAAGGTCGGGGTTGATCCTTTTGTCTTGAATGGAACTGAACATACACTGCTAATATATTACTAGACAACTACCCGGACGTCAGGGACAACCGAATTCTAGCATTGCCAGCGTAACACGATGTGCACAAGACGTGTTTGTTCGTCGTGGCACACGACAAATCGTCATGAGTGAGAACAGTCCCTGCTTTAACACTGGGGAGTGGAAAGATTTCGTGAGGATTATGATTTCAAGCACGTCACCTCCAGTCCGCACTACACTTAAACCAATGGGTAAGTAGAAAAGGGGGGTCCCATCGATACGTCTCTGCTCAAAGAAACTACAGCTTTACACATTGGCCCTTCACTAGCCCTGTTGGCGTTCCGTACCACGCCATCTGGGTAGGGTATTTGCTCCAGCTCAGCTGCAAAATAGTACAAAGCTGAGGACAAACATTCCCATATTCCTGACAAAATCCGTAATCAGTACATAATGGAAAAAAAATCGCTTCTGAAAAGCAGAAACAATCTCACTGCTACAACCGCTGCAGCACAATGCTGTATGGTTTGGGCCCATCTGATATTGCCAGGGTTGCAACACCACAAGAATGTTCTATGACTGCCGAAGTCATAAATTCGTAAATCCTTTGTGTTCTCAAGGATCAAGGTTCAATATTGAGACGCAGTCGCTGAGCATTATTAAGCTGAAGGCTAGCCAACCGGTTACTCTTCAATCAAGACTGGATGATGGAGTCTCCCCTCGTCTCACATCTGAGACTACGCACACGGCTGCAGAAACGCCAAGCACCTAAGCAACCATTGAGCTAGTTAGCTGATCGGAAAATAACCAGGCTACCTCGTCTGAACCTCAAGCACTGTTTCGGTCCACCAATATTCGAAGACAACTTGATAGTCTTAGTTTATGAACATCACGAGCCTAATTTTTCGAATATTTACAGAGTGGTATCAACAATGGTCGCAAAAATATAAATACTTTGAATTTATAAATGTACCTAAAAATTTTTAAAGTCATTTTCAAAGAGCGGTGGTGGAGTGGGGCCGGTGATGATAAACATATTGTCTTCTTTATTAATATATATACGGGACCAGGGCAGCACGGTGGCGCAGTGGTTAGCATTGCTTCCTCAGGGCGCCTCGGTCCCTGGTTCGATCCTGGCTCTGGGTCACTGTCCGTGTGGAGTTTGTACATTTTCATCGTATTTGCGTGGGTTCCGCCCCCAAAATTCAAAGGTGTGCAGGGTCGGTGGATTGGCCACGCTACATTGCCCGTTAATTGGAAAAACTAATTGGGTACTCTCAAAGTTTAAAAAAAAATTATACGGAACTAATAACAGATCAATACCTGCTAAGGTTCCAGAATCCGACCAGCAGCTTCTGTGAGCATGCAGACAAGGGACCCAGACGCACCCTGTGTTCAAGGAGAACGTCTTAGTAAAAAGATTGTCACAGTCGCAAATGAGAGTAGCTGTATCGTACCTGAGTGTAAGTTAGTGGAAGACCATTATTTACAACTAGATTAATCTTATACCTTTTATCAAAAATAAATACGCCTCTAATAATAATCTTTCGTGTCACAAATAGGCTTACATTAACACTACAATGAAGTTACTGTGAGCAAAGCCTAGTCGCCACATTCCTGCGCCTGTTCGTGTATACAGAGGGTGAATTCGTACAGTCCAAATTACCAAACAGTACGAGACTTGTGCGATTAAACTGGAGCACCCGGAGTAAAGTGAAGCAGACACAGGGAGAATGTGCAGAGTCGAGACAGACAGTGATACAAGCCGGAAGTCGATCCTGGGATCTTGCAACTGTGACCAATCAGTGCTACCGACGGTGCTAAACTGTTGACAGTTGTTTATTAAATAAAGTCTAATGTTCTTTGTTCGCACGACAATATCAAGATTCCACATCAGCCCAATCAAAGAACATTACATACCAGGGGTGTTAACGGGATGGCTCCGAATACTTCCCTCCGCCTTCGTCTGCATTCGTTCCGCATCTGCACTGAACCTGTCTCTTGCTGTCCCTGAGGTAACGGGAATGAGCTTTCCTCACTTTCTGATGAACTTTTGCACAAACCTTGGTGTATTTCTACAACGACACTACAAGTAGGGTTTACAACGTTGAATGAATTCGTGAGTTCACTCGTAATCAATACAAATCTTTTCAATCCCGCCGGACCTACACACTCTCTTGGCTTCCACCGGGCCAACTTAAGCAACAGGAGCTGCTGACAGATCGGACCTTTCACAATTAAATGACTGGACATTCACTCTTACCGTGGTTGCAACGTTTACCTCCCCTTCGTGGTATTCAAAAGCACAGCCTGCATCTCCGCATTCAGAATCAGCATGTGGTACGTCACTTACTCTAAAAATAGTATAGGTGTTTCAGGACACCGTGATTACGGAAACACAACAGGATTCGACACGCACCTGCCCTTTAACTCCTAAAAATCATTGATGGCAGACACTTCACATTCCTCCCTCTCAAACTCTGATACCTCGAAAATATGCTGCAAGGCTTCAAAAGGACGTGGTTCAACTAACTGCATGCTTTGTATCACTCCCCAGTCCTTACGGTCCTCCTCCTGACTAAATGACTGTGCAGGCAGGTAAACTTTCCTTTTGAGCAGCTGGGATATTATTCCAACTGGAGGGTTTGGCAATATGTTTATCTCAAGAAGGGGTAACAAACTTCGTGTTGGCAAGTCCACTTAAACTTCCTACTCCATTTTGCTAACTCCTTGATCAGCTGTGGTAGAATTGCTCGACCGCGGTGACGAGTCTACTTGCGAACAGCTGTGTATCATCGCATTACAGTCTGCCCCGAGATCGAAGTCAAGACTGTCTTCTTATTCTTCTACCCTACCATCGTACTGACAACAACAATTTAACTTTGTAAACAGGACCAATGCCGAAGTCAAAATATTTCCCTCACCTAACTTCTTGCAACGACTGTTTCCAGGACCTCATAAGTATAACCGATGTCAACGTCAGTCCTCAGCTCTAATTCCTCAGCCATACAGTCACCGTCGGTCCGAACATTTTCGGGAACTGGTTCACTACCATGGTCCGTTCAAACATGCTGAATAATCGTCAACATCGTTTTCTCGAAGTCCTCTATTGCCCAATGGCATTTCCTAGCTTTCGCATATGTTCTTCAGTCGGCATTTCAGAGGCTGACTGCAATAATTCCTTCGGACTTTGCGTAACCATGGGTGAAGCTGAAATCTTCACTCCCACTAAATCTATACTCGGGTTAAGTCTATTTCGCTCACTGGCAATTCTTTAATCACTCCAATAGCGATTATATCTCACACTAAATCAAACAACCTGGCGGCGCAGTAGTTAGCACTGCTGCCTCATGGCGCCGATGTCCCAGGTTGGGTCCCAATTCTCGGTCACTGTCCGAGTGCCGTTAGCACATTCTCTCCGTGTATTCTTGTAATTCGCCCACACAACCCAAAGGTGGATTGGCGGCGTTAAATTTCCCTGTAACTGGAAGAAATGAATCTGGTACTGAAAATAAAAAAGAAGATCTGGCACTAAATAACACTCCAGCTGCACTCCATAAAACGGAACTGGAATACAACTTCCACCCATGCCAATCAGAAATATCCCAACTTTCACTGTGCTCTATGGAGCAAAGTCCAAATACTTCTCCAGCACAAGTGTTCGAGTCGTCCCTGTGTCTCTTGAACTCGTTACAGATTGTTCTAGATCGGTTAAGGGAAATGGGGTGACATTCCCCTTCGAAAAAAAACAGGCATATCTTTCATCCACCTCAGTCTCTACACATGTTCCTAAAACAGTGTCTCATTAGCCCAGTTAATACTGGCCGCAGCGTCCACTACGTTCGCTCCGTTCTCAGACTGCTCCATTCGAACCCCCACAACTCCCATGGGCCTTCCTGGAAACATGGAAACATACATATAAAGAAGCAAGAGGCGGCCATTAGGCCATTCGTGCCTGTTCCACCATTTGTTACGATCATGGTTGATTACCAAGTTCAACACCGTGATCCAGACGACCCGCCATACCCCCTTGATCACGTTCGACCTAACAGTGATGTCTAACGCCTTATTCATATTACACAATGTAGTCAACTATTGTTTTTAGCAATGAATTCCACTGGTCGATTTATCTTTGAGTGAAGAACGAACTTTTCAGGCCAGTCATAAAAGTTTTGCACCTTATACTCAAAACCATTATTCTTAGTGCTGGACTCCCCTGCCATCTGAAAAATATTTCTGAATCTCCCTACTGTATTCAGGATGGGACGGCACAGTGGCACAGCAGGGAGCAGGGCCTAATGTCACCGAGTAACTGGGTTCGATCACGGCCTCGGCCATTGTCCAGGTGAAGATTGCACGTTCATCCCATGTGTGCTTGCATCTGACCCCCACAGACGAAAAATAGGCAGGGGAGGATTCATTGTAGATGTTACATTGATCATTAATAGGAATACAAAAAAGAAAATTAGTCATTATTATCAGAGGACCCCTCTCACTATTCTGAACACCAATGGAGATAATCCAAACCACTGTAGTCTCCTTGTCTGGCAGTCTCGCCGTCCCGGAAATCAGACTGGTAAACCTTTGCTGTACCCGCCCCCCCCCCCCCCCCCCCCCCCGAGAGCACAAATATCCTTTCTCAGTTAAGGACAAGAAATCTGCAATAATTACTCGAGGTTTGTCTTCACCAATGCCCTGTCGAGATGCAATAAAGCATCCCTATTCCTATGCTGTAATCCTCTAGCTTTAACGACCAATATACCATGTGCCTTTTTGCTTTCTGTAGTTCCTGCACGCTTTAGGTACAGCAACTGACGTACATGGACACCAATGTCTCGCTGAGTATCCTCTCTCACTTTGCACTCGTACAAATGATAATCTTCCTGAATAACTTTGCTGTCGAAGTGGTCACGTCACATTTGTCCGCATTAATCAACATCTGCCATGCAGATTACCAATCATTGAGCTTGTCCAAATCCCGTGGAAGCATCTCTGCACCGTCCTCACAGCTGACTCTGCACCCAACTTTGTATCATCTGCAATTTTGAGAAATTGCATTTACTTTCTTCCCACAAATCATTAATATATAGTGTTCCCTGTTGGTTTCCTGGAAAAGTTCCGTGCAGTACCCCACTACTCACTGCCTCAGACCCGGACATATACCCATTAGTTCCAAATGCTAGTTCCCTGTCTGCGAACCAACATTCTATCCATATTAAGACACCACCCACAATTTAAATTACATGGCAAGCTGACATGTCCGACCTTGTTGAATGGCTTATGAAGGTCAAAATGAAGCACAACCAACGGGTCTCCCTTTTGAACCAGACTCGTTATGTCTTCATAGAATTCTGTGAGGTTTGCCAATAATATATTCACTTTCATAGACCCATGCTGAGTTTATCTGATTATAGAACATAGAACATAGAACGATACAGCGCAGTACAGGCCCTGGGGCCCTCGATGTTGCACCGACATGGAAAAATTCTAAAGGCCATCAAACCTACACTATGCCCTTATCATCCATATGATTATCCAATAAATTTTTAAATGCCCTCAATGTTGGCGTGTTAACTACTGTTGCAGGTAGAGCATTCCACGGCCTCACCACTCTTTGCGTAAAAATCCCACCTCTGACCTCAATTTAAGGCTATGTCCCCTCGTGCTAGCCACCTCCATCCGCGGGAGACGGCTCTCGCTGTCCACCCTATCTAACCCTCTGATCATTTTGTATGCCTCTATTAAGTCACCTCTTAACCTTCTTCTCTCTAACGAAAACAACCTCAAGTCCATCAGCCTTTCCTCATAAGATTTTCCCTCCATACCAGGCAACATCCTGGTAAATCTCCTCTGCACCCGTTCCAAAGCTTCCACGTCCTTCCTATAATGAGGCGACCAGAACTGTGCGCAACACTCCAAATGCGGCCGTACTAGAGTTGTGTACAACTGCAACATGACCTCATGGCTCCGGAACTCAATCCCTCTACCAATAAAGGCCAACACACCATAGGCCTTCTTTACAACCCTATCAACCTGGGTGGCAACTTTCAGGGATCTATGTACATGGACACCGAGATCCCTCTGCTCATCCACACTACCAAGAATTTTACCATTAGCCAAATATTCCGCATTTCTGTTATTCTTTCCAAAGTGAATCACCTCACACTTCTCCACATTAAACTCCATTTGCCACCTCTCAGCCCGGCTCTGCAGCTTATCTGTGTCCCTCTGTAACCTGCAACATCCTTCCGCACTGTCTACAACTCCACCGACTTTAGTGTCGTCTGCAAATTTACTCACCCATCCTTCTGCGCCCTCCTCTAGGTCATTTATAAAAATGACAAACAGCAACGGCCCCAGAACAGATCCTTGTGGTACGCCACTCGTAACTGAACTCCATTCTGAACATTTCCCATCAACTACCACTCTCTGTCTTCTTTCAACTAGCCAATTTCTGATCCACATCTCTAAATCACCCTCAATCCCCAGCCTCCGTATTTTCTGCAATAGCCGACCGTGGGGAACCTTATCAAACGCTTTACTGAAATCCATATACACCACATCAACTGCTCTACCCTCGTCTACCTGTTCAGTCATCTTCTCAAAGAACTCGATAAGGTTTGTGAGGCATGACCTACCCTTCACAAAACCATGCTGACTGTCCCTAATCATATTATTCCTATCTAGATGATTATAAATCGTTTCTTTTATAATCCTCTCCAAGACTTTACCCACCACAGACGTTAGGCTCACCGGCCTATAGTTACCGGGGTTATCTCTACTCCCCTTCTTGAACAAATGGACCACATTTGCTATCCTCCAGTCCTCTGGCACTATTCCTGTAGCCAATGATGACCTAAAAATCAAAGCCAAAGGCTCAGCAATCTCTTCTCTGGCTTCCCAGAGAATCCTAGGATAAATCCCATCCGGCCCCGGGGACTTATCTATTTGCACCTTGTCCAGAATTGCCAACACTTCTTCCCCACGCACCTCAATGCCATCTATTCTAATAGCCTGGGTCTCAGCATTCTCCTCCACAATATTATATTTTTCTTGAGTGAATTCTGACGAAAAGTATTCATTTAGTATCTCGCTTATCTCCTCAGCTTCCACACACAACTTCCCACCACTGTCCTTGACTGGCCCTACTCTTACCCTAGTCATTCTCTTATTCCTGACATACCTATAGAAAGCTTTTGGGTTTTCCTTGATCCTACCTGGCAAAGACTTCTCATGTCCCCTCCTTGCTCGTCTCAGCTCTCTCTTTAGATCCTTCCTCGCTTCCTTGTAACTATCAACCGCCCCAACTGAAACTTCACGCCTCATCTTCACATAGGCCTCCTTCTTCCTCTTAACAAGAGATTCCACTTCTTTGGTAAACCACGGTTCCCTCGCTCGACCCCTTCTTCCCTGCCTGACTGGTACGTACTTATCAAGAACATGCAATAGCTGTTCCTTGAACAAGCTCCACATATCCATTGTGCCCAACCCTTGCAGCCTACTTCTCCAACCAACACAACCTAAGTCATGTCTAATGGCATCATAATTGCCCTTCCCCCAGCTATAACTCTTGCCCTGCGGGGTATACTTATCCCTTTCCATCACTAACGTAAAGGTCACCGAATTGTGGTCACTGTTTCCAAAGTGCTCACCTACCTCCAGATCTAACACCTGGCCTGGTTCATTAACCAAAACCAAATCCAATGTGGCCTCGCCTCTTGTTGGCCTGTCAACATATTGTGTCAGAAAACCCTCCTGCACACATTGTACAAAGAATGACCCATCTAATGTACTCGAACTATATCTTTTCCAGTCAATATTTGGAAAGTTAAAGTCTCCCATAACAACTACCCTGTTACTTTCGCTCTTTTCCAGAATCATCTTCGCCATCCTTTCCTCTACATCCCTAGAACTATTAGGTGGCCTATAGAAAACTCCCAATAGGGTGACCTCTCCTTTCCTGTTTCTAACCTCAGCCCATACTACCTCAGAAGTAGAGTCACCATCTCGCATCCTTTCCGCCACCGTAATACTGTCCTTGACTAGCAGCGCCACACCTCCCCCTCTTTTGCCCACTTCTCTGAGCTTACTAAAACACCTAAACCCCGGAACCTGAAACAACCATTCCTGTCCCTGCTCTATCCATGTCTCTGAAATGGCCACAACATCGAAGTCCCAGGTACCAACCCATGCTGCCAGTTCCCCTACCTTATTTCGTATACTCCTGGCATTGAAGTAGACACACTTCAAACCACCTACCTGAACACTGGCACCCTCCTGCGAAGTCAAATCTGTGCTCCTGACCTCTATACTCTCAATCTCCCGTACCCCAAAACTACAATCCCGGTTCCCATGCCCCTGCTGAATTAGTTTAAACCCCCCCAAAGAGCACTAACAAATCTCCCCCCCAGGATATTGGTGCCCTTCAGGTTCAGGTGTAGACCATCCTGTCTATAGAGGTCCCACCTTCCCAGAAAGAGCCCCAGTTATCCAGAAATCTGAATCCCTCCCGCCTGCACCATCCCTGTAGCCACGTGTTTAATTGCTCTCTCTCCCTATTCCTCATCTCACTATCACGTGGCACGGGCAACAACCCAGAGGTAACAACTCTGTTTGTTCTCGCTCTGAGCTTCCATCCTAGCTCCCTAAAGGCCTGCCTGACATCCTTGTCCCCTTTCCTAGCTATGTCGTTAGTGCCAATGTGGACTACGACTTGGGGCTGCTCCCCCCCCCCTTAAGGACCCGGAAAACACGATCCGAGACATCACGTACCCTTGCACCTGGGAGGCAACGTACCAAACGTGAGTCTCTCTCGCTCCCACAAAATCTCCTATCTGTGCCCCTGACTATTGAGTCCCCAATTACTAATGTTCTACTCCTTTACCCCCCTTCCCATCTGAGCAACAGGGACAGACTCCGTGCCAGAGGCCCGTACCCCATGGCTTACCCCTGGTAATTCGTCCCCCCCAGAAGTATCCAAAACGGTATACTTGTTTCTCAGGGGAACGACCGGCACTGCTTTCCAAATTCGGCGCCTTGACATCCGTGATATGCGATACCGGCAACTTCCCCACAACCGACGTTAGGCTCACGATTCTATAGTTCCCTCCTTACGCTCCACATCCGTTGGTGAATAGCTTTGTTTTATAATCTACCGTTACTCTATAAGAACGTTTCCCGAGACCAAATATTATTGAAAATTGGCCATACATTACAACTATTTCTGTGTCTATCTCCATTAGTACTCTGGAATGATGATTATCAGGTCCTGGAGATTTATCCGCCTTCAACCCAAATAATTTCTCCAACACCGTTTCTCTGTTTCTCTACTAATACAATTTTCGTTCATTGCACGGTCTCTGGATTATTAATCATGCGGCAATACTATTATCAAGTTCCTCGTCCTGATGTAGCGAGTCCACAATGGTTAAAAAGGTCATTTTAAACGTTGCTGTCCGGAACCGCATCCGTACTATGCGTGATTGTCTCAGTCTGACGGAGTGTGTGTGGAGTGGATTCAAGGCTACTGATGAAAATTTGCAAACGTATTCAAAAGATCCGACGACAGAGCTGTCTAATATCAAATCTCCTCATGATAATGGAGAGGAGACTCAATGGCAGAAATACATATATTTTAGTATAAAACACCCAATTCAGTTTTCCAATTAAGGGGCAACTTCGGGTGTCCAATCCGCCCAACTTGCACGCTAATACGGAGAGAAATTGCAAACTCAACAGGGACAGTGACTGAGAGCCTGGATCGAACATCGGCCCTCGGCGCCTGGAGGCCACAGTGCTAAACCACTGCGCCAAGGTGATGCCCATGGTTGATATTTAATATCAAATTGTTTTGATGAGGAAACGGTAGTATATGGGTTGTAAGAGGACTGGAAATACTGAGATCCAGTGCACTGTTGACCGTAGTTGTAAATCCAGCACGGCTTTGGCGAACTCCGCATTGAATAAAAATGAGGAAATTAATGCTCATGATGAAATTTGCGGAATGGAACAACTAATTTTCTCATATCCTTCCGTGGATGATGTCAGCCATGACGAACTAGCCTTGCTAATAGACTTGTGAAAGTAAGTTGTTCAAGGGAACATTTGTCGCTTCATTGAGAAACAACGTTCAGGGCACGGTGAAAAAAATACAACCTGAATGGCACAAATTCATAATGGTCATGGCAATGCAGACACGATACGTTGAATGGCCTGATTCTGCGCTGGGATCATTTTTTTGTTCTGCCAAGAGTGTACCCCTACTGGATAAGTGAGGAAATGTATGTTTCTGTCAAGTCTTCCTTCTGCAGATCTTCCGATTGCAGTCGTTTTGAAAATATTGGACTGGATAAAACGGTAAGTAACATGGTGCGCACAAGGGCGCGCACAATCAATCCCTTACACTCCACGGCCATCCGTGACAGTCTTCGACCCTGAACAAGAAATTTTGTTTGACATTTCGACTACCCATTTTTTCCCAATTAAGTGCAATTTACCATGGCCAATCCACCAAACCAGTACATATTTAGATTGTGGGTGTGAAATCCCCACAGACACGGAAGAATGTGCAAACTCCACACGGAGAGTGACCCAGGGCTGCGATTCGAACCCGGGTCCTCTGCGCCGTACTTGCCGTGCTAACCACTACACCACGTGCCGCACTTGAACGAGAGTTTCAGGCTTGCGATGTTTGTCAGCTGTGTAGCTGATGACCATATTTTAAATAGTCCAAAATCTAAGCTTTCGCCAAAACAATAGGCAACTGAATCCCTCATTCTGCCGTCGCCTAACAGCTGATGCTGTCTCTGTTGCACCAGATTTTCCCAGTCAGCCTCGACTAAAAGTTTACAAATACAAGTAAACACCAGAGTTTTGCAGCCAATAAAAAGTTAATATCTCCGCTGTCACAGAAGTATTAATTTCTGGACCACAATTTATATAATGAATATCGGATTGCTCAAACAGACGTGGCACAACTAGGAACACGATCCCTCAATCTATGACTGTTAATGGTGACCATGACGTGCATATGCCGGTGTTAGACTGGGCTGAGCACAGTAACAAATATTACAATACCAGGTTAAAGTCCAACAAATGTGTTTCACGTGACTAGCTTTTATATTACAGCTCTTTCTTCAGGTGAATGACGAGGTGTGCTCAAGAAACATATATATGGACAAAGTCAATGAAGCAAGACGATATCTTGCATCAAAGAATGCGTGTCTTTGCAGGTACTTAAGTTTTTATCGATCCAGACGAAGCAACTGGATCGAGGGATAATCACAGGTTAAAGAGGTGTGAATTGTCTCAAGGCAGGAGAGTTGGTAGGATTCTGCAAACCCAGGCCAGACGGTGGTGTGTGAATGTTTTGCAACATGAAACCAACGGCGCAGTTGAGGCAGAACTTGGCTACAAACCTCCCGTCGTCGATTCTGCGTTGTCGCGCGCCCTGAAGGCACGCACCTTGAAGTCTGCTCCCCGAAGATCAGAGGCTGAATGCCCTTGACTCCTGAAGTGTTTCCCCACTGGAAGGGAACATTCCTGCCTGGGGACTGTCATGCGATGCCCGTTAATCCGCTGTCGCAGCTTCCGCACGTCTCGCCACTACCCCATCCTTCAGCACTTCACTCCCTGCCGTGCATAAGGTACACAACGTTGGCCAAGTCGCACGATTATGAACCACGTACCTGAGCGTTATCGTTATCACGTGTCATGGTGGTACCCCAGTCGCCGTTCCAGCACGTCTTGCAGAGATTGCCATGGCAGAGTTATGTGGTGTTGTGGCCGCTGTTTCGAAGGCTGGGTAGTTTGCTGCAAACAATGGTCTGTTTGATTTTGCGCGGTTGTTTGAATGCGAGTATTGGGGGTGTGGGGATGACCTTGGAAAACGTGTCGTCTTCGTTAATGATGTGTTGAAGGCTGCAAAGAAGATGTTGTGTTGTATCCGCTCCGGGAATGTATGGGGCGACGAAGGGTACTCTGTTGGTTGTATCACGTGTTTTCCTTCTGAGGAGGTCGGTACGTTTTGTTGGTGTGCTACGTTGGAACTGTTGATGGATGAGTCGTGCTTCATATCATGTTCGTAGGAGGGCATATTTCAGCATCTGGAGATGTCTGTTACGCTCCTCGTCTGAGCAGATCTTGTGTATACGGAGAGTTTGTCTAAAGGGGATAGCTGCTTTCATGCGTTTAGGGTAGAAGCTGCAGAAGAAGAGCATCGTGAGGTTATCCGTGGGTTTGCGGAAAAGCAAAGTGAACGTCCTGGGTGGCGGTGAGTGTGTCCAAGAATGCAACCGATTCTGGAGCGTAATCCATGGTGAGTCTGATGGTGGGATGTAATTTACTGATATCATTGTGCAGTCGTTTCAATGATCCTTCGCCGAGGATCCAAAGCAAAAAGAAATATCTATGTATCTACTGCATAACGCCGGTTCAAAATCCTGTGCTATGTGCAGGTCTTGTTCAAACTTTTGCATGAAACTGTTGGCGTTTTGTTTTGCGAATTTCGTCCCCATGGCAGTTCCGTGTGTCTGGATAAAGAACGTGTTGTCGAAGGTGAAGATATTGTGTTCCAGAATGAAGCGAATGAGCTCCAGAATTGCGCCTGGAAATAGGCTGCTGTCGGTGTTGAGTACTGAAGCTGTTGCAGCAATTCCGCCGTCATGGCGGATACTGGTGTTGAGTGCCGTGACGTCCATTGTGGCGTGATGTTCCTGGTTCAATTGGTTCATTGGTGCTGAGTCTCTGTAAGAAGTCCGTCGCATCCGGACAGAAAGTGAGCGATCCTTGTATGATGTGTTGCAAAATGCCCTCGATTTAGCCAGATAACTTCTCACACATGGTCCCATTGCCTGATACGATAGGGCAGTCGGGTGTGTTGGGTTTGTGTACTTTCGTGAGGCAATACTGATCTCCAATGCGTGGAGTATATGGGAAGAGTGCACGGAGGGTGCTCTGAATGTCTGGATCTCATGTCTTCATCAGTCTGTGGCGTTGACTGGTGTATTCGTTCGCCAGAAGGTTCACAGAAACGCACCACCCATGGACCAGTTGAACTAGGAAAATTCCTCGTCACACTGGACGTCTCGGCACTCTACACCTGCACGCCCATTACGACGCCATTGCTGCAACAGTCTCAATACTCAACACAGACAACTGCCAATCTCCAAACGCAATTCTGCAACTCATCAACTTCATTCTGGATAACAACGTCTTCATAGTCAACAACAAGATCTTCATCCAGACAGACAGAACAGCCATGGGGCCCAAATTCGCACCTCAATATTGCAACATCTTAACGCACAAGTCCTAACAATATCTCCTCACCGCACATTATCTTCAACCGGCGTTATACACCAGAACAACGCAGGCCCACCTGCCGCATTAAAATTTAGCAATTATGCTGTCTCGTGAAGGACGGCCAGCACGGGTACCGAAGCTCCGTCATTTGGTAAAAGTGGGTCACTGAAAAAAAGTTTGAAAAACACTCGCCCACCTGGTGTTTGAAAGCCACAGTAACGAGCTGTTCTTTTTAACCACAGGTTGAGGTGAAGTGCTCACTCTATAGTAAATGAATTTCAAGTAGCTCAGTCCGTAAAGCAATACTGTAAATGTGACACTTTCTCACACAGCGAATGTTTAAGGTGACTAATACAAATGCATTTTAGGGATGGGTAGATAAATATGTGAAGGAGAAGGGTATAGAAGTATGTTTTGATGGGTTCTGTTCATAGATTTGGAGCCACAAGAATGCCAAGGGGCTCAATAGAACATAAAGGTACAATTGACTGGTTTGCTGGAGTGGTCTGTTTCTTCAAATTCCTCATATGCAGGACTTGATGGCCATAGAAGGTGTGTGCATAGTTTGGTCAAACACATTGATTACCAGCCTGTCAATCCTTCCAATGCACCACATGGCAGGTGTTCAATATTGGGAGTTCCTATGTCAGCCGCACTGCAGATGTCAAAAACAAACCACGGTGGGTCTTTGCCAAGTATGATCTTATATCTGGCCAATGGAGATCTGTTGAGGGAAAAAACTGTACATCTATTCGACTTTAACGTCCTTCACCCTCACTCTCGTGAGAGATTAGTCGAAGTCTCTTTGAGGTAAAAAAAACTAGTCTTTATTTACAAGCTAAAACGAGGCCTGCAGTCGTTACAATTAGAACATCAACAAGCCCAGCTTCAAGAATTGTACGCAGTTACATTTTGAGAGTCGATTACAAGGATTAGCATATACCAATTACTTGTTACCAGTTTCT
Organism: Scyliorhinus canicula; assembly: GCF_902713615.1. Taxonomy (NCBI): domain Eukaryota; kingdom Metazoa; phylum Chordata; class Chondrichthyes; order Carcharhiniformes; family Scyliorhinidae; genus Scyliorhinus; species Scyliorhinus canicula. The sequence continues at coordinate 86,440,514 of NC_052157.1, read as the reverse complement.
ATGTCCAATCATGACAATCGATTAAGATTCCATCGTGCATAGTACATAAGAATACTTAATCAATAACATTAAAGGTCGGCATGCTCAATTAAACTATCCAATCACTACAACTGCGCACATATCGTATTGCAATTAGGTATAGCGGTGGTCCGATATCTGGGGTTGTTGTATCTAAAAGCTCACATACATACCTTTCCCAAGCTCACAACTAAAGAATAATCATTTTGGCAAACACGTGAATAGGATGGGGATTAACGAGTACGGACCCAGGAAGTGTGGCAGATTTTTGTTTAGACGGCAGCACCATCGGCGCAGACCTGGAGGGCCGAAGTGCCAGTTCCTGTGCTGTAATTTTCTTCGTTCTTTGTTCTTTATGCCTCGATGACATCCTTTTCTTTGGACCAACAGCATGGAATCACTGAAACGACTACACAGTGACATCAATAATTTTCACCCCACCATCAGACTCACCAAGTACTAATCCCGAGAATAGGTTCCATTCTTGGACACAGTCAGCTCCATCAAGGACGGTCACCTCAGCACTTTGCTTTACCGCAAGCGCACGGATCACCTCACGATGGTCCTCTTCTCCAACTGTCGCGCTAAACACATTAAAGAAGACATCCCCTAGAGACAAACCCTCCTAATACACAGCATCTGCTATGACGAGTAGGAGCGTAAAAGACATCCAGTGACCCCACAGCAAAAAAGAAACTGCACCAACCTCCCCAGAAGACAGATATGGAACTCAAACTGACAGTTTACCCTTCGTCGTTCAGTCCTTCCCCAGAGAGGATAAAGTACAACATCTTCTTCATAGCCTTAAACACGTCATGGATGAACATCTTGCCATGGTCATCCCCACACCCTCACTGCTTGACTTCGAAAAACCGCGCAACCATAAAAGACCATTGTTTGCAGCAAACTACCCAGCCTTCAAAACAACGACGGCTACACAACACAACTCTATTATGTAAATCTCTGCAAGACGTGCCAGATCATCGACACGAGTTCCACCATTACACTTGAGAAGACCACACACCAGGTACATGGTACATACTCGTGCGATTCGGCCAACGTTGTCCATTTCATACTCTGCAGGAAAGGATGTCCCGAAGCGTGATAGATCGGCAAGACAATGCAGAATCTTCGACAACGGATGAACAAACGTTGCACGACAATCGGCAGGCAAGAACATTCCCTTCCTGTCGGGGAACACTTTGGCGGTCAAGAGCATTCCGCCTCTGATCTTCTGGACATGGGACAGCACAGAATCGTCTAGTAGAAATCGGCAGCCAAGTTCCGTACTCATCAGTAGTGCCTCGACCGGGACCTTGGATTCATGTTGCATTCCATTCACTCCCCATAATCTGCCCTGTGCTTGCTAAATACTATCAACTGTCCTGCCTTGAGACCATTCACACATCTTTAACCTGTGATTATCCCTCTCTCCAGTTGCTCCATCTGGACATGTAAAGACTAATTAACTGCAAAGAATCGCATTCAAAGTATTGGCAGGCATCATTGGCTTCGTCGATGTATATGCTTCTTGAAGGGACCTCTTCTTTCACCTGAGGAAAGAACATTGCTCCAAAATGTATCGATTCGAAACAGACCTTTAGGACTTTAAACAGGTGTTGTAAGACTTGTTCTTATGATTGTTTATTAACGTGACTCATCTCTGACAATTTGCGCCTGCCCTGTTATTTTCATAACCACTGCGTGGGTGCTGGCCCATGGTGATGCGAATATGGCATGCTGGTAGTGTCACGGGATCTGTAATTTTGAGGGGAAGTTCCTGGTGATATAGGTTGAAGTCAGGATGACAACTGGAGGACTGGATTAAATAAAACGAGCTCACAAACCGTGTCGATTAACCATTTATTGAATGAACTAAAATTATTAAATTCGCGCGACATTTTGTACATTGAGAAATAAACTCGTCTCGGTTAGTCTTCCACCCTGAATCCACTTGGAGTGCCACGTTCGACTCCCAAACGCACTTTGAAATGGCTCCGTCAGCGGCACCAACCAAAGACAATTGGGAAGGGGCAACACACCCTGGTCTCATCCGTCATACCATCATCGACAAAATACTAAATGTGAATTAGATAATCCATTCGTGAACACTGCCGATCACAAGTGCGTACCCTCTCAACTTCCGACTATCCTCTGGGTCGAGCCAAATAAACTCCACAACCTACGTTGCTGCAATACCTGCACGCCGAGTGCTGCTTGCCTAATCGGCAGTCGTTTTGGAATTAGGGGAAAAGTAGGGAGTTAGGGAGTGAACAGTGAGTTCAAGTGGTCAGGTGAAAGTTGTATTTAATGTTATTTTATGGCTCATTTCAAGATAAATTGTGGAATTAAACTGCTTACTCGAAGTTCCTCCTTTGATTGTTACAGTTTAGTTGCTTTCCCGTAGCGTGGGTCAGCTAAGGCGCTCTCAGTCGCAGTCGTTAACTGGGTTTTGTCCAGTTTCCAAAGCATTTTTTTGAGAAATATGAAAGCGAAGGCACTTCAGTGCTGTTCGTCTGTACTGTGAGTGTCGCTTGTTTGAACAAGATTTCTTTTGGAATAGGGTCACAAATAGGGAGTGAGATGACACCGGTAGAGGGTGAATATAAAACACTTTTTCATAACATTTGTGCACCCAATTAAATTTTCCAATTAAGGGGCAATTTAGCATGGCCAATCCACCTTCCCTAGACATCTTTGTGTTGTGGGGGCGAAACCAACGCAAACACGGAGAGAATGTGCAAACTCCACACGGACAGTAACCCATAGCTGGGATCGAACCTGGGAGAGCGGCGCCATGATGCACCGTAACGAACCACTGCGGCACCGTTCTCCCTCTTGTGAAGCGAAAAGGATAGAGTTCGGAGCTAATTTTCGGTCCCGGCAGGAGCGAAGCAGACCTGTGTTTCATAAACACTGAGGTTGTATGTCTTTTCTCATTGACTTTGCAGCCACCTTAACAATGAGACTGTCGTGAGTTAATTGTTTAAGGTACCGACTAACTTAGAAATAAAATGAATAAAGCGAAGTTACGGTTATTAATAAAATAATATTAGTAAGCAAAGTACCGTGAGGGATGAAAATTTAGCGAAAGGGAGGTACACAAATAGTATTCTTGTGTGCCATGTTTTTTGGTACGACCTTTAAGTTCCCTTTTGCACATTTAATTTTGATCTAATTTTGATTAGATTGGACTCATTGTCATATGTACCGAAGTACAGTGAAAAGTATCTTTCTGCGGCCGAGGAACGGAGACAGTACATACATAGTACTCACAAGAATAATCAGCAGAAAACTTTGACAAATAGTACACCTACAAAACAGTGATTGGTTACAGTGCGGAAGAACAAGTCAAACAAAGCAAACAAAACAAATAAGAGCAAGAGCAGCATCGGGCGTTGTAAATAGTGCTCGTACAGCAAACAGATCACTCCGAGGGGGCAATCGTTGAGGAGTCTTGTGGCTGTGGGGAAGAAGCTGTTCCTACGTCTGGATGTGCAATTCTTCAGTCGTCTGTACCTTCTGACTGATGGAAGCATCTGCAAGAAGGAATGCCTGGGTGGGAGGGTCTCTGATAATACTGGCTGCCTTCAAGTGGTAGCGAGAGGTGTATACAGAATAAATGTGATGGTGGAAAGTTTGTGTGATAGAACATAGAACACACAGTGCAGAAGGAAGCCATTCAGCCCATCGAGTCAGCACCGACCCACTTAAACCCTCACTTCCACCCTATCTCCATAACCCAATAAGCCGTCCTAACATTTTTGGTCACTAAGGGCAATTTATCACGGCCAATCCACCTAACCTGCATATCTTTGGACCGTGAAGGAAACCGGAGCACCCGGAGGAAACCCACGCACACACGGGGAGAATGTGCAGACTCAGCACAGACAGTGACCCAAGCCAGGAATCGAACCTGGGACCTTGGCACTGTGAAGCCACAGTGCTATCTACTTGTGCTACCGTGCTGCCATTATGCGTGGGTTGAGTTCACCACAGTCTGCAGTTTCCTACGATCTCGGTCTGAGCAGTCGCCATACCAGGCTGTGGTGCAGCCGGGTAGGGTGCTTTGCATCGCACATCTGTGGAGGTTTGTGAGAGTCGAGATAGACATGTGAAGTTTCTTTAACCTCCGTAGGAAGTAGAGACGTTGTTGGACTTTCTTGACTGTTGCATCAACGTGAGTGTGCCAGGGAAGACTGTTGGTGATGGTCACCCCCAGGAACTTAAAGCTGTCGGCCAGCTTCATTCGGAGCCATTCGTGCATACGGGCGGCTGTGTCATACTGCTCTCCTTAAGTCGACGATCAGCTGAAGATCATCTCTCATTTGGAGAAAGGGTTTTTTCGATACACCATGTAACCATGTGATTTATTTCTTCCGAGTAGGGTGATTTGTTGTTGTTTGAGATGCGGCCCACCACAATTGTATCATCCGCAAACTTACAGATTGAGTTCGAGTTAAATCTTGTCACACAGTCATGTGTGTTTCGGGTATACAGTTGACGACTGATCAGGGCTCCGGTGTTGAGGGCTATTGTGGAGGAGCTGCTGTTTCCCATCCTGACTGATTGTGGTCTGTTGATGAGGAAGTCGAGGATTCAGCTTCTCAGGGAAGGGTCAATTATAACATTGCGGAGTTTTGTTTTAGTCGTGTTGTGTTGTAGGCAGTAATTGTCGTAATTTTGTTGAAGGCAGAGCTGTGTTCTATGAACAGCCGTCTAGCATAGGTCTACTTTTTGTCGAGGTGTTCGAGTGTTGATTGCAGAGCCAGTGAGACAGCGTTCCCTGTGGACCAGTTGCACTTATTGGTCGGTTTAGTTGGGTGTGCGACCAATAGGAGTCCAGGTTACAAACAATAATAAGGTTTATTGTTTGTAACCTGGACTCCTATTGGTCGCACACCCAACTAACCCGACCAATGAGACAGCCCCACTCATCCACCCCACTACGCGCGTTTTTATGCGGCCCGCAAATGAGGTGCCCGGAATCATAACCGGCATTTTTGAAAAGCCGCCAGGGAAAAGCCACTGAAGTAAATGCGCTTATTGAATAACCTCATTGGCGGGCCGCATAAAAACCTTTGTCGGGCCGCATGCGGCCCGCGGGCCGTAGTTTGCCCACCCCTGCGTTAGGGCCACCGGTTGATCGTCGTTCATTCAGGCTATTTTGGTATTCATTGCTACTGGTATTATTGTGGTCTTCTTGAAGGAGGTGGGAGAACCTTAGACCGGCAGATTTGTGTGGTTAAGATACATGCAGATGCGCTCTCTAGATGGTCCGCGAAGGCTCTCAATGCTCCCCCAGAGACTCCATTGGAGCCCGCCTATTTCTACGGATTCACTTTCAAGAAGGCAGCTCTTACCTCTGAGCCTGTAATAGTGGGAATGTGTGTGTGCAGGGCTGTTGGGCGGGTGGCACTGATACATTAGTTGACTGCTCAAAGCGGGCACGGAATTAATTCAGGTCAGCGGGTAGTAATGCTCCAGCCCCAAATTTTCCGCCCGGTCTTTCTTTATAGCCTCTGATCTTCTGTCGGTCCTGCCAAAGACGTCATAGGTTCGTGTCATTTCTGCTCTTTTCCATAATAATCATTTTACATAACCCATTTTCCGAAAAATCATTTTCATAACCCATCATTTTTCATTTTAGGTGATGGGTTAGATTTTCGGTGCTCGAAGGTACTCATTGATCAAGGCATACTGTTGCATGTATCACATAGTCTAATTTTTGCAAGGGAATAAAGGAGTTTAGAGTGCAATTCCAATGATAACTGTCGGATTCGAGGGGTATAGAATATACACTGTCAAATTGTCTTTGAAATACATTTTTGTCGAACGGAATAGAACGTTGAAGTGTGGAGAGAGTTAGTGAAACGTAATTGATTGGATAAAACTGGAATTATGACGTTTTTTTCTTCTGGTGAGCCTATTTTCATTAGATCTAAAGGTGACACAAGTGCTCCTTGTGGCTTTCAGTATTGAAGCAATGCGTGTACCAATCAAGAATATACTGATTGTCAAAGATGCAGAAGCATATTGAAATCTGTGTTTCCATGATCAGCTTATTTATGCCACAGGATTGCACGGTACTATAGAGGTTTGCATAGTAACACAGTTGCGCAGCATCGCCGCTGTTTAAGAAGGTAGGTAAGCAGAACATGGGAAATTAAAGACTGGTCATTGCGACTTCGGTCACAATAATACAAAACGGGTAAGAATTGAGCTTTATACAGCCGCAGAAATACATCCCTTGCCTTGTATTCCTTAAGATAATCATAAACAAGGACTCCCAAGCCCCTTTGCGCTTCTCATTTCCTTAGCCATTCCCCATATAGAAAATTGTTTATTCGTCCATTTCGTAATCCAAAGTGCATAGCCATCCATTTTTCCACATTGTATTCCAAAAGCCAATTTTTTCCCAATATCCTTGATTGTCAAATTCCTATTGCAGCCCGCCTACTTCCTCAAAACTACCTGTCCCTCTGCAGATTATTAAAAATGAAATCATGGAGTACTTGGAAGTGCATGATAAAATAGGCCTAAGGTAGCACGGCTTCGTCAGTGAAAGGTCATGTCTGACAAATCTGTTGGAGTTCTTTGATGAAGTAACTAGGAAGTTACACAAAGGGGAACCAATCGAAGTGATTAATTTGGATTTCCAGAAGGCCTTTGGCAATGTGCCGCATCGGAGACGGATAAATGAACGGAGAACCCATGGTATTAATTGTATCATCTTGGTATGGATAGAGGATTGGCTGACTTGAAGAAAGTAGAGTTTGGGAATAAACGGGTCTTTGCAGAATGTCATACATGAATAGTAGAGTCACTCACCGGTTGTTGCTGACATCACAACTTTTCACAATGTACTTCAATGATCTGTGAGAAGGAACTCAAGGTATTGATCATGCATTTGCAGGTGATACAAAGATCTGCAGATGAACAGGTAGTTTTGAGGTAGCAGGCGGGCTGCAATAGGAATTGGACAATCAAGGATCATGGGAAAATGTGGCTTATGGAATACAATGTGGAAAAATGGATGGTTATGCACTTTGTATTGAGAAATGGATGAATAAACAATTTTCTATATGGGAAAAAGCTGAGGAAATGAGAAGCGGAAAGGGACTTGGGAGTCCTTGTTTACGATTTTCTTAAGGAGTACAAGGCAAAGAATGCATTTCTGCGGCTGCATATAGCTCAATTCTATCCCGTTTTGGATTATTGTGAGCAGGTTTAGGCCGCGAATCGAAGGAAGTATGTGCTGGCCTTAGAAAAGGTCCTGAGGAAGTTGACGAGAATGATCTCTGGAATTAAGTGTCTGTCGCATGAGGAACGGATCAGAACTATATGAATGTACACATTGGTGACAGAAGAATGAGAGTGATGTTATTAACACTTGAAAGACATTCGGAAGTCTTAATATAGTGGGTGTGGAGATGTTTCCACTTGCAGAATAAACTAGAAGCAGAGGACACAATCTCAGGCTAAAGGGACGATCCTGAAAACAAACACGAGGACGAATTTCTACAACCAAACAGTGGTGAATCTGTGGAAGTCATTGCGGCAGAATGAAGTGGAGGCCGCATCACGGACTGTATTTAAGACAGAGATGGATAGGTTCACTTTTATTAGGGGGTTAGAGTTTATTGGGAGAACGCAGGATAATGGGATGCGAAAAATATCACCCATGATTAAGTGGCGGAGCAGACTCCATGTGCCTAGTGGCGTAATACTGTTCCTATATCTTGCGGTCTACACAACTCCAATGTCCCAGGTTCCCTTGCTGGCATGGGTCACTTTCCGGAGTGTGAACATTGTCCTCGTGTTACGAAAGAGAAAATGCTGGAAAATCTCAGCTAGTCTGGCGGCATCTGTTGAGAGAGAAAAAATCTAACGTTTCGAGTCCGATGACTCTTTGTCCTCGTGTTTGCGTGGGTTTCATCAGAGTCCTTCTGTTTCCTACACATTCCAAAGATGTGCTGGTTTGGTAGATTGTCCATGCTTAATTGTCCTTAGGTTCGGCGGGGTTACTTGTTTAAGGGGATAGCGTGGAGATCTGGGCTTAAGGGTGATGCTTGACCCAAGAGATTGTCCAGATTCGCAGCACCGAATAGTCTCCTTGTGCAGGAGATATGAGACGACCTTGTGAAACCAACATTGCTGCTAGTTAGTTCATTATTGAGATCTCTCGCAAAATTCTGATTAATCATCATTTCCGAGGCCCAAATTTCACTCTCTGTGTTCTCTCTTACATATGGTCTATGATACCCTGGCTTGATTTCAAAATGTTTACTCTCGCATTGTTATTGTTCGTTGAAGTAACTGCCAAGAAAAACTACACCAGGCCATACAGCCGCACATAAATATTAAATCGGCACTTCTGAGCTCGTCCGCATCCACGGATATAATGCAATCAATGTCATATAGTAGCTGTAGATTGCTTCGCAAATTGTGTTTACATGCCCAAATAACTGAAATACTTTGCAAAGAACTGTCACGTGGTTTAATATCCAGAATGTACAATGATGCTTAACAGTTGCGTAAATTAACAAAATCACTCAAAAAACAGAAACAATGGAAAATTGCACATGCTTCTATATTTCTTTCTATTTCTTGATTTCACCAGGTGAACAGTTACAATTGACATGTTCTCCTATGTTTAGTTTTTATAGAATGGATGCTATATTTGAATTGAAGCTGTCAATTTCATTGATCTGTGCGCGGTATGGTGCCTCAGCTTAATCTGGATATGCTTTTGTGGGATTCCTTTCTCTCTCCATCATGATCGAACATGGCCTGGGCTTTTCATGTCATTCTATATTTTTGCCCATATCCAGAGTTCCCAGCGGGTAAGAAAAAAATATTAATTCGTAAAATATCGAAAGGAACTCTAAGGTGTCGGCAAGTTCTTGTCTTTTTTGCCTGGCATTGTCCATCGAAATGCACTGTGTTTCTCTTCATGCCATGTAGGGCAGAAAACGGTGCTTTAACACTGATTGAAAAATAGCTGGAAATTATGATGATTGCCATATGATCAATCATTTTAAAATACATTTCAAGTGTCCAATTCTTCAATTGTTACAATTAAAATGCACTTTACCGTGGCCAATACACCTGCAGATTTTTATGCTGTGGTGGCATGCAAGGCCAAAATGTCCAAACTCCACACAGAGAGTGACCCTGGTCAGCGATGGAACCGGGTCATCGGCGCCGTGAGGCAGCAATGCTAAACACTGCGCCACCGTGACCCCCACCCCCCCCTTTCGGATCATTCATGACACTGAATTCGGACGTGGGCTGAAAGTCCTGGTGATGGGTTGAATGTTGAGCAGACACAATGACAGATGCAAAATGATTTTGAAGTCGTCTATTAAAAAAGTACATATCTGTAGAGAAAATGGCAAACACCTCAACCTGCAAGCTTCGCTAAAAGCGGGATATGGGGCAGAACAATTGTGCATGCACGGATCAAGCTAAACAGCTCATGAGATTAACATGCTTCTGTGCAAGATGATTGAACATAAAATTACGTTGGGAATAATATACAGAAAAAATGGAGTACTATAAGCTGTCGCAGAGCAATACGACTGAATAACATGAGGAGGCTGTGGCGTTCTGTGTTTTTCGCTGGGCGAAGATGCCAGAGAAAGAAGGTAATTATCCTTTGGGAACGAGTGTTCGAATCACACCATGTCCGATGGTAACATTTGAGTTCCACAAAATCTGAACTTAAATGTTCAACTATTCTCATAAAAACCCATCCGGCTCACTGAGTTATTTTTGGGGTCGAGATCTGTCATCCTTCCTTGTCTGGTATCTTTGTTCCTCAAGATTCCAGTAATCTGTTTGCCACTGGGGCAATGTGGATGAGCGATGAATGCTGACACAGACAGCAACACCCACATCCCACGAACGAATACAAAAATACAGGCAATCTTCAACACATATCCTAAAAAAGACGTGCGGAAAAATAGAACCATTTTTCGTTTCTATTACTATACGGACCGGGCAAAATATCTGGAAAGTAGAAATGAAAGTCATGGATACAAGCACCGATGGTAGCAAGGGATATTACGCAAACAAATCACTCTTTTTGTAATTTTTCCCAGTCTGCAAAAAAAAGTAATTTCGATCACTTGCAAAGTAAACCTCGAGGAATGTGCACCACCTGAAAGATGAACTAAGATAATTCACGAAACTTCCGGAGACGTTACCTTCCAACGTCACGAGAGGTAACATTTATAAAAACACCCGAATCAAGCTCATCGTTTCTGGAGATGCCCCACCATTTCACTCACCATCGTGCTGTCCCCGTTCTTGACAGCATTGTGGGTATCTGTGATTTACGCACTGGAATTTAGTGGTACACAATTAATGCTGGCCTGGACTGCAACGTCAATTTCTACAAATATGATGAAACATTATTAAAAACAGAACACCAAAAACGTTCGGAAGCAAAACGAAATCTATTTTTTCGAAAAACCTGTTCCAATCGTGGCACGGTATCAAAAACCAAAACAATATTAAAGAATATTCTGATTCAGCTTGATGAATTCCTTTGGAAGCTGGATCGTGCTATTTGTTTTCCAGTTCAAAGACAATGTCGCGCAACTTACAAATCATAATGAGAGAAAAATATCCAGTAACAACGATGTTTCAAATTGCAGGCCGTCGCCGATTTCCAAGAGATTCAGATGCCGGTACGTTCAATAATTAATGTGGTTCCAGGTGTGCTGAATTGAACTAAGACCGCTGAATGGCACCTTGGACACGATAAACAGTAATTAACAATGGCTCTCTAAATCGAGGCAGCAGTCGTCAAGTTACAGAAACTTGAAGATCAAATATTTTGGAAAAGTTCTTCTCACGATTTACCACGTGCCACATTAAAGTTGGGAAATTTGCCAAATTTAGCTCGGTGATGGTATCTTGGATGGAGATCATGTCAGCAAGTCGGAAACAGATTATGTGTTTGTGCATCTCTGTGGAGAGGTAGATGACATTGCCGAATATTGGATCTAAACGGTCCCAGTATTAGTGATGCGATGGGATGTTAACTTGATGGAAATATTTAGAATTTGGAGATCAAAAACGGAAGTCGATACCGCAGCCAATAGAATAATCCAATGTTGAAGGCAGAAATGAATTGACTTGTGACGAAATAATTAAAGCAACATGTAATTCATCGCAGAGTAAACACATCGTCGAAAATCGATACATCATCTGTGATATAACCATAGTGTAGAAACCACAAAGTATTTGACACCCTGAGGGTGTTTTTTTTTTTCAGTCTTCACGAGGTAGTTTTGGCACAAGGATATTGGATTCCCGTTAAGTATCGCCATTGCAGGATAGTTGTGCGGAGGTACCTTTATCATGGGTAACACATTCTGATTTCGCTGGTGGGTAAAACGATAGACTCAATTCTGATAGCCAGGTTACTGCCACTTATAATGTACAGGATGGCGAATTTCCAAGTAGCATTATTTGTGAAAGAAAAATATGAAATAATTTTTGACGAAGTGACAAGATGGTGAGGTGTGTCTACAGCTGTTCCATGTGAGTTTTGGTAAGACACAAGGCAAGGTAGCAAGGGACACTGATAAGTATTCGCTAATATGCCACGCGGAAATGTGGTGGCTTGGACAGAAAATTGGTAAGGTGTCACGAAACAAAGTTTCATGGTCGCTGAATGTATTCGTGATTTTCAGAAGGGTCACACTTACATTTCCGTAGCTGCTTGTTCCGTTTCCACCGATTTCTGAAATATATTGATACATTGAGCTGCGATGTGTGATGTCTCACTGAGAATTTTGCGATTAAACAACAGACGGACAATCTGGTTCGCGGTTAAAGGAACCCAGAATTTTATTATATTAATGTTATCATATATTAATATTAATATATTAAATACCGTGGGAGGAGAATTGGCAAATTGACTACATTCTGCCGAAAAATATGTTTCTGCACTTTTGGAAAACAAACAAAGTAAAGCAATGTTCTCTTGATCAGATCCCAATTTACGATGCAACTGAGTACAGGTGGGAGATAGAAAACCTAGTGCCATGGTGTAACGACAACAAGCTCTCCCTCAATGTAAGCAAAACTAAGGAGCATGTCATTGATTTCAGGAAGATAATTTTTCTACACACCGCTGTCTACATTGACGGGACCGAGTTGGTGATTCTTGAGAGCTGCAACTTCATCTGCTTGCAAATCACCAAAATGTGTCGTTGTCCACCGACATGAGCGCCAAGACCAGGAAAGAACAATAGTTCAAATATTTTCTCAGGAAATTCAGGAATTTCGGCGTGTCCATATTGACATTTGCAATTTCCACAGATGCAACAAAGAAACTATCCTATCTGGCTGCATATTGTATGGTAACTGCTCGGCCAAAATCTTAAGAAACTGCAGCGAGCCGTTATCACTACCAAAACCATCAGGCAAACCAGCCTCCCATCCATTGACTCTGCCTGCACCTGCATTTATCTTGAGAATGGGCGTAGCTAAATCAAAGATCTCTCCCACATGGGTTATTCTCTTTTCCAACCGTTTCCATCTGGCAGATGATACAAACGTCTGAGACCACGCAGGAACAGATTCAAAACAGGCTTATTTCCAACAGTTAACATACTGCTGAATGCCTCTCTTACGGACTTAATTGATCTCTCCACTATCTTCTCTATTGTTTCGCATCACGATCCGTACGTTGCACCCGATGTCTCTGACCATGTTTTTATATTCTGTCGTATGTCTTATGATTTTCATCTATGGAACGATCAGCCTGAGGAGAATCTGGATCAATAGTCTTCACTGTACCTCAGACACGTGACAATAAATGTGAAACTAATTAATTTTAATTCAAAATTGGAACATATTGATAGAGCAGGAGGAATTGAGAAAAATTAGTAAGAATTCCCTCAGGATCCTCTGATTCTAATAAAAGCATGTGTTAGTCAGGTGGTTTACAGGTCATATGGAATGCTTTCCATTTTATTACCACGTTAGATATAACCACTGTGATGTAATGCTTGGGACTTATTAAACGCTGCTCAGGCCACAGCTGGAACATTGCGCACATTTCTGTTTTTTTAAACATAGTTAGACTGCCCAATTAATTTTGTCCCATTAAGGGGCAATTTGGCATGACCAATCCACCTGCTCTGCACATCTTTGTGTTGTGGGGGCAAAACTCACGCAAACACGGGGAGGCTGTGAGCGTACATTTCTGTGTAACGCATTACCTCAGAGAGAATGCAAAGGTTATTGAAAAGTAATGTTCCTTAGGCTGATAAATGTCGGCCTTAAGCGATGTTTATTTAGAGAAGGCGCATTTCATTGGGGCAGAGTAACCCGCGGGGGGGGGGGGGGGGGGGGATCGATCTCGGGCCTTGATTAATTTGCCCACCCGAATTTATGGTATACGAAACTGGCCTTAAGATTTCGGATGAGTTTCAACTGCTGCCGCTGGCTACCCCCATTTAGTAAATTTGAAAACTGCGAAAAATGTACATGGCAGTTGTCGCTTTATGCTGGTGTGTGGGGAATTACCAATACCATTGTTTAAGTCTCTATTAGCTGACATAAATTGAGCAAGATCCTAGTCTGTATTAATCCTTACAGTTGGAGGCCTGTGTTTGTTTACATTTACATGGATTCACCTGCTCTCCAGGTTCCTAGACCTCTTTTTACCATAATCATACGTTCCCATGTGTATCTTCAAACTTCAATTTGCTTCGATCATAAAAGTCTGGATTAAAAGTTCCTAAGATCGTTGATTTCGCTCTCCCTCCGAAAATGTACCACATGTTGATTTTCTCCATTCAAGCACTAAACAAAATTACAGTAAGCAAACTTATGTTACCCATATCCACTTCCCTCGGTTGGTGTCAAACTTCGATGACTGCGCTACTTTACGATCCTGTGTAGTCTGAATACGTCAGCTATACCATGCCAAACACGTCAATGTTCTAATTCCTCTAGTTTGACGAAATATTCCATTAGCCAAACCCAATATAAGCATTGAAGCACAATGTCAAATATATCTGCCGTGGCATTAACACATATAGAATCAAAAATAAAGAACTAATGTTTCTAAAAAGTCAAATCAAGTATTCAGCTCGTTATTTTACTCGTGTTACTTTTGTAAGGTGTTTTGTTATGTTAATGTCCACTCACGTATACTTTCCTGACTGAACTAACGACTTGCTTTGGGAATTTATTGTTTCTTGAGGGCCGAGATGTAGTGAACCCAATGGTTAGATCCTCAAATAATCACGGAGCCGTTTTCAATCTCTGCCTTGGATTGCTGTATGCTTCGAATGTGATCCGGTGTTCCAGTGTCCTCCCACAGTCCAAGTATTTGTAGAGTAAGTTGACTGACCAGCTAAATTGCTCCTTTATGTCCAAAGATGCCTACGCTATGTTAGGGAGTTATTGGGATAGGTTAGAGAGGGGTGTTTTCTCAGAGCTCGGTGAAGACTTGATGGACCATATGGACTCCTTATGAACTGTCGGGATTGTTTGATACATTGCCGATCGTTGAGTATTGAAACAGTCCAATGGATGTTCAGATTGTCAATGCATGTCCCTGCCACACTTAATTTCTTATTTAACGTATGTTTGTTGTAATGTATTACCGCTGGTGTTGAACATGATTGAAGTGGCGATATTCGATTCACTTGTTTTCTCGTTGGACTGAAAGACTTGAAAAAGTGCCAAGACGGTAAGTGTCTCCGCAAATCTTTGTTTATTTCGATAAAATATCATGCTGCCTATTGGATTTAATATTGCTTGTGGTACATATTGTAAAGACCCCAAGAGTTCAATACCATTTAAAGGTGTGATTTATTTAAGGACTGTGTGTCTGAATGTGTGTTTGCTTGTTTGTGGGGAATATATTTCCGCTGTTGGAGATATTCATTCTCATGTTTTACTAGCGCACTGCTCAATCAGAGTTTTGAAAAGACTCGCCCGATTGTTGTCAAAGAACGCTCGAGTATTTTTTTCCTGTTTGTGTTTTAGAAACATACAAAGTAGGAGCCAGAGGAGGCCTTTAGGCCATTCCCGTCAGCACCGCCATTCATTATGATCATGGCTGATTCCGCTTTGTCCCATGTCCTTATATTCACTTCGCCCATTGTGATATATCTAACTTCTTGAAAATATACAATCTTGTGGTCTCAACTACTTACTGTGGTAAGGAACTACATTGGCTCGGTACTATCGGGTGAAGTAATTTCTCCTCAACTCTGTCTAGAATGCTCTTCTTCGTATCAACCGACTGTGACATCTGGTTCTGAAAAACCCACCATCGGGAACATTCTTCCTCCTACTGCCCTGTCTACTACTGTCATAATTTTACTTGTAATAGTTTCTTTTTTCATTTGGGAATGAATAACAACGAAAATTGTGCATTTGAAAATGCAGAGACGAAAGACGAATTGCCCAAGGCAACGTTTTAGAGAAGACATTGTCAAATACTTTCAGATTTATGTGACAATTCTCTTCAAATTAATGAAGCGACCATTTTCAATACGACTTTGAAAGCTGTAAAATTAGCCAGTGTCTGAGGCAAAATGTAAGTTCTTTGACCATTCAAACAATAGGTTCCTTGAAGAAATGGATCGGGCTGACATAAAAAGCTTGGACATGGTTTCAGACAAATGAATCCAGACCTATCACGGCATGTGGCATACAACTTCAAAGGGATGCATGGAGCAAACGAGGCGCAAGCCAAATAGCGACCTGGAAAGTACAAGCACGTCAGCTGTTTGGAATAGAATGATATAGTGATTTAAAGCTGTGCACTGAATGACATTGAAGTGATCTTCGAAGGAAAGTGTTACGACTTGGAAATTAGGAAAAAGATTCTGACCACAAATGTTATATCAAAAAAAGATGCAGGAAAGCAATAGGTAATTAATTTTCGCATAGAGTGATTGAAATATGCATGACATGGAAGACATGGGAAGAATAAATTCACAGGTCAGGGACATATATTGAACAATATTTAAAATTGCAGGAATAATGGCAGCAGAGTAGCACAAGTGGATAGCACAGTGGCTTCACAGCGCGAGGGTCCCAGATTCGATTCTCTGCTGGCTAAATGTTTGTGTGGAATCTGCACGTTCCCCCCGTGTCTGCGTGGGTTTCCTCTGTGTGCTCCGGTTTCCACCCATCGTCCTAAGACATTCAGGTGAGATGGATTTGCCATGATAATTCGCCCTTAGTGTGCAAAACGGTCAGGAGGGGTTATTGGGTTCCGGGGATAGGGTGGGATGTGAGGGCTTAAATGGATCGGTGCAAACTCTATGGGCCGAATGGCCTCCTTCTGCACTGTATGTATGTTCTATATTCTATGTAAACTATGTTAGAATCTTAAATGGATAGATCAGTTCGTGCAGTAATGAGTTCTGAAGTTAGAAAGAGAACTACATATTCCAATTGTGTGGATCCCAGAAAGATGAAAAGAGTCACAATGTTTTGGCGTGTGACCGGCGGTATTCCGGCGGACAGAGAAGAGACAATATGGATTGTATGGATCTGGTAACTCGGACCGATTTACTTCCCTGCAGAACGTTGATGAGCGTAATACATGCTACTGCCTGTTGATGTTATACGTTATGGCCACTATTAGAGAACGAATGTTTCTATTTTCATGATTACCAATTCAATGTCGGGTTTTCGCAGTAGATCCATGGCAAGATCAAGAATAGAACATTTCAATTATATTCACAAATTGTATTCACCGACAAATGAGTACTCATCAGAATGTCCAAGAATTAAATATTGAATGCTTGATTCTAGTCCGAAGAGGCAAAAATAAATCTTATTATTGGACTCCGGCACGGTAGCACAGATGTTGCCTTACAGATTTCGGGTCCTCGTTTTCATTCCTGGCTTGGGTCTCTGTCTACACGTTCTTCTGTACCTCTGTATATTTCCCCGGGTCTTCTGGTTTCCTCCCACAGACCAAAGATGTGCGGATTAGCTGCGTTGGCCATGCTAAATTGCCATTCATGTCCTTAAAGGTTAGGTTGGGTTACTGGCTGACGGGTATAGTGTGGAGGTGTGGGTTTTAGTAGGATGCTCTTTCCAAAGTCCGTTGCAGATTGAAGAGCGAATTGCCTTCTTCTGCATTGAAATCTCTGTAATTCTGGTGTTCCGAGCATTTGTACTACATTTGGGCTAGAATTCTCTGGCCGTTGCGATTCCTCTTCTTCGCTAGCCATTCAACCCGGTGTTTCCAATGGCGTTGGATGGCTGAAATGCGAAAGATGTTAGAGAACAGTCAGACGGTTTGGAATGGCACAATGCCGAGAAAACGTGGCTTATCCGGTGCCCAGCAAAATGTTACTCTGCGAGGCACTGTTCCCTGGTGATGGGATTTGACACCTTCATGCCCCTTGCTAAACAGTATTTCGCAATGTAACCGAAATGTCCGTTGCCGCTCACAAAGTGATTTCGAATGATCGGTTAATTCTGGCCCTTTGTCTGGACCTAGATGAATTGTAATGTTAGGTACTACTGAGCGCGATAGAGACGTACTGTGTTGGAAGAATAAAATTTGCATATACAAACAATATGTTTGCGAAAAATATAATGGGGTGCGGTAAAGTCGCGCGGTCTGATTGGCAGACCATAACTAGAGTACTGCTGCAGGTCAAAGTATATTCACATTTATTATTTCAAACTATATCAATAATTTCGATTAAAATACTGAATATATTGCTTGAAGAAATGCTAACGACACCCAGCTAGGTTGGAAAGCAAGTCGTTAGTTGAGGTAAATGCATCACATGGTTGCGGGGAGTGACGAAAAAGTTGACATTTGGAATGTAAGCTGAGAGTTCAAACATGTCCGCAATTACAGTTTCGAAGCGTGAAGCAGTGTAAAATGGACGAATATCCTCAAGACGTTTCATCGTCAGATTGCACTGTGCACGTTATGTTCTACAAAAAAACCAGTTTGAAAATTGAAAGCAACTAAAACGAAAATGCATAGGGGTTCAATTTGCGGAATTATTTGTCCCCGACATAAATGTGGCGCTCATTATTTTGCAAAGGACAAAACTGATGAATGTAAGAAATGGCGCATGTGGCTAAACGTAAACTGCATCTGGAACTGGCTTATTTTCGATCTGTGGAGAGAACATTGTTCATGGTGCCATTTTTTAGCAGGACAAAATATCAGCGTCCATCAAGGAAACGTATGGTACCCCTTGAATCCCGAACAGCATGCAAAACTTAGTATTATGCCACGCATGGAGTAGATAGCTTATTTATTTCTTGTGGGGAGAATAATTATCTAATTGACGATTTTGTAAGGAGACCTTCCAATATTGTTTTATATTTGGCAAACAGATATTAGAATTCCTGGACTGGGGATCCTGCGTTGTTAAAAATATGTTGAGAGATGACTACTGATCAAAATTCAAAGTGTGAAAATGGAGCTCCAGATGATGTCGTACTGAGAGAAACTGAAGAGCGCAGGTTTTTCCTTGACATCATAGATTTCATAAAATTTACAGGACAGAAGGAGGCCTTTCGGCCCATCGAGTCTGCACCGTCTCTTGGAAAGAGCACCCTGCCCAAGCCCATACCTCCACCCTATCCCCATAATGTTCCTCCTGCAGAATTTGGGAGGAAAGGGTCACCTCTAGTGTCCCTTCTGACTACATCTGCGGGAAGTGCGACCCAACTCCAGCACCTCGAGAGCCGCGTTAGGGACCTGGAGCTGGAGCTGGATGAACTTCGGATCATTCGGGAGGCGGAGGAGGTTATTGAGAGGAGTTATAGGGAGGTAGTCACACCTCAGGTAAAAGAAGAAGGTAGATGGGTTACCGTCAGGGGAGGGAGAGGGAACCGGCAGGCAGTGCAGGGATCGCCTGTGGTCGTTCCCCTCTATAACAAGTATACCGTTTTGGATACTGTTGCGGGGGACGACTTCGCAGGGGTAAGCAATAGGGCACAGGTGTCTGGCACAGAGTCTGTCCCTGTTGCTCAGAAGGGAAGGGAGAAGAGGAACAGAGCACTTGTCATTGGGGACTCCATAGTTAGAGGAACAGACAGGAGGTTCTGTGGGAACGAAAGAGACTCACGGTTGGTGTGTTGCCTCCCAGGTGCCAGGGTTCGTGATGTCTCTGATCGTGTTTATGGGATCCTTAAAGGGGAGGGGGAGCAGCCCCAAGTCGTGGTCCACATAGGTACCAACGACATAGGTAGGAAGAGAGATGTGGATTTGAGACTGAAATTCAGGGAGCTAGGGTGGAAGCTGACAGCTAGAACAAACAGAGTTGTAATCTCTGGGTTGTTACCCGTGCCACGTGCTAGTGAAGTGAGAAATAAGGAGAGAGAGGAGTTGAACACGTGGCTACAGGGATGGTGCAGGAGGGAGGGTTTTGGTTTCCTAGATAATTGGGGCTCATTCTGGGGTAGGTGGGACCTCTACAAACAGGATGGTCTTCACCTGAACCAGAGGGGTACCAATATCCTGGGGGGGAGATTTGCTAGTGCTCTTCGGGGGGGTTTAAACTAATTCAGCAGGTGGATGGGAACTTAAACTGTAGTCCCAGTGTACAGGATGTTGAGAGTAGTGAGGTCAGGGATAGCGTTAAAAGTTCGAAAGAGGACACCGGCAAGCAGGACGCTGGTTTGAAGTGTGTCTACTTCAACGCCAGGAGCATCCGGAATAAGGTGGGTGAGCTTGCAGCATGGGTTGGTACCTGGGCTCTCGATGTTGTGGCGATTTCGGAGACATGGGTAGAGCAGGGACAGGAATGGTTGTTGCATGTTCCAGGATTTAGATGTTTCTGTAAGAACAGAGAAGATGGTAAAAGAGGGGGGGGGGGTGGCATTGTTAATCATGGAAAGTATTACGGCGATAGAAAGCACGCTTGAGGACTCGTCTACTGAGGTAGTATGGGCCGAGGTTAGGAACAGTAGAGGAGAGGTCACCCTGTTGGGAATTGTCTATAGACCTCCGAATAATTCCAGAGAAGTAGAGGAAAGGATTGCAAAGATGATTTTCGACAGGAGCGAGAGTAACAGGGTAGTTGTTATGGGGGACTTTAACATTCCAAATATTGACTGGAAATACTATAGTTCGAGTACTATAGATGGGTCAGTTTTTGTGCAGTGTGTGCAGGAGGGTTTTCTGACACAGTATGTAGACAGGCCAACAAGGGACGAGGCCACATTGGATTTGGTACTGGGTAATGAACCCGGCCAGGTGTTAGATTTAGATATAGGTGAGCACTTTGGTGATAGTGATCACAACTCGGTTATGTTTACTTTAGCAATGGGCAGGGATAGGTATATACCGCAAGGCAAGAATTATAGCTGGGGAAAAGGCAATTATGATGCTATTCGGCAAGATTTAGGATGTATAGGATGGGGAAGGAAACTGCAGGGGATGGGTACAATCGAAATGTGGAGCTTTTTCAAGGAACAGCTACTGCGTGTCCTTTATAAGTATGTACCTGTCAGGCAGGGAGGAAGCTGTCGAGCAAGGGAACCGTGGTTTACTAAGGACGTTGAAGCACTTGTCAAGAGGAAGATGAAGGCTTATGTTAGGATGAGACATGAAGGCTCAGTTAGGGCACTTGAGAGTTACAAGTTAGCCAGGATGGACCTAAAGGGAGAGTTAAGAAGAGCAAGGAGAGGACACGAAAAGTCGTTGGCGGATAGGATCAAGGAAAACCCTAAGGCTTTCTATAGGTATATCAGGAACAAAAGAATGACTAGAGTAAGATTAGGGACAATCAAGGATAGTAGTGGAAAGTTGTGTGTGGAATCAGAGGAGATAGGGGAAGCGTTAAATGGATATTTTTCGTCAGTGTTTACACTGGAGAAAGACAATGTTGTCGAGGAGAACACTCAGGTTCAGTCGACCAGGCTAGATGGAATTAAGGTTCAAAAGGAGGAGTGTTAGCAATTTTGGAAAATGTCAAAATAGATAAGTCGCCTGGGCCAGATGGGATTTATCCTAGGATTCTCTGGGAAGCCAGGGAGGAGATTGCAGAGCCTTTGTCCTTGATCTTTATGTCGTCTTTGTCGACAGGAATAGTGTCGGAAGACTGGAGGATAGCAAATGTTGTCCCCTTGTTCAAGAAGGGGAATAGAGACAACCCTGGTAATTATAGACCTGTGAGCCTTACGTCAGTTGTGGGTAAAATGTTGGAAAATGTTATAAGAGATAGGGTTTCTAATCATCTTGAAAAGAACAAGTTGATTAGCGATAGTCAACACGGTTTTGTGAAGCGTAGGTCATGCCTCACAACCCTTATTGAGTTTTTTGAGGAGGTGACCAAACAGGTGGATCAGGGTAAAGCTGTTGATGTGGGGTATATGGATTTCAGTAAGGCGTTTGATAAGGTTCCCCACGGTAGGCTATTGCAGAAAATAAGTAAGTATGGAATTGAAGGTGATTTAGCGGTTTGGATCAGTAATTGGCTAGCTGAAAGAAGACAGAGGGTGGTGGTTGATGGCAAATGTTCATCCTGGAGTTCAGTTACTAGTGGTGTACCGCAAGGATCTGTTTTGGGGCCACTGCTGTTTGTCATTTTTATAAATGACCTGGAAGAGGGTATAGAAGGATGGCTTAGTAAATTTACAGATGACACGAAAGTCGGTGGAGTTGTGGATAGTGCTGAAGGATGTTATAGGATACAGAGGGACATAGATAAGCTGCAGAGCTGGGCTGAGAGGTGGCAGATGGAGTTTAATGCGGAAAAGTGTGAGGTGGTTCACTTTGGAAGGAGTAACAGGAATGCAGAGTACTGGGCTAATGGCAAGATTCTTGGTAGTGTAGATGAACAGAGAGATCTCGGCATCCAGGTACATAAATCCATGAAAGTTGCCAGCCAGGTTAATAGGGCTGTTAAGAAGGCATATGGTGCGCTAGCCTTTATAAGCAGGGGGATTGAGTTTCGGAACCTTCAAGGTCATGCTGCAGCTGTACACAACTCTGGTGCGGCCGCACCTGGAGGACTGCGTGCAGTTCTGGTCAGCTCATTATAGGAAGGATGTGGAAGCTTTGGAAAGGGTTCAGATGAGATTTACTAGGATGTTGCCTGGTATGGAGGGAAGGTCTTACGAGGAAAGGCTCAGGGAATGGAGGTTGTTTTCGTTAGAGAGGAAAAGGCTGAGAGGTGACTTAATAGAGACATATAAGATAGTCAGAGGGTTAGATAGGGTGGACAGTGAGAGTATTTTTCCTCGGATGGTGATGACCAACACGAGGGGACATAGCTTTAAATTGAGGGGTGATAGATATAGGACAGATGTCAGAGGCAGTTTCGTTACTCAGAGAGTAGTAGAGGTGTGGAACGCCCTGCCTGCAACAGGAGTAGACTCGCCAACTTTAAGGGCATTTAAATGGTCACTGGATAGACATATGGATGGAAATGGAATAGTGTAGGTCAGATAGGCTTCAGATGGTTTCACAGGTCGGCGCAACATCGAGGGCCGAAGGGCCCGTACTGCGCTGTAGCGTTCTATGTTCTATAACCCAGTAACCCCACCTAACACTAAGGCAATTTGGAACTTCAGAGCAATTTAGCATGGCCAATCCATCTGACCTTCTCATCTTTGGACTGTGGGAGGAAACCTACCCACACACGGGGACAACATCCAGACTCCACACAGACAGTGACCGAATCCGGGAATCGAACCTGGAACCCTGGAGCTGTGAAGCATTTGTGATAACCACTATTCTACCGTTCTGCCAATCGTTGTTTGGTTTTGCGATAATAGAGCAAAATATGAATTGGGTGGGAATTTGGATGTACCTTCATCTTTGGATAAGGGAGAGTGCAAAAGTGTTCACTATTACCATAGAACCTCAGAATTCTTAGGATACAGAGTGATTTCATTCGGTCCATCGTGCTGGCAATAACTCTCTGAAAGTGCAGGTTACCAAGGTGCATTCCACTATCCCATCGCCACGACAACACCTCACGTGTACATGGTTTTGGACAATACGGGATAATTTAAAGTGAACATTCGAATTCACCTGTACATATTTAGACCGTGGTGTCATTCCGGAGCACAAAAGGGATCCCACGTATTGATAAAGTGCCAGCTTCACACAGTCACCAAGGGCCGGAATTGTACATGGGGCCCTGATGCAGTAACATTGCAGTGAAACCACTGTTATGGAAGTCGTGGCCTGCAATAAAACTCTTTAAAACAGTCATTTATCCAAATGCGAAGCCTGTACGATTCGCTGTGTTATTTTAAAATTAATATAATCCTGAAGATGTGAAATAAGACTAAGACGTGCAAGAAGCTCTCAGAATGTCAGGCTACTGCTGGGGAAAGGGAACATGGAACATACAGTGTAGAAGGAGACCATTCGGCCCATCGAGATGCATCGACCAACTTGAGCCCTGACTTTGACCCTATTCCCGTACCCAATAATTCTACCTCAACTTTTTGAACACGAAAGCCAAACGAGAATGAACAATCTACCGAACCTGCACTTCTTCGGACGGTGGGAGCAAACCGCCGCACCCGGAGAAAACCAACGCAGACACGGGGAGATTGTTCACACTCCGCACAGACAACGCCCCAACGGGGAATCTAACCTGGACCCTGGCGCTGTGAAGCTACAGTGCGAGTCACTTGTGCTACCGTGCTGCCGAAATATATTTAATGCTATGAATGTAATATGACCGAGTATACGGTGAATCAATGATTGTGGAAAAGAGAACGTCTGTGCACTTACCGTCGAATGTCGGAAGATATGCTGTCACAATTCGACAGAGATTTCCATGCAGAAACAACCCGAGCGAACTGAGGTACCGTTTACCAGCACAACTTCATATTCTGTTTCTGCTATGGGTTTTGAAATATATTTTGGATGTATTGAAAGAATGAATCACGCAAAGCAACGAGTATAAATGATCAATCAGTCGCAAAAATGGAAATGAGATTCAACATTTAAACACATTACATATTCTGTATAACAGTGGTTCTTTAGCATAATTGAACTTCATTCCGCTTCAAAGGTAATCGGTATTCTGGAAAGTTGTCCGCTGGAAATTTTAGAGCTGCCTCCCGTCACTAAATGTAACAACACCGATCGATGGAGTTGTAACATTTCCATAAATTATCGGTATTTTACTTCGGTAAGTAACTTAATTCATCCCGAATAAGCATCACGGATATGGTGTCGAGTATGATTTCAGCTGTGTTTTTGTAGATTTAAGGTCGCAAATATTTGATGAGTTTTCAATATCAGTTGCGTAGAACTCATTGCACAGGTGATGCAAAACTCCGAAAGGGTGATCGACTTTTACGTTCATCCAAACTTAATTCTGTTCCACATATATTCTGCACGCTATTAAAACAGCAGAAATCAGCAACGTGATTATTATTATCAATTCTGAATTTATTTGCCATAACCTCCTTCAACTCAAGCTCACATTTTACATTCCATCTCCTATTGTAAGAAACCTCCAAAATATAATTTCCGTTGTCGGGCTACAGGCTCCCAAATCTCCATGTAATAATCTCTATCTTTGTTGAAAAAAACATCTACTTTAGTTCCATTATTAAGACGTTAATGAGCATCGCGCGGTGGCACTCTAGTGGAGTGGTTAGCACTGCTGCCTCATGATGCCGGTTATGTGAGTTGGATCCAAGCCCAGCGTCACCGGAAATTGATCATGCTCCATATGTCTCCGTGGGTCTCAACCTAACGACGAAAAGATGCGTGGGGTCGGCGGATTGACCACGCTGACTTGCCACTTAATTGGGGAAAAACAAGTTTACAAGGACCGCGGATGACTGTATGTCCTAATACATACAGTCCCGGTGGGAGGATGAAAGATCACTGTTGATAATGTTCGAAATAGCCTTCGGAACAGTTACTACTTTCCTCAGAACATAAACTTCCATAAAATCAATTGGTGTAAAAGCGCTCAACGCATTCTAAAGCTTTATCTACATACAGCACAACATGAGAAGATATATTCAACTTCAAATAATAAATGAGATCAACATACTAAACATCGTTGAGTTCCATCCCACCTTATTTATTGTTTTTTGAAGTTTCCTACCGTTAATTTCTTTTCTCAATTAAATTGGCGAGTTTTCTGAGATTTTTGTGAGCAACGCTCTTGAATTTGTGTGTGCATTTTTTTTTCCATTATTGTCTTGATACTTCACGAAGTTGGGAGAATTAGAGTGTTTTTTTCATGTTAATCTTTCTGATCGTAATTTCTCCATTGATTCCGACAGAAGTATCACAGTTAAAGAAAGGCGTGACTGTGGAAAAGAAGGGGTGTATTCTCCGAAAACGGCATTCTCTGTTCCGCAGGACAAGAATCCCGCTGCCAGCGAGAGCACGCACTTCCCAGGAACACAAGGCTCCATTAATTTCGTGATTGAATGCAAAAGACAGGAAATAAGAGAAATACAAAGGGAGAGCAAATAAATAGAGAGAGAGAGAGCAGGTGGAAGAGGTGGAGGTTTGTGCGGTGATGACTCAATTAATATATTTGAAATCATAGTTGGTCTTTCCGTGAATTTAGCTTCAAAATTCTGCGTGGTTGTCTTCTGCTGAGAGATTACTTTTCGTCAAACAAAAGACTTGAATATCCTTTCGTATCACTGTGATAATAGTGTTTCCGTTTTCCTTTTTAACGCTTCTTCATCCTATTTAATTTTGACAGACATCACGAAAAAAGAGATCGGTAAAAATACCAGGCACTAAAGAATAACTAAACGCCTTTCTGAACGTTATAAGAGTTTCTGTTGGTCAGTAAAACGCGAGAGGAAAGACATGGAGAGAGCGAGAGAGAGAGAGAGTTCAGTGCAGCATTGTCTGTAAGGCCGATAGAGGACGATTTGATATTCGTTTTTACAAACGGTTTGAATTGGAACAGACCGATCTATCCTCTTTGAACATGATTCCGTAAGATCATATATTACGTTTCTGAAGCTGCCCAGGATATTCTTGGAGGGTCGAAGGTCTTTTATGAAATGAAAATGAAAATCGCTTATTGTCACAAGTAGGCTTCGATGAAGTTATAGAATAGAACAGTGCAGCACAGAACAGGCCCTTCGGCCCTCGATGTTGTGCCAAGCAATGATCACCCTACTCAAACCCACGTATCCACCCTGTACCCGGAACCCAACAACCCCCCCCCCCCTAACCTTACTTTTCTTTTAGGACACTACGGGCAATTTAGCATGGCCAATCCACCTAACCCGCACATCTTTGGACTGTGTATATTTACTGTGAAAAGCCCCTAGTCGCCACATTCCGGCGCCTGTCCGGGGAGGTTGGTACGGGGATCAAACCGTGCTGCTGGCTGCGATTTAGCTCAGTGAGCTAAACCAGTGCTCACTGTTCTGCCATCAAGTATTTGAAAAAACTATTATGCTGGTATCATAATATACATTGGCGCTCTGTAAGCTCCTTCAGCAGGTTAAACCTCGGAGAAATAGAAGAACTTAACTATCACCTTCAATTTGGAATTGTTATTTTAAATGTTCGGATAATGAGTTAAGGCGTACACAGTGCATTTTCTTTCTGAATTTGCCTGAATGATCTCCAAGTATCTAATTCACATTGGACTTTTTCGAAGCAAAAATACAGTTTTAGTAAAACATGAGAGCATTTGTCCTTTATCATGCTGAATGTTAAAATTTCATTTCAGAAACGTCTGCAGTACGAAATATACATCGTGAAATCATTGACTTCGTGAAGCTTTAGTGCTTATATTTAACTTGTCTGATAACAGAAAATTATGCCATTTACAACTTTGCCCCAAGTGCCCTATTTCTTTCACCACATTCCCCAATCTATATACCAAACTTAATTACTAACGTGATTAACAGGCGTCGCAATCAAACTGTATTGTAACGTTGTTGTTTGTTTATCCTTTTTCCCTGAATTAATTGATAATTTTATATGCAGCCATATTTTCATTTCACGACGCTTCGCTCCGCCTAAGCTTCGACTGAACTTTGCCAAACACGTAGATTTCACACAGAAGCAATCATTTTCATTCTGCCATCAAACGCTTCATAGAGTCATAACGTTTACAACATGGAAACAGGCCCTTCGGCCCAGCTTGTCCATACCGCACTGTTTCTATCATTAAACTACTCCCACTTGCCTGCATTTGGTCCCTGGCCCTTTATACCCACCCTGCCCATTTAACTATCTATGGTTTTTTAAAGAAAACAATTGCACTTGCCACTGCCTCTGGCAGCTCGTTCCAGATGCTCGCCACCCTCTGCGAGAAAGAATATGCACTCTGGTGTCTTTTGTATCTCTCCTCTCTCGCCTTTACGCTACACACTCTCGTTCCAGACTCCCCTACCTTTTGGAAATTATGTTGACTATTTCCCTTATTTATGCTCCTCATTATTTGATGGACCTCTGTAAGATTACCCCTCAGCCTCCAAGCCTCCAGTGAATAAAGAACCAGCCTTTCCAGTCTCCCCTTATAACTCAGACCACCACGGCCTGGCAGCATCCTCGCAAGTCACTTCGTAGAGCTTACCTACATCCTTCCTATATAGGTTTGACTAGAAATGAACAGAGTGTTCCATGCGTGCTATTACCAATGTCATGTACAACTTCAACAAGACGCCGCAACTCCTTTATTCAATATTCTGACCAATAAAACCTGGCATGCATAATGCCTTCTTCACCACACTGTACAACTGAGACGCCACCTTCAAGGACCTATGAACCAGTAAACCGAGATGTCTTGGTTCTGTAGCTCTCCACAACTTCCTGAAATTAGCTGTGTATGTTCAACCCCGATTTGGTCAACCAAAATGTTTCACTTCACATTTATTCAAATCAAAGTCGATCGGCCCAATGGCCCACTGGTCCATGTGGCCATTATCCTGTTTCAATCTTAAATAACCTTCTTCACTATCCGCTATCCCACCAGTATTAGTGTCACATGCACACTTATTAACCATGCCTCCTACATTCTCATCCAAATCATCTATATATATATATATATATATATATAAGAAATACCAATGGACCCTGCGCCGATCCCTGAGGAACACCGATGGCCACAAGCCTCCAGTTTGAAAAAGAACCCTCCATAACCTTCCACTTAGTTCGGTCCCCAAACCAATTTTGTATCCAATTGGCTATCTCACCCTTGACTTCAACAGATTTAGAATTTTGCAGCAACCTCCATGCGGTACCTTGTCAAAGGTCTTGCTAAAGTCCATGTAGATAACGTCTTCTGCACACCTTCACCTACATTCTTGGCTATCCCTTCAAGAAAGGCAATCAAATTCGTGGGACATGACTACCCTCTTATAAAGCCTTACTGACGTTCACTAATTATCCCTTGCCTGCCTAAATTCCTGTAAATCCCGCCCCTCAGAATAGCTTCTAAAAATGTACCCACTAGATATGCAAGGCTAAACGGTCTGTAGCTCACAGGCTTATTCCTTCAGCCCTTCTGAAACAAGGGCACAGCACTTGATGCCCTCCAATCATCAGGCACCACTCCTGTGGATATCTATTATTCAGATATGTTAGCTATGGGGCAGCGATTTTCCTCCCGAGCCTTCCAAAATGCCCTTGGATACATTTTGTCAGCTCCCGGGGACTTATCTATCTCGATGTGCTTTAATATTTGCAGCAACACCTTCTCTGTAATAAGTACACTCCTCTAGACATCACAATTTGTTTCCACAATTTCCTTGACATCTGCACATGGATTGCCTTGTTGATCCTTGATAGATCCCACACACTCCATAATTACGCATTGATCCTTTATATACCTGAACAAGCTCTTGGATTTCCCTTTGCCGTACCTGCCAAGACAATCTACTGTCCCCTTTTTGCCCTCCTGACTTTTCTCTTAACTCTACTCTGACAAGATGTATACTCTTTCAGAGATCCACTTGATCCCACCTGTGTATGCATGTAATTTGCCTTCATTTTCCTTTTGACATTGGCCTCAAACCCGCAGTCATCCAGGGTTCTCTCCTTCTGCCAGCCTTACCCTTCACTCCAAGAGGAATGTGCTCATCCTGAACCCCAGTTAATACCTTCATAAAGTACTCCCACTTCCCATTTGTCCACTTGCCTGGCAATAGGAAACCTCAAACAGCTTTTTCAAGTTCCCCGCCTAATAACCTCGAAATTGGCGTTGCCCCAAAGCGGAATTTTCACTTTTGCGCCAGAACTATAATTTCCCTTAGCTATCTTAAAATCTATGAAATTCTGGTCACTGTTCCCGAAGTGAACCCTCACTAACATTTCTGTCACTTTCCCTTCCTTATTCGCGAAGCGGATGTAAGGTTTTCCCCCTCTCTAGACCGGCCATCCACATATTGAATGAGAAATTGTTCCTAAATGCACTCGACCCATTTCTCTTCATCCGAACCCAACCCCCACCCCGCCTACCCTCCCTGTGCCATGGCTGTCCCAGTTAATATTGGAAAAGTAAAATTCCCCAACTAATACCACTTATGTTTCCGTCTGCTGTCTGTTATTTCTTTACATATTTGCTCTTCGATGTCCCGCTGACTCTTTGGAGGCCATTGGTGTCTCATGGCTTAATTCCATTTTCTAGCTTCTCTCGAACCCTATACATTGATTCTATGAATTTATCATCTATTTGCTAGGGGGAGATGTGCTAGTGCTCTTCAGCAGGGGGATGGGAAAATAAATTGTAGTCCCAGTGTACAGAGTGTTGAGAGTAGTGAGGTAAGGGATAGGGTTAAAAGTTCGAAAGAGGGCACCGGCAATCAAGACGCTGGTTTGATGTGTGTCTACTTCAACGCCAGGAGCATCCGGAATAAGGTGGGTGAGCTTGCAGCATGTGTTGGTACCTGGGATTTCGATGTTGTGGCGATTTCGGAGACATGGGTAGAGCATGGACAGGAATGGTTGTTGCAAGTTCCAGGATTTACATGTTTCTGTAGGAACAGAGAAGATGGAAAAAGAGGGGGGGGGTGGCATTGTTAATCAAGGAAAGTATTATGGCGGTATAAAGGACGTTTGAGGACTCGTCCACTGAGGTAGTCTGGGCCGAGGTTAGGAACAGGAGAGGAGAGGTCACCCTGTTGGGAGTTGTCTATAGACCTACGAATAGTTCCAGAGATGTAGAGAAAAGAATTGCAAAGATGATTCTCGACAGGAGCGAGAGTAACAGGGTAGTTGTTATGGGGGAACTTTAACTTTCCAAATATTGACTTGAAATACTAAAGTTCGAGTACTATAGATGGGTCAGTATTTGGGCCGTGTGTGCAGGAGGGTTTTCTGACACAGTATGTCGACAGGCCAACAAGGGGCGAGGCCATATTTGATTTCGCACTGGGTAATGAACCTGGCCATATGTTAGATTTAGATGTAGGTGAGCACTTTGGTGATAGTGATCACAATTCGGTTATGTCTACTTTAGCAATGGGCAAGGATAGGTATATACCGCATGGCAAGAATTATAGCTGGGGGAAAGGCAATTATGATGCTATTCAGCAAGATATAGGATTTATAGCATGGGGGAGGAAACTGCAGGGGATGGGTACAATCGAAATGTGGAGCTTGTTCAAGGAACAGCGTCTGCGTGTCCTTGATAAGTATGTACCTGTCATGCAGGGAGGAAGTAGTCGATCAAGGGAAACTTTGGTTTACTAAGGAAGTTGAAGCACTTGTCAAGAGGAAGAAGAAGGCTTACATTAGGATGAGACGTGAAGGCTCAGTTAGGGCACTTGAGAGTTACAAGTAAGCCAGGGAGGACCTAATGGGAGAGTTAAGAAGAGCAAGGAGAGGACACGAAAAGTCGTTGGCGGATAGGATCAAAGAAAACACTAAGGCTTTCTATAGGTATATTAGGAACAAAAGAATGACTAGAGTAAGATTAGGGCCAATCAAGGATAGTAGTGGAAAGTTGTATGTGGAGTCAAAGGCGATAGGGGAAGCGTTAAATGGATATTTTTCGTCAGTGTTTACACTGGAGAAAAACAATGTTGGTGTGGAGAATACTCAGGTTCAGTCGACCAGGCTAGATGGCATTGAGGTGCACAAGGAGGAGGTGTTAGCAATTTTGGAAAGTGTAAAAATAGATAAGTCCCCTGGGCCAGATGGGATTTATCCTAGGATTCTCTGGGAAGCCAGGGAGGAGATTGCAGAGATATTTACGTCGCCTTTGTCGACAGGAATAGTGCCGGAAGACTGGAGGATAGCAAATGTTGTCCCCTTGTTCAAGAAGGGGAGTAGAGACAACCCTGGTAATTATAGACCTGTGAGCATTCCTTCGGTTGTGGGTAAAATGTTGGAAATGGTTATAAGAGATAGGGTTGATAGAACATAGAACAATAGAGCACAAAACAGGCCATTCGGCCCTCGATGTTGTGCCGAGCAATCATCACCCTACTCAAACCCACGTATCTACCCTATACCCGTAACCCAACAACACCCCCCCCCCCCTTAACATTACTTTTTAGGACACTACGGCAATTTAGCAAGGCCAATCCACCTAACCCGCACATCTTTGGATTGTGGGAAGAAACCGGAACACCCGGAGGAACCCCACGCACACGGGAGGACGTGCAGACTCCGCACAGGCAGTGACCCAGCCGGGAATCGAACCTGGGACCCTGGAGCTGAGAAGCATTTACGATAACCACCATGCTACCGTGCTGCCCGTGGTTTATAATCATCTTGAAAAGAACAAGTTGTTTAGCGATAGTCAACACGGTTTTGTGAAGGGTAGGTCATGCCTCACAAACCTTATTGAGTTTTTTGAGAAGGTGACCAAACAGGTGGATGAGGGTAAAGCGGTTGATGTGGTGAATATGGATTTCAGTAAGGCCTTCAGTAAGGGTATAGGGTAGTAAGGGGGACTTCAATATGCAGGTGGATTGGGTAAATAACGTAGCCAGTGGATCCAAAGAAAAGGAATTCATGGAATGCTTACAAGATGGCTTTTTGGAACAGCTTGTCATGGAGCCCACAAGGGAGCAGGCTATTCTGGACCTAGTGCTATGTAATGAACCAGACTTTATAAAAGATCTTAAAGTAAGGGAACACTTAGGAAGCAGCGATCATAATATGGTTGAGTTCAGTCTGCAGTTTGAAAGAGAGAATGCAAAATCGGATGTAATGGTGTTACAGTTAAATAAAGGTAATTACTAGGGCATGAGAGAGGAACTGACGAAAATCGACTGGGAAGCAGACCCTAGTGGGGAATACAGCAGAGCAAAAATGGCAGGAGTTTGTATGCATAGTTGAGGACACTGTACAGAGGTTCAACCCCAAGAAAATAAAGATTATCCGGGGAGGGATTAGACAGCCATGGCTGACAAAGGAGGTCAGGAAATGTATCAAAGAAAAAGAGAGATCCTATAAAGTGGCCAAAAGCACTGGGAAATCAGAAGATTGGGAAGGCTACAAAAACAAACAGAGGTTTACAAAGAGACAAATAAGAAAGGAGAGGATCAAATATGAAGGCAGGCTAGCCAGTAATATAAGAAATGATAGTAAAAGTTTCTTTCAATACATAAGAAACAAACGACAAGCCAAAGTAGACATTGGGCCAATTCAAACTGATTCCGGAAGCCTAGTGATGGGAGACGAGGAAATGGCTGGAGAACTTAATAAGTACTTTGCGTCTGTCTTCACAGTGGATGACATGAGTAATATCCCAAAAATTTTAGAGGGTCAGGGGGCTGAGTTGAGTATGGTTGCCATTACAAAAGAGATGGTGCTAAAAAAGCTAAAAGGTCTTAAAATTGACAAATCCCCTGGCCCCGATGGGCTACACCCTAGAGTTCTGAGAGAGGTGGCTGAAGAAACAGCGGAAGCGTTGGTTGAGATCTTTCAAAAATCACTGGAGTCAGGGAAAGTCCCGGACGATTGGAAGATCGCTGTTGTAACCCCCTTGTTCAAGAAAGGATCAAGACAAAAGATAGAAAATTATAGGCCAATTAGCCTAACCTCGGTTGTTGGTAAAATTCTAGAATCGATCGTTAAGGATGAGATTTCTAAATTCTTGGAAGAGCAGGGTCGGATTAGAACAAGTCAACTTGGATTTAGTAAGGGGATGTCGTGCCTGACGAACCTGTTAGAATTCTTTGAGGAGGTGACAAGTTGGTTAGACCAGGGAAACCCAGTGGATGTGGTCTATCTGGATTTCCAAAAGGCCTTTGATAAGGTGCCACACAGGAGGCTGCTGAGTAAGGTGAGGGCCCATGGTGTTCGAGGTGAGCTACTGGCATGGGTTGAGGATTGGCTGTCTGACAGAAGGTAGAGAGTTGGGATAAAAGGTTATTTTTCGGATTGGCAGCCGGTGACCAGCGGTGTCCCACAGGGTTCAGTGTTGGGGCCGCAGCTGTTCACCATATATATTAATGATCTGGATGAAGGGACTGGGGGCATTCTAGCGATGTTTCCCGATGATACAATGTTAGGTGGTCAGGCAGGTAGTGCTGAGGTAGTGGGGAGGCTGCAGAAGGATCTAGACAGTTTGGGAGAGTGGTGCAGGAAATGGCTGATGCAATTCAACGTGAGAAAATGTGAGGTCTTGCACTTTGGAAAAAAGAATCCAAGCATAGACTACTTTCTAAACGGTGAGAAAATTCATAATGCCAAAGTACAAAGGGATAATCTGGGAGTGCTAGTCGAGGATTCCCTAAAGGTAAACATGCAGGTTGAATCTGTGATTAAGAAAGCGAATGCAATGATGTCATTTATCTCAAGAGGGTTGGAATATAAAAGCAGCGATGTGCTACTGAGCCTTTATAAGGCTCTGGTTAGGCCCCATTTGGAGTACTGTGTCCAGTTTTGGGCCCCACATCTCAGGAAGGACATACTGGCACTGGAGCGTGTCCAGCGGAGATTCACACGGACGATCCCTGGAATGGCGGGTCTAACATATGATGAACGGCTAAGGATCCTGGGATTGTATTCATTGGAGTTTAGAAGGTTAAGGGGAGATCTAATAGAAACTTACAAGATAATACATGGCTTAGAATGGGTGGACGCAATGAAACTGTTCCGTTAGGCGAGGAGACGAGGAACCGTGGGCACAGCCTTAGAATTAGAGGGGGTAAATTCAGAACAGAAATGCGGAGACATTTCTTCAGCCAGAGAGTGGTGGGCCTGTGGAATTCATTGCCGCGGAGTGCAGTGGAGGCCGGGACGCTAAATGGCTTCAAGGCAGAGATAGATAAATTCTTGATGTCGCGAGGAATTAAGGGCTCCGGGAAAATGCTGGTAGGTGGAGTTGAAATGCCCATCAGCCATGATTGAATGGCGGAGTGGACTCGATGGGCCGAATGGCCTTACTTCCACTCCTATGTCTTATGGTCTTATGGTTTGATAAGGTTCCCCATGGTAGGCTATTGCAGAAAATAAGGAAATATGGGATTGAAGGTAATTTAGCGGTTCTGATCAGTAATTGGCAAGCTGAAAGAAGACAGAGGGTGGCAAATGTTCATCCTGGAGTTCAGTTACTAGTGGTGTACCACAAGGATCTGTTTTGAGGCCACTGCTGTTTGTCATTTTTATAAATGACCTGGAAGAGGGTGTAGAAGGATGGGTTAGTAAATATGCAGATGACACGAAGGTCGGTGGAGTTGTGGATAGTGCTGAAGGATGTTATAGGATACAGAGGGACATAGAAAAGCTGCAGATGTGGGCTGAGAGGTGGTAGATGGAGTTTAATGCGGAAAAGTGTGAGCTGGTTCACTTTGGAAGAAGTAACAGGAATGCAGAGTACTGGGTTAATGGCAAGAGTCTTGGTAGTGCAGATGAACAGAGAGATCGCTGCATCCAGGTACATAAATCCCTGAAAGTTGCCGCCCAGGTTAATAGGGCTGTTAAGAAGGCATATGGTGTGCTAGCCTTTATCAGTAGGGGGATAGAGTTTCGGAGCTACAAGGTGATGCTGCAGCTGTACATAACTCTGGTGCGGCTGCACCTGGAGACTGCGTGCAGTTCTGTTCACCACATTATAGGATGGATGTGGAAGCTTTTGAAACGGTTCAGAGGAGATTGCCTGGTATGGAGGGAAGGTCTTACGAGGAAAGGCTGAGGGATTTGATGCTGTTTTCGTTAGAGAGGAGAAAGCTGAGTGGTGACTTAATAGAGACATATAAGATAGTCAGAGGGTTAGATAGGTTGGACTGTGAGAGTCTCTTTCCTCGGATGGTGATGGCCAACACGAGGGGACATACCTTTAAATTGACGGGTGGTAGATATCGGACAGATGTCAGAGGCAGTTTCTTTACTCAGAGAGTAGTAGGGGTGTGGAACGCCCTGCCTGCAACAGTAGTAGACTCGCCAACTTTAAGGGCATTTAAGTGGTCACTGGATAGACAGATGGATGAAAATGGAATAGTGTAGGTCAGACAGGTTTCAGATGGTTTCACGGGTAGGCGCAACATCGAGGGACAAAAGGGCCCGTACTGCGCTGTAATGTTCTCTGTTATATGTTCTATTTCTCCCTTGAATCCGTGAAGTAAATCTGCGTCTCCGACATTTGCATGAGTTGCTTTTTGGACTCAAAAGATAGGTATCCGAACACGTTTTGTTTTGTCACATCATAGTTATTTATTTTTCGAACCATTATAGTTGTGTCCTCTCTCACTTGACCCTTTGCGAATTGTGCAAATGCTCCCCGATTCAATCCGTACAAACCCTAGTATGATTCAGAAAATCTCAAACAAATCTCATCTCAGCGTCCTTCTGTGCAGAGAGAGATATCCTAACTTCTCCAATCTATCCTCATTTGTGAAGTCCGTCATCCCTGGAACAATTCTTGCAAACATCTTCAGCGATTATGTGCTTGCAATGTAATGGCATAATTTACACATACGCTCTTTGTACTAGCATCCAATAGTTTTATCATGTCTGTGTATGGTGTAAAATTGATTACTTTTATTACTTGGAATATAACCATGTATGATACCGCCTGCAAACGAGTGACTAATCTGCTTGACATTAAGTCGTGCACTCTCTTCTAAAATCTGCTTTGAGTTTGTGGTTTGCGGCTCATAAAACTGTGAGTTTACACAATAACTTTACTTGTCGAGAAAACAGATGTTTTCTGTTTATACGAAACAGAGCTGATAGTCTGTCAAGAAGGTAAGGGAAGATTCTCGTAATCCCACATGAATTGAATTGCTGGAGGCTCTGGGTGCACTCCGCTGTGATTCTGGCAGATGCAACAATTATTTAGTGGAATTACATAGCGACAGATAGAGTGACAGTGTGGGAGAGAGAGAGGGCGAGAGAGATAGATGGAGAAAGAGAGTGAGTGAGAGAAAAATAAAGTGCGTGTGTGAGGGAGAGAGGGTGAGGGAGCTAGATCGAGAGAGAGAGAGAGAGAGTGAGAGACACAGAGATAGAGAGAGATATATGCTTAAAACGCGAAGTAAAACATGTCTCTGTTATGAAGCGTCTAATATTCCCATTGCAGTTCGTTTGGCGCCGCACTCACGCACACATC
Source organism: Scyliorhinus canicula (assembly GCF_902713615.1). Taxonomy (NCBI): domain Eukaryota; kingdom Metazoa; phylum Chordata; class Chondrichthyes; order Carcharhiniformes; family Scyliorhinidae; genus Scyliorhinus; species Scyliorhinus canicula. The sequence goes on along the minus strand of NC_052157.1, from coordinate 86,404,041 downwards.
AATCAAACAGGACGACAAATACCTTTGCTGCAGCTGCCCATCCTCTCTGTTTCCGTTTGTGGTGCAGACACATCGAATCATGAAGTGATATCACTTAAACAATAACCGCACACATGGACGCCTGTGATGGATGTGTGACGGACGCTAATAATATAGAAAAGGGTGAGTAAGAAGGAGTTCGACGCTTTCTACTGGAACGGGAGAGACCGCGAAAACATTTGAAATTAAAACCATATATCACCACGGAATTCATACTTATACCCACAATTATGTGGTTTATTGAAAAAGGGCAGACAGCAGATAACTTCGCATTATGCTGGGAAATAATATAATGCCATCTCTTGATTAGAGAAGGAACAGTTACATCGAACAAGTTGGCAGCTTTTAAAATAATAATCCATATAAATAGTTGCGTCAAAAGATAGTACATTCACATGGATATTTCCCCTCTGCTCAATGGATAGTGAATCGGTTATTCAAATATACAATGAAGAGAACAAATCAATCTACGTGTGAATTATGTATTTACTGTTAAGGAATTCGTTTCTTTAAATAGACAATTCTGATATAATTTGAATGTGAAATTCAATTTCATTGTCTTTTCTTTTTAATATTAGCTGGCAAACATGATGTGGCACGATTGCGCGTTACCTCGATACAATACTGGCATCCGAATAATGGCAACCATACTTCAATGGCAAAACATACGTGTTATTAGTAAATGTTTAGTGGACATCACGATTGCACAATAGGTTGTATTGTTCCTTCACAGCTCCAGGGTCGCAGCTTCATTTCCCGGCTTGTGTCACTGTCTGTGCGGAGTTTGCATGTTCTCCTCATGTGTGCGTGGTTTACCTCCGGATCCCCTGCTTTCCTCAGACAAGACCTGAAATACGTGTTGTTCGGTCATTTGGGCATGCTGAATTCTCTCTATGTAACTTCATTGCAATGTTAATTTAAGCCGACCTGTTGCAATATATATTATTATTATTGCATGTTTTCGCGTTGGATGAGAAGTTGGTTCAATTCTGCACGCCTTATTTTAAGATTATCGGACTTGTTTTTAAATCTCAATTAGCGCAACCTTGCTGGACACCTCCAAAATATTTATTTCTACCTGTTGTAACTTCCTGTTTGCAAATTGCAAAGTGATTATTGCTGTCCTGCAGGGCACGATTTCAGTTGTAATTTGAAATATTTCTGGATGATACTTGAAAACCCATTTTTAAACATTCATTTATCGTTGCTCAATTAACTAGCGGAGGTTTACTGCTGTGGAGAAAAGTAACAGTTCGCCCTAATAAGTCCTTCGGAGTCCTGACGTTAAGAATTGCTTCGAAACCCTGCAGCCAAACATTTGCTTTGTCTCTCGGCGTTAACTATAAAATTCAGAACAGTGACTTTTTGTTATTTCTATTGTGAGATTGATTAGCAACCTGATTACAAGGCGAACGACTCTCGAATTACTTTCCACGCTTAGTATTTTCATCATTCGTATCAGATGTCCATTTCCAACTGAGACAGTCCAATTATGTCCAACGATATTAGTGACACTTGTGTGTGGTATGACATATGATTGTGAAGAATTTACATATTGTGACATTCCCTCTTGTCTTACCAATGCTAGTTAGCAAGTGACCGCTCCTCAACCCATTCCCCAAATTCAATTACTTACATTTACTCCCATAGATATAAAATATTACCCACGAGGTGAGTCATCAGTAATATGTTTAATTTGTGGTTTAGTTTGTGTGGGGTTGCGTTACTGCATCATGGCGAGAGTTTGGAATCACGGTGATAGAGGAGTGAGAAAGTTTTTTTCAAAGCAATTTCTTGTTTCACGACAACTGTCAACATTAAATATCTACCACAGTGCTCGAGGATTGACGTTCCCAATCCTGGGTGCAGATTTACGCTGACGTTCCCCAGCTCGACATGAGAGCAACTTCCCTCAAAACCGAGCAACCCTTTAAAGTTACTGAAGAGTTTATACACCGTCGAATGACTCACTGAAAAAGATCAAGCACATTGGATTTTACCTCTGACACACGCATGGTCGCATGTTTTATAACGGACTACTACCAGATAGGCACTGCTCTCCTGCACCCATTCGTTTGCCTATCCATTGGTCTGCACGGTTTCGGAAGAAAAAAAATGTTTCATTTTCTGTTAGAATTGAAAGCACAACATACAGCAGTGACTGCAAAAAAACACAAGAACATTTCAGAGCTTCAAGAAATGCTATATTTTATATGTGTATTTCTCTGAATCGATTCGCCATGATGTGGCAACATCACTGTGGCGCAATTCAGCTCACACGTAATGAAGGTGTTGGCGATGTGGATTAAAATCTTTTTAGGGCAAAAAAACAATTATTTGGATACCTTTCTTCCGCTTTCTCACGAAGCATGTTTTTGCGGTGTTAGGTTAGGTAACATAACTGTTTAACAACCATATCCGTTGGCTATCGATTGGAGAGACTGCAGCACTGGAAATGAAGGATATATTTGCGCTGATGACTCATGGCACAAAGGACCAGTTTTGTATCCCGGAACCAGGTCCCTTTTGCGTGTAGAATTTACCCGTTCCTCCCGTACCTAAGTGGGTCTCACCCCACAACACAAAGATGTGCAACGTATGTGGATTAGGCATTCTGCATTGCCGCTTACTGCATGAAAAATACTAACGAAAAGTAATGCAAGATATTTCAAGTGAGTTGAGTTTTGTCGTGTAATTTTAAAATGTCTATTTCATCGCTGATGCTAATGGACTTGAAAATAATTATGCAAAATTCCAAACAGCGGAGTACTGAACAGATAAAGGACAGTTGGAGTATGTACGGCCTTTTGCATGGCCTCCAGTTTTGTGTAAAAGAGGCAGGTCGATTTGGAAAATGATGGCGAAATGATGCAAAGTCCAATAATGAGACTTTAAACAGTGGAGGAAGCTCAAGTTAGCAAATTAATTCCGTTATTTTTCATTCGCCATTCGAAGAAACTATAATGCAACAACTGCCTTAGCTTAAAACGGGACGATTCGGCAAAGTGACTTCATGCTTTGATGCCTTGAAACGTTGCCTCTTATTTTTGTTCCAATGGTCCTGGACTCAAGAATTTAGTCCTCATATCCGTTTTGTATGTGCATTCACAACAACACTATATGCGGAAGATACACATTACCAACAGTTATTAGGGCAGCACTATTTAAAATCAGAAGTCGAAAAGCATACCACCGCATGGAAATGTTCCATGTGCATGCTCTTCTCTGACTAAATGGTACGCATTTACAGGGCAGACAAGGAATACAGAAGTGCGTAGAATATGAAGCAATGGCTTTATTTTTTTCTGTAGCTGCGATTGCATGGGCCGTTGAAATAAATTACAAATTATTTGAGCGATTTAAACTGATATGCCTTCGAGGGACGCTTTCATATACTATATTGACGTACAGTGGATTAAAGTTACTTGCAAACATGTTTTAAGTCGACATATCTATACTTGAATTGTTTTTGAGTTAATCTTTTGTCACATGTACCGAAGTGCAGCGAAAAGTATTTTTCTGCGGTCGAAGGAACGTGCACAGTACGTACAAAGTAGACAAAATAATAATTAATACAGAACATTAACAAAAGGTATACCGACAAATAGTGATTGGTTACATTGCGGAATAAGCGCCCAGACAAAGCAAGCAAAGCAAATACATTGAATGGAAGTTTTTATAAAATTCTGCACGGCAGGTTTGAAAGATGTGCTACTTGTTTCCAATTCTCACAAAGCTCTCAACAAGCATATGTAAGTGCTCCTTGCTTTTAAAGCCCTGACATTCATGTTCAGACATGTGTGAATTTTTGTGCTGTTTCTTCCATTCAAATGCAGCTGAATTCAAATTTCCCGACGAAATTACAAAATTCCAGTTGGAATAATTATATCTTGTGATGAAGCTCAGAGGCCTTTTCCAGGGATCCATTCAAATTTCCTCAATTACGAAATTGAAGGCCAGCGCTCTAAACAAATTTATAGACTTATATCCTTATTATACCCTCAGGTGAGTCACTATCAACCTTTAAGAGCAAACGATCCACTGATGCACCTGCTGCCGTTTTCCGACATTAAGAATAACATATAGAATACAGTCTTGTTGCGATATTTAGATGGTGTTCCAATGGGAATTCATGGCGAAAACCCGACTAATTACTTTACATCATCGATCTATTCGTCATTTTTCTTTCACTGAGGTCGCAGAATTTTTTCAGCCACGTTACTGACATTTATGCTCGGGGTGGCCTGTGCTTGTATGGATGAATGGCCTGACTAATATTATCGAATGTGATATAAAAACTATGTGAGGTTGCTACGCGTTTGCTTTCAACCACCTCTGGACATTCATTGATTGATTTTCATCTCCCAAAGTTTTAAAGAATTGTCAAGACGGTAAGGAGAATACAGTCTTGCCCTTTTCTGTGAATTTGAATGCATCACGCTATGGCATCATGGGGATGGTCGAATTGCGATGGCCTATATTCTCTCGAGATTAGAAGAATATGCGGATATAAATTGAGGAATATAATATGGTAAAAGCTATTGGCGACATATAAATAGGGAGGGTGCTTCCTCTTGTGGATCAATATCGAATGAAAGCTCATATTTGTAGAAGAGTGCGCAGCTCATATGAAAAATAATTAGGTGAAGTTACTTCTCTCGATGTGTCCTGAATATATGAAATTCACTACACAGAGTTCGATGGGTTCCAGGACATTGTGTAAATTTAAGGAGAAGAGGGACTGATTTTTGATTAGCAACTTTTTTAGGGGATGTGAAGAACGATCTGGAACATGAAATTGAGATGGATATTTGATTAGCCATCATCGTATTGAGTGGTGCAGAAAACGCGTGGGGCCCATCTGCCAAATCCTACTCCCAATAATTTTGTTATTCTCAATGTGCGAGGGAGCGGATGAAGGGGAGTACATATTTTCTAACCTGAATTTAACGATTATGGGTGGCGGAACCAAATCACGAACAGCTGAGTTGGTGCTGAAAATGATCAGATATTTATGTAATGACAACACAGTATCGGATGTTTCTTTGCTTTTGCCACCTGTATGCTTTGCCTTTCCAACCGAAATATACATATTGTTTCTCCTTTCACCACACAGAAAAAAAGAAGTACTTGAAGGGTAATTGCAAAATTGTTGTGACACTGTGTTCGCATTGCAATGTGAAATTGGGCATGGATGTTTTAAATCTGAGGTAAAAGCAATGGCGATGATTGTCCCACTTCTAAATTGCAAGGAATATCTGGACATAGATATCGGACACTTCGGCCGAAATTTAAATGTTGGTGCAGTTTTGTCAGTCGTGGTCCGAATTGAGCATTCTGACCTAGCAGCAGAAATATGCAACCTGACGTTGAAAATGTAAAGGAAGGGCTGAGTGATTTTTGCAGATAACAGAGTTTGTGCGACATCAAGTTAAAACAGAATTACAGGTATGCTTATTTTTGTTTGGACTATCCACGTACAAATGCGATGAATTCAGTGTTGCCCAAATCAAACCAATTAGAATTAGGATCATGTCGTTCAGGTGAAATAGTAACAATTGTTATGTTCGTCTCTCTCGCTTAAACATTACTTTGTCACGTTTTAAGGAGCAATTTATCGTGATTACAATAATGGACAGGTGCTTCTTCTACGGCAATGCTGCTCTTCCCGGGGTTATTCGATATTGACTTGACGGAAATAAGCACAGCGAAGGTGCAAAAGAGAAAATGGTGATAACAAAAAGCGTGGCGATATATAAAAGGAACTGTGGGTTCCACTTGAAGCAAACATCTTTGTTGGCAAATTATTGAGCACAGTGAGGATTCAGAGTATATTATTTGCGATATTTGTAAGTGTTTCGCCCTTGCTTAAAGTTTACGGAAATCGGACAATTCTGTGCAGATGTGTATGAGCACCACTGCCGTAGCTGCATGAAAAAAACTTTGAAAAGGACGAGTCCAATTCTGAAGAAGTCGTCAGGATTATTGCGGCTATGATGGCATGCCGCATTGTCAGGCTCAATTCAGCGCCAAAAAACAATGTCAGGATATCAAGTGGTCTAAGAGTAGCACAAGTGGCCAGCACTGTGGTTTCACAGTGTCAGTGTTCCAGGTTTGATTCCCCGCTCGGTCACTCTCCATGCACTCTGCACGTTCTCCCCGTGTCTGCGTGAGTTTCCTCCGGATGTTCCGGTTTCTTCCCAGAGTCCAAAGACGTGCAGTTGGTTGGCCGTGCTAAACTGCCTTTAATGTCCAAAGTTTATGAGGGTTTATTTGGTTTCGGGGCTAGGTTGGAAGTGAGGGCTTACGCGGGTCGTTGCTGACTTGATGGGCCTCATGACCTCCTTCTGCACTGTATGTTGGATTTTCTCAATAGATTTCGCCGAATATCCCAGACACTTTGGACCACAGCTAAATAGCAAGACGGATTCTTCTTCAAGCTGAAATAACAAAGAACAAAGATAATTACAGCATAGGAACAGGCCCTTCGGCCCTCCCAGCCTGCGCCGATCCAGATCCTTTATCCAAACCTGTCTCCTATTTTCCAAGGTCTACTTCCCTCTGATCCCGCCCATTCATATACCTGTCTAGATTCTTCTTAAATGATGCTATCGTGCCCGCCTCTACCACCTCCGCTGGTAAAGTATTCCAGGCACCCACCACCCTCTGCGTAAAATACCTTCCATGCACATCTCACTTAAACTTTCCCCCTCTCACATTGAAATCGTGACCCCTTGTAACTGACCCCCCACTCTTGGGAAAAGCGTGTTGCTATCCACCCTGTCCATGCCTCTCATAATTCTGTAGACCTCAATCAGGTCCCCCCTCAACCTCCGTCTTCCCAACGAAAACAATCCTAATCTACACAACCTTTCTTCATAGCTAGCACCCTCCATACCAGGCAACATCCTGGTGAACCTCCTCTGCACCCTCTCCACGGCATCCCAATCCTTCTGGTAATGTGGCGACCAGAACTGCACGCAGTATTCCAAATGTGGCCGATCCAAAGTCCTAAACAACTGTAACATGACCTGCCAACTCTTGTACTCAATACCCCGTCCGACGAAGGCAAGCATGCTGTATGCCTTCTTGACCACTTTATCAAACTGCGTTGCCACCTTCAGGGTACAATGGATCTGAACTCGCATATCTCTCTGCACATCAATTTTCCCCAAGACCCTTCCATTGACCATATAGTCCTCTCTTGAACTTGATCTTCCAAAATGCATCACCTCGCATTTGCCTGGATTGAACTCTATCTGCCATTTCTCTGCCCAACTCTCCAATCTATCAATATTTTGTTGTATTCTCTGACAGTCCTCCTCGCTATCTGCAACTCCACCAATCTTAGTATCATCTGTAAATTTCCTAATCAGACCACCTATACCTTCCTCCAGGTCATTTATGTAGATCACAAACAACAGTGGTCCAAGCACGGATCCCTGTGGAACACCACTAGTCACCTTTCTCCATTTTGAGATACTCATTTCCACCACTACTGTCTGTCTCCTGTTGCCCAGCCAGTTCTTTATCCATCTAGCTAGTACATCCTGAACCCCATACGACTTCATTTTTGCCATCAACTTGCCACGGGATACCTTATCAAACGCCTTAAATTGAAATGTTGAAAATCAAACATCTTTAGACTTTTTGCAGGCATCTGAGCTGAATATAACATACTTGCTTTAATTTTTTTAAATTTCCATTTTAATGTCCATGTAAATGTCCATTTTTTTAATGTCCATGTAAACGACATCAACAGCCCTTCCCTCATCAATTAACGTTGTCACTTCCTCAATGAATTCTATTAGGTATGTAAGGCATGACCTTCCTTACACAAAAACATGCTGCCTATCACTGATAAGTCTATTTTCTTCCAGATGTGGATAGATCCTACCCCTCAGTATCTTCTCCAACAGTTTGCCTACCACTGACATCACGTTCACAGGTCTATATTTCCCTGGATTATCCCTGCTACCCTTCTTTTAAAAAGGGATAACATTAGCAATTATCCAGTCCTCCGGGACCTCAACCATGCTCAAGGATGCTGCAAAGATATCTGTTAAGGTCCCAGCTGTTTCGACCCTCGCTTCCCTCAGTAACCTGGGATGATCCCATCCGGTCCATCTTAATGTCTTTTAGAATACCCAAAACCTTCCCCTTTCCGTATGACAACTTGACCTAGAGTATTTAAACATCCATCCCTGGCCTCAACATCCGTCTTGTCCCTCTCCTTTGTGAATACCGATGCAAAGTACTCATTAAGAATCTCACCAATTTCCTCCGAGTCCACGCATAAATTCCCTCTCTTGTCTTTGAGTGGGCCAATCATTTCCCTAGTTATCCTCTTGCTCCTTACATACGAATAAAAGGCTTTGGGATTTTCCTTAACCCTGTTAGCCAAATATATTTCATGACCCCTTTTAGCCCTCTTTATTGCGCGTTTGAGATTCGTCCTAATTTCCCGATATTCCTCCAAAGCTTCATCAGTTTTGAGTCGCCTCGATCTTACATATGCTTCCTTTTTCATCTTAGCTAGTCTCACAATTTCACCCGTCATCCATGGTTCACTAATCTTGCCATTTCTATCTCTCTTTTTGACAGGAACATGTCTGTCCTGCACTCTAATCAACTTTTCCTTAAAATACTCCCACATTTCAAATGTAGATTTACCCTTAAACAGCTGCTCCAAATCTACATTACCTCGCTCCTGCCGAATTTTTTTAAACTCTGCCTTTCGCCAAGTTAGCACTCTTCCTTTCGGACCACTCTTGTCCCAATAAATCCCAATTTATTTGCCTTTTAACTTATAATATCGCAAGATCTTGGGATTTCCACTCAATACGGTTTAAATATTAAATACATTATCACTTGAATCGTTTAAGCACTGGCTTTTAACACATGGGCATGTCTGTAAAGACCTGGTGTGCATATATTTTGCAAACAAAACATATTGGTTTCGGAAGAGCTCGCTTAATTCCATGTCTTTTGGCACGATGCTATGTCCCCAACATGAACAAAATAAAAAGATAAGTGCTAATAGCCAATGATTTAAGCATTGGATATGTCGCATGACAATCAGTTCACGCCTAACGCTGATCCACCACACTCGATTTCATTTAGCAATATGTTTGTTAAATCCACAACCTATTAAGCTCCCAGAAAATATTCTGTTACAATTATCCGAGTTCATGGACTTGTGATCCACGCTTTTCACCTTTAGAATCCAGACAGCATCAATCTGTCTCGGAGAGTTATACAAGATGACGTAAAACTGGAATAAATGAGCGGGAGGTACAAATCTTGATGAATAACCATTTAGCCCCATTTATCACACATAAAAACGAGCAAAAGTGCACGAATCAAATATGCATTAGGATATTGGGAAAATATTCCAGTCGAGAAAACACTGCATTTTTCGGAAACGGGAACAAAATCTTCAGTCTTGGACACGTTAGAAGGCATTGTGGATCTTCCAACTGTTTTTCCACTCGATAATATCATGGCTGATATGATTGCACGTTCCTTTCTTTTCTATTTGTCTCCATAATTCTGTGTTCCCATCATTATCGTAAAAAACATTTTTGTTGGTATTTCATTGCAGTGCAAATGTACGTAATTTGACCACAAAGATTATTATTATTTACTCAGTTGCGTTAATCCACTGCTTTCTGCGGAAGAGCGTTGCACCAAATTCCTCCAATTTACGACAAAATCAATAACTTCATTTTCGATCTGAAAATAATTTATCTGTGTCCAATAGTTACAGTCTAATGCAGGAGAAAGGTCTGCCAAAATTCATCCTGTGCCGTCTTCAAAATTATAAATTTTCAATAAATGTGCATCTCATAGAACATAGAACAGTACAGCACAGAACAGGCCCTTCGGCCCTCGATGTTGTGCCGAGCAATGATCACCCTACTCAAGCCAACGTATCCACCCTAATCCAGTAACCCCCCCCCCCAATTAACCTTATTTTTTAGGACACTAAGGGCAATTTTGCATGGCCAATCCACCTAACCCGCACATCTTTGGACTGTGGGAGGAAACAGGAGCACCCGGAGGAAACCCACGCACACACGGGGAGGACGTGCAGACTCTGCACAGACAGTGACCCAGCCGGGAACTGAACCTGGGACCCTGGATCTGTGAAGCACTTATGGTACCCACCATGCGACCGTGCTGCCCATTGTCTCAAACGACCAGCGTCATAGTGCAAAACATTTGAACAAGTGTTTGCAAGCAAAGCCCATACAACAAAGATTTCTTCACTGCATGACGATATTTTGAATAAACAAATCAAATTTCTAAAAAGTACGACAAACGTTGCCTCCTTAAGACAGTATCTCAATGCAGTGAGAGTTCTCTAGCTGACTGTTATGTCTGCAGACATTGAAGGCACAACCTTCTCGATCATTTTCCAGGCTTAAGGTGTGGTGATCCTCAGGTTTAATCAACACCAGTCAGCTCAACCCAACAAACGGCAAAGCAGCCTATAGTCATCCTGGACTGAATTGTTTAACACATATCAATGCAGGTCTTTTAGAAGAAAAATCAAAATGCAATTGACCGTATTTTATTTATTCAGCAGGCAGTGCAAGTTCGAGTTGTTCGACTGGTTGAATGTGGAATGTTAAGGTGATGACTTAGAATAGAAAGGGCTCGTGGAAATATGTCACTTTTCATAACAGATGAACAAAGCAGGCTCCGAGAACGTTGATGTTCTGATTGCCTGAGTGGTCTGTCGGACGCGATTTCCAGAGACTTATGTAAAACATAGTGTGCCAACATAGTTGTTCCGAATCTGACATTTTCGTGTTGCACAATATATCCGATGCCTTGCAAAGTATGTTGCGGCTCAACTGAAGAATTAATGTATTTCGAGATTAGCGTTTCGGAAGACATTCCTGTTCATTACACTTTTGTCGCTGAACACAGAGTAGTATATTATCCTTGCTATGGCCAATCTTATACAACGCAGTTTTAGCTAGATAATTTTTTGGTCAAAGTAAATATGTAGTTGCCGTTTTCATGTAATATGAACCAAATTAATTTCGGTGTGCAAATGCGAACAACTAAGAGACAAGTATAGTTCATTGCAAGTGGAAAAACAGAGATAAAATAAATTGCAGAAAATCTGTTGTTTCTTTGGAAAAACAAAAACGACATTTGCAGTAATTCAACAACGCCAGTAAGGATACCCGAAAGTGAATTTGGAGGAATAGCATGTGGCCTGGTAAACTTGGCATCACAGAAATTCTTTGGCATTCGCCTTTCAGATTCCATCCGACAATTGGGCGTCACTTTCCAAAACGTGGCAGTAGTGATTAACTTATGCACGTAATGCAGTTTGGAATGTTCTACAGGGTCTGGCTTAGAGTTTGCCTGAAGAAAGATACAGCATTTTGGTATGACAAGTTACCACATAATGCGGGAGTGTTTACTGATTCGGTGCGAGATTATTTGGTGATTTTGTTGGAATTGTGGATCGTTTAAAGACATTCATATGAAATTGATTAAAAATAGCAAAAACAGGTTCCATTAAGTGATGTTCTTATCAGCTTATTTGCATATTTTTCAGCCCATGCTCTGCAGAACGATATGGTTGATACCAATCTATGCAACTGAGGTAATGCATCCAAGATCGGTGCAAATTGGACACAGAGCATCAGTTAATCCATTGAAACAGCGTGGAATGTCTGCTATATATTACATATATTACAATGATGCTGTGCGCCATTGACAGAGTGTATGCAAAAGAAACAGCGAAGAGCACCTCAGAACCTTTAAAAATCCAGGAAGATAGGGCAGCACTGTGGCACAGTGGTTAGCATTGCTGCCTCATGGCGCCGAGGTCCCAGGTTCCATCCTGACTCTGGGTCACTGTCAGTGTAATGTTTGCACGTATTGTCGTGGTTCCCCAGGACGACAATTTGTTCGTACCTATTAAAACACCGAGAGTCTGAGAAGCGATCTTTCAAGCAGTGAACTTTATTTTCCTAGCACAAGAAAACAAAGCTGGGATGTCCGGAACAATCCGAAGAGCCTCAGGGCTTACTGTCTTTTATGTATATTTCAACTCCATATCTCAAACTCTTATCTTACTTTACAGCCCTCTTATCTTGCTTTCCAATCTGACCTTGCTTTGGCCACCATTGTTTTTAGTTGGCCCTTTATCTGTCCCATTCGAGATTGGTCGCTCCCTATTTCCTCTCTTTGCTTCTTAAACCATGGTGGTTATAACTCTTGTCCTTATCTTGCTCCTGTGTAAACTTCCCTGCTTGTGAAACAATCGTGGTTTTGCTGACTTAGGCCGAATGTATAGAAAAACATGCTCACTCTATTCTTGTCTTTTTATGGCCATTATTTATGGTCAACCATTAAGTTGAGCCACTGAGCAGTATTCATTGTTCTCCCAAGTGACTATTATTTGTCTTTGTTAATTAGTAAATGCTATACTACTTTTCTGGGTCTTCTGCTTTAATCATATTAACTATACTTGATTACATTAGGTCACACGAGGTTACCCTAGGTTACATACTCATCTCAATACTCACCTAAATCTACTTTATCATTTCACTAAAACCTATGATTCTGAACTTCATACCTAACTCATACAATATCCAGTACAAATTCCCTTACATGTCCCCCGTTTGAGGCTATTCCCTAGCCTCATACCAATTACCAAGCTCAAATAATCCCCTTGCTTGATCCCATTTACATTTTATTTTAATCACTCTTTGCAGGCAATGTGGAGGAGCCGAATACTTTGGTCAGGGATCAACGTCCCTATTCCATCTTTATCATAATCTATCTATCCAGGTTCTGATTCTTGGGTTGCTCCCCCAGATTGCCTGCTCCTGACAGTCATCAGCCAAAAACCTTCCCACCCTTGCCAAGGGAAGGGAAAAAGACTGATTCCTGTGTACAGACTAAGTTCTCCTAGTCTCTTGCGGATTTCAGCCAGGTGCTATTGTTGTTACAAAGCGATCTTCCATTATTATAGTCCTTTCACAGAGTGATGAGTTTCAATCTCGACCAAGGTCATGGTGAATCCACTCATCGGAGGCAGCTCAAGGTTTTCCCGTTCCTCTGTTTTTCCTCGTGAGCGTGAGCTGCTTGTCACCATCATCTGCCGTGCTGCAACTCTGGTAAGGAAGGATCTCAGGGCGGGTAGAAAACAACAAAATATGAATCCTAGAACGGTTATGATTGTGATTGCTACAGTTCCAGCTTTGGCAAACCATGCCCCCCATCTTCCTAACATTCTATCCAACCAACTCCATGCCTCATGCCCAAACCCAGCATTTTCTTTCACTTCGGTCCTAAGATTCTTCAACTTATTCATGGCTTGTGTAAATGACCCCTCTGGATCAGTGTTGTTAGGGATAAATGTGCAACACTGGTCTCCAAACATAACACAGACCCCTCCTTTCTCTGCCAGGAGCAAATCTAATGCCTGTCGATTTTGCCATGCCATTTTACTGGTCGCATCCAACTGCTCTCCCAATGCTTCCAGGGCATCATCCGAATAATTAATAAACCTCTGCTGATTATAATAGATGTAATTGATCCACTCAGTGTTTTTGCTGGGTGTGATCCAAACAAAGATGGATTCAAACCCTGCAGCTATTTCGTTCCTAGCTTTGAACTCATTCGGGATGCCTCGGGGCTGTCCGATTGCGTCTAGTTGTACCCTAGGGTCAGGGGTATATGCCCTCTTAACTTTTCGTGATTTAATTTCTTTTTCCACCGGCAGTATTACAGTGCTCTGGGCCAACATAACTCGGGCACACAGTCCCCTCCAATTCAGTGGTAAGTGTGCCAGCAGCCCTTTTTCCGGGCCACAAAGCCACCAGAGATCGGCCAGTTGGTTTACTTGATAGTCTAATACATAAGGAGGGGGTGGCGATCCCCCTTTAACTGGGATGATCAGACTAAGGGCGTCAGTTATATTACAAATCCTTTCACACTCTCCTGTGTAGTGTCCCAAACTACTCCCCGTGCTGCTTTCCCTCCAATAACAATCTTGGATTCGTAAGTCAGGCTGCACCCTCCATTCCTTTGGGGCCGCGTCCATTGCCGTTCGTGGCCAATTTGGACAATTGTGGGCTATATTGTAAATGCCCTTTTTTACCCCAGCAAGCAGGACACAGTGGTAGTGACACATCGGCGGCTTCCCTTTACAAAGGTCAATACATGCGGATCCTGAACAGTTTACCGTCTCATACGTGAGCGTCCGATTCCCTACCTTATATGTCTGTGTATATGTGGTGTGTGCACGGCAATTTTTCTTTTTCCAGATTTGCCGCATGGTTCTACAGTCTTCTGATCCCCATGGTACATCAATTACTTGGGTGTTAGGTCTCTCTGATGCACATACCACACAATCTTTCCCCTCACTGTTTTTCTGACCTGTATACTCAGCCCATTTCCACCATTTGTTTCTTGTTGCTTTCTCCCAAACAGTATTCGTACTCACTAATCGTCTACGTCTTGTTTGTCTTAATACTCTACCTTCCTGATTCTGCACCCCTATGTCCTCTGCATCCCACTTTCCTTTTTTATGGGTCAAGGAAGTCCCCAAGGGAAATAGTTTCCAAGTCCCAAGTGGGGAACGAGGCCCTTTCCCTGTTCTCACCTCCCTCGGCCCCTTGACTAACAGGCTCAGGCTGGGCATTTGTATCATCAGCCAGCTCATGCACAGAACCACTCTCATCATCCGCTACTATTTCTGTTCTACTTTGGCTCTGCTCCTCCTCCTCACGAATCTCCTCGTGTAGTGCTATCTCTTCCTCGCTGCTACTTCTATCCGCCCTGCCACTATCTTCAGTCTCCTTTCTCTCCCCTACCCCCGGTACCGTCCTGGTACAATGGTTCAAGTGATACCACAGTGTACTGCCTTCTACTTGCAACGCCGTGGGAGATACTTTGGTGACTTCAAACGGCCCTTCTCGTCTGGGTTCATGCCAACGTCTCCGGAACTTTCTGATGTATACTTGATCTCCCGGTTTGATCTGGTGTTCCGTTGCAGGGCTCTCCTCCTCCTTGGCCTTTTCCTGTTCAAAAATAGTTCTATGTATAAAAGTTAATTGTCGTACATACTCTCTTGTGTCCTGATCTAAACACTCCAACGCGGGGCCCCCTGCTCCCCCGATCTTTGGCACCGGCATTACTCTTCCTGTCATCATCTCATGTGGGCTTAAATGTGTGATTCTGTTTTCCTGACTCCTGTATTGCATTAGAGCCAATGGCAGAGCATCTATCCAGTTTTTTCCTGTCTCGCTGCAAATTTTGCTTATTTTAGCCTTGAGGGTTCCGTTTGCTCTCTCCACCATTCCTTGGGATTGAGGATGATACACACATCCAAACTTCTGCTTTATTCGGAGTGCTGAGAGTGTCTCTCTCAGTGCGCTCCCTATAAAAGCAGATCCATTGTCTGAACTTAATTGCATGGGTATGCCAAATCTTGGAATAATTTCTTTTGACAGGAAGTTAATTACCGTTCCAGATCCTTGATCTTTGGATGGCGTTGCTTCTATCCATCTGCTGAATCTATCAATAATCACTAGCATGTATCTTTTCCCCCTTACCACCTTTCCCATATCCACATAGTCCATGCATAGTTGTTTAAACGGCCCTTCGGGAATGGGTATATGCCCTATTGGGGCAGTAATGCCCTTCCTGATATTATTCTGAGCACACACCTCACACAGACCTAGTATATAGTCAATTGAGTTTTGCAGGTATGGTGACCAGAATCCTTCCTTCTTAATCTTCCTAGCCACTTCTCCTCTTGCACAGTGATCCACTCCATGTGCTTCACTAATTAGTACGGTTAGTAATGATGTGGGTGCAATGACCAACCCCTCCCCATTTCTCCATATTTTGTCATGTTGTCCCTGTAGTGCTCCTCTATCTTTCCACATTGTTTTTTCAGCTACAGGGGCTTCTTCCTGTAACTGTGCCACATCTTCTAATGTGATTTGAGGTTCGATATTCCCCACACCTGGCCCTGGGTGCGGCCTTGCTATTTCTACTGGGGCTATCGTCGCCTCAATGCATCCTGACGCTTCTTTAGCCGCCTTGTCGGCTTTGGTATTTCCCTGTGTGATGCTATCCGTTCCCTTTTTATGCGCCTGACACTTAATTATGGCTAATTCCCTTGGACCCATCATAGCCCTTATTAAAGCCCTGATTTGACCTTCGTGTTGAATTGGTCCTCCTCCGCTTTTCATAAATCCCCTTTGCTTCCATATTGCCCCAAACAGGTGGCAAACCCCGTGGGCATAGGCCGAATCAGTATAAATTTCCACTGCTTCCCCGTTTGCTAACTCACATGCTCTGGTCAGTGCTTCAAGCTCCGCTAACTGGGCTGAGCATGGCTGCTCACATTCTTCTGCCTCCAGTACCTCAAATGTTTTCCCTTTCTGTTCAACTACTGCATAGCCAGCATGATTTCCCCTATGATCCCTATGACACGAGCCATCAACATACAACGTTCTCTTTTCTTCTGTGTTTAACCTATCTGCCTTCAGATCTTTCCTCAGTTTCATAAACTCTTTTGTCTCTCTTTCACACTCATGCTCCTCTCCCTCATGTGGCAATGGCATATATTCAGCTGGGTTGGCCCTATTGCACTTCACTATCGTAATGTCCGGGAATGTGGTCAGCATTTGAAAATGGTGAATTCTAGCCGGCGTCAGAACAAACTTCCCTTTTTCAATCAATTCAGCTACTTTATGGTATACATGTATGTTTATCGGATATCCCATTGTGACCGTAGCTGCCTTTTCGTACGCCCACCAAGCTGCTGCCAGGCCTTGATAGCACGGAGGGTATCCCATTGCTACGTCATCTAGCTTGGTACTATAATATGCTACAGTCTGCCTTCGCCTCCCCTTGCAATTTTCCTGTGTTAACACTGCTGGTGCAAATCCGGCTTCTCTGTTACTCACAAATAAGTCAAAGGGTTTGTCATAGGTCGGTAAAGCCAATGCTGGTGCCTGTGCCATTTCTCTCTTTATATTCTCAAATGCGTCTAACGCATCTTTATCCCATTTTAGTTTGGCTTTTAATTCTTCACACCCTGCTTCCTTCATTATCTTTCGTAGTGCCTGCGTTTTTTCTGCATAGCTTTCCACCCATTCTGAACTGAATCCTGTCATTCCCAAAAATGTCATCATTTGTCCCACCGTCTGTGGTTTCGGAACTTTTAGTACTGCTTCTATTTGTTGTGAAGCTATCCCCTTCTGCCCTGCTGATATTTCTCTCCCCAAGTATTCTACCTTTCTCTGGCACAGCTGCAGCTTCTTCCAGGATACTTTATGACCCCCTTCTGCTAGTCTTTTCAAAAGTTTTAAACTATCCTTCCTGCATTGTTCTTGTGTTTCTGTGCATAATAGTAAATCATCCACATATTGTATCAGTGTTCCTTCCAACTGTATTCCTTCTAAATGTGCTCTCAACACCTGATTGAATACATGTGGGGAATGTTTAAATCCTTGGGGCATTCTATTGTATGTGTATTGTATCCCCTCGTACGTAAATGCAAAGAGATACTGACTTTCTTGAGCTAGTGGCACACTAAAAAATGCCGAACATAGGTCGATTACAGTAAACCATCTACTTTCAGGTGGTATATTTGTCAACAAGGTGTAAGGGTTTGGAACCTCTACTGGCATATCTTCTACTACCTCATTAATTGCCCTTAGGTCATGCACCAATCTCCATTTTTCTCCGTCCGCCTTTTTTACTGGTAGGAGCGGTGTATTACACCTGCTCCGGGTTTCCTTTAATACCCCTGCTTCTATCAATCCCTTAATCGTTTCTCTAATTCCTTCAATTGCTTCTGTCTTGATTGGGTATTGTGGCCTATAGGGCCCCTGGCGTCCTGTCTTTAATCTGACTTCAACTGGATTAGTGTTTTTAACCCTCCCTACATCCGTGTTCTGTCTGGACCACAACTCCTGTGGGAGGGAGTTCAAATCCTGCTCTAAGCTCTCTCTCCATTCCAGTTCCTGTTTCTCACTTTGCACTCCTATTGTTATCTGCTTTGGTTTCCCAAGCATCTTAACATCCAAAATTATTTTCGTCATTTGTCCATCGCTGGACGTCCAAATATCTACATTGTCTGTCTGGACAAATTCTAAGTCTTGTGCTCTCAACACCATTGGTCCTAGGTCCTTTGATCTATATCCCGGATTTACTTTCAATGTGACATGTGGCTCCGCCCCAGGTACAGAGAACCATTTGTCAATCCATTCATTCCTAACGATTGCGAGGGCCACTCCCTCTAGTCCAATTAAAATACTTCCTGACTTTATTTCCTGTTCTCGTCCCGCCTCCCTTTCCCATTTCTCCTGTATTTCAGGTTCCTGCCCTTCATCAAATATCATTGTACTGTGTAATTCTGTTCTCGGCCATTTGGCTTGTGGAACCCAAGTGTCTATAAGTTTTCCCCAAACTTCCCATATCTGTTTTTTAATTTGTTCCTCTATATCTCCCAGCCAATATACATTAACCCCTTCCTTTCCTGGTATCTCAAGTGAATACATTCCCATCAAATCAATTCCTTGTTCGGTGCATTCTAATTTCAGTCCTAGACCTAGGATTGCATCCCTTCCCAATAGGTTTAAAGGAGTTTTATCACATACTAAAACAGGTACATGGGTAGTTTTGTTTCCAATGGTAACAGGCACCGGCGTCGTCATTCGAGCTAGTGTTATTTTCCCCAAGAACCCCACAGTTTTTACAAACCGGTTTGACAATGGTAGGTGATCCGCATATTTCGTTTGTATGCACGTACACGTGGCGCCGGTGTCTATCATCATGGGGACCTCGATCCCGCCTACTCTAACATTAACTATAGGTTCCTGCTCTGCGGTTTCTGTTATTTGTACGTACTGTCCTACCATTTCGGGGTTCTCTGGGCCTCTCTATGCGAAACTCTGATGGTTCACCGGCCCTTGAAACATCGGGATGCTGTTCGGCGACCCTTGGATCAGCTGTTGGCCTGCCTGTTGCTGGTTTTCTCCCTGTCTGGTGGAACTCCGCGGGCAATTCCTTTTTATGTGCCCTGTCTCCCCGCACCCCCAACACACACCTGGAGGGCCAGGCAGTGGTCCCTGTCTCGGAGTCTGATAATTAGCCTGTCCCTGCCCTCTCTGATTCTGAAAGGGTGGCCTACCACCTCCCTGTCCTTTCCCATTTTTATTCCAGTCAGTCTGATTTTGCAGGGCGTATGGGTTTTGATAATTTAGGCCATGGGCTTCTGGGTTTATGGACAGTGGGAAGGCGGAAATGTTATAGGTTACGATGGGCTGGCCTCCATCTCCGCTCCCCCCTATTGTTAGTGCAGGTATTTCCCCTGACTTTTGCTCCACCACCATCGGTGCTATTTTTCTGGGTGTGAGATCTTCTTTTGCCTTTAGATTATCCTTGTTTTTGATCTCCTCCAATTGTGCCTGAAGGAGTTTACGTTGTATCTCCTTCAGCTGTTTGTCTGCATTCTTTTAATCTTTGCGATGTCTTTCTACTGCATGGGCAAGATAATCCACAAACTCCCGGTAGCTTTTTGAGTCCAAGCCCACCACATCCTCCAGTCTTGTCTTAGCTGAGACTGGCAGGCCCTCTAGAATTGCAGACCGGAACATGGAGTTGGTCAGCGGGTCTGTTAGAATGTCCCTCTCCGTGTCCCTTCTCCACCTTTTTAATTGATTTTCCACATACACAGCTGCATTCTCCTCCTCACCCAGTGGCTCTCCCCTTAGGGTTTTTACATCCATTCGATTGGGGTACATATTCCTCAGTGCCTGCCAGATGTCTTGTCGGTACAGGTCCATTAGTGTCCCATCTACCTCTGGGTCATAAGCTGCGGTCGGGATGCCGGCACGTCTCATTACTTCTGCCATTTGGTCCATTCCTAGCACCTTTGTCAGGAGAGCTTTGATGTCACCCAGTGCCATCCTTTTTCCCACCATTCCTGCCTCCAACTGTCCAATCCACCTTCCAGCTCCATCCAAAATATTGGGTAATTCATTAATTAGATTAGGCAAATCCTGACCTGACCAAGGGATATACTGTGGTCTGCCACCCTTCAGAATCACCGGGAACACCTTTTTCCCTCTTTTCTCCATATCTGGAAACTTTACAGTTTGGTGTCTTACCCGCGTCGATTTTCTTTGTTCCCCTAACACTGATTGTCCCCCTTCGTCGTTACTACTTTCTTCTGTCTCTCCTTCCATCTCTCCCTCGATTCTCTCTGGGTACTTCCACCTCCATGCTTTCCCCACTTCTCGTCTGTCTGCCTCTTTGTGCCCTTTCCAACATGTTTCCTTTATGCTTCTGTTTCTTTCTCTTTCCTCTCTGCCGGCTTCGACTCTCTTTTCTTTTATTTTTCCCTGTGACGCCTTACTTTCACCCTCGCAAGGATCATGACTTGTTTTCCACTCATATTTTCTTCTACCATTCTTTTCTTCCTCTTCTCGTTCCTTTTCCTCTTTCATTACCTTCTTTACCCATTCCAAAAGGTCTATTACATTTACTTCTTCCTCCAACTGCTTTCTCCTTTGGTTTAACTCATTCAACTCCTCTTCTGTTTTCTTAGCCTCTTCCTCTACACCTTGTTTCTTTTCTAACTCCCTTTGTGCCCATTCCTCCTTCGTCACCTTTTCTGTGTCAAATACTCCCTCAAAATTCATCGTGCCTGATATAACTGGGTACAGTCCCGTGGAACCCTGTTCCTCTGAGTATGGGGGCGGGGCTACATTTGGATCTTCCAATTTTGCTTTTTCCTGAAGTTGCACTGGCATTTGCATCCATACTTCCCTCCATGCCCTTCTCCTTTCTCTCCCTTCCTTTTCAAACAATGCCAGTATCTCTAGTTCTTTTTCTCGCTTCTCCTTTCTTTTCTTAGATTTATCTTTTATTTTATCGTTCTTTATTATTCCCTTCTGGTCCTCACACCTCTCTACGCACCATGTGCCTTCCTCCGGCCACTGTGTATTAGTTTTACTTGTTCTTTTGGCCCATTTTTCAGAGACGTGTTCTATATCTCCCCTGAGGGCTGGGAACGTATCCCCTAATGTTTCCACTGGTGTTTAAACTTTGTGTGCCATTACTCGTCTTTTCGGATTACTGTCACAATTTTTATCACTTAATCCGTCAGAGTTAGGTATCACAGTGATTATTACTTGCTGTGTTGTTTTTCCGTGCTCAGTCCCCTGTTTACCTTTACCTTGGGTTTCCCTTGCCAATATCTGTAACTCTAACCGGGGTCCCGATATCCACTTCCCCGTAGTCCCCTGTCCCGGCACTATCTTCCTTTCCCGGGCTAGAGGGTAGTAGGTTTTTACTTGCTCGTCTATGTGTATAGAAACCCTATATCGATCAGATTCCTTTATTAATTTCTCTAGAGTTTCCAAGTTTATTTCGTCTATCCAATTCCTATCGGCTATTCTTTCCCATTTTACATACGGCCACTCGTTCTCTACCTCTTCTAAGTTAGTTATATGTGTAATTTTTCCCCAACCCAGTGTTGCTTCCGTTTCTGTTATTATCCTTTCTTAACCCCCTGACAAATCTTCCTTCCCAACCGATTGTACCAATCTCGCCGCTAGGCGGTTTTGTCAGTGTGACCTTTCCAAGTTGTTAGTTATTACCCTACCTGGGTTCCGACTCTCCTTCTTATTTCTGTCCTCCACGCTGCTGCCTCAGACCAGTTTGTTCAAATTGGTCTTTTACTTTTTCTATTCTAGCTGTTAATCCCCCTCTCCGGGGTTAGATTCCCCTCCTGTGCTTTTGACTACCGTATTAGGTCAGAGAGCGATCTCTCACTGATCTCTCTCCCTCTCGGTTGACGTCCCTTACCCGAGGTCCTGGGTAGGTTCGGACTGGCAGATTTTCCCACACTTACTCTCTTCTGGGCAAGTCGTAACCTGGAAAAACCCGCTCCAAACCGGTTGACTTAACCTAATTGCATTACCTTAGCGTTCGGCCTTTTTCCCGTCTCACTTTTTACCCACTCACAGACAATACAGTATTCACAGTGCGCTTTGCATGCAAAACTCTACTCTTCAGATCAGACTCAGTCTCTCAATACTATTTTAAACAATTTGGTTTTAGTTATGCAGGATATCTTTGTGGTTGGGGAGATCCAGGACCAGCAAAGAGCCGGGTGCGCCGGGCCTCGAGATCCCTTTTCCGACAACAAGGATTTACATGCAATACAAATCTGCTTACCCTGTTGTCAGAATGCCGGCTTTGGGATGTCCAGCCCCGGTCGGACCTTCGCCTCCGCCACTCCTTCCAGATGCTTTTCTGGGCGATCTCTCACCAACCCTGCTCGCTGCGCCAATTTTGTCGTGGTTCCCCAGGACGACAATTTGTTCGTACCTATTAAAACACCGAGAGTCTGAGAAGCGATCTTTCAAGCAGTGAACTTTATTTTCCTAGCACAAGAAAACAAAGCTGGGATGTCCGGAACAATCCGAAGAGCCTCAGGGCTTACTGTCTTTTATGTACATTTCAACTCCATATCTCAAACTCTTATCTTACTTTACAGCCCTCTTATCTTGCTTTCCAATCTGACCTTGCTTTGGCCACCATTGTTTTTAGTTGGCCCTTTATCTGTCCCATTCGAGATTGGTCGCTCCCTATTTCCTCTCTTTGCTTCTTAAACCATGGTGGTTATAACTCTTGTCCTTATCTTGCTCCTGTGTAAACTTCCCTGCTTGTGAAACAATCGTGGTTTTGCTGACTTAGGCCGAATGTATAGAAAAACATGCTCACTCTATTCTTGTCTTTTTATGGCCATTATTTATGGTCAACCATTAAGTTGAGCCACTGAGCAGTATTCATTGTTCTCCCAAGTGACTATTATTTGTCTTTGTTAATTAGTAAATGCTATACTACTTTTCTGGGTCTTCTGCTTTAATCATATTAACTATACTTGATTACATTAGGTCACACGAGGTTACCCTAGGTTACATACTCATCTCAATACTCACCTAAATCTACTTTATCATTTCACTAAAACCTATGATTCTGAACTTCATACCTAACTCATACAATATCCAGTACAAATTCCCTTAGCACGTATTCCCCGTGTTTACGTGGGTTTTGCACCCTCAACACAAAGATGCGGAGAATAGGTGGATAGGCCACTCCAAATTGCCACTTATTTGTAAAAAAAAATAATTGGGTAAGCTAAATATTAAGAAAAATAAAGAAAATAATCCTGGTATATTTTCTGCCGATGAATCCATTAATGTGTTGCGTCATCAGCACTATGGCGGTGATCTCACTGGGCAGCATGCAAAATGATGTCAGATCCGGAAATCGACGATATACTGCATTGAACGTCTTTCAGCGTTACCTCGGCGCAATTAATTGGATGCAAGAGGAAGTTGGCCAAAGTGGCTGGCATCAGAGTGTCAGAAATGACTAACGTTAGGTCTTGGCGTGAGTTGACGATTGTTATTTGCAAAGCACTAACTCCGCATTATATCTAGCACGGGCCATGATTGAAACTGAGCTGTTAATACTTCTGCACATACATCGTGGTACATAGATATTATTACATATATAGTAAATACATCAAAATTTAATTTACGGGATGTGGGCGTTGCTGGTTCAGACAGCATGTATTGGCCATCCCTAGGTGTCCATCAGAAGGTAGTGCTGAGTGGCTATTTGGAAACTCTGTAGTCCTTCCTGTGTCGGAATACTCATTGTGTTTTTCGAGGCAGAGTTCCAGGAGTTTGACGCAGCGAGGGTGAAAAAAAGGCGGTATATTTCCAAGTCAGGGTGGTCAGTGTCAAGGAGTGAATCCTCCAGTTGATAGTGGTCGTGTAATTGGAAGGTGTTGTTTGAGGAATCATGGTGAGTTACTGCACTCCATCTTGCAGATGGTACACATGGATGTCACTGCTCGGAACTAATGGCGGGTTTGGATGTTTGTGTAAGTTGGAGAGATCAAGTGGGCTGTTTGTCTTATATGTTTTCGAGCTTCTTGAGTGTTGGAGCTCCGCCCATCCAGGAAAGAGGAGAGTATTCCATGGCATTTATGCTTATACTTTGTGAATGGTACAACGGCTTTGAGGGGGTTATCATGTAAGTTACTGGCCTTCGGATTCTTAACTTTTCAATTGCCCTGGTGGGCACATTATTAATATGACGATGCCAGTTTAGTGTATGGTAAATGGTAACCGCCAGGATGATTATTCTGGAGACTTCAGACGTGACAATGCAATTGAATGTCATGTGGTGGTGGTTCCATACTCCTCGTCGGATATCGTCATTCACGAGGGCTTGTACGGAGCGAATGTAACTTGCGTTGATATTACAACAGAGAAATATTACTTGTGTGGTTATATCAAATATTGGATTGTGCTTGAGTCTTTTTAAGCCTACGTGCGCTGCCTTAATGGTGTTATCGATTGTGCAGGCCTATATTTTAAAAATGCTTTCACTTGATTTCAAATGTACAATTTCTATTAATTATTCACTCGGTTGATCCGACTTCCCACTGAAATAACGAAAAACGAACTCGGCCAGGCATTGATAAAGCTTTGCCTTTCTTCATTAATCTTAGATCGAACGGGACACACTCGAAAATGTTCTTGCCGAAATTTCAAAGTAGATCTGGAGACCAGTAAGGTCGCAAAGAACGGCGGCCACTATTTGTTCACGTGATTAAAACTTTTCAGCCATTTTTGATAACGAAGATATTCTAGCCGTTAAATCCAATAAATAACGTCTTTCTTATTCGGAGACAGAGCGAATAAATCAGTGGTAAATACACTAATATTTGTGTAATCCAAAATGTACACGTTTACTTCCACTAAAGGGATAATTCGGCATAGCCAATTCACCTAACCGGCATCTTTGTGTCGTGGGGTGAGACCCACCGAGACGCGGGGGGAGGGGGTGGCATGCGTAAACTCTACACAGTGTACCGTGGCCAAGATCTGTGTCTGTTCCTCAGTATTATACGGCAGACACGGAATGAAATGAAAATCGCTTATTGTCACAACTACGCTTCAAATGAAGTTACTGTGAAAAGCCCCTGGTCGCCACTTTCTGGCGCCTGTTCGGGGAGGCTGGTACGGGAATTGAATCCGCGCTGTTGGCATGCCTTGGTCTCCTTTAAAAGCCTGCAATTTATGCCTGTGATAAACCAGCCGCAGTCGTGATAACCACTTCGCCCGCTAGCACGTGAATTATTCTACACGAATACAGTGAATCACAGATGTCGAGATAATGAAAAGGGAATGGACTGATATATTGCCTTTCACACACTGCGTCAACGTTAATATTATTATGACGTGAGAAGATATGTGTGACACAGTCAAACGTAAATGAACAGAAACAATATGATTTTAGGGTATCGAGAATAAAATGGCACGAAGGGAATAATCTGTGCAAATCGAAAACAAGGACGCAGGTAAATAGATATTTTTTTACAGATAGAAAGGCAACAACAAACATGCCGAGGTTTTCGGGAAAAAATTGAAATGATAGTATAGATAAGATAGGCGAAGATTATCAAAGATATACATGTGGAGGTTTCTTTTATTTTGGGGCAGTTACACATGCAACTATACAGCGAGTTAGGGGCTAAGAATGTTGGGGAGATAACCACTTTTATGAGTCAATGAAACCAAACTGCGCATGCGTCCATGGTGGGAAACATCAGTGTTAATGAATACATGGAACATAGGGTCATCAATTCAGCATTTAATGATACGGACCTTAAAAAAATAAGTTGCTGAAGCCAATCCGCTGCATTGGAAATAACATGAGGTCATTATGACTTTGAGGAACTGCTACTTTGAATGCAGTGCCGGGGAACAAATAACCGCATGCAAAATATTCGAGGTAATACATGCAACTGGAAGAGTTGAATAGTTGATTTGATAGACAGAACGCATATTTCAGTCTGACACAAACCGATACTGGGACGGAAATTGTTCTGGTGAATGGTCACTAGGAATATTACCCACACAGTGACCTGTCAACTACTTATTCGACGAAAGTCGAATAGTTTAGTGGGCAGCACGGTAGCATTGTGGATTGCACAATGGCTTCAGAGCTCCAGGGTCCCAGGTTCGATTCCTGCTTGGGTCACTGTCTGTGCGGAGTCTGCACATCCTCCCCGTGTGTGCATGGGTGTCCTCCGGGTGCTCCGGTTGCCTCCCACAGTCCAAAGATGTGCAAGTCAGGTGGGTTGGCCACGCTAAATTGCCCTTAGTGTCCAAAATTGCCCTTCGTGTTGGGTGGGGTTACTGGATTATTGGGAAAGGGTGGAGGTGTTGACCTTCGGTAGGGTGCTCTTTCCAGACCCGATGGGCCGAATGGCCTCCTTCTGCACTGTAAATTATATGAACCTCTATGAAAGCCAGATGACGAATGCAACTGAGTGCCAGGATCAGAAAGAACACATGTAATTCATAAGAACATAAGAACTAGGAGCAGGAGTAGGCCATCTGGCCCCTCGAGCCTGCTCCGCCATTCAATTAGATCATGGCTGATCTTTTGTGGACTCAGCTCCACTTTCCGGCCCGAACACCATAACCCTTTACCCCTTTATTCTTCAAAAAACTATCTATCTTTACCTTAAAAACATGTAATGAAGGAGCCTCAACTGCTTCACTGGGCAAGGAATTCCATAGATTCACAACCCTTTGGGTGAAGAAGTTCCTCCTAAACTCAGTCCTAAATCTACGTCCCCTTGTTTTGAGGCTATGCCCCCTAGTTCTGCTGTCACCCGCCAGTGGAAACAACCTGCCCGCATCTATCCTATCTATTCCCTTCATAATTTTAAATGTTTCTATAAGATCCCCCCTCATCCTTCTAAATTCCAACGAGGACAGTCCCAGTCTACTCAACCTCTCCTCATAATCCAACCCCTTCAGCTCTGGGATTAACATAGTGAATCTCCTCTGCACACCCTCCAGCGCCAGTACGTCCTTTCTCAAGTAAGGAGACCAAAACTGAACACAATACTCCAGGTGTGGCCGCACTAACACCTTATACAATTGCAACATAACCTCCCTAGTCTTAAACTCCATCCCTCTAGCAATGAAGGACAAAATTCCATTTGCCTTCTTAATCACCTGTTGCACTTGTAAACCAACCTTCTGTGACTCATGCACTAGCACACCCAAGTCTCTCTGAACAGCGGCATGCTTTAATATTTTATCGTTTAAATAATAATCCCGTTTGCTGTTATTCCTACCAAAATGGATAACCTCACATTTGTCAACATTGTATTCCATCTGCCAGACCCGAGCCCATTCACTTAACCTATCCAAATCCCTCTGCAGACTTCCAGTATACTCTGCACTTTTCGCTTTACCACTCATCTTAGTGTCATCTGCAAACTTGGACACATTGCCCTTGGTCCCCAACTCCAAATCATCAATGTAAATTGTGAACAATTGTGGGCCCAACACGGATCCCTGAGGGACACCACTCGCTACTGATTGCCAACCAGAGAAACACCCATTTATCCCAACTCTTTGCTTTCTATTAATTAACCAATCCTCTATCCATGCTACTACTTTACCCTTAATGCCATGCATCTTTATCTTATGCAGCAACCTTTTGTGTGGCACCTTGTCAAAGGCTTTCTGGAAATCCAGATATACCAGATCCATCGGCTCCCCGTTATCTACTGCACTGGTAATGTCCTCAAAAAATTCCACTAAATTAGTTAGGCATGACCTGCCTTTAACGAACCCATGCTGCGTCTGCCCAATGGGACAATTTATATCCAGATGCCTCGCAATTTCTTCCTTGCTGATAGATTCCAGCATCTTCCCTATTACCGAAGTTAAACTCACTGGCCTATAATTTTCTGCTTTCTGCCTACCTCCTTTTTTAAACAGTGGCGTCACGTTTGCTAATTTCCAATCCACCGGGACCACCCCAGAGTCTAGTGAATTTCTGTAAATTATCACTAGTGCATCTGCAATTTCCCTAGCCATCTCCTTTAGCACTCTGGGATGCATTCCATCAGGACCAGGAGACTTGTCTAACTTTAGCCCCATTAGCTTGCCCATCACTCCCTCCTTAGTGATAACAATCCTCTCAAGGTCCTCACCTGTCATAGCCTCATTTCTATCAGTCGCTGGCATGTTATTTGTGTCTTCCACTGTGAAGACCGACCCAAAAAACCTGTTCAGTTCCTCAGCCATTTCCTCATTTCCCATTATTAAAACTCCCTTCCCAACCTCTAAAGGACCAATATTTACCTTAGCCACTCTTTTTTGTCTTATATATTTGTAAAAACTTTTACTGTCTGTTTTTATATTCTGAGCAAGTTTACTCTCATACTCTATCTTACTCTTCTTTATAGATTTTTTAGTAGCTTTCTGTTGCCCCCTAAAGATTTCCCAGTCCTCTAATCTCCCAGCAATCTTTGCCACTTTATATGCTTTTCGACAGAGAAATAATGGGACGAAGCACAATAATTGTTTCACTAATATGGACACATTTGTAACGTTTTACATGGGGATAGGTGCAACGATTGAGGCAGCGAGTGGAAAGGACTCAGCTGACAGTCTCAAACTGAGAGATCGAAATATGGACAAATACATCTGTAGAGAGAGAAATGCACGCCAAAGCACTCGTATCAAATCTGGATATTCGGAGAGCAAACTTATCGGAGATAAGTCAAAGTATCATCAGAGAAGGACGGGAAGGCTATCCCGTAGGACAGAGCAATGTTTCAGCTTTGAGAGGCAGAGAAAAATTACTAAGAAGAAGAGCTTGCATTACGGACAATCACAAGGATATGATGGCGCAGCGACATTCCCACTAGATTAGAATCCAGAGTCTAGCCTATTGACCTGCTTCAAATGGGAACATGGCAAAAGGTGGAATTTTCATTCTGTTAATAGAAATCTGAAAAATCAAACCGCCTCCCAAGGTTGCATGGACTTTTGATGTAAAATACCGAATCACCAACCCCCATTACACTATGGAATTTTCGAACCCATCATGTTTCATCAGCACACGCCACAAGCTCAACAGTAATGCTATTGTCTTTTGACATTTCAACAAATTATGAATTTCCCAGTGTTGTCTGCATCCGATGGATGAAGAAAGAATATTTATGAAGCGCAGTCGGTGCACGTGTATTGTTTTTACAGAAACATGATGATCGATAACTCAATGCCTAATTAACATAAGAAATAATACAGCAGTCCTCAGTTGAACTCATGCCAACATAAATATTCCAATGGGGTAACCAGAGAACATTTGCGTTTTAGAGCTGCGATAGTCGTCACATTTTTAAAAATACGGATTTTGAATTTTCAAACCAGAACAATAACATGTATTTGAACCGTGTGGCATGCATATAACACAGGACAGTACAGCACAGAACAGGCCCTTCGGCATTCGACGTTGTGCCGTGCTTTGTCCGAAACCAAGATCAAGATCCCACTCTGTGTCATTGTGGTGTGCTCCATGTGCCTATCCAATAACCGCTTGAAAGTTCCTAAAGTGGCCGACGCCGCTTTCATAGCAGGCAGTCAATTCCACCCCCTAACCACTCTCTGAGTAAAGAACATACCTCGGACATATCTCCTATATCTCCCACCCTGAACCTTATAGTTATGCTCCCTTGTAACAGCTTCACCCACCCGAGGAAATCGTCTCTGAACGTCCACTCTATTTATCCCCCTCATCATCTTACAAACCTCCATTCAGTCGCTTCTAATCCTCCTCCCCTCCAAAGTGAAAAGCTCTCGCTCCCACTTAGACCAACCTTCCAAACCAGGCAGCATCCTGGTAAATCTCCTTTGCACCCTTCCAATGCTTCCACACCCTTCCTATAGTGAGCTGACCAGGGTCATGTATAGTTGCAGCATAACCCCGCGGCTCTTAAACTCAAGTCCCCAGTTAATAAACGCTAACATACTATAAGCCTGCTTTACCGTTCTATCCACTTTATTGGCACCCTTCAGAGATCTGTGGACATGAACACCAATATCTCTCTGTTGTTCCGCATACCTCAGAACCCTGCCGTTGACCTTGTAATCCGTATTCAATTTTTTCCTATCAAAATGAATCACCTCGGATTTATCAGGGTTAAACTCCATCTGCCACTTTTTGGCCCAGCTCTGCATCCTATCAATGTCTCTTTTCAGCCTACAACAACCCTCCACCTCATCCCCTACTCCACCAATCTTGCTGTCATCAGCAAATTTACTGATCCGCCCTTCAGCCCCCTGCTCCAAGTCATTGATAAAAATCACAAATAGTAGAGGCCCAGCACTGATCCCTGTGGTACACCGCTGGTAACTGGACTCCAGTCTGAACATTTTCCATCCGCCACCACCCTCTGTCTTCTATGTAATATCCAGTTTGTTATCCAATTGGCCAAATTTCCCTCTACCCCACACCTTCTTACTTTCTTCATGAGTCGACCATTGGGAACATTATCGAATGCCTTACTAAAATCCATGTTACGACATCAACTGCTCTACCTTCACCTACACACTTTGCTACCTCCTCAAAGAATTCAATCAAATTTGTGAGGCATGATTTACCCTTCACAAATCCATGTTGACTATCCCGGATTAAGTTGCATCTTTCCAAATGGTCATTAATCCGATTCTTCAGGACCTTTTCTTTTTTTTTTTTTATAAATTTAGAGTACCCAATTATTTTTTCCAATTAAGGGGCAATTTAGAGTAGCCAATCCACCTAACCAGCACATCTTTGGGTTGTGGGGGCGAAACCCACGCAGACACGGGTAGAATGTGCAAACTCCTCACAGACAGTGACCCAGGGCCGGGATTCGAACCCGGGTCCTCAGCGCCGTAGGCAGCAAAGCTAACCACTGTGCCACCGTGCTGCCCTTTCAGGACCTTTTCCATTAACATACCGACCACCGAAGTAAGACTCACGAGCCTATAATTACCATTCCTATTCCCTTTCTTAAACAGAGGAACAACATTCGCCGCTCTCCAGTCCTCTGACACTATTCCAGTGGCCAATGAGGACCCGAAGATCAAAGCCAAATTATCTGCAATCTCATCTCGTGCCACCCAAAGAATCGTAGGTTATATCCATCTGGGACAGAGAATTTGTCAACCCTAACGTTTTCAAAATGTACTTATACATCCTGCCTCAGAACATCTACCTCCTGCAGCCTACCTGCCTGTGTCACACTCGCATCCTGAAAAACATGGCCCCTCTCCTTGGTGAACACTGAAGAAAAGTATTCATTCAATGCCTGTCCTATTTCTTCTGACTCCATGCACAAGTTCCCAATATTGTCCTTGAACGGCCCTCCCCTCACACTGGTCATTATTTTATTTCTCAAGTCAGAGAAAAAAGCCTTGAGGATTTCCCTGATCCGACCCGCCAAGCACTTCTCATGCCCCCACCCAACTCGGCTAAGCCGTTTTGAAAGCTCAGTCCTTGTAACCTTGTAACCGTCAAGCGACCCAACTGAACCTTGGGTTCTCAACCTTACATACGCTATCTTTTTCCTCTTGACAAGACATTCAACCTCTTTTGTGAACCATGTTTCCCTCAGACGGCCATTTCATCCCTGCCTGAAAGGGACATACCTATCAAGGACATGCAGTATCTGTTCCTTGAACAAGCTCCACTTTTCACTTGTGCCTTTCCCTGATAGCTTCTGCTCCCATCTTACTCTCCCTAATTCTTGCCTACTCGCATCATAATTAGCCCTCTCCCAAGTATAAACCTTGCCTTGCCGTATGCCCTGTCCCTCTCCTTTGCAATAATTTAACAAGTGATATCAATGTTCGTTGGTATACACAACTACGATAATCACATTAACGAAAGAGATGACTGGCCGCCGCGTCTGATAGAACCTTCCACCGAACCCCTAATTATTTATGTAATCTTATCCAGATGCAGAAATAACATCACGACGCCTTCAGTCGCACGAGAACTCCAATTGAGCAACAACAGCTTACTTTTCGCGAATGAGGCAAAGGCAAGACGGTCCAACCCTCTCCCCGAGTGGAATTTCAATGAGTCCAAGAAGGCAAATAGTGCCAACCGTGATTAAGTTTCCCAAAATAACACCAAAACAATTGTGTTTGCTTAGCTTTTGGAAGCGAAAAACGATCAAGCTGGTTCGACAGATTTCGAAAGAACCCACTGTTTTGCATTATTCTAAGATGTTCTATGAAATATATCGAACGGAGCCAATCTCAGTCTGGCGCAAGATGAAGTGAAATTTACCCCGATGCTGGCTTCCCTTCAAGTTACATGAGTAAATGCAAGTCCACCTTCTTTTCCCCCTGATCCGTAGCTCCATCCAAAAGGGGTAGAATAAGAACACAGAATAAGGCTACCTAGGTTGAGATAGATCATCTGCTGCATTGAGCCATGGTCACGAGCGTATCAAGCAAGGAAGAGGGTGGGTTCAGGGGGAAGTAAGACAAAGAAACTTATGTTTGGATCATGCCTACAACAGTCAAAGGAAAATTATTATGCGACCTCTGCAACTCCCTTTTGACATGGCAAATGAGGTTTGCATTGTTCATTTTGTGAAACAATGACTAATTATAGACTGCAGATACCAAGGTATAGGGAGGTAGAGCCAGATCCGAAACTACAGTGAACTAAGTTGAGCCTACTTGGCACATGGATTCACTGTAAATAAATGTTCACATTTAATCTGTAACCTGAGAAGGAAGCAAATGTTGTGAGTATCCTCAATATATTGTCTACTGAGGAGGCCGTGTCTGAAATAGATACAAGTAGATCATCTGATTTCAGTGATACCTGGTATTCTAGACTGGAGCATCCTGGCAAATATCCTTCCACCCATCAAATAGACAGAACGCAGTCGAGAGCTGTTCGGCAGCTTGTGCAAAGTGGAGGGAGGAAGGGGACACCCCTCTTTACCTAACGGAAACTGTCTGAAGATACTGTATTCATCCGGAAGTTGCCTTTTAGATGAATTATTAGAGCGGCACTGTGGCACAGTGATTAGCACAGCTGAGTCACAGCTCCTTGGTCCCTTGTTCAATTCTGGCATCTGGTGACTGTCTGTGAGGAGTTCTCCCCGTGTCTGCTTGCGTTTCTTTCTTGCGCTCCAGTGTCCTCCCACAATATACATGTCAAACTTTGTTTCATTGTTCAAAAGGTTAGATCGGGTTACTGGGTTACGGGGCAGGGTGGATGGGTGAGCTTAATTAGCGTACTCTTTAAATTGGTCGTCACCGACTAAATGGGCAGGCTGCGCTCCTTCTGCACGGTAAATTATATGGTTCTCTAATTCTACGATTATACTTCAGACGAATTCAGGAGGAAAAACAAGGGTGGAAGCCGAAACGCCCCAAAACCCAATGATATAGTTCCAGTCCAACTATCAATGACCTTTTGAGCATGCAAGGGTTCTACGATCTCAGTTTCACGAGAGGAGGATTGTACAAAGGTAGTATTTTAGTGGCTTCGGTCATTGGCCGACACTGTCGCCCTTTAAAAACGCCTGCCCGGTACTCAGACACTATTACTGTGAGACTGGGCTTCATTAGGGACGTCAGGTCATTAAACATCAGTTTACCATCAGTGTTAAGATTTAAAATGGATCGGTGTGTTACTAATTCTACTGTGCCCTTACCCGTATAAGGAGAAAATTAATTGAGGCGTCAGTGGTTGTGACTCCAGACAGCGAATCATTAAACATGTCCAGTAATACAGTAGTGGTATGATCTGTTCAGAGTATCTCCAGGCAATTTATGTAATGCGTTCAAAAGGCATTTTGCTGAACAAATGGGTAGGATGGCACGTGAGGGAAACAGAAACATGGTGGGCTGAGGGTTTTTGGAAAGTTTCTTATAATGGCTGGTACATATTTGGATGGTCGAGCGGCCTGTTCCTGTGCTGTATTGTTCTTTGCTCGGTTGGAAAAATGCCACGGTTCGGGGCTTTGCCAAAATTCTCCCATCTATTCTATTTTGGGGCAGCACGGTAGCATGGTGGTTAGCATAAATGCTTCACAGCTCCAGGGTCCCAGGTTTGATTCCCGGCTGGGTCACTGTCTGTGCGGAGTCTGCACGTCCTCCCCGTGTGTGCGTGGGTTTCCTCCGGGTGCTCCGGTTTCCTCCCACGGTCCAAAGATGTGCGGGTTAGGTGGATTGGCCATGCTAAATTGCCCGTAGTGTCCTAAAAAAGTAAGGTTGGGTTACGGGTATAGGGTGGATACGTGGGTTTGAGTGGGGTGATCATTGCTCGGCAGAACATCGAGGGCCGAAGGGCCTGTTCTGTGCTGTACTGTTCTATGTTCTATGTTCTATTCCATTTGTGTAGTTTCTCCGGGCTTAACGTGGATACCCGTTTCTGCTTCCCGCGTTCCTCTATCGTCGGTATGTGTAAAACATAAAAACATTCTTCATCCCTACAGTGCTTAGAGGAGGCTCCGACTCAAATAGATCAACGCGCTACGAACTGACTACCGCAAGACCCTGTAGAGGAGCTGAAAGTGAGTTACAATCCTTTTGGCCAACCAAACAGATTTCTCAAGAGGGAGTTTGTTTCTTGGGTTGATGCACAACAAGACGACACCGGTTCTCCACATGCTCAAAGAGGTGCCCTTAGAACGTCACACCTGATTTACAACTTGATCCCTACATATCTATTCAAATTAAACCTATATTGTTGTCTGCGCAGTAGTAGATCTAGCGCTGGGCAAGAGCGTTTTGGAGGTCAAATTCATAATTGGAGGGCACTAGCTTTGTCGTTTCACTCTCCAAATTTTCACGATGTGAGCATTATATTAGATAATGTCTCCTCTTGTAAAGGCCTTTCTGGACACCACGAGTATTGACGTAGTTGCAGATTCTGTTTTACTCAGCTTTCAAGAGTCTTCTATGACAGCAGCCAAATGCACACACCGTGGGCAGCACGGTAGCATGGTGGTTAGCATAAATGCTTCACAGCTCCAGGGTCCCAGGTTCGATTCCCGGCTGGGTCATTGTCTGTGCGGAGTCTGCACGTCCTCCCCGTGTGTGCGTGGGTTCCCTCTGGGTGCTTTGGTTTCCTCCCACAGTCCAAAGATGTGCGGGTTAGGTGGATTGGCCATGCTAAATCTGGGAGCATATATATACATACTAAAATATCTGCAATGTTTTCAAGTGAAATGAAAATCAAAATCGCTTATTGTCACATTTAGGCTTCAAATGATGTTACTGTGAAAAGCCCCTAGTCGTCACATTCCGGCACCTGTTTGGGGAGGCTGGTACGGGAATTGAACCGTGCAGCTGGCCTGCCTTGGTTTGATTTCAAAGCCAGCGATTTTGTCCTGTGCTAAACCAGCTCCAAGTGCACCACAAGAAACCCTGTAGCGATCATTGGGTCGGCAATAATCCGAGAAGGACTAATTTCTCTGTTTCATGTGTCATCATTGCCATGCCTCTAGGCCTCGTGTAAGGCCTGAATGAAAGGCTTATCCCACCCATTTTTTCCGATGCCTGAAATGGCCATCACACAAATGTGTGTTTCTGGTACAAATATGACTTCCAAGCTTAGACACTGAAGACGAACAAACCCCCTTGCGTGCTGCACTGCACCACTTTGACCCCCGGCAGTCCAAGTCACATGGCGGTGTGCAGATTTTGTAATACTCTCATGACGGGGCAAGCTATGAACTCTGAATGAAGCGGAACAAATAAGTAATCTTCACAAGACAAACAGAGGATATCCATCCAGGCCGGCAGCCGTCCGGCGTGGTGGAAAAAGTCAAACAACAAACGCCATAGCCACCACCCCCGTACAATCTCTAAACCAACAGCACCCAGTTGTAATATCAGCCAAACGTCCTTTATCTCTAATTCTCTTGCCATGTGAGAGTATCTTAAAGAAATGGGTGTTTTTAAAGAATAATTGGCGGGGGTGTATCTTTTAGAAATGTGTAATTATTGCTGCAGTGATATAAGAGTGTGGATGGAGCTGGGTTGTCTGTCAGCTTCTAGCTCCACTTTGAGAAATGCTTCGGTGTGTCTGTGTTTTTTTTGGTTTCGTTTCAGTCTTAGAGCTGCAGTCAGCCTCAGAATGTGTAATATTGTCCTCTCTGCCCTGAAAAGACTATCTCTTGACCATTTGGTGAATTCGGAGGTACAGCTGTTCTCAGTCGTGCATTTAAAATTTACTTGCTTCTGTTAAACGGTCTTTTAAAAAAATCTTGTCAACGTTAAAAGGTAAATAAGGATTACTTAGTGTTGTATTATTTCGGGGTTGTGTTTGAATAAATGGTTGCTATGATGTTAAGTGTATGTTTTAAAAAGGTTAACTTAAGTTCAAAAAATAAACAGTGTTTTGCTTAAAAAAACACTTTTCTATTTCTGCTGTACCACACCTGTTGATTGGGCCGGGTACTCCCCATACCACAATCTATTAAACGTTGTGGGTCACGTGAACTCCAGGAAACACTTTGCGTTCTCTCAACCCTGGCTCATAACAAATTCGGGATTCGAGGGGGATAACAGTCTATCTATAGGATTGGCTTAGTGAACTTGAAGACATTGAGGGTGAGCATATTGTGGTTGCTTTCCAGTTGTGGTATTCCAGTTTATGTCGTGAGAGTGTTGTGGACAATGGGTCTTTCAAAGGCTCTAACGATTTTGGGTGGTGGTGACGGTCACACGCAGTACCTTATGGACAGAGATTAAAAGTAGAATGTTAGATTTGGCAAAAACATTGCAGTTAACATCACCTTACCAAATTCAAAAAGGTGAGGTCATTATGGCGGCGGCTATGCATTTCACGTTACCTGAGATACTGTTTGATTAATTGGAAAGGGCAAACAATCAGTTACAAATTTAGCAAATGAAATATAGGAAGTAATTAAAGCAGCTTGAAAACGAAAGAGATATTGAGGACAAAGAAAGTGATAGAGAGGCAAAATAAAAAGTGAGAGAGAAAAACGGGAGAAGAAAGATGAGCCCTCGCCGAACAAAAAGAACGAGGAAGGGAGAAACAGATCAGTGGAAAAAATGAAGACAGAGAGTTTCAACTTCAGAAAATGGCCATGAAACATGACAGTCAGTTAAAATTGGCAGATGTAAAGGGAAACGTACAGTCGGATGATGGTAATGAGGATAATGAGAAAGAGCTTCATAGTCGAAGGCTTGGTAGGGATATATTTAAATAAGTCAATCAATGTCATGGTTGGAAGAGTTGAAGGTAGAAATATTTTAAATTTCAATTGAGAAGGTAGCTGCACAAACGAAATTGCCATATGACACGTGTTTATTACTGATTCAAAGAGAGCTGATGGGTGGGGCTAGTGCAGTGTTTGCATCACTAGCGGAGGAGGTATCTGGGACGTATGAGGAGGTGAAAACAATACATCTTAGGGCATATGAACTAGTGCCTGAAGCCTACAGACAATGGATCAGAAATTTCTGGAAATACTTAGATCAAACATACATGGAGTTGAAATGATCAAATCCAGTAATTTAGACAGGTGAATAAGGGTTTCACAATTAGACCAAACGTATGAAGCTCACCGAGGAATTACACTTTGGGGATAGTTTAAAAAATCAATTCCTGATGTAATGAGAACTCAAGTGGAAGGTCACAGTGCTAAAACTGAGAGGTTAGCAGCAGAAATGGCAGATGATTATGAATTAGTTTACAAATCAAAGCTTGGTTTCCGACATCAGTTTTTGCCTGTGAGGTTTCGCAACTGGGGATATGAGAAATACTCAAGTGGCAAAGGTAAATGCGATCAGATAGGAGATAATAAAGGGAGTGTACCTCAAACTAAAAACGAAATCCAGGAGAGTGGAAAAGAAGTCAAATGTTTCAAATGTTTTCACTGTAATAAACTAGGCCATGTACTATCACGGTTTTGGTGGTTGACGTAAAGCACTGGGAAGGCTGATATGGTTAAAAAAAAGGATAAGACAGTGCTGTTTGTTAAAGTTGGAAAGGAAAGCCCAAGTGAAGCAAAGGTGGTGTAAAAGATTGTACAGCTGATTGATAAGAAGGTGCCAGATCTCTTTAAATAATTTAGTTGTTTGAGTAAAGTTTACTCATGTGTATAACGAGGAGCAGGTGAAGAAGTTACAATTTTAAGAGATACGGGAGTGAGTCAATTTTTAATGATAAGAGATGATGTGTTATGTAGTTTGGCAAGAACATTGCCAGAAAAGATGGCAACATGTGGAATTTAGGGTGAGAAGAGTAGTGTTCGCTTCTGTAAGGTCGGGTTATAAAGTCCAGGTGGGAGTGATGCCCACTGTGGTTGATAAGCCAATGGAAAATCGGACAACTGAAGTGTTGAAGGACGAATATCCTCGGATTTGTCCGGATTCTGTAGTAACGAGGTCGCCAAGTCACAGGTTCAGTCAAGAGAAGAAGTCAAAGAGTGAAGATGAAGTTGAAGTGCAATTACCAGATTCGATTTTTTGATCAAGTGGTTGAAAATTAAAAATAACATTTGAAGTATGAGGCGGATATTTTTAGTTCAGCACAATTGGCGGAGTTACAACAAAAAGATACAGAAATAAAACTGAACTTTCAGAAATCATAAACGGAAGGGGAATCTGAGTGCATACCAGAGTGTTATTACCGTAAATGGGATGTCCTTATGAGAAAATGGAGAACATTACAAATGCAGATTAATCAAAAGTGGGCATAAGTTCATCAAGTAGTATTGCCGGTAATGTATAAAAAGATGTGCTGCCAGTTGCACATGACATACCAGTAGGAGGTCATTTGGGTATCAGGAAAACTCAAGCTAAAAGTCAGAAACAATTTAATTCACCTGGACCACATAAAGATGTATTTAAATGTTTTCAATCATGCCACACATGTCTAGTGATACGAAAAGCTCATGCACTGATCAAGCCAGCGCCCTTAATACCCATTCCAGCATTTGATGAACCGTTTACAGGGGCCTTAATTGATTGCATAGGCCGGCTTCCTAAAACGAAAAGTGGGAATCAATATCTGTTGACTATAACGGATATGTCTACAAGGTTTCCAGAGGCCATTCCAATACGTAACATTGCAGATAAAAAGATTGTGGAGGTGTTAATTAAATTATGTATTAGGTATGGACTGCCCACAGAACTACAATCGGATCAAGGATCAAATTCTACCTCAAAGTTATTCAAAGAAGTTATGGATATCTTTGGAATAAGTACATTTGAACCAACAGCGTATCGTCCAGAATCGCAGGGAGCATTAGAAAGGTGGCATCACAATTTAAAGAAAATGTTGATGGCTTATTATCAAGATTATCCCGAGGATTTGGAAAATGGAATTCCATTCCGACGGTTTGCAATTAGGGATGTACCTAATGAGTCAACCAAATTTAATCCGTTTGAACTATCTTTTAGTCGTGAGATAAGACGACCACTAAAATTGATTAATAAAACATTGTTGAGTGACAAATTAGAACTTGCACTGTTGGATTACGTGTTAAATATTAGGGAACGATTAAATAGAGCGGGTAAATTGGCTCGAAAACATTTAAATGTTTTACAATCTGTGCTGAAACGGGTATCGGACAAGGAATCCAAAGTTCATAGTTTTGCCAGTGGAGATAGAGTTTCTTGCTCTTGCCAGTCGTAGGTGAGTCCTTAACATTAAGCTTTGTTGACCTGATCAGATTGAATGGAAATTAAATGAGGTGAATTACACGGTAAAATTCTCAATAGAAGGCAGACTCACCGATTGTGTCATGTGACTATGCCTAAAAGTTACTTTGAAAGGGAAGGAGAGAAAAAGCAGGAGGTTTGAACGATTCTAACGCAAAGTGACGAACCAAATGCAGATGACTATGAGTTTGACACACATCAAATTAAATTGGAAAACGAGGATGTTCTTAATAATTTGAATAAATTGTTGAGTTACCTTCCAGAGGAAATACGGACTGACCTGAATGAGATATTTATATCTTGTGGGCAAGTTTGTAGATGTAAATTTGGAAGTATTAAAATGGCTACCGATGATGTAGATGTGGGAAATGCTGTTCCAATGAAATATCAGTCATATAGACTTAACCCTTTAAAATTAGCACAGGTTAACAAAGTGATTGAGAGTATGCTTACAAATGACAGAAATGAAGTGCGTTGCAACCAATGGAGCTCCCCCCAAAAGTGATGATACTGAAAGTAGACGGTATCCAACGGCTGTATGTGAACTATAGAAATGTTAATACAATTAAATAATTGACTCCTATCCTCTCCCACGCTTGCAGGATTGCATTGAGAAACTGCGACAATCAACTTTTACTTACAAACTGGATTTTCTTAAAGGTTACTGGCACGTACATTTACCCGAAATGGCGAAGTAGATTTCAGATTTTGTGACTCCAGATTGTGTATACAAGTTCAAAGTCATGTCACTTGGAATGAAAAACGCGATATCCACATTTCTACGGTTGACAAAGAAAGTCGTTTCAGGATTACCCAATTGTGCGGTGTACATCCACAATCTGGTAATTTATAGCCAGACATGGAAAGCACATTTTAAGCATCTGATAGCGTTATTGGAACGACTTCAGAAGGCGGGTACGTAAATAAACATAGCCAAAAGTGAATTTGGAAGTTCCCAAGTCACTTTCCTTGGCTATACAATCGGACAGGGTCGAATGGTCACATGGGATGTGAAACCAAAATTTATTGAGGAGTTTCTGATACCCTCATACCGAAGGGAAACAATGCGATCCATTGGCATGAGTATATTTGAATATTTGTGAAAAGTTTTTGTAAAGCGTGGTTGTTTCTCTGATTGGCTTGATGAATAAGGGTCGACAATTTCAGTGGTCAGCGGACTTTCAACAGGCATTTTACTGCCTGAAATCTGTAATAACCACTGCTCGTGTGTTGGAGAATTGCAAGGGAATCTGTGACCAGATTAACCTAAAGTGTCCTACTATAAAGTGAGACGCCGAGGCGGAGAGAAATGGATGCATCTTGCAGAGATATTCTTGTTCAAACAGACTGTCAATCGAGAAGGATTCCATTTACAGAAAAAAGACAAAATAAATGGACTATTTATTTTAATAGACATAAATATGTCTATTTCCGTCTGTTTTTTTGCATGAAAAATTCTATTTTCTGTCTGCATTTCTTAATGATGTGGAGATGCTGGCGTTGGACTCGGGTGAACACAGTAAGAAGTCTTACAACACCAGGTTACAGTCCAACAGTTCTGTTCCAAACACTAGCTTTTGGAGCACTGCCCCTTCCGCAGGTGAATGCTGTTCGAGC
The DNA here is from genome assembly GCF_902713615.1 of Scyliorhinus canicula. NCBI lineage: Eukaryota > Metazoa > Chordata > Chondrichthyes > Carcharhiniformes > Scyliorhinidae > Scyliorhinus > Scyliorhinus canicula. The sequence continues at coordinate 86,362,774 of NC_052157.1, read as the reverse complement.
TGCAGTCAGCCACAGAATGTATAATGTTGTTCCCCGTGCGATGAAAAGGCCATCTTTTGATCATTTGGTGAATTCAGAGGTTTAACTAATCTCAGTAGTGAAGTTAAACATAATGCGCTTCTGCAAAAGGTTTTTTTAAAGTGTTATTTATGTTAAAAGGTAAGTAAGGGTTACTTAGTGTTAAATTCGTTGGTGGTTGTATATAAATCAACGATTGCTAAGATGTTCACTGTATATTATTAAAAGGTTAACTTGTGTTCATAGACTAAACATTGTTTTCCTTTAAACATAATTTTCCATTTCTGCTGCCCCACGCCTGTAGAGTGGGCCGTGTGCTCCCTAACCACAATCTATTAAATTATGTTGGTCAGGTGATCTCCATGATGCAATTTGTTGTTCTCTAAACCCTGGCCCATGACACACTCCATAACATAAAAAACTACATTTTAACCTACTATTCACTGTGTATTCGTCTATAGGAGCTGCAGCATGTGCACTCTTGCGCATCCCATCAATTCGTCTCATCCTTAGCCGGAAGGTTATTGTAATGGGAGTGTCCATCGAAGCAATATTTTTGTCTTATTACATGGCTTCAGTAATGTCATTGCTAGGCTATGGTTCTGTGAGTTTTTACTTTCGCTTTTACATTTGGCTTCTGTAGACTCAGATACAAAAGTATGTTGGCGTTTCTCTAGTTTGAATCTTAAACAGTTATTCCAAGGAAGAGAGCCGAGAATTAAACTTTTGGTAAAAAGGGACTTTTTGGTTTCCGGGATCTTGTTATTCAATTGGAGCAGTTAAAGGGGAAATAGATTACTGTAGCTGTGTGGGGTTGTATGGCTGTAGCTGATAATCATTATTACCGTGTGTGTTTGCTCAGGGCAGGTTTCGCTCAGTGGGCTTGAAAGCGGGTTTGTAAAGTAGCAGCGTTGGTTCAATTCCCGCACGTGATGAGAATTCCGAGTTCTCCCTCCCTACACCGAAAACAGGCGCCGGGATTTGGCAGCTGGGGTATTTTCACGGCAACTTCATTGAAGTGTTTTTTGAATTAATTTAAAGTACCCAGAGACTTTCAACTTCAGAAACAGGCTATAAAACGTGACAGTCAGTTAAAATTGGTAGATGTAAAGCGAAACGTACAGACAGATGGTGTCGATGAGGAGAGCGAGAAAGAGCGTCATTGTGTAAGATTTGTAGGGATCTACTTAATTATGTCCAAGCTTTGCCAAGGTATGTTTAGAAGGATGTAAAAGCCTTATTGATTGTATTTTAGAATGAAGCGAAACAAATTAAATGGCCAGAGGATATGTGGGTATTACTGTTTCAAACAAACTTGCTCGGTTGAGCGAGTGAAGTGTTTTTATCACTATCAGAGGAGGTGTCTGAGACGTACGAGGAAGTGAATAACGCCATCGCAGGTACGTGTGCACTAGTACCTGAAGTCAACAGACATAGTTTCGAAATTTCAGAAAATAACCTGGTAAAACAGACATGGATTTTGAAAGGATGAAACAGAGTAATTTTGATAGACGTATAACGGCTTTGGCAATAAACCAAACGTATCAAGCTCTTAGAGAAATTATAATTTTGGAGGAGTTTAAAAATTAAATTCCGTATGGAGGGAGAACTCGTATGTAAGAACAGAGGGTTAAAATTGGGAGATGAGCAGCATAAATGGCAGATGTTAATGAATTAGTTCATGAATCAAAGTTTTGTTTCCGACAGCAGTTTCAGCCTCTGAGGTATAGAAACTTTGGAAAGAAGAAATACTCACGTGCAAAAGGTACAGGAGGTCCAATTGAAGATAGTAACGATAGTGTACATCAGGTTCAAAAGGAAAAGCGGAAGAGACATGAAAAGTTTTAGATGTTTTGACAGTGTTGGGGCTTGAAAAAAAAGCACGACAAGGCCGATGTTGAAGTGGTATGAGAAAGCCCAAGTGAAGCGAAGGAGGTGCTAAATAATGTACAAAAGGTGATTAATAAGAAGGAAACATCCCTTTCAAGAATTAACTAGTGAAATGAAAATCGCTTATTGTCACGAGTAGGCTTCAATGAAGTTACTGTGAAATGACCCTAGTCGCCACATTCCGGCGCCTGTCCGGGGAGGCCGGTACGGAAACCGAACCGTACTGCTGGCCTGCTTGGTCTGCTTTAAACGCCAGCGATTTAGCTGAGTGTGGGAAAAGTTTAATCATGTGTTCCAGGAGGAGTAAGCGACGACGTAAAAAATAAAGATACGGGGGAGAGTCAATATTTGATTGTAAGGGAAGGGGAGTTATGGGGTTTCGGAGAATATTGCCAGAAAATGTGGTAATATATGGATTTCAGTGTGAGAAGAGTAGTCTTCCACGATATAAGGTGAGGTGCGGGTGTCCAGTGAAGAATGGAGAAGTGATAACAGGTGTAATATATAAACTATCTTGTCCAGCAATGCAGATTATTTTGGATAATGATATAGCTGCATCGCAGGTGGGAGTAAAGCCAGTGGAAAATCAAACAACTGGTAAATCATAGATTATCATAGAATTTACAATGCAGAATGAGTCCATTCGGCCCATCGAGTCTGCACCGGCTTCTGGAAAGAGCACCCTACCCAAGGTCAACACCACCACTAACACAAAGAGAAATTTTGGACACTAAGGACAATTTATCATGACCAATCCATCTAACCTGCACATCTTTGGACTGTGGGTGGAAGCCGGAGCACCTGGAGGAAACCAACGCACGCACGGGGAGGATGTGCAGACTCCGCACAGAAAGTGACCCAAACCAAAATCGAATCTGGGACCCTAGAGCCGTGAAGCAATTGTGCTATCTACAATGCTACCATGTTGCCCTTAACTCAAAAAACTCTACATTTGTCCTGATTGTATAATAACAACGTCGCGAAATCACAGTTTAAGACAAGAGGAGAAATCAAACAGTTAAGATAATGTTGAAGTTCAAAAACGATTTTTGATGAGATGATTGAAAAGGACACGAACAGGTGGCGGATGAGTGGAGATTTTTATTCAGGAGAGTTGGCGGAGTTACAACAGAAATATATCGAAATATAACGGATGTTTCAGAAAGCATACCCGGAAGAGGAGTCTGAGTGTTTAGCGGAATGTAATTAACTTAAACAGTATCTTTCAATGAGAAAATTGAGAACTTTTACATATGCAGGCGGATGAAAACTGACAGAGGTTCATCAAGCGGTATTGCCACTTGATGGGCATAAAAAGGAAGTGTTTTGGGTATAGAAAATATATCTTGCGAGTAGCACATGAGATGCCAGTGGGAGGTCATTCAGGTGTAAGGAAATCTCAAGCTAAAGCACAAAAACATTATTACTGACCCAGATTACATAAAGATGTAGTTAAATTTTATCGATCATGCATCACATTTCATCTGATAGGGAAACCTCAAGATGTGATAAAAACAGTTCCCTTGATACCCATTTGAAAATACGAGAAACAATTGACAAGGGTCTGAATTGATTGTGCAGGACACTTCCTAAAACCAAAAGTGGGAATCAATATATTTGACTATAATCGATGGCTTCTAATGGCCACTCCAGTGCGCAATGCAGCAGCTAAACAGATTCTGGAGGAGTTACTTCAATTATTTGTTAGATATGGATTACCTACAGAAATACAATCGGATCAAGGATCAAATTTTACCTCAATGTTAATCAAGAAGGTTATGGATAGCTTACAAGTAAAACAATATAGATCAACTGCTTACCATCGTGAATCGCAGGGATCATTAGATCGGTGACATGAAACATTAATGACAATGTTCAGAGTTTTTTGTCCAGATAATCCAGGGGATTGGGATGAAGGGATTCAATTTGTATTCTTTGCAATTATGGATGCACCTAATGAATTAACCGAATTCAGTCCTTTTGAACTATTTTTCAGTCATGAATGTAAGAGGACCACTTAAATTGCTTAACGAGAAATTGGTGAGTGAGCTGTCTGAAATTACATTACTGGATTCAGGGTGCACTTTAGGGAAACATTAAATGGAGCAGAGGAATTGGCAAGAAACCATGAAAAGGTGGACAGCATGTGATGAAACAGGTAGCAGCTAAGGAATCAAAAGTTGATCGTTTTGCTAGTGGAGGTTAAGTTTTAATATTGTTACTCGTGGTCGGTCAACCTTTAAAGGCGAGGTTTTCTTGGAATGAAAAATGGAATGAAAATCGCTAATTGTCACAAGAAGGCTTCAAATTAAGTTACTATGAAAAGCTCCAGTCGCCACCTTCTGGCGCTTGTTCGGGAAGGCTGGTACGGAATTGAATTGTGCTCCTGGCCTGCCTCGACCTGCTTTAACATCCCGCTGTTTATCCCTGTACTAAACCAGCCACATCAGGTTGAAATTAAATTGAGTGAGGTGAATTATTTGGTAATAGAGTCATATATACGAAAAACCCACCGAGTTTGTCATGTGAATATATTTCAAAGTTATTTCGAAAAGGAAGTGGAGCAAAAGGAGGTTATAGTAATTTTTTCTCAAAGTAAAGAAACAAATCCAGAAGATGCTGTATTTCACATTCCACAAATTACATTGGATAACGAGGATATTTTTTAAAATTGTAATGAATTGTTGCGTAAATTTCAAGAGAGAAAAGTAACTTATCCGATAGAGTTATTAAAATGACATTGGGAACGTTTGTAGAGATTAGTTGGGAAGTACTGCGATCGCTATACATGATGCAGAAATGGGAAATGCTGTCCCAATGAAACAACATCCATATAGAATTGACCCTGTACATTTGCGCAGGTTCAAAAGAAATTTGACAGTGTCCTTTAAAAGAACAAAATCAAATGGGTTGCAGCCACTGGAGTTCACCAACTGTGAAGGGACCGAAAACGGATGGTACACAACGATTGTGAGTGGATTGTAGAAGGTTAAATGCAGTTACAAGAAAAGACTGTTATCCTATCCAACGATAGAAGGACTGCTTGAGAAGGTGGGACAATCAGCTTTTATCTCCAAACTGGATTTACTTAAAGGTTACTGCCAGGTGACTTTATCCGAAAGGGCAAATGAAATGTCAGCGTTTGTCAGGGGCAGCATGGTAGCATTGGGGATAGCACAATTGCTTCATAGCTCCAGGGTCCAGGTTCGTTTCTGGCTTGGATCACTGTGCGAAGTCTCTGCACATCCTACTCGTGAGTGTGGGTTTCCTCCGGGTGCTCCGGTTTCCTCCCACAGTCCAAAGATGTGCAGGTTAGGTGGATTGGCTGTGATAAATTGCCCTTAGAATCCAAAATTGCCCTTAGTGCTGGGTGGGGTTACTGGGTTATGGGAATAGAATGGACGTGTTGACCTTGGGTAGGGTGCTCTTTCCAACAGCCAGTGCAGACTCGCTGGTCCGAATGGCCTCCTTCTGCACTGTAAATTCTATGAATTGTAACACCAAATGGTATATACCAATTCCAGATAATGCCATTTGGCATGCAAAACGCCCCTGCCGCATTTGAATGGTTAACTAGCAAAGGTATTTCAGCGTTACACAATTGTGCTGTATACAAGGACGATCTGGTGATCTTTAATCGGACATATAAAGATCATTTGAGGCATCTTCTGGTGTTATTGTATCGACTTCAGGAGGTGGGTTCACTGGTGCACCTCGGCAAAAGTGAATTTGGAATAGCCCAAGTTACGACCTTGGACATACAATCGGACATGGACAAATTGTTCCAAGGGATGTGAAAACAAAAGTTATTGAGAGTCTCGCAAACGCTCGACACGAAGGGAAATGGTAAGTTTTTTAGGCATGAGTGTTTCTTCCTCTAAATTTCTGCCGACCTTTAGCAGCGTGGTTGCTCCACTGACGGACTTGCTGAAGCAGCGTAGCAAATTTCAGTTGAAGGAGTGTCAACAGGACTTTAACGGCTTCAAGGGTGAGTGTACCACTGCTCCTGTGTTGGCTACCTCAAATTACAAAAAACATTCAAGATGGCTGCCGGTGCGAGTTGTATGGGCGTTGACGTTAAGACCTTGCAAGACGAGGACGATAGAATAGAGCAGCATATTGAATACTTTTCTCAGGAGTTAAATACCCTGCACAGGAAGTATTGAACTATTGAAAATGAGACTTGGTGCTGGCTTTGCAACAATTATACCTATCCTTCCCCAGCAATTCGTCTAAAACAATTATATATACTGACCATAAACCATTGACGTTTTTGGAGCGATTTCCGAATAAAATGCCACACAATTTCGTTGGGGTTTATTATTATAGCCATTACATTTTAAAATTATATACGTACGGCACACAGTGGCACACTGGTTTGCATTGAAGCCTCATGGTGCCGAGGACCCAGCTTCAATCTCCGCTCTGCGTCACTGTCCGTGTGGAGTTTGCACATTATCCTGGTGTTTGCGTGGGTTTCGTCCCCATGAGCCAAAGATGTGCCTGGCAGACCAATTGGCCACGCTGAATTGCCCATTAATTGGAAAAAAAATAATTGGATACTCTGAACTTATTTTTTTGTAAACTAAACAGGTGGCAGGACGTGAAAATGTGATAGCCGATGCATTCTCAAGAATGTTATGACGAGAAGCAGGTTCGATGGTGGCAGAAGATTAACTAAAGTTGTATTATGGTCAATCTTTGCCTGTTTTGGTTTGTTTAATAAATGAACATTGTGTCAATTGGCATCAATGGCCAATGTGCAAAGGTGAAAAATGATAACATCTTTGAAGTTGATGGTTGTTTACTTTTCTTGGGAGGAGTTGTCATGGGAGTGCCCATTTAACAAACGGCTTTGTCTTGTCACACGCCTGCAGTGCTGTCGATATGAGGGGAAGTACACTGTGGCTGTGAGTTTTACTATCGCTTTTAGCTTGGGCTGTTTATGAACTGCACAAGTTGAAAGCTGTGTCTCTCTATCTGTATTTTAAAAGCTGATTTCAGACTGCTTGAAAACGTAAAAGATAATTGCATTGTGGAAGTTATGCAACATGCTGTTGAATTGGAACAGTTTCTGGGGAATTCATTAAAACTTATACATAGATTACTGTAGCTGCGTGTGGTCTTTACGTTTGTAGTTGATCAAAATTCTCACTGCCTGTGTTCATACAAATATTAACTAAATTCGTAGAATAAGGCTTGATTTTTGATTAGAATCACATAATAATTCTTTTGAATAACACCTGAAGTGTGAACCTCTGAACCACAATGAACATAAAGGTAGAAGGCCAGGTGGACATAATAATATACTTTGGAGCTGTTAAACCCTGACCCATAACACATGTGGCCAGAAATTCGTCTCAAACAATTATATATACTGTTCATAATCCATGAACGTATTATTATCAAATTCTGCCTGTTTCATTCTTGTTTAAAAATGGATGTTTATTGTCAATTGGTATTAATGGCAAGCGAAAAGGTGAAAAATGAAACCATCTTTGAAGTTGATAGTTACATTTCTTCTTGAGAAAAGTGTGACTGCAGTATCACTTGAAGAATTGTTTTTGTATTATCACATGGCTTCAGTGCTGTGATTGTGTCGGTGGAGCTGGGTTGTGGCCCTCTGAGATTTTTTTCTTTCGCTTTGCGTTTTGGCGCTGGTTTGTGGCTCTGTGAGCTTTTACTTTAGTTTTCACATTTGGCTGTTGTAGACTCAGACAGAGAAGTATTTTGACCTCTCCCTCTATTTTCAATTTCGAAGAGTTATTCCAAGGAAGAAAGCCAATGATTATACTTAATTGCTGTTATGGTAAAACGTTTTTTTTTGGTTTATTGGATTTGTTGTATTTAATTGGCACAATTAAAGGGGGTATTCGTTAATGATAATACATAGTGTTTATACAGATGTTAACTAAGTTCGAGAATAAAGCTTAGTTTTGATTAAGAGCCCCGAAGAACTCGGTTTAATAACACCTTACAGGGAGGCTCTTGTGCTCCTCGTGTCCAAATTCAAGAAACAGTTATCGCTCAGGTTAAATCCAAACTATATTTTGGTGTTTTCCGAACCGTGGCTCATAACATTCCCCTTTCAGACCTACACATAAAAACCATGTCAAATGTTTACAAATCTCACCGTGAGACGATAGCACCAAGAAGGGTAAATGTCCAGCTCATGGAAAATGCCTGGACTGGACAGAATTCTTGACCATCGTCGCCTGGTCCAGCATCCTCTTTGATGGACAGGACTTAACGTTCATCCTCCTCCTCCAATATGTCGATTTTCTGCTGAACTATGTCGAGGTGGATGCAGCAGACCACCACATTGCAGGTGACTGTCCCAACTACGTACTGGAGGGCACTTACACTGAGGTCCAGATACCTGAACCGCATCTTCAGGATGCCGAAGCGCGGCTGATCACACAATGGTCACTGCATGGGCGCCGTTGCAGCCGATCTCCATTACGGAATGTGGTCTCTAGATAGGCATCATCGGCAAAACACCGCAGCAGATAACCCTTGTCGCATAGGAGCCATCAACCCAGCCTTGGATGTGCCACGAACAGGCCGGGAAGCTTTGAGTGTGCTAGAATGAATGCATCTTGAATCATCTCATGGTGCACATCTGATTGTCACACACCAGCTGCACGTTCATCGTGTGGAACTCTTTCGGTTACTTAATAGTTGCCAGTCATCTAGAGGTGCGGTACGGTGACTTTCATCTCTTCGATCACACCTGGTCCCTGACATCTCGGCGATGTCAGTGAACCCCGCTCTCCAGCATCCTGGAGGACTCAATCCACGGAGAAATGTATATATTTGGCGGTCATTGCTGAAGTAAAATCATGATGGCTTGTGTCTTCGATGGCATGCCGGGTTCTTGATTTGCAGATGCTCCCGGCACAAAGGAGGCAGCCGTAAGGCTAGTGTGACTTTGCCGAATCAGTGGCCAAGGTGGGCGGACAGTGTGATGTGCAGCAAGATGGCTGACTGCAGACCACAACAATGCTGGTCTATGTCTGTACACGCACCAGTCCCATGGGAAGCTCCACCCTGACCCACGCACATCCCTCATCACCCTAATCATCCTGACCGGGCCACCCCAGACAGTCCGGCTCGTGTCCGGCACGGCAGCCCACATTCACACCTCTGAGTGGTATGCACCTCAGTCTCTCTCATCATTCATGGTGCCTGTTTATTCTTGTTTGTAAACACAAGTGAACCCCACCGACAGATACCCCCTCCACCAAAGGGCACTAAGGGCAATTTATCATGGCCCATCCACCTAACCTGTACATCTTTGGACTGTGGGCAGAAATCGGAGAACCAGGTGGAAACCCACGCACACATGGGGAAAACGGGCAGACTCCGCACAACAGTGAACCAACCCGGAAATCAAACCTCGGACCATGGAGCTGAGAAGCAATTGTGCTAACAAATATGCTACCGTGCTGCACTTGCTACCGTGTTCGTTCCCAGAAAGGGCATTCTATTTTAATGCATCAGCAAGATGATTTTGACAATTTTCAATTCATCTTCTTGGGATGTATCAGCATAATTAGATTTCTCTATATTCTGTGATGGACGTAGACATAATTAGCATATTTAGTTTCGTATTCTGCATAATACACTGCGGGCTACGCATTTTGCAATAGAGCTGGCGGTTTTATACGGCTGTCACCGATCGTGGGTCCAACGCTAGAGAGCTGCATGTCGTCATTTGAACTGCAGCCTATTCATTTCATTCGGTGGGCTCGATGGCCGTGAATAAAATGCCTGCGCTGATTATTTCCAGCTTCGGCTATGGCAGTCAACTTTGGGAGCCCGTGGGTTCAGCTGTTCACAACCATCACTGTGGTGCCCCAGGCCATGAGTGGAATTGTTTGTTTCAAATGCACGTTTTTCATTATCGTTAATGCTGGTTCATGAGCAGCTTCAGATATTTGAGCAACTGGACGGTTATAGATGCTGATACTACCGCTTTTATATTCGGCAAGAGGCAGACAGTAAACTACAGAACTTGGACCGCCTTTCGGTGCTCGAGAGATAGGGCCCTCTGCCACATCCATCCCCAGTGGACTAATAGCTCTGCAGCGCATTGGGTTAGTTTGGATGATCTCAAATATGAGCCAATGCTTTCCGGCCACCTTGTGAGCTTGCATTCTGGTGCAGTAACGGGATGTCCAGGTACATTGGGATGGTTGCTGCTGAGTTGTGTTGTATATATTGTGTACGTAGTTCCACTTCATTTTTCTGGTCGATGGACATTTTTCGCTGAACCCGCCGCTGGCCGATCAACAAAGTAATGTCTTTCCTTCCTTCGTCTGGTACTTATTTGTCCTTCATTTAACTTCCCATTCAAACTATAAAACATACATGGTAGCACGGTGGCACCGTCGGTCGCACTTCTCCCTTAAGGCGCCGAGGTCACAGGTTCGGTCCGGGATCTGGGTCACCAGACGTGTGCAGTTTTCACATGTTTGCGTGGCTTTCGCCCACACAACCTAAACGATGCGTTTAAATCACCCCTAAACTGAAAAAAATGATTTGAGTACCCTACGTTCTGAAAGAAACGGCAAAGCGTGCCAAGCGGCAGTCTATGTACTTGCACGAGACCCACAACTAACCTTTCCATGTTCCCGGGAAACGTTCTTCACTAAATTGGAGGGGCAGATCCAGCTACATTCTCGTCTGGATTTTCGCATTGAAGATGCAAATGCTCGCCTCGTCTGTTTGGGAACTGCACTGCTCCCAACTTAACATCGGAATTTTGTTTTGCCAACCACGCAAGGGCGAACTCTACTGTGTTCAAAATTGGAGGTGTTAAATCAAATCTGCCATATTTATTATCGCTTACTGTTTGATCATAGTCGTCAATAACTGTTCTGTACTTGGGAATTCTGCCGTACATAATTTCTGAAGTACTATCCAAATTGGATTTAATTGCTATTTCGGTTATTATTTTAATTTTATTTGCGTTTGCCGTTAGTTTTCATGTCGCCCTCCTTGACCTCTTCTCTGTCGACTGCTAAACTGCTGCTGCCTGCCCACTCATGGGAAATCAGAACGTAAAATCCTGATATGAATTGTTTATGGACAATTCCTTCAGTAACGAAGCCAGAAAGAAGAATATACATTTAGGGGCATTATCGAGCAGTGCAAGCACAGATCGGGCCACAACATAACGGATAAGCCCTTTTGCTCTCAGGTAGGACTCGAAGGGTGGGTCTTGATTTTCGACTTATGTTAAACATTGAGTTGACCTCCATTTTCCTGAGTTTACCACGCATTCTGGACACTTCCTGAGTGGAGCATTCCTAGGGTTTGACAGGGAAGGACGAATGCTGTCCAGTCACATCTCAGAACTATGTTTCAGCTCAGATAATCTCAGTATTCTCTGCTGCACTGTCCAATGGCCAGGTGGTTGTTTTCTTCTGAACGCTGCTGATGTTTATTGCGAACGCATGTTTTTTATGAGTTATTTTTAACAATTTGGAAAAATGTCTCACAAGAAATGCAACCGGTTGAGGAAAGGGGTCAATCTTCATGAGAACGCTCCGAATAATAAATGTTTACCAAACACTGAAAATCATAGTAAAGAGAAACATGAACTATAATTATGTATAAATAATTACAATAATAGTTACCCAGACAGTACACTTGAATTACCTGCGAATCAAATATACCAACTTCTCGAACATCTGAGCAGACACCTCACCAAAATTAACATCCCAGTGTTTATAACACAAAATAAAAAATACAGAAAATTGCAACGGAATAAGGCTATAGTTTGCGCTAATTTAGAACAAAATATCTCCGAAAAAGACACATCTTTCCATTTAATTTCCGCACAGCAGATTGATTTTCCGAAATTTATTTTTTAGTAAAGTTGTCTGGTCTGTGATATAGGAAACTAGACTGCTGGAATTGAGTTTTCTTCACAAATGTATTCATTTCAAACAGGTACTAGTCTAATGTACGTCTCCGACGACCCGAGTGCTCATAAACGCCAATCATAATGCTTGGTTACTTTTATTTTGATTCAAATTGTCATACACAACCCCATTTAATGGAATAAAATGTCTTAATTAAAATACGGTCCACTTCTTATAACTTCTACTTTGTCTACAATTATTGACATCAAAATCGTTAATTTAATTTCAAGTATCCCAATTCAATAGGAAATATGTTTTGAAAACGTTCTTTGCCATTGTGGAACATATTCAGCGATGCCACAGTGATGTTATTATTTTGTTCTTCGGGGTAAGGTTTAATTCAGTAATAATGTACAGATTTACTATTCCAATGTCATAAGTCGTTTCAAACTTATTGACAAAACATGCAGAATTTGACATTGTATCCATTAAAGTAGAATGCCTAGTGTGATTCTGCTGTATTCAGATCGAATAATTTATGTAACCAACAGACGAACAATATTTTAAGTTAGGAGAAATGTGAAAATCTGTGGCCCAGCCTCCAACATTCAGATCTGTGCTCTCAGCTTTCCCTCGATGAATATGAAATGAAAGTCTGGTGCTCGTTAGTTCCTGATTTCACCAATTTCAACTGCAGCAGATAAATATTATTCACCCCAAGGGAACTTGCAGCCGGTTGTTTGACGAGACAAAACTTGTAAAGGCGCCGTCCTATTAAGTCTCCGCATCGTGGTACTTGTATCGACAGAACCAGAAACAAATGTACTTCAACTGCGTCGAACATCACAGGGGAAAAAACGGTTCCCTTATGACAATCGTAGGGCTTCAGCACTCGCCAGTGCTGTACAATCGTCTCAATATAGTGCAATCCTCTAAACGTGGAACAAACGACGATTGAGTCATCGCGAAAACATTCTCTTTCCAGTGGTCAACACAAAATATTTGTATTCCATAGAATTTATTTATAATTGCAAAATTCACGACTTCGAACTGTAGCAGTCAATTGAATTATGTTTTTTTTTGAGCAGAGAGAAAATGTCTTTTCGCACTTTTGATGCCTTTGCTGCATTCAACTGTTCCACGTGTTGTACTGGAACCGTTTCGCCCACATCTCCGTCATGCATATCTACCTCTGTTTTGTCTAACGTATCGCCAGAAATATCGTTACATGTCTGCAGCAACTATTTCAACTTGCTTTGACTTGTAATTGGGAAAAACATACACAAGTATTCTCCGTTATATTCACATTCGAAATACTGTATTTAATTTATGCAATTTATCTGTCAGTAAAACATCTTCTTTCATTCCCTGCTTCAATGCGGTTGATGCGGCCTTGTTTTCCGTACATACTTGAGCACAGTATGGTTGTCCTTATTAATGTGACAGCAATTGCTAGATTTGCGATTTTGTAGAGTAGATACCAATAATTTGCTTCGCAACATTTTATCGCAATTTGGTACAATTCACAAACCTCGCTTCTAATGGTTAACTCGATTGCCGTAATAAAAATACTGCCGTCATGTTGCCAAATTAGGAGTCTTCACTTGTCATCAGTCTCAGTTTTATTTTTGCTTTTTTTTTGCTTTGGCATTTTAAATGAGTCCTCGTCAATTGACATGCCACATTCAAAACCTCTCTGAATATTAATAGATTCTAATAGGGTAGTTCTTTATTGCTTACGAAACTACATTTCCTGGATTACGTCTACTCGGCCTCTCATTTAATATTCAAAGATCAATTCAATTAGATATATTACTTAGAATCACGTGCTACATCTGGAATTGAAAACAATACTGGACTTTCATTGCGCCAAGTATGTGCACAGCTCTCACTACGCTTCCAGTATCATTTTTAATGTTAGCATCCATCTCTCTCATGCTCTCTTGACTTCGGATGAAAAGCTGAGGATTTTCCTTGTATTATTTGGACGATATTCACATCATTCTTAAATAATCTGACATAACATATCAAACTTGCTCAATTTTATTTATTTTCTACAACTTTACTTGGTGGCTGGGCAGCACGGTGTCTCTGTGGATTAGCCCCGCTGCCTCAGCGTATCAAGGTGTCAGGCAGGTTCACTCCCGGCTCTGGGTCACTTTCCGTGTGTAATTTTCACATTCTACCTGTGTGTGTGTGGGTTTCGCCACCACAACCCAAAGATGTGCAGAGTAGGTGCATTGGCTACGTTACATTGCAGCTTAATTGTAAAAAAAACGAATTGGGTTCTCCAACATTTAAGAAAAAAATACTTTATTTGGGAGCACGTTGGACAAATCTTGCCCAACTTGCTCAAGTGGATACAGTTGTGAAGAATGCCTATGGTGTGCTAGCGTTCATTAGCAGAGTGCTTGATTTTAAGTGCCGTGAGGTGATGACGCAGGTGTACAAAACCTTGGTAAGGCCATATTTGGGTATCGTGTGCAGTTCTGGTCACCTCATTTTAGGAAGGATGAAAACGCTTTGGAAAAGGTGCAAAGGAGATTTACCAGGATGTTCCCTGGAATGGAGAGTAGGTCTTACGAGGAAAGGTTAGAACATAGAACATAGAACACTACAGCGCAGTACAGGCCCTTCGGCCCTCGATGTTGCGCCGACCTGTGAAACCATCTGAAGCCTATCGACATACCTATTCCATTGTCATCCATATGTCTATCCAGTGACCACTTAATTACCTTAAAGTTGGCGAGTCTACTACTGTTGCAGGCAGGGCGCTCCACACCCCTACTACTCTCTGAGTAAAAAAAACTGCCTCTGACATCTGTCCTATATCTATCACCCCTCAATTTAAAGCTATGTCCCCTCGTGTTGGTCATCACCATTCGAGGAATAAAGGCTCTCACTGTCCACCCTATCTAACCCTCTGACTCTCTTATATGTCTCTATTAAGTCACCTCTCAGCCTTCTCCTCTCTAACGAAAACAAACTCATGTACTGAGCCTTTCCCTCGCAAGACGTACCCTCCATACCAGGCAACATCTTAGTAAATCTCCTCTGAACCCTTTCCAAAGCTTCCACAGCCTTCCTATAATGTGGTGACCAGAACTGCACGCATGACTCCAGGTGCGGCCGCACCAGAGTTATGTACAGCTGCAGCATGACTTGTGGCTCCGAAACTCAATCCCCCTGCTGATAAAGGCTAGCAACCATATGCCTTCTTAACAGCCCTATTAAACTGCGTGGAACTTCAGGGATTTTATGCACATGGATGCCGCGATCTCTCGGTTTCATCTACACTTCCAAGAATCTTGCCATTAGCCCAGTACTCTGCATTCCTGTTACTCCTTCCAAAGTGAACCACCTCTCACTTATCCGCATTAAACTCCATCTGCCACCTCTCAGCCCATCTCTGCAGCTTATCTATGTCCCTCTGTATCCTATAACATCCTTCAGCACTATCCACAACTCTACCGACCTTCGTGTCATCTGCAAATTTATAACCCTCCTTCTACACCCTCTTCCAGGTTATTTATAAAAATTACAAACAGCAGTGGCCCCAAAAACAGATCCTTGCGGTACACCACCTAGTAACTGAACTCCAGGATGACAATTTGCCTTCAACCACCACCCTCTGTCTTTTTCAGCTAGCCATTACTGATCCAAACCGCTAAATCACCTTCATCCCATACTTCCTTATTTTCTGCAATAGCCTACCGTGGGGAACCTTATCAAACGCCGTACTGAAATCCATATACACCACATCAACTGCTTTACCCGGATCCACCTGTTTGGTCACCTTCTCAAAAAACTCAATAAGTTTAAAGGCATGACCTACGCTTCACAAAACCGTGTTGACTATCGCTAATCAACTTGTTCTTTTCAAGATGATTATAAACCCTATCTCTTATAACATTTTCCAACATTTTACCCACAACCGAAGTAAGGCTCACAGGTCTATAATTACCAGGGTTGTCTCTACTCCCCTTCATGAACAAGGGGACAACATTTGCTATCCTCTAGTCTTCCGGTACTATTCCTGTCGACAAAGACGACATAAAGATCAAGGACAAAGGCTCTGCAATCTCCTCCCTGGCTTCCCAGAGAATACTACGATAATCCCATCTGGCCCAGGGGACTTATCTATTTTGACATTTTCCAAAATTGCAAACACCTCCTCCTTTTGAACCTCAATTCCATCTAGCCTGGTCGACTGAACCGGAGTGTTCTCCTCGACAACAATGTATTTCTCCAGTGTAAACACTGACGAAAAATTCCCATTTAACGCTTCCCCTATCTCCTCTGATTCCACACACAACTTTCCACTACTATCCTTGATTGGCCCTATTCTTACTCTAGTCATTCTTTTGTTCATGATATACCTATAGAAAGCCTTAGGGTTTTCCTTGATCCTATCCGCCAACGACTTTTCGTGTCCTCTCCTCGCTCTTCTTAACTCTCCCTTTAGGTCCTTCCTGGCTAACTTGTAACTCTCAAGTGCCCTAACTGAGCCTTCATGTCTCATCCTAACATAAGCCTTCTTCTCCCTCTTGACAAGTGCTTCAACTTCCTTAGTAAACCACGGTTCCCTTGCTCGACAACTTCATCCCTGCCTGACAGGTACATACTTATAAAGGACACGCAGTAGCTATTCCTTGAAAAAGCTCCACATTTCGATTGTACCCATCCCCTGCAGTTTCCTTCCCCATCCTATACATCCTAAATCTTGCCGAATAGCATCATAATTGCCTTTTCCCCAGCTATAATTCTTGCCTTGCGGTATATACCTATCCCTGCCCATTGCCAAAGTAAACATAACCGAGTTGTGATCACTATCACCAAAGTGCTCACCTACATCTAAATCTAACACCTGGCCGGGTTCATTACCCAGTACCAAATCCAATGTGGCCTCGCCCCTTGTTGGCCTGTCGACATACTGTGTCAGAAAACCCCCCTGCACACACTGTACATGAACTGACCCATCTATAGTTCGCAAACTATAGCATTTCCAGTCAATATTTGGAAAGTTAAAGTCCCCCATAACAACTACCCTGTTACTCTCGCTCCTGTCGTGAATCATCTTTGCAATCCTTTCCTCTACATCTCTGGAACTATTCGGAGGTCTATAGACAACTCCCAACAGGGTGACCTCTCTTCTCCTGTTCCTAACCTCGGCCCATACTACCTCAGTAGACGAGTCCTCAAACGTCCTTTCTACCGCCGTAATACTTTCCTTGATTAACAATGCCACCCCCCCCCCCCCCTCTCGTTTACCATCTTCCCTGTTCTTACAGAAATATCTAAGTCCTGGAACCTGCAACAATCATTCCTGTCCCTGCTCTACCCATGTCTCCGAAATTGCCACAACATCGAGATCCCAGGTACCAACCCATGCTGCAAGTTCACCCACCTTATTCCGGATGCTCCTGGCGTTGAAGAAGACACACTTCAAACCAGCGTCTTGCTTGCCGGTGCCCTCTTTTGAACTTTTAACCCTATCCCTGACCTCACTACTCTCAACATCCTGTACACTGGGACTACAATTTAGGTTCTCATCCCCCTGCTGAATTAGTTTAAACCCCACGAAGAGCACGAGCAAATCTCCCCCCCCCCCCAAGGTATTGGTACCCCTCTGGTTCAGGTGAAGACCATCCTGTTTGTAGAGGTCCCACCTACCCCAGAATGAGCCCCAATTATCCAGGAAACCAAAACCCTTCCTCCAGCACCATCCCTGTAGCCACGTGTTCAACTCCTCTCTCTCCTTTTTTCTCCCTTCGCCAGCACGTGGCACGGGTAACAACCCAGAGATAACAACTATGTTTGTTCTAGCTCTCAGCTTCCACCCTAGCTCCCTGAATTTCTGTCTTGAATCCCCATCTCTCTTGAGTTTGTTTCGCTCTTTCTGATTAGAACGGAGAAGGATGAGGGGCGACTTGATTTAGGTTTATTAGATGATCAGGGGAATAGATATAATAGACAGTCAGAGACTTTTTCCCCCGGGTGGAACAAATCATTACAAGGGGACATACATTTAGGGGGGATGTCAGATGTAGGTTCTTTACCCAGAGAGTAGTTGGGGAATGGAATGCACTGCCTGTGAAAGTAGTTGATTCAGAAACATTAGGGCCCTTTAAGCGGCTATTGTATAGGTACATGAATTATGGTAGAATACTGAAGTGTAGATTAATTTGTTCTTAACGTGAACACGGTAGCATTTTGGATAACACAATTGCTTCACAGCTCCAGGGTCCCAGGTATGATTCCGGCTTTGGTCACAGTCTGTGTGGAGTCTGCACATCCTCCCCGTGTGTGCATGGGTTTCCTCCGGTTTCCTCACACAGTCCAAAGATGTGGAACTTGGGTGGATTAACCATGATCAATTGTCCAAAATTCTGCGATAATCTATGATTAACATAGGAAAAAAGTTAGGCAGAACATCGTGGGCCAAAGGCCCTGTTTTGTGTTGTATTTCTGGATGTTCCATGTAACTTTCACTTTGTCATTTTTTCGAAAAGCCTGATTTCTGTACATATGTTGCACTCACCCAATACGCGTCAATATGTACTGCTTTATGTTAATTGCTATTGGAAGTGTCCTCTGCACTCAGCACTTCCTGATTCCTACCACTTCCTCTTCCAATGTCACTGCCACTTTTGTGACATGTTCTTCAGAAGCTGTAAAATAAACCAAAAGCACCAGTTTTATTCCAGTTTGCAGGGTTCCCTATTTATTGACACGTGTGTCATATGTGGCAGACTATAGCTAAATTGTCGTGTAAGCCAGGGCATTCGAAATGTTTCTATATCTTACCGTTTGTATCTCTTACTGTTAAATGTGCACCTAATATAATGTTTATAGATTTCCACATTGTCCCCCTGTCTACGTTGGTTTCTTCCGGATGCATACGTTACCTCCCAGAGTTCAAAATGCGCAGCTTGCCTTGATAAATTAAGAAGTTAGTGCACCAAGTTTACGTTAGTTGTGGTTACAGGTTAATGGTTGTAATAACAGTATTTTACGTTCACAGTAATGAAATTAGTGTGAGAAGCACTGATTCGCAATATTCCGGCGTCTGTTCGCCTGAGGTGGTACAAAAATTGAACCCGCGTTGCTGGCCTGATGCCGCATTACGAACCAGCTGTCTAGGCCATTGAGCTCAACTGGGGCTTGAAATCGGTCCTCGGCAAAGTGCGCTTTCCGACAGTCTGTGAGAACCGATGAGCCGAACGGCCTCCTTGTGCACTGCAGGAATTCTAACATGCTACGATAACTCGGGCGCTTATGCATGTTTTGCTATTTCGAATGCTTAGCTATACTTTCAGGCATATGCTCCTTGTTTAATCCGTGCATGTAAAACAGATTTGGACATGATTGGTTATTTCACGACCTCGGTACAGTATCAATGTTATTCTCTCGCCCCATACAGGACATTGGCACATGAGAAATATTTCCATTCAACTTATTTCAAATACTCAACACCACATCTATTCAAATACTCTCCACTAATCTAGCACTGTCAAAGTCAAAGATTACATTAAATCTAAATAATGATAATTTATATATCCCGCTTAAGGAGCCCCAAATTTTACCATGTACGCTGTTCATGTTAAATTTGTGTGAATCTCAAATCCAAGAAGCACATGTTGGTAACGCCTTTTCACAGCTTATATTCAGCGATTTGGAACGATGTGAAAAAATAGATGAAACTCGCCATGAACGCAATCATTATTATTCCAAATTATTCAATAACCTGTTTAATAATTATTGAAACGGACAATAAGGAAGTCAACCGAAAATTAAAAGTTTCCAATTGCCTACAATCATGGTTACCCAGAGAATATACCAAAATTTCACCTCGTTCTAATGTATCTACTTTTCTAAACTGCAAGTGTTCACCTTCCCCAAAAAATCAACATAGAACATAGAACGATACAGCGCAGTACAGGCCCTTCGGCCCTCGATGTTGCACCGACATGGAAAAAATCTAAAGGCCATCTAACCTACACTATGCCCTTATCATCCATATGCTTATCCAATAAACTTTTAAATGCCCTCAATGTTGGCGAGTTCACTACAGTTGCAGGTAGGGCATTCCACGGCCTCACCACTCTTTGCGTAAAAAACCCACCTCTGACCTCTGTCCTATATCTATTACCCCTCAATTTAAGGCTATGTCCCCTCGTGCTAGCCACCTCCATCCGCGGGAGAAGGCTCTCGCTGTCCACCCTATCTAACCCTCTGATCATTTTGTATGCCTCTATTAAGTCACCTCTTAACCTTCTTCTCTCTAACGAAAACAACCTCAAGTCCATCAGCCATTCCTCATAAGATTTTCCCTCCATACCAGGCAACATCCTGGTAAATCTCCTCTGCACCCGTTCCAAAGCTTCCACGTCCTTCCTATAATGAGGCGACCAGAACTGTACGCAATGCTCCAAATGCGGCCGTACCAGAGTTTTGTACAACTGCAACATGACCTCATGGCTCCGGAACTCAATCCCTCTACCAATAAAGGCCAAAACACCACAGGCCTTCTTCACAACCCTATCAACCTGGGTGGCAACTTTCAGGGATCTATGTACATGGACACCGAGATCCCTCTGCTCATCCACACTACCAAGAATTTTACCATTAGCCAAATATTCCGCATTTCTGTTATTCTTTCCAAAGTGAATCACCTCAGACTTCTCCACATTAAACTCCATTTGCCACCTCTCAGCCCAGCTCTGCAGCTTATCTATGTCCCTCTGTAACCTGCAACATCCTTCCGCACTGTCTACAACTCCACCGACTTTAGTGTCGTCTGCAAATTTACTCACCCATCCTTCTGCGCCCTCCTCTAGGTCATTTATAAAAATGACAAACAGCAACGGCCCCAGAACAGATCCTTGTGGTACGCCACTCGTAACTGAACTCCATTCTGAACATTTCCCATCAACTACCACTCTCTGTCTTCTTTCAACTAGCCAATTTCTGATCCACATCTCTAAATCACCCTCAATCCCCAGCCTCCGTATTTTCTGCAATAGCCGACCGTGGGGAACCTTATCAAACGCTTTACTGAAATCCATATACACCACATCAACTGCTCTACCCTCGTCTACCTGTTCAGTCACCTTCTCAAAGAACTCGATAAGGTTTGTGAGGCATGACCTCCCCTTCACAAAACCATGCTGACTGTCCCTAATCATATTATTCCTATCTAGATGATTATAAATCGTATCTTTTATAATCCTCTCCAAGACTTTACCCACCACAGACGTTAGGCTCACCGGCCTATAGTTACCGGGGTTATCTCTACTCCCCTTCTTGAACAAAGGGACCACATTTGCTATCCTCCAGTCCTCTGGCACTATTCCTGTAGCCAATGATGACATAAAAATCAAAGCCAAAGGCTCAGCAATATCTTCCCTGGCTTCCCAGAGAATCCTAGGATAAATCCCATCCAGCCCCGGGGACTTATCTATTTTCACCTTGTCCAGAATTGCCAACACTTCTTCCCTACGCACCTCAATGCCATCTATTCTAATAGCCAGGGTCTCAGCATTCTCCTCCACAATATTATCTTTTTCTTGAGTGAATACTGACGAAAAGTATTCATTTAGTATCTCGCTTATCTCCTCAGCCTCCACACACAACTTCCCACCACTGTCCTTGACTGGCCCTACTCTTACCCTAGTCATTCTTTTATTCCTGACATACCTATAGAAAGATTTTGGGTTTTCCTTGATCCTACCTGCTTAAGACTTCTCATGTCCCCTCCTTGCTCGTCTCAGCTCTCTCTTTAGATCCTTCCTCGCTTCTTTGTAACTATCAAGCGCCCCAACTGAAACTTCACGCCTCATCTTCACATAGGCCTCCTTCTTCCTCTTAACAAGAGATTCCACTTCTTTGGTAAACCACGGTTCCCTCGCTCGACCCCTTCCTCCCTGCCTGACTGGTACGTACTTATCAAGAACATGCAATAGCTGTTCCTTGAACAAGCTCCACATATCCAGTGTGCCCAACCCTTGCAGCCTACTTCTCCAACCAACACATCCTAAGTCATGTCTAATGGCATCATAATTGCCCTTCCCCCAGCTATAACTCTTGCCCTGCGGGGTATACTTATCCCTTTCCATCACTAACGTAAAGGTCACCGAATTGTGGTCACTGTTTCCAAAGTGGTTACCTACCTCCAGATCTAACACCTGGCCTGGTTCATTACCCAAAACCAAATCCAATGTGGCCTCGCCTCTTGTTGGCCTGTCAACATATTGTGTCAGGAAACCCTCCTGCACACATTGTACAGAGAATGACCCATCTAATGTACTCGAACTATATCTTTTCCAGTCAATATTTGGAAAGTTATAGTCTCCCATAACAACTACCCTGTTACTTTCGCTCTTTTCCAGAATCATCTTCGCCATCCTTTCCTCTACATCCCTAGAACTATTAGGTGGCCTATAGAAAACTCCCAACAGGGTGACCTCTCCTTTCCTGTTTCTAACCTCAGCCCATACTACCTCAGAAGAAGAGTCCCCATCTAGCATCCTTTCCGCCACCGTAATACTGTCCTTGACTAGCAGCGCCACACCTCCCCCTCTTTTGCCCCCTTCTCTGAGCTTACTAAAACACCTAAACCCCGGAACCTGCAACAACCATTCCTGTCCCTGCTCTATCCATGTCTCTGAAATGGCCACAACATCGAAGTCCCAGGTACCAACCCATGCTGCCAGTTCCCCTACCTTATTTCGTATACTCCTGGCATTGAATTAGACACACTTCAAACCACCTACCTGAACACTGGCACCCTCCTGCAAAGTCAAATCTGTGCTCCTGACCTCTATACTCTCAATCTCCCGTACCCCAAAACTACAATCCAGGTTCCCATGCCCCTGCTGAATTAGTTTAAACCCCCCCAAAGAGCACTAACAAATCTCCCCCCCAGGATATTGGTGCCCCTCAGGTTCAGATGTAGACCATCCTGTCTATAGAGTTCCCACCTTCCCCAGAAAGAGCCCCAGTTATCCAGAAATCTGAATCCCTCCCGCCTGCACCATGCCTGTAGCCACGTGTTTAATTGCCCTCTCTCCCTATTCCTCATCTCACTATTACGTGGCACGGCATCTCAAAGCTTTTAGCACATACAACAATAATTACCACAAAAATATCTGTAGCTTGCTTTTGCCAAATATTTGTGCGAATTTAGAGTAGATTTCGAGTAGGCGGTCGAACAAAACATATCCGTTACTTTCGGCAGAAAACGTGTCTCTCTGAAAGAGGAAAATACGTCCTCGTGAAAAATGTTTTGCCAATTATCTGGGCCAATTAATTTGTAGGCTCCACTTGGCTTATGTTACTGCTGTCACTCACGTTCGACTCTGATCTGCATATCACATATCATCAATGCAGCTGCACGTCTAATTTTACAGTGTTGTATTTTTTTCGTAGAATTCCAATTTGCCAACAGAACAAAGGGATTATATTACATGTCTGTTGTTAACCGCAAAGAGAAAACAGGTCGAGGTGCCGGGCTGTGAGGTCTGTAAAACATTGTTCTTGGTTGATTAAAATATTTTGCTTCTGAAGGGGACGATTTTGAACTTCTCAAAAAGATCATTAAAATCCCCGCTGGCGACAGAGCGCATGAAGTGACACCAGCAAATGGAAAAAAATCCCCGCCCTCTGTTTTCCTGTACTGCTAAAAATAAACAACAGTTAGGTTAAAAGAGTAATGTCAAAACGTTATTATTTCATTGTCACATAGACACAACAGTGAGCAATCGTTTTTAGGACGTCTGTCTCATTGAGGTACCTGAGAATCATAGGGCCATCGAGTCGACACCAACCCTATGTAAGAGCACCCTAACTATGCCAAGTCGGGCTATTCCTTTAACTAAGCCGAGGAGTAATTTAGCCTGACAAATTCACCTAACCTGCACATCTTTGGAATTTGAGTCGGCCCGGAGGAGGCGCAGGAAGAATGGGCAAACTCCGCACAGATTGCATACGAGTTCGGAACCATACCCGAAACACTGGCACTTTCAGGCAGTAGTGCTTATCACAGTGTGACCACGACATTCAGGATTTTGGCTCTTTCAAACAGTGAAGTGTTTTCCACTTCATTTGGTGGAGGTACATACTGAGAAAATAACTCACAATATGCATATCTTGGTACTGATGATTTTATCGTGACAGATTCAGTAATATCTGTATTGTCGATCTCCATTCTGGCGTATCACAGTTTATTCTCCCTGCTATGGCAATTTCGGGGGCAGACTCTGCGCACTCATTTCATGAAGATAATAACTGATCAACTGCCGATGAGAAAATGTTCATCATCTGTTTGAACTGTATTCGATATCGAATCAATCTTGCATTGAATGATGACTGATGTCCACCTTTAATCTTCATATACCTAGAACCCGTTACCCAACGATAAGGAAACTGACTTTTCAGTTTTCCTCTCTTCTATAGTTTTTTAGTTTTTGTTGCCGCCTGACAATTTAAGAATAAGCAGTTGGCGTTAAGAGGTGTAATTTGTTTCTCAATTTTCGCTGATTTCGAGCATCGCCGGTGCAATTTCTATATGGTATGAAAACGTTGTTAAGAGTCTGAGTTTAGAATTTTGAAATCTCGATTGTGCATTTGAGAGATAGCACCAAGCGTTCAGCCAACCCTTTAATTGGCAGGAAAAATGTAGCAGTTAATATGGCGGCGACATATCACCTTCAAGTAATCTTCTATCGCTGTCGATGTAAATTGAGCCCAATTATCGCTGACTACTTATGCATATTACATACGTTGCAAATACTTCACCTCAACTTTCAATGGCCTGTGAAATTATTGGAAACTTTATGATTGAGAACTCTCGTAACTTTGCATGTCCACAGCAAAGATACATGTCCTTCAATTTGAACACCATGATTAATATTTTTCCCGAGCGTGGACCAGTACTACAGGTGACAAGATTGGAGTGGAGGTAGGTTCCTTTTGGAGCGCAGGCTTCGCAAAGCCCCAAGTTCCTCTGAATTTAGTGGTTAGTCCAGCTACTAAAAGTATCTGCTTGACCATCCCTGCCTTTTTGCCGCAGCAGAATGCCTGCCATATAGTTGCGCAGGGATTCTGTTTCATTGACACTGCGAAATTAACACTCGAAGATACAACAACAGAATCCCTGTCGTAAACGATAACTTAAGACGCCTAGTCATGTCGTGCTCTGATTATTGTGATGACACTTTGTTCATCTGTATTTGTGATAATCAACCATGATCATGCACATCATTGGAGCGGTACTTCTACATCTTTGTGTTTGAGATGAAGTTAGTGGTATGTTTTCTAAACGAAAGAAATATAGCGCATTTAGGAAATTATCTTCAGATTATTGGTTAACTTATCTGGTAGTCAAAATAAAACGTTTGCCATTGCGTCCTGCTGTGACTTATGATACTGGATGCCAAAATTGGGCGCAGAATAGGTGAAAGACCATCTTTGCAACCACCTATTTGCCAAGTATTAGAGGCACGTATCGCGCCCAACTATTTCAGTTAAACGTTATTGGTCAGTCAAAAGTTTAAAATGACATCCACAAAGAATATTATGAAACTTTCTTACACCAAATATGATGTTAAAAACGTATTCGGCCAGTTCAGTAATGGTCAGGTCTGTGCCTGTTAATGTTTGAGAGGAAAACCTACGAGGTAGTTACACTCCAACTGGCATTGTGTGCGAGAAATCTTCACCAACCCCATATGATGATGGACGACATCAAGCTGTGGCCTTAGTTTTCGAATACAACCGACCAATTACTCCAACTTTATTTACCATTGCTTTGCCAATTTTTTTTAATATAAATTTAGATTACCCAATTATTTTTTCCAATTAAGGGGCAATTTAGTGTGGCCAATCCACCTACTCTGCACATTTTTGGGTTGTGGGGGCGAAACCCACGCAGACACGGGGAGAATGTGCAAACTCCACACGGACAATGACCCAGAGCCGGGATCGAACCTGGGACCTCAGCGCCGTGAGGCGGTTGTGCTAACCACTAGGCCACCGTGCTGCCCTGCTTTGCCAATTTGATAAGTATTTTCAGTCTTTGGTCCAGTGCGAAGCTGTTGTGACACAAAGCAGTGTGTATGATATCAGACTCAATCATATGTTAGGAACGAATTTGCCATAATAATTGAGCAGCCCAAAATAGAACGTCAATTGGGACACAATCTCTGGACATGGTTCTTCTTGTATCTCGGTCACATTCTTTGGTTCGATATATAATCCAACCCTATCAATGATATGGCACAGGAGGGTGAGGAAAATCTCAGATTCACACACTTACTCTTCATAATTCTAAGTTTGTGAATCTGAAAAAGTACAAAGAGTAGATTCAAAATTTGTTATGGTCTCCATCATTTGAACATGTAAGAAGAATTACATGCACAGTATTGGTCAACAGAGATAGCCCCTCAATATTTCATACATTAATTTCAACACAGACATGGAGAGGAATTATTCCAGATCAAAGGTTCCAATACCAATGGTCATGTTTGTGACATCATAGTAAGTAGACTCATGGAGTCATTAATATACACACCATTAAAACAGGCCCTTCGGCCCAGCTTCTCCAGTCGCCCATTTGTTATTACTAAGCAATCCCAATTCCTCCCATTTTGCCCAATGCCCTTGATACCAAGCCTCCCAATGTAACTGACTCACTGCTTTTAAAAAATACAAAACCGTACACGCCTGGAACACTGCCTCTGGAAATCCACTCAAGATGGTCACCACACTCGTTCGAAGAACTTTCCCCTCTGATCTATTTTCTATCTCTCCGGTATTACAATACAACTTTACCCTCTAGTTCCAGACTCCACAATATTTGGGGAAATAGGTCGACTATCGACCATGTTGATGCTCCTTTTTATTTTAAGGACATTTTTCCGGTCTAAGCTAAGGGCCCTGCGCTCCAGGGGAAAGAGTCCCAGCCTATCCAGATTATCGTTATAAAGCAGACCATCAGGAGCTGGAGCATCCAACCTTCTGCACGATTTCTGGTTCAACAGTATCTTTCCTCTAATAGGGTGACCAGTACTGAACACAATATTCAATGAGTGGCCTCATCAGTGTCTTGTACAATTTCAACAAAACGTCCTAACTACGTTATTCAATATTCTGACCAATAAAACCTCCCATGCTGAATGCCTTCTTAACCACCCTGTCCACCTGCAGCTCCAGCAAAGAGCTACGGACCTTTACTACGAGATATCTTTGTTTTGTAACTCCCCCTAAGTCCCTACAATTAACCGAATAGTTCCTGCCCTGACGTGATCGACCAAAATGCACCACCTCGCATTTATCCAAATCAAACTCCACTGGCCCAATGGCGCAATTTATCAAGATCTTGTCGCAATAGTACATACCATTTTCACAATCACTATGCCACCAATCTTGATTTCATCGGCAAACTTACGAACCTTGCCTCCTACATTCTCATACAAACCATTGATATATCTGGCAAATAACAGTGACCCAGCACGAATCCCTGAGTATCACCGCTGGGGACAGGCCTCCAGCTTTCAAAAAACAAACCTCCACAACCACCACCCTGAGGCTTCGGCCGCCAAGCCAATTTTGGATCCACATGGGTACCTCGCAATCTATTCTGTGAGATATAGCCTTTTGAAATCGATTTGCGATTCCGAGCCGCAATTATCTGAAGATATATTTGATTCATATATAGTCAGTTCTTCCTTTGGTCGCCTGAGCGTCCAGAGAATAGTTCTTTGGTAGTTGGCAGTAGCCAATGGTTATCGGACGGTGGTTTTCAAATCGGCATATATAGGACAGCATGACGCGCAACAGATGGGATTGCGGCACTAAAATCACGCCATAGAACCCAGGCCCTGGGTCACTGTCCGTGTGGAGTTTCCACATTCTCCCCATGTCTGCGTGTGTTTCACCCCCACAACCCAAAGATGAGCATGTAGGTGGACTGGCCACTCGAAATTGCCCCTTAATTGGAAAATAAGATATTTGGGTCCTCTAAAATAAAAAAAATATATTTTTTTAAAAATCGCCACGTATTTTTGGTGAACCATTCCTGTTTAACTCGGGGATGTATCGAGTGGAAAATCAGACGTGAATATAGATCATTCGCAGAATCAAACAATTGTTTCATGAGGGACCAATTTAGCTTTGTGTTCATTCACTAAGTTTACAAATATTGCTGCAAAATTGCCGAGGTCAACATCGAGAGGCAATTCTGCTTTTTGACTGTGATCTTCAGCATTCAATTGTTGTATACCTTCCAGTTGTAAGGCCACCTCCATGTATGCCCGCAAGCCAAAGTCATGTGGTTGAAAGTCAGTTGTTTTAGCTGCTGACTGTATATTTTCGCAAGTGTGAGTGATACATCTTCGCCAATAAACTCGTCCACATTGACGGTGTTAATGTTAATTTTCTGAGTAACCAAAAAGCGTTGACGATTCCATTGTACAAACATTCCTTGTGATGCCATGGCTTACCTTCACCTCGTGAGTCTTCAGTTCTGTCAATTAGCCTGTAATTTTTTCCAGACGTCTGAGCTGTGTTTTATTTGGTACCCACATTGCCTGCTGATGAACGGTCGTGCCATGAACATGCCATGGCGATGTTGCCAGAAATTTGAATGTTTTCTCCTCACTGCAATCCACTCCTGCTGAACGACCTACATTTTCCCGATGTTGACACGGTAAGGTTTTTTTGCAGGCCTATTTTAACAGCCTGCATCTTAAGAACCTTTCTACAGACTCCCATCAACGACGCCTCTTTCGCTGTAAGTTGCAAGGAAGCAGAGATTTCAACAACACAATTAAATGTTGAAGAACGCTCAGTCAATCGTTTCCTTTGGATGGTTCCATTACTGAGTCCACTGATCAATCTGTGTCAAACTTTACCACGAAGTGTTTGATGAAATTCACAGTCCTTGGCAGATGTACGCAAAATTGCAATCAGATTACGAAATGTTTCACTGCTCCTCTCATGCCCACGAATGGAGGTCGAGTATTTCATCTATCAGCAGCAGCTGGTGAGAGAAATATCTTTCGAATGTTGTCACGTACTCTATGTGGACATTTTCGCCTACTTCAGCTGGTTGGAGTGTATTTTGGAACAATATTAAGGTTTTGGCTTCCAAACCAGTCTCCAGAAGTCGCAGAATGCAGGATTTGTCGTCTCGGATTCAGTCTTCAGCATTTATCCCTTCAACATTTTTTTCGACACAGGCAGAGACACAGAATTATTATGGTCCAAGACTTTAGGAACAGTTCACCTGGCCTACAATTTTGAAGATATTTTGATTATGAGGAGCATAAAGGGCCACTTTACAGGTGTTATGCAACAGAGATCTGAATGATTTTAAAACAAAAACAATGTTTATTCTCTGAATCCATTTACCATATTATAAACACAGAGTAACCATCTTATCAACGACAAACACTGAGACCCCACACACATACAGCGCTCTGTTGGTAACTCTCAATATTTTTCCTAACAATTTGTCAAAGACACTTTTAAACACCGACAGTATGTTTGCATTCCTTACAGAAACAGGTATTACTTTGAAATCATCAAGTGATCGGGAGACATACTTTAGCATGCATTGAGACCAAAATATATCTCCTTGGTTTGCATGCAGCTCTCCAGTTGAAGACGAAACAAAACTTCTGAGCCAAAAACAGCTTCCAGCTCAAAACTCAAGTAGAAAGCATAGTCAAAGAAGCCCTCCTCCACCCACACACTGACATCACTGAGGTCACTTGAGATGGCAAATTTTTTTGAGGTGACATTCCCATGACAGAATCACAAAGTGCAGAAGAGGTTGTTCGGTCCATCAAGTCTGCACTGGCACGTACCAAACACCTGATCTACATAGCTAATCACATTGACCAGAAGAACACACATGCCAGTGCTCATACAGGTACTATTTTTAAAGGATGTGTGCCAATCCGGCTCTACGCTAAAGCTGGAAGCGCAAAACATATTTTCACGTACCTGTGGTTCAAAACAAACTTTTCCTCAAATGTCCAATAAAGCTCCTGCCTCGCACTTTGAACATGTGAATCCCCTTGACTGACCGTTCTGGTGAGAGCAAAAGTTGTTCCTTATCCGCCCTGTGTCTAACCCTCACAATCTTAAACAACTCGATGAGGTTGCCCCTCGGTCCGCACTGCTCCAACCGAAGACTCCAAGCCTACACAACATCTCTTCAAAATTTATTTATTTATATATTCAATAACAGGATTCAACCTGACGAACTGCTTTGCACCAGGTGCAGTGCAGTCACATGTACCCGACAATCTAGTGACAAGTGCTGCATACAATTATCCAGCTCTGGCCTCAAAAAAGTTCTATAGAACTCCAAGATGACCTCACTGCTTTTGTATTCAATGTGTTTTGCACCATCCTATTAACCTGTCTTTCGGATTTAAGGGTGCTGTGGATCATATACCACATCGCTCTTGTTCCCAATAAATTCCTTATATCATGCCGACCATTAAATAATTCGTTGCAAAATTACTGCTTGCAACGTGCATCATATCACACTTCCTATGGAAAAAAATCGATCTGCCACTTGTCTGCTCATTTGCCTATTCTGCCCATATCTTCTTCTAAACTGCTGACCAGCTGGTCTAGGAGGGAGGGTTTCACTTATCTGAATCGCTGGGAACTGTTCCGGGGCAGGTTTGACCTGTATACGGCGGACAGTTTGCATCTAAATTGGAGAGGCATAAATATCGAGTTTTGCTCGTGTCACACGGGAGCGTTTACATTAGTATGGCTGGGTGTGTGTGTGTGGGGTGAGGGGGGGGGGGGTGAGGAGGGAGGGTATGGAGCAATCAGACGGAAAGTTACAAAAATTGAGGAAAAACCATGGAATAGGGCTGATATGGCTCTGAGGAAGATCGGACAGGAAGATATTGCTGAAAACTTTCTGAAGTGCATATGTTTTAATGCAAGAACGACAAGTAAGACAGACGAACTTGGAGCTCGGATTAATAACTGGAAATATGACGTTATTGCCATTACAGAGACCTGGTTGAAGGAATGACAGAATTTGAAGCTAGCGATACAAGGATTCAGGTGTTTCAGGTGGGATAGAGGGTTATATTAAAGGGGTGGATCAGTTGTGCTACTGGTGAGATCAGGAATACGAAGGCTGCAGCCACAATATTGGTGGTTTAATATAGGACACCCAACAGCCACTGGGATTTGAAGAGGAGCAGATATGTTGGCAGATTTTTAAGGGATTAAAAGTAACTGGGATGTTGTGATGATAGACCTCAACATCCCCAATATTGACAGGGACTAACTTGGGACGAGGGGTTCAGATGGGGCAGAGTTTGTATGGACGAACCAGGAGAGCTCCTTGAAATAATATGTCTATAGTCCTACTAGCGAAGGGGCTGTATTGGACCTGTTAGTGGGGAATGTGCCTGGACAGGTGACATAAGTTACAGTAGGGGAGCATTTCGGGAATATGAACCACAATTCAGTAAGTTTTAAACAGCTGGCGGACAAGAATATGTGTTGTCGCAGGGTGAATGTGCCAAATTGGACCAAGGCTAATTATAACAATATTAGGCGAGAACTGAATAACCTCGATTGGGGCCGGATGTTTGAGGCCAAATCAACATCGGGCATAGATTTCAGAGAATGTACAGTGCAGAAGAAGGATATTCGGCCCATCGAATCTGCACCTGCTCTTGCAAAGAGCACCCTACGCAAGCCCACACTTCCTCCCTATCCTCATAACCCTGTAACATCACCCAACACGAAGGGCAATTTTGGGCACGATGGGCAATTTAGCATGGCCAAACCACCTCACCTGCACATCTTCGGACTGTGCGAGGAAACTGGAGCACCCAGAGAAAACCAACGCACACACGGGGAAACGAGCAGACACCGCACAGGCAGTGACCCAAGCCAGGATTCGAACCTGTGAGCATGGAGTTGTGAAGCGGTTATGCTAACCACTATACCAGCGTGCATGTATGAGGCTTTCAGATGTCAGTTGAAATGAATTGAGCACCGGCATTTCACTGTGGGGAAGAAGGATAAATACAGCAAATTTCGAGAATTTTGGATAACGAGAGATAGCGTAGGCCTTGTCGAAAATGAAAAAGGGGGTATTTGTCAGGAATAGAAGGCGAGGAACATACGAAGCCTGTGTGGAATATAAGTAAAGTAGGAAGGAACTGAAGGAATGAGTCAGATGGTCTAAAATGAGTCACGAAAAGTCACTGACAAATAGGGTTAAGGGAAATCCCAAGGATTTTTACACGTACATAAAAAGAGAGAAGTAGCCAGTTAAAGGGTTGGCCCACTAATGGACAAGGGAGGGAATCTATGTATGGAGCCAGAGGAAATGGGCATTAGCATTCACGAAAGAGAAGGGATTGGTGGTTGTTGAGTCTGGAGACTGGTGTGTAGATATCCTAGTTCATATTGAGATCCAAATAGAAGTGGTGTTGGACGTCTAAAAATATTCTAGTGGATAAGTCCCCAGGGTTTGATGGGATCTACACCAGAATACTGAAGGAGGCAAGAGAGTAAATTATTGAGGCCTTGTCAGAAATCTTTCGATCCTCACTGTCTTCAGGTGATGTCCCGGAGGAGTGTAGAAGAGTCAATGTTGTTCCTTTGTTTGAGAAGGGTTTGCAAGGATAATCCAGGGAACTACACACCAGTGAACATTACGTCAGTGGTGTGCAAAGCACTGGATCAAATTCTTCGAGACATGATCTACTCCAATTTGGAAGCAAGTGGACGTATTAGCGAGAGGCAGCACGGTTTTGTGAAGGGGACGTCGCATCTCGCTAACATGATAGTTTTTCATGGAGGTCACAAAGAGATTGATGCAGATAGAGCAGGGAATGTTCTCTATGCAGCCATCAGTAAGGCCTTTGACAAGGTCCCTCATGGAAGGTTGTTGCAAAAGGTGACGTCACACGGGACGAGCGGTGAGGTGGGAAAATGCATACAGAACTGGCGAGGACATAGAAGGCAGAGAGTAGCAATGGAAGGATAGTTTTCTGATTGGGGGGCTGTTACCAGTGGTGTTCAACGGGGATCAGTGCTTGGACCTTTGCTGTTCGAAATACATATGAATGATATGGAGGAAAATGTAACTGGTCTGATTAGTAAGTTTTTGGACGACACCAATGTTGGTGGAATTGCGGATAGGGATCAGGACTGTCGGAAGATGATAGAGGATTTATATCGTTTGGTGATTTGGCCGGATAGATGCCACATAGAGTTCAATCCGGACAAATGTGAGTTACTGCATTTTGAAAGCTCTCGTACAGGTAGGGAACTGCCAGCCATATATTCTAGGTGCCCTGGTCTACCGTTTACTGAAGGTGGCAACACAGGCGGAGTAGGTAGTCAAGGAGGCATACGGCATGATTGCCTTCATTGGCCAGGGAATTGTGTATAACAAATTACAAGTCAGGTTGCAGTTTCGTTGAACATCAGTTCGGCTACATTAGCGTATTGTGTTCATTCTTGTCGCCACACTAGCAGGAGGATGTGGAGGTTTTGGAGAGTTTTACTAGAATGTTGCCTGGTATGGAGGGCACGTGCTCTGATGAGTGGTTGAATAAACTCGGTTTGAGTTGCCACCTGATAGTGATCCATTAAATTATGAGGGGCACAGACAAAGTTATTAGTCAGAGACATTTCCCCGGGGTAGAGTGGTCAATTCGAGGGGGCAAATGTTTAAGGTGTGAGGGGCAAGAAGTAGAGGAGATGTACGAGGCACGTTTTTTCATTAATTGTAGTCGGTGCCTAGAACTCCCTGGCGGAGGATCTGGGGGAAGCAGGGAGGATAGTGACGTTTAAGGGGCATCTTGACAAATCCAAGAATAGAATGGGAATAGAGGGATAGGGCCCCGCAAGTGTAGAAGGTTTTAGCTTCGACGGGAAGCATGGTCGGTGCTGGCTTGGAGGGCCGTACTTTTCCTGTGCTGTACTTTTCTTTGTTCTTTGTTTTAACCTCACTGTTAACAAACGGGCAATTTTCTGTGGCACCCGCAGCCTTACAGATATTATGTCTCCAGTTCAGAAGGAGACCACTTGGCCCTCCAAGTCGATCCTCAGTATCTGAAATCGACCTGGCCACCACGAAAGCCCATAAAGTGAATTTCAGTGTGATCTTTGTCATTTATTTAAATTATGAATAATAGGGAGAAACTAATTATTCCTGTGGTACACAAATGGACACTGTCTTCCGGTCAGTAAACAGCATTCTGTCATCACGTTGTGCCTATTGCAGCGAAACCAATTTTAAATCCACATTGTCAATTTTATCAGTATCTAATGCACATTTTCGTTCTTCAAAAGTTTCCCTTGTGGGACATTGACAAAAGCATCTCAATCTCCAAGCAACATATTTATGTCCTTGCCTGAGCTTCAGGTTTCATATCAGAATGTTTCAGGTTGATGAGGCTTCCCTTTCCCAGTTGTCCAATCACTGCGCTTAGTGTGAGTCCAAAGCAGCTTCTCTCACAGCAACAGGCAATGCAGTCTATAGTACGTTTTCTCGTTACGCACAGGCGCTTTCCGAATTCATTTTCAAAACCTTGACTTTAACGAGAGGCTGACAGAATTTTGACTCGCAAACGGCTCTTGTCGTTCAGAAAGGTCCTTTTTTTATCTACTTGCCAGAAAAGTGTTGATGATCTTCATAGCAAAATCAGAGGATGGTTTTTATTCAAACCCAAATGTTTCTCGACAGCTGTGCATGGCCCGAATCGTCGCAGCTACTTTTCTCTTCTATCATCAGTTTGTTGTCAGTCGAAAGGAGAAAAAAATAGTTGAGGCGACACTCCCTAAGTTGGGAAAAACAGAATGTAGAGCCCGCTGACAACTGTGTAACACTAAACAGCTCACCAGAAAATATTGTTAATTCAACACAAAGCAGACCGAATCAGACAAATGGGATTTCGGCAGAATGTCAATGTTTGAACTGCCAATTGATTTGTTAAGAGGACATACTGACCGTCGATGTTTCTCTTTCAAGATGAAGCATGGCTCCTTCCTTCGCTTTAACTTCGTTTTATGGATGACTTTTTTCTTGCGAGATTTTGAAAAGCCTTTTGATAAGGTCCCTTCAAGAGGCTACTGAGAACAATGGAAGCTTATGGTATTAGGGGTAATGTATTTGTGTGGATAGATATGTGATGGTAGGCAGGAAGTAGAGAGTGGGGAAACCGGCACTTTTTAGATTGTAAGGCAGTGACTCGAAGGATGCAGCGGAGTTCAGTACTGAGACCACAGCACTTCACGATGCATTTAATGATTTGGAGGAAGGGATTAAATGCAAACGTCCAGATTTGCAGAAGACACTAATCTGGGTTGCAGTGTGTGCTGTGAAAATGATACAAAGTAGCTGCAGTATGACGTGACAGACTGGCTGACTGGGTAAATACCGGAAAATGGGTAAATATCTGAAAATGCATTATTCTGCGGGTTAGTGATAGGTTATCCACTTTAGTGACAAAAAAAGAAGGCATATTATT
This sequence comes from Scyliorhinus canicula, assembly GCF_902713615.1. NCBI lineage: Eukaryota > Metazoa > Chordata > Chondrichthyes > Carcharhiniformes > Scyliorhinidae > Scyliorhinus > Scyliorhinus canicula. The sequence continues at coordinate 86,327,457 of NC_052157.1, read as the reverse complement.
ATCTGAATGGTGGCATCTTAAGAAAATGGGACAGTACGACGAAACCTGGGTGTCAAAGCTGTGTGTCAACGTTGGCATCCAGGTTCAGCAGGCCGTGAGGAAAGCTGAGGGCAGGTTGTCCGCAATAGCGAGAGGATTTGAATAGAGGAGTGGGGATACATTGCTACAGTTAGACAGGGCCTTGGTAAGACTATAGCTTGGGTATTGTGCGCAGTTCTGGTATCCTAGTTTGAAGGAGGACATTCTTGCTACTGAGTGTGTCCAGTGAAGGTTCACCAGATGGTTTCCCGGTATGGCAGGACTGAAAACGAAGAAAAACGGAATTCCCTGGACTTATCCTTGCCAGAGTTTCGAACAATGATAAGGGATCAATGAGAAACATAAAACATCCAGATTTCCAGAAAACTTTCGACAAGGTGCCACACAAAAGAATGCTGCATCGGATAAAGATGCATGGCATTAAGGGTAAAGTAGCAGCATGGATAGAGGAATGGTTACTTAATAGAAAGCAAAGAGTGGGGATTAATGGGCGTTTCTCTCGTTCGCAATCAGTGGCTAATGTTGTCCTTCAAGTTTCAGTGTTGGGCCTACAATTGTTCAGAATTTACAAAGATGATTTGGAGTCTGTGTCCAAGTGCAATGTGTCCAAGTTTGCAGACGACACTGAGAAGAGTGGTAAGCAAAACGTGCAGAGGATACCGGAAGTCTGAACATAATAACTTAAGAACTAGGAGCAGGAGTAGGCCATCTGGCCCCTCGAGCCTGCTCCGCCATTACATGAGATCATGGCTGATCTTTTGTGGACTCACCTCCACTTTTCGGCCGGAACATCATAACCCTTAATCACTTTATTCTTTAAAAAAAACTTTACCTTAAAAACAGTTAATGAAGGAGCCTCAACTGCATCACTGGGAAAGGAATTTCATAGATTCACAACCCATTGAGTGAAGAAGTTCCCCTTATTTTGATGCTGTGTCCCCTAGTTCTGCTTTCAACCGACAGTGGAAACAACCTGCCTGCATCTATCTATCTATGAAGAGTGACTTGGATAAGTTAAGTGAATGGGGAATCTGGCAGAAGAAATACAATGTTGAAAAATGTGAGGTTATCCATTTTGGTAGGAATAATAGCAAAAGGGATTATGATTTAAATGGTAAAATATTGAAACATGCCGCTGTGCAGAGATACCTGTGTGTCTTAGTGCATGAGTCGTAAAAAAATGGTTTACAGGTGCAACTGGTGATTAAGCACGCAAATGGAATATTGCCCTTCATTGCTAGAGGGATGGAGTTCAAGACTAGGTAGGTTATGTTGAAATTGTATACGGTGTTAGTGAGGCCACACCTGGAGTGTTGTGTTCAGTTTTGGTCTCCTTGCCTGAGAAAGAAAGTGCTGGCCTTGGATTGTGTGCAGATGGGATTCACCAGGATAATCCCAGAGCTGAAGGGGTTCGATGACGAGGAGATGTTGAGTAGACTAGGGCTGTACTCGTTGGAATATAGAAGGATGCGGGGGGGGGGGGGGATCTTACAGAAACGGATATAATTTTGAAGGGAATAAATAGGATAGATCATATATGCGGGCAGGTTGTTTCCACTGGCGGGTGAAAGCAGAAATATTGTGCATAGTCTCAAAATAAGGTGAAGTAGATTTTGGACTGAGCTGAAGAGCAACGTCTTTACCCAAAGGGTTGTGAATCTATGGAATTCCATGCCCAGTGAAGCAGTTGAGTCTCCTTCATTAAATGTTTTACGGTAAAGATAGATAGATTTTTTTTGAAGAATATAGGGATTAAGGGTTATTATGTTCGGCCATCATGTTCGGATCAGCCATGCTCGTATTTAATGGAAGTGCAGGCTTGAAAGTCCGTATGGCTCACTCCTGCAACTCTTTTCTGTGTTTCTATTTTTCTGGATTGTTGAGTTCCATTTCCTATCATTGCTTCTGGAAATTGCTCGGAGCTGTTTACTTGAGGTGTTGACATATGGTGAGATCACAGATAGAACATAGAACGGTACAGCACAGAACAGGCCCTTCGGCCCACAATGTTGTGCCGAGCAATGATCACCCTACTCAAACCCATGTATCCACCTACACCCGTAACGCAACAACCCCCCCCCCCCCCCCTTAACCTTACCTTTTTTAGGACACTACGGGCAATTTAGTATGGCCAATCCACCTAACCCGCACATCTTTGGACTGTGGGAGGAAACCGGAGCACCCGGAGGAAACCCACGCACACACGGGGAGGACGTGCAGACTCCGCACAGACAGTGACCCAGCAGGGAATTGAACCTGGGGCCCTGGAGCTGTGAAGCATTTATGCAAACCACCATGCTACCATGCTGCCCATGTTGTTACTGGATCCCTGGCATGTCGGTCAATTTCAGTCTCCACGTTTCCGATTCTTTTTGAACAATCACACGTTGAGTTTGACCAAAGCATGCATGTGCGGCCTTCTCAATAATATTGTATACCGGCACAATGTGTTTTGCATGTGCTGCTTAAAAGACACCAGTATTTAAAACGTAGAATACACAGTGCAGGAGGAGGCCATTCGGCCCATCGAGTGTGCACCAAACCACTTAAGCCCTCACTTCCACACTTTCCCCGTAACCCAATGGTCTCTCCTCACCTTTTTTGGTCACAAAGTGCAATTTATCATGGACAATCCACCTAACCGGCACGTCGTTGGACTGCGGGATGACACCAAAGCACACGGAGGAAACCCAGTCAGACACGGGGAGAACGTGCAGACACCGCATGCACAGACAGTGAACCAGTATGGAATTCAACCTGGTACCCTGGCGCTGTGAAGACACACTGCCGTCCACTTGTGCTACCGTGGTGTCACTATGTTGATTTACGGCGTCTTACGTATTTCCCCCAACTCCGAGGGCAATACCCCCAAGAGTAACACATGCACTTCTGATGTCAGCCTTCATCAGTTCTTCATACAGGAACATATGCGAACGCAGACTGAACTGAAATTCTTAGGCCTTCCCTGAATGTCGTAATCGAAATTTAAAAAACACGAGATGTTTGCTGGGATTAGAGATGTCCAGGTGATTTTTTTCAGAACTGGCGACAATTACGCTACGTGAATCAATTTAAATCCATCAATTCTTGTAGTAGACGTCGGTGCCTCCTGTCATAAGGAAGGTAAGCGATAACATCGGATGGGGATATATTATTCCTTGCCTCTTTCAATAATCTGACCTATATCCTTCTTGTGAAATGCAGCTGGCAGCACACTAGGAAAGGTTTTCCCAAAGATTTACAAGGCATTGAACGGAGAGTGAGATTATGTTGTTCAAAAAGACGCATTGTGACCCGACACATTGGTCCGCTAATTTATGCAATGGGGCAATCTCCTACAGATTGACAATTCCGCGAGGCATTCGGTATCATTCTGAAACCCCTCTCTCTCCTAACCTTCCATATGTGGGCTGGGTGAGACAGGAGCAAAGACACTCCGGGCGGAAAGCCACACCGTCCTTTCACAACCCTAGCTGCCCAGTAGGGGATGCATAATTGGACAATTTGCAGGGAGGCAGTACGTTTTACGGTTGAGGAAAACAGTGGACGGCATGGGTGAGGGTTGGCGGATCTGTGTTTGAGGGCACTGACCTGGCTTGTGTTGGAGTGGGGCGGTCATTTACGTTGTGTGCAATGGGGAGTGAGTTTCGGTACCAGTGTGGTGAGCAACCCGGTGTTTGGGAGGATACCACGATATATGTGGAAGCGGGGTGTACAGCTGATACGCTATTCTGGGTGTGGACGCAGGAAAGGGCAGACCTAATGTCGGTGTTCAGGCCGGTCAAAGTGTGTTGGGGGCATCGCACACTTTTGGGGGAAGGGTTAGTGCTCAGGGCCAACTGCGCGAGAGAGTGAAGGAAGGGATGGTTCCCGAAGGGACCGGCGTATGGAGTCGGCAGGGGGCTCACTCCGAGATGGTACTTATCTCGGGAAGCACGGACGTCCTACAGTCCGGTAGGGGGCCAGTCCTTCAGGGAAGCAGGTAGGAGACTGAGTTTGTAGCGGAATGTCGGATATGGTCCCGCCGGGAGGTGGTATCGGGTCAGGGCGTGTTCTTTGGCGCGGTGAGGCGAGGGTCACACCTTGGCCGTGGAGAGGTATTGTTGCTTCGGGTGGGGATGTATAGTTGCGTCGGGACGGGAGGATGTCAGATTGGGTCTGGGTCGCTGTGGCCGTGCTGGGTGTCCTGTTCAAGGCAGAATACATATTTTGGAGTTATGACACGTTGTCGTCTAACTCCTTGAAAGTAACACAACTGTCACTCATCCGAAGGTGCTGATTTAAGTTGCGTCTGTTGGAAGCTTTCAAGTTCAGTGCAACTATGCAGTGTGAGTTCCCTTTTCTCGTAACTTTAGGGGTTAATCCTTACGTGAACTTCCCAGAGGCATACCAAACCCATCATCGAGTTGCCTCCAAAATGCGACAATCTGGAACCGGGAAGATGTGCGCCATATATTTCAACCAGCAGTGCATTTTCAATATGTTAACAGAGGGTGGCATGACTTATCATTACATTTCAATGTTGGTGTTTGTACTAAGAAGTTGTAATGAAGCGCCACTGCTGATGTATTTTGCACCAGTGATGCTTCACTGAGGATTGGAAGAATTTCATCACGTGAATTGGGGCAAACAGCTTGAAATTCGGCCTGCAATTGTAAACAAAATAGGCGATGCACCTGTAAAGCGTAATATGGTTCATGGATGGATACTTATCTGAGCAGATTGCCGGAATGAATATGTTTGATGCCAAGTCCACAAATATGACTTTGTAAAACTGCTTTTATCTGCGCCTGCATTCCAGAATTATCCTGCCCCCCCCCTCCCCAACCGACACCCCCCCCCCCCCTTCCAGGAAGCATAACTGTATTATATCACGTTTTCCATGCATTCTGCTTAGAAATGGCTTCGGCCTTATCTGCATACATTGTTCCTGTTGCACAAGGATCGCGATGTCTAGAACCTCATTTATTGGCTAGTGGTCTGCAACCAGAATTGCACTCCTCCAGACAGTCAAGTCATTCCATTAATTGCCTAGAACTCATGCTCCAATGTTCGCTTCGAATCTGGCAATATCTTCGTGGCTTCGAATGGAACATTTTTGATTTTTAATGAATCGTGTGATCTTCTTCCTTATTATTTTCTTAGCTGATTTACCGTGATGCCTGCTATAGGTTCACATGGGCGATCAGTCATTGTTTTACAGTATTAATTACTGCTATTGCAATACTGCAATTGGACCGATGCTCTTGATGACACGATATGCATATTGTATAACACCACAGTTTGCTATCTGTCCGGCATCTTATTTAGACGGTACTACAAATATGCTTGGGGCATCCGTATTTGATGCTACCACGTAAGTGCTGACCTGGTAATTGCCCAGTTGGTCTAAATTCCATTGAATTGTTGCTCTGATATTTTTTTAAAATATCGTGCAATTCGATTCTCGAATGGATCTGCCACCGTAGTTGTACTGATCGAGGTAGAAAAACGGAAAAATTAAACTTCAAAATTAAAAACGTCAGAATAACTATTTGAACCACTCACAACAAGTACATCACCGTAAACCGCCTTCGACTCCGTTTCCCCAAAAGGACCGGACACAACGAGTCAAACTATCCTATCTAATTTAGCACACATAGCCTGTTCCATGCCCTAACGCCACACCTCACCATCACATGATTTAAGCACACATTTCACCCGAATCCACGACTCTCCTTCTACCGAATGGGTCCCTATATTCCCGTGTTGTGAGTTTCATGCCAATATTAATTGTTATCTGTCCAGAGAGGATTTGCGATTTTATTATACAGTTGTTATTATCTCTCTCGAAACCATGCCTGTCAGCTGTTAAGTTTCATACCACGTATTTTAGATTTCATTGTCCCATCTTTGTTTATACCTTAAAGGGCATAGTTCAAGCACCCATCTCGAAAAAAGGGACTTAAATTGCAGTGTGTTGTAAAAGCTATTTCAACTATAATTATTACATTTTATTGATCTTCGAGTTCACATAATCTGTTTTTTTTAATCCATGATAACGGTATGTCATTCCAAGACCCAAGTGTGATAACACGTGTGCTCCATGTCCCTTGAAGCTATCTCACGGGCTTTCAGAATATTTCACCACAGTTCGGTCGTGGTTTCAATGCTGCTGTCGTTGAGCTCTGTTTCATATTCAAAATGAAATTTAAAGTGTTCGTGCGTTAATTATCCCGTTCTTATTACAACATAGATATAATCAGCTTGCGAGAGAGTAAGTAAGGAACGAAATTGTTATTTTACCTCTCTGTGATAGTAGACCTTGATTTTCTCTACTCGTGCCTGTTGCTTTCAAAGATTACAAAGTGTATGTTGACACTAAGAGCTCAATATAACTAAGTCCACGATTCATTCATGTTAGAAGTTATCTAATGCCTTTGGAGAGGTAGAATTCATTCATTTTGCTCGCAATAATTATACGGGAAGACAGTTGTCAACTCCAGCCCACTCATCATGCATTCACTGTAAAACACCCATAACGTGATGAATGAGCAGCACGGGAGACTATACAGAAGAATAGGAATGTTTGCTCAGAGGCTGGATTAGCACAGGGCTAAATAGCTGGCTTTTAAAGCAGACAATGCAGGCCAGTATCATTGGTAGAATTCCCGCACAAGCCTCGCCGAACAGTAGCCGGAATATGGGGACTAGAGGTTTTTCACAGTAACTTGATTTGAAGCCTACTTGTAACAATAAACGATTCTTATACATTGAGTATACAGTGCAAAATTAAAGGTCGACCTCAGATGTGCAGGCAGACAGAGATTAATTCAGATCAACACACTGCTTCATTACAGACCAGTTCCAGAATCAGATGGGCGCGCTGAGGAGAATTATACTTGCAGGCAATGGTATACGAGTTCACAAGACCCTCCAATTTTGAGCTGCTGCATGGCAGTTGTGTTGTACAATTTTCTCATAACCATTTTAATTTGAGGGTGTGCCTGTGTCTGTGTGTGTGGGAAGGTGAGTTTGGCGACATTTGTGTAACGTGGTTACGGGTTAACTATTCGTCTGACTCGCAGTGTTCCACTTTGACTTTGGCAAAGTACCTTTATTGTTTATTTCCACAATTTCTAACTTCCATAGAGGTTGCCTTTGCCTTTGACCGAAGCGAATGGTAATCTCGATGGGACAGTTGTGACATAGAAAATGTCAATGGATTTGTCTAGTTTCCTCCTAAACGTATCTGCCTTAACTCACTGCAATTTCGACAGACAGTGAAACCGGGAAACAGAAAGAGATGGTGCCGACCAAATAGGCACAAAAAAACCTTACACGTTAATTGTCAAGACCTCGTTGGAATCCGTGTTGTTTTTGTTAAAGAACGCTGCATGAATTTGAATAAATCGTCGTCAAATGCATGTAATTGTCTTGGCTGAAAGCTGTTGAAATCATATGAGACTGCTGCAATGCAGAAATGTGTCTGCACTAAGCTTTTGGAGAATAATGACACAGACGTTGCATATATATATGCCTGGAATTTACTTTGCCAATGTTGTATTGCCTGTAAAACGTTCGAATGTGCCACGGTATTACGTTTCCAATTTGCATATACATTGCAGTGAGCAGATAGAACTATATTTGTTTCAAAGATCCGAAACATGCTTTACTTTTGTGGACAAGCATTCTTTTTAGTTTATGACCCAACCGCGCCATACCAGGCTTTGTTGTCGAACGGTAATATCACATTTCAGCTGCGAATTCATTTGCTACATATGTCTTTACATTTGCTCTGTTCGACAACTACCGAGTCATCCCTTTTATGGGCCATCTAGTTTTACCCAGAATTTTCGTTCTCCAGAATTTCAACACACTTTCATTACGGAGTGTCTGATATCTGCTGATCCTTCCAAATCTTGACAAAATATCCAAAACAGTTTTTTCACTTCAGACGAAAAGCGCAATATTTTCTCATTGAGCTTGTCATCTTTCATAGCTGATTCTACATGATATATGTTATCACGGAGAGCCGGTCGTTATTTATTTTACAACTTTATCTCTGCATGTGTAGTGCTGCTCGTGATTACACTTTCTGTAAACGGCATTTATATTTTCTCCGAGGGACGGATGCGCCGACGAACAGAAACAACACAAAAATACGTTGGGAGAATCCCTCTTCCAAGTTCGCATGTACGGTTTATCCAGAAAATGATCAGAGTGTCCCATTAAACTCGATGATTGCGCTCGGCGGGTTATCTTCCAACAAATCGATTCATATCAGATAATTTGATTGTCCTGCCAGTCTTTAATTCTTGGTCACACTGATCGACTTCGGTTGAGGAAAAAAAAAACACTTCTAACTTTAGCGGAATTATTTCAAACATCTACAGGAAACCGCATTGCACCTCACCCACACGCCCGATCCGTCCATTCCCAAAGAAACCCCTCACCACCACCTACCATCCTTCTATCATTAGTTGATTCCCCACATCCCCTTGGAACAGAAAACACGACCCGCACAGTCCAATCCAGTCACACCTCCCGCATCCGATAAATATCTGTTGAGTTTTCATTGTTAAGCTCCTTGTGAGTACATGTCTAATATGGATTGCTATTAATCAACATAGTTGTTTATTATATCCATTATCTGTGGTGAACACTGCATGTGAACTTTTTTTGCATTGAATACATTGTGCATTATATTCTTCCACCACTGCTCATCACTGCGAACGGCCGACATGTATTAAGCCCGCATGTTGAATTACGTACTGGAAATAAAGTAACTCTCGTTACGATACTGCCAATTAATCGAGTTTCTTTGAATTATATTTTACTTCCTGTTGATCTATGTAATTCTTCGCTAAATTTCAGCTCGTTAGATTGACAGTACTTGTGCATCATCGTATGAAGCTTTGTCAGTTGTTGATATGATCTCCGAAAAACGTTCAGATTTGATTTTGTCTTGCAACAGTCTTGTCTTGTTGTTATTGATAAACTTTAAAATGCGTATGACATTCATCAGCTTGTTTATATGCTCTGCAGAAATTGGAACCGGTGAAAATCGTAAGGAAGTAAAAAATAATCATACCTACGTCCCAAAGTGTCGAGAACGAACAAATGTGGTGAATGTTAAGTTCTGATTGTTCCGAAAACAGTCTGGTGAGGTAGAGCCCACAATAATATACTCCGCGATTTATCCACTGCTAAATCGAAGTTGTCAACGTGTTTTGATCGAGAAGGTGATAAGAGTAAATTTAGAGGGATTCTTTATTTTTCACACAATCAATGCACAGTCAATTGCCAACATCCACCTTCCGTCAACAGTAAAAGAACGATAACGTCAGGAAGGAAGAACATAGCAAGACTTTAAGATGAAAACAACAACCGTTTCACCTGAGTATACAAAGCAGAATCATAAAACCAACCTTTAAATCATTCATAGAGATCATCAGGATGAAAGCAATGCTGGATAATCTACTGTTCCATGAGACATGATCTAATGGGCTCAGAAAGGTGTATTACTCTTGCATGCAATATTACGGAAGTTCAGAACGCCTAGTAATTTCACAGCTGTTACATGTTGTGTAGAAGAAAAAACACTGAGCATTTTTGAGCGGTCAATTTTATATTTACCACGATTTTAGATAAAAAATTTGTAGGCCGCTCACCTAGTGCGTTTTCAGTGATTCACCTAAATCGTAAAATACCACTACAGCTTTCATAAACGACTTCCTCCTCTGATGCTCTCGTTTAGTTAACGTTTCGTCCATTGAGAACATGAACAACGGTTGCAGAGTTTTTCAATTAATGTAACGGCGTTATCCTTCCTTCGATGTGGCTCATACTTTGTATAATCCCTTTGAACCAGGCATTCATCAGGTCACTGTATCGTCAGCATCTCGGCATAAATGATGACGTGAATGCTTCTCTGTATGCTCGAACTTTACTGTCAATTTTGACGTCATCATTCCTGCCTCCAGATTGTTTCAAGTCTTGGTCAAGTTTGTAACATTTAGCTTGCGCTTTTCAAGGAGACACATCCGGAGTGAGGCACATCCAGAGTGTGAATTGCAACTCGGTAAATTGGTGCAGTGAGGTCATCAGGAAAGGTAAGTGGAAAATCTAAATCTCCTGTTTCGCAGTTAGAAGTGCAGTGTTTAGCTTAGTGTCTGATTGGTTGAAGCTGCTCTCACCCTAATTACTGTGACGCAGTTATCTGTCATTCACCTGAGGCCTCGTTAGGTGCACAAAGGGCACATTGTATTATTCTCTTTGAAGTTTAGGTATTTTTTAAGTCATCGGTTTGCTGAGGTCTGCATAAATGACAGACCTAAAGCGCACTCCGTAAGCTTGCGCTTTTCAAGGAGATACATCCGGAGTGAAGCAGATCCAGAGTGGGAGTTGCAACTTGGTAATTTGGTGCAGTGAGGTAATTCGGTGCAGAGTGAGAGAAGGTGCTTTTTCGGAGGTGATTTTTAACCATGGTAAGTGGCTGGTAAGTAGTTTTTCTTTTCATTGTCTAATTTATTTATTTTTATTTTGAAATTGTAGTTGTATAAGTTTACCTAAGGTTTAAGACATGGCAGGAGATACCAGGCCCGTGTCATGCTCCTCGTGTGAGATGTGGGAGCGCAGGAACACGACCACTGTCCCTGGCTCTTTCACGTGCAAGAAGTGTGTTCAGTTGCAGCACCTGTTAGACCGGTTGAAGGCCCTGGAGCTGTGGATGGACTCACTTTGGGGCATCCGCGATGCTGCGGAGGTCGTGGATAGCACGTTTAGCGAGTTGGTCACCCAGCAGGTGAAAGTTACTGAGGGAGATAGCAAATGGGTGACGAAAAGACAGAGCAAGAGTAGGAAGGCAGTGCAGGTGTTCCTGTGGTCATCTCCCTGCAAAACAGATATACCTCTTTGGATACTGTTGGGGGAGATGGCTCACCAGAGGAAAGCAGCAGCAAGGTTCATGGCACCGTGGCTGGCTCTGCTGCACAGCAGGGCAGGAAGAAAAATGGCAGGGATGTAGTGATAGGGGAATCAATCGTAAGGGGAATAGACAGGCGGTTCTGTTGACGTAATTGAGACTCCAGGATGGTATGTTGCCTTCTTGGTGCAAGGGTCGAGGATGTTTAGGAGCGGCTGCAGTACATTCTGGGAGGGGAGGGTGAGCAGCCAGCTGGCATGGTGCACATAGGCACCAACGATATAGGTAAAAAACGGAATGAGGTCCTACAAGCGGAATTCAGGGAGTTTGGAGTTAAACTAAAAAGTAGGACCTCAAAGGTAGTAACCTCATGATTGCTACAAGTGCCACGAGCTAGTCAGAGTAGGAATGTCAGGATAGATAGGATGAATGCGTGGCTCGAGAGTTGGTGCAAGAGGGAGGGATTCAAATTTCTGGGGCATTGTGACCGGTTCTGGGGGAGGTGGGACCAGTATAAAGCGGACGGTCTGCACTTGGGTAGGACTGGAACCGATGTCCTAGGGGGTGGGGGGGGGTGTTTGCAAGAGCTGTTGGTGAGGGTTTAAACTAATGTGGCAGGGGGATGGGGACCGATGCAAGAAGTTGGAAGGTAGTAAAACAGGGACAGAAGCAAAAGGAAGTAAGGGGGAAAATGAAAGGCAGAGAAGACATAGTCAAAAATCAAAAAGGGCGACAGTACAAGGTACTGTGACTGAGGGGATCTCAGTGAATAGGCCCAGTAATACTAAAAGGAATAAAACTGGAGATGTTAAGATTCAAAACAGAGGTAAAAAAAACAAAAACATAAGTGTACTTTACTGGAATGCTCGTAGTATTCTGAATAAAGTAAATGAGCTGATGGCACAAATCATCGTGAATGAGTATGATTTAGTGGCCATCACTGAAACATGTTTAAAGGATGGTCACGACTGAGAGTTAAATATCCGAGGGCATCAAACTATTCGGAAGTACGGAGAGGATGGTAAGGGAGGTGGTGTTGCTCTGTTATTTAATGATGTCATCCAGGCAATAGTAAGGGATGACATCGGTGCTATGGAGGATAAGGTTGAATCCATTTGGGTGGAAATCAGGAATAGTAAGGCGAAAAAGTCACTGATAGGATGAGACTATCGACCACCAAATAGTAACGTTATGGTGGGGCAGGCAATAAACAAAGACATAACTGATGCATGTAGAAATGGTACAGCAGTTATCATGGGGTATTTTAATCTTCATGTCGATTGGTTTAGCCAGGTCGGTCAAGGCAACCTTGAGGAGGAGTTTATAGAATGTATCAGCGATTGTTTCCGAGAACAGTATGTAATGGAAACTACGAGGGAACACGCGGTCCCAGATCTTCTCCTGTCTAATGAGACAGGATTAATTCATGATCTCATTGTTCGGGATTCTCTCGGAAGGAGCGATCACAATATGTGGAATTTAAAATGCAGATGGAGGGTGAGAAAGTAAAATCAAATACTAGTATTTTGTGTTTAAACAAAGGAGATTACAATGGGATGAGAAAAGAACTAGCTAAGGTAGACTGGGAGTAAAGACTTTATGGTGGAACAGTTGAGGAACAGTGGAGAACCTTCTAAGGATATATTTAACAGTGCTCAGCAAAGGTTTATACCAAAAAAGGAAGGACGGTAGAAAGAGGGAAAATCGACCGTGGCTATCTCAGGAAATAAGGGAGAGTATCAAATTGAAGGAAAAAGCATATAAAGTGGCAAAGATTTGTGGGAGACTAGAGGACTGGGAAATATTTAGGCGGTAACAGAAAGCTACTAAAAAAAACTATACAGAAGAGTAAGATAGAGTATGAGAGTAAACTTGCTCAGAATATAAAAACAAACAGAAAAATATTTTACAAATATATAAAACAAAAAAGAGTGGCTAATGTAAATATTGGTCCATTAGACGATGAGAAGGGAGTTTTAATAATGGGATGTGAGGAAATGGCTGAGGAATTGAACAGGTTTTTTGGGTCTGCCTTCACAGAGCAAGACACAAATAACATGCCAGCGACTGATAGAAATGAGGCTATGACAGGTGAGGACCATGAGAGGTTTGTAATCACTAAGGAGGTAGTGATGGGGAAGCTAATGGGGCTAAAGGTAGACAAGTCTCTTGGTCCTGATGGAATGCATCCCAGAGTGCCAAATGAGATGGCTAGGGAAATTGCAGATGTACTAATGATGATTTACCAAAATTCACTGGACTCAGGCGTGGTACCGGTGGATTGGAAATTAGCAAACGTGACACCTCTGTTTAAAAAAGGAGGTAGGCAGAGTGCACGAAATTATAGGCCAGTGAGCTTAACTTCGGTAGCAGAGTAGATGCTGGAATCTATCATCAAGGAAGAGATAGCGATAGGTTCATAAATGGCAGGTCGTGCCTAACTAATTTCGTGGAATTTTTTGAGGACATTACCAGTGCAGTAGATAACGGGAAACTAATGGATGTGGTATATCTGGATTTCCAGAAAGCCTTTGACAAGTTGCCACAAAAAAGTTTGCTGCATGAGATAAAGATGCATGGCATTAAGGGTAAAGCGGTAGCATGGGTGGATGATTGGTTAATTAATATAAAGCAAAGAGTGGGATTAATGGGTGTTTCTCTGGTTGGCAATCAGTAGCTAGTGGTGTCCCTCAGGGATCAGTGTTGGGCCCACAATTGTTCACAATTTACATAGACGGTTTGGAGTTGGGGACCAAGGGCAATGTGTCCAAGGTTGCATATGACACTAAGATGAGTGGTGAAGCGAAAAGTGCAGAGGATATTGGAAGTCTGCAGAGGGATTTGGATAGGTTAAGTGAATGGGCTAGGGTCTGGCAGATGGAATACAATGTTGAGAAATGTGAGGTTATCCATTTTGGTAGGAATAACAGCAAACGTGATTATTATTTAAGCGATACATATGAAAGCATGCACTGTGCAGAGAGACCTGGGTGTGGTAGTGCATGAGTCACAGAAAGTTGGTTTACAGGTGCAACAGGTGATTAAGAAGGCAAAATGAATTTTGTCCTTCATTGCTAGAGGGATGGATTTTAATACTAGGGATGTTATGTTGCAATTGTATAAGGTGTTAGTGAGGCCACACCTGGAGTATTGTGTTCAGTTTTGGTCTCCTTGCTTGAGAATGAACATACAGGCGCTGGAGGGTGTGCAGTTGAGATTCACTAGGTTAATCCCAGAGCTGAAGGGGTTTGATTATGAGGCAGGTTGTGTAGACTGGGACCGTACTCGTTGGAATTTAGAAGGATGAGGGGGGATCTTATAGAAACATTTAGAATTATGAAGGAAATAGATAGGAGAGATGCGGTCAGGCTGTTTCCACTGGCGGGTGAAAGCAGAACTAAGGGACATAGCCTCAAAATAAGGGTAAGTAGATTTTGGACTGAGTTTAGGAGGAATCTCTTCACCCAAAGGGTTGTGAATCTATGGAATTCCTTGCTCAGTGAAGCAGTTGAGGCTCCTTCATTAAATGTTATTAAGGTAAAGATAGATAGTTTTTTGAAGAATAAAGGGATTAAGGGTTATGGTGTACGGGCAGGAAAGTGGAGCTGAGTCCACAAAAGAACAGCGATGATCTCATTAAATGGAGGAGCAGTCTCGAGTGGCCCGATGGCCTAATCCTGGTCCTAGGTCTTATGTTCTTATATTTACATAGAAGTGATGTCTTTGTTGTGCTCTTCCGAAAAAAAGTATTAGAACTTGGCTGTGAATGCAGGCGTTTTCTCATCCATACCAGCCTGTTAGACAACAGCTAAGAAGGACCATTTAAGTTCCCAGCTGCATTGTGGCTTTTTCTTTCAAGCCTAAACCACTGCAGCAGCAGAAACATTAGTTGGTCGTGGGAAGTGTCCTGATGCTTGACCTTGGAGGATTCTAAATTAATTTCTCAGAAAGTCTTTCAGGGTGGATTTCGTAATCCTCTCACGTCGTATTCATGCAAGTGGAACGATGTTTTTTTTAAAGTGCTCTTCCTGTCCAAATTCTATGTGTCTGGCTGTTGTACATGGTGGTTGCTGTTCGAAGTGCCAACTCTGGTGTCTCTCCCTCCTCGATTCAAATCGAATAATTCCGCCGTCCGTCTGTGAGTTACAATCCCTTAAATCATAAGTAGGCTGCTATGAAAGAGCCAAAATGCTAACTGCTTTCTTGGGAGAACTAGCATTAGCTCTACAAAGTAACACACATATTTATTTTGACAGAACGGAGTTTGATGGCTTATTGGGCAATTTACGAACTTTAGAAAATTGTGGTTAGCAGTCTCAACCATGCGTTCAAAATATGTTGTGTTTCAAGTTCTCTGGTGAGCTGTTGTGCCTTGGCAGTTCAGCAGGAAAACATTTGTCACATGCCTTTTGTCAACAAGGACTGCCTTCGGATGATATGCTAATGGATTTGTGGCAGTGTGTTATCCGGAAGTACAAATACCGTGATATCGTGTCGGGATGCAATTTGGAGCTAAAGTTGTTGCTGAGGATGAAAGAACTAAGTTTAGAAATCAACTCCGGTCACCTAGCGAGTTAGCATAGTGGAGAAGAGCATGGGATGTCAGCATCTTGGACCCCTCTGCTAAATAATTGCATTGTACTTTCTGTGGATTTTGGTGGATAGGGATATACCACTGTACATTCTGATGTTTTGACACGCACAGGAGATATTACACTCATGCCCGCTGTTATAAATAGGGTGATTTGTTGGGCAGCAGTTAATTTAGAGAAAAGACGTTCGGAGAGAAAAAGAAATCTATAGCTTCCTCGCATTCGACATTGCAGAAGGGGCTCACTTAGCCTATTCCCTGTCACAGGAACACGCCTTATTTCAATTTGATGTGCACGTTATGGTATTCCCTCTTGCAGCTTTTGGCGTGTGCAATCATATCTCTTTCTATCTGCTGATTATATTGGGATTTAGATAATCCTACTTTAACACCATCTGATATTTTTTTTTCATTGAGACTTGTGTCGCCCCATAATGTCGGCCTTCAGAACTTAAAAACAGACCTCCCCAAGAACGTTCGGGTCTGTTGTGCAACTCCATCACTCTTTCAATTCCATAATCGTAGTATAATCTCCGCTTAAAAAATAAGCTATAATGCCCACATTTGATCTGTGTGAACTTTGCAGGCCTGATTTCGCCCTGTAACATCGGGTTTCGTTCGTTTAATTCTGTTGAGTTGAGTTTACCCATATTGGATCTATTACGTTCCCTATACGAACACATTAATCTCTGCCGATTTTTTTTTTCAAGCAAGACATCCACTCCTGCTTCAGATCGGCTGGGTGACATTCCACTGTACCAGTTCCTGCAAAAGATCATAGATGGACATTATAGAACATAAAACAGTACAGCACAGAACAGGCCCTTCGGCCCTCGATGTTGTAATGATCACCCTACTCAAACCCACGTATCCACCCTATACCCGTAACCCAAACCCCCCCCCCCCACCCTTAACCTTACTTTTTAGGACACTACGGGCAATTTAGCACGGCCAATCCACCTAACCCGCACATCTTTGGACTGTGGGAGGAAACCGGAGCACCCGGAGGAAACCCACGCACACACGGGGAGGACGTGCAGACTCCGCACAGACAGTAACCTAGCCGGGAATCAAACCTGGGACCCTGGAGCTGTGAAACATTTATGCTAACCGCCATGCTACCGTGCTGCCCCAATGGAGAGGTGAAGTCACAGAGAACGCCCCGGAACAGGAATTTTCCTTTGATGGAATGAATGAGTTGCGTTTCTAAGAATTCCTCGATCATTAATTAAATTATTGCGGTTGCCGTAGCTTCAGCATGGATAGGATGGATGTGAAGAGCTTTTCCAGTGAATAACTAAACATGACCAGGGAAACAGTGACCTTCTCTGGTTCAGACAAACGATTGAAAATGCGCCAAAAGGCTGACAGTCGACATAAATGTTTCTCCATCCACATTTGCATTATCCCAGAGGGGCATCATTCGACTAATTATCTGCATTAAGCCCAATAATGTCAACCTGCTTCCGGCAGAATCTCCAGCACATATTTCTGGAGACGCCAAGTCTTGCAATAGAAAGATGCAGCTGCCAAGGTCGCCTTTTTAGACTAAGGAGAACATCAACACTGATGAATTCTCGAAGTTAATTGAACTTGTTACGTTTCCTTTTCGGTATTCTCGGCACTTTCTTTCCACAGCGCAAAGTTTTCCTTTCCAATAAACATGTCAGTTGTTTGAGCTTTCGTCTGCAAATCTCCAGACAGATCATAGCTATCGAATGCAGCTATTGTATAAGTGCATCTGAAGTTTCACTGTTCTTGCAGGCAGTCAGTGTGGGCAATGTTCAACTCTTCAAGCCGGAACAACTCACGTGGCAGTCATTGGTGCGTGCAGTTCTTAGGTGATTTCGGATTTCACGTTCGTTTGATGTTTCGTGAAAGATTCCTACCTTTGTGGTGGATTTTTGAACATTAGATTTAATACTGGTTGGGCATTATTTTGCGTAATTGGGAACGCTGCGGCGCATGGGCCCGCGATCGGGAATTCCGCGACAAATGGTCTGCCGCCCTTCTGATCCCACCAGCAACGAATCCTCGGATTACGATGGTGGGTTTCAAAGTGACTGGTCGAATGCACTGCGGTATTGCAGAATCAAATATGTGGGCTGAAAAGTAAGTTCAGTAATCCCTTTCAAAATTATATTTGATACATATTTTTGGGAGCAGACGACAGACCAAAAATATTTTGACGCAAAAACTATTTATTTTTTCCTTTGAGCCAAACTTTATTGGGGGCTGCATGCAAGGACTTATATAGACGCTCCATAAAGCAAGGCAGTACATTCAACTTTTTAGCATTCACTTCACGTACGAATTATCTCTTTCCCTGTCTTTCCTTCTGTCCAACAAGCAAGACGTTTCGAAACTTTTACCCGAACCCTGCGGGTTGTTTTTAAAATTACAATAGTCCAGATATTGAAATTAATGATCCAGAATTGACCTTCTCTCCCAACCTGGCCAAATTCTGGACTTCAGATTGTGTAATTTCAAAACATTAAAAGCCACTTTATACCAAATATATGCACACGGTCAGTGCCTGGGAATCTGTATCCCAGAGTGCTTAAGGAGGTGGCTCTGGAAATAGTGAACGCATTGGTGTCCATCTTCTGGAACAGTATTTGTAGCTGTAGGTTAGCTAACGTCAGAACAATATTCAAAAAAGGGTGTAGAGAGAAAGCATGGAATTATTGATCAGTTAGCCTAACGTTGGTCGTTGTGACAATTCTTGAATCCATTATCTAGGACATTATAGCGGAACATTTGGAAAGGAGTTGCAGGATCAGTCACTTTCAGCATGGATTTATGGTGGGAAAACCATGCTTGGGAAATTTGTTGGAATGCTTTGAAGACGTAATCAGTACAGTGGGCAAGGTAAATTCAGTCGATGTGGTTTATTTGCATTTTCACAAGGCGTTTCACAAAGACTTGCGTGAAAGATTATTGTGCAAAATTAAAGCACATGGAATTTGTGGAAATGTATTGAGGTGGATAGCAAACTGTTTGGCAGAGAGGAAACAAAAAGTAGGATCAAAGGTGATGGGGAGAAAGCACAAGAAGGCTATTTAAATAGTTGATCAGCCATGATCGGGATGATTGACAGAGCAGGTTTGAATGAACAAAAGGCCTCCTCCCGCTCCTATCTTCTTTGTATCTATGTATGAATGCCGCGTGTTTGTAAAGTAAGTAGGGTAGTAGCTTCGTCACTGAATTGTAAATCCCGCAACTATGGGATTAGTATTAAAACTCCAACATAACTGATGTTGTACTTTGAATTCAATGAGTGTCTATAAGTAAATGAGCGTATGATCAGGAATGTATTGTTACATGTCTTAAAGTGAACTACCTTGTTTAATGAAAAAGAAGGAAGAAAATGGCCCATCAAGGCACGATTGCAAGGACAACTGGTGATAGGCAATAAATTAACGCGCACATTTTATTAAACAGAAATGAAAAAGATTGCACATTGTTTTCAGTTAATTTTCACAAACGCTTTTCTGTCAAACGAAGCACTGCGGAACATGCTGACAGTTTTTCTTTCGAGTACATGTTCTATCATTTCTCATGTATCAATTACATATATGCAAGACACTATTGAAATCAACATTACTGGTTTCATAAAAATGCAGAACAATAATGAACTGATTTCTTTTGTTGTTCTTCGTTTGATTTTTTTCCAGACTTACAATCAATTCATCACTACAACAAATGCAATTTCTAGTGTTGTATTGTCAGCTTCTCTACAGCCGTGGCTTAAACTGGTGGCTCTTGTCAAAATTAATAGGTAAATTCATATTTTATGCATTTGCACACTGTTTGTTCTTTATAACAAAACTGTTAATGTGTAAAATACCGTCTTATTTGCTTTCAGTCCCCATGGATCTACGCAAGTGCCAATCTCGTAAGGAATTAGCAGTATGATTGCCGTATATCTTTGAGATCTAGAGATACTGATCGACAGTTACACATATGTGGTTGTTTGTGTGTTAGTTGCAGAACAGAAGATGCCTATTCTGCCCACCGTGTGTGTACAAGCTCCCGAAAGTGCAGGCCAGCTACCCCCACTCCACGTTCCTATCTCCGCAGCCCTCTAAATTAATCACTTTCAAATATACACCCAGCTCTCTTTTGAAACGTATTGTGGAATCCACCACCAACAATCTCCTCAGCAGCGCTACCTTCACTCACTACCTGTGTAATATAGACAAGTAACTCCATTAATTTTGTCAGACATGGCCTGCTCTTGACATAGCCGTCGTGGCTGTCTGGAATTAAATTATCTTTCTCTGCAAGTACTTTTATCCCTTCCTGGATGATGGCCTCCATCAATTTTCCAACTGTTGATGTTACGCTGACAGGTCAGTAGTTTCCTGTGATATATTTTATGTCTTACCGAAACAGGGACGTTACATTTGTAATCCTCCTGTAACCGGGTCTTATCCTGTGTTCAGAGACGCCTGGGAAATCTCTGAAAACAGCCACAAAATATTATCGCTTTCCTCTCTCAGCAACAGAGGTGTGAGCATGTGCTTCTGATACTTTCCACATTAAATTTGAATATCTTTGACTACACAACCAGGCGACTTCCCGATATCGACACGGGCACCGGAAATAACAACGGAAATTTGGTTTCCGCCAGTATCACTCCGATCCTGGTCTTATTCAAACAGGGACTAAATCACCGAACACAAAAGATGACGTGTTACTGAGTGTCATTGGGATCAATGCAGAACTTGTCCGAGTATGTCATCAAGGAGCCCTGGCACAAATAGTGTCTATGGGAATTAGTGATGGAAACTCTACGTTGGTTGAAGTTATTGCTGGCGCAGATTAAGATGGTTGTGTTGGTTAAAAGGCAATGGTTTCAGCTCCACGACAACACTGCAGGAGATCCTCAGAATAGTGACCAGGGCCCAACAACCTTCAGCTGTTTCATCACTGGCCTGCCTTTCATCATAAGGTGATTTGTGGCGATGTTTGAGGATGTTTGTGAGGCAATAACCATCTCCGACAAGAGAGGATCTAACAATCGCCGCTTAACATTTAACAGCATTACAATCACTGATCCCCCTGAAACAACATACTGGCGGGGTGGATTCATTGATCAGAACCCGATCTGGGCAAGCCATATTAATACCTTGATTACCGGGCAGCACGGCGGTGCAGTGGTTAGCAATGCTGCGTCTCGGTGCCCAGGTCCCAGGTTTGATTCCGGCTCTGGGTCACTTTCCCTGTAGACTTTGCACTTATCCCTGTGATTTCGAGGATGTCGTCCTGACAACCCTAAGATGTAAACGGTAGGTTGATTGGCCACGCTAAAATTGCACCTTAATTGGAAAATATGAATTGAGTACTCGAAACCAACAAAACACACTGTGCATTCCAGGGCACGTCGAAGGCTGGGAATCCTACCTGGAGTAAATCACCTCCTCACGCCCTCCACCCACCCCCGCAAAAGCCTGTCAACCATCTACAATGCAGTAGGGAGTGCAATGGAATACTGTCCACTTGCCTAGATGAATGCAGTTTCAACAACAATAAAGGAACTTGACAACATCCAGGAAAAAATAGCCCGCGTGATTGCTCCTACTTCAACGAACGTTCGAATCCTTCACCACCGACGAACAGTAACACCCTTGTGGATCAAATACACGATGCACTGCAGTAACTCACCAAGGTTCCTTAGTCAGCAACATACAAACCCATGACCGTTAACACCTAGAAACATAAGATGTGCAACTACCTGGGAACCAACCTCCTTGAGTCCCCCCCGTCCCCCCCAAGTCACTCACGACATTTGCTTGGAAATATAACGCAGTTCCTTCTCTGTCGCAGAGAAAAATCACGGAACACCCTTCTAACAGCACAGAACGTGTATCTATACCTAGAGCTGCAGCAGTTCGGAAAGGAAACTCATCACCACATTCTGAAGGGCAATAAGCGCCGGCCTAACTGCGACTCCCAGGTCCCGTAAATTAATTTTTAAAAACATTGAACATAGAGCAGTACAGCACAGAACAGGCCCTTTGGCCCTCGATGTTGTGCCGAGCAATGCTCACCCTACTCAATCCCACGTATCCACCCTACACTAGTAACCCAACAACCCCCCCCCTTAACCTTACTTTTAAGGACACTACGGGCAATGTAGCATAGCCAATCCACCTAACCTGCACATCTTTGGACTGTGGGAGGAAACCGGAGCACCCGGAGGAAACCCACGCACACACGGGGAGGACGTGCAGACTCTGCACAGACAGTGACCCAGCCGGGAACCGAACCTGGGACCTTGGAGCTGTGAAGCATTTAGGCTAACCACCATGCTACCGTGCTGCCCCTACTACCGTTTGATTGCAACATCGTTCCCCTGTTCTTCAAATATTAATTATCCTGAAACACCCTCTCTAAGCACCGCCTGTCTTTCAAAGGCAAACAACAAACAAATTGAGCGTCATATTTTAAACATTGTAATTAAATTGTTTACTATTTAGGAGTTTAAGATTAGATATGATTATGCTGGAATCTCCCAAATGCTCTCCAAAATCATTTTCACATGTGCATCCATGTTTCCTGAATTAAGAACCGATTGATTACCGCTGTGAACAAACATGGTCATTGTCCGTATCTAGCACTGAGGCGGGTTTCTGTCAAACGTCGGTGGTGGAAGTTCTGATCGAGCACATTCTGACTTCTCATTTCGTGTTGAAAAAATAAGTAAAATGCGTGGATCATTCTCTGCTATTATGAGATAATGCTGCAATATAATTGGAAGACCACAGGTTCTTGGAGGTTAATTCCTCCAAACTTTGTTTTTCATGAACAGTCTCAGGCTGACGTAATCTTCGAACTGATATAATTTATTTCCTTCCTGGATACATCAGTAACACTCGTGAACTTGACTATGTGATTATGATGGTAGATATGCCACAAACTGGTCTGGTATTTCTTGAACATTATTCGGAACATGTTTCTTATTCAATGAATTATGTACATTGACTCATTTTGATTATTTTCCAAAGGTCTCCTACACTGTGTAGACGGTAAGGCTGATTGAGAATATCGGAAACCTTCATGGAGTAGCTGTAGGATTCTATGATTATATCATTGTGACAAAGGAAGAGGGAGGGGGAGAGCGAGGGCTCTGCAGGTACGATTTAAACGATAGAGGCTAGTGTATACACAGAATGATCTAATAACAGTATATGAGTGTCTTCAATTAATTCAAAAACTGGATAGAATACGTTGACCATATGGTCGTAGCCAGTTCCCCAAGAGCAAATTAAATATATTTAGAAAAAGGATCAAGGCGTTCATGTGGAATAGGATGTAGCTTTTTTTTCTCCTCTCCGGACAATTTAAGATATCAGCTTACTCTTTTGCTGTAAATATGTGTAATTCTCTGACCGGAATTTCTATTTGAATTTCGTTTGGTTGCATGCTGCAGTTCCAAAATAGATGACCATCAAATTAACTGGAAAAGTCAGAGTAAGTAGCTGAAAACAAAGCATTGAGTTGAGCAATGCAGGAGAAAGCAACCCATCGTTTTAAAGATTGCATTGTCCGTTTGTTTCTTTTTGATCGGGTGTGCTGGATGATTTGAGGAAAATAATACCGAACATGAAAGCATATTTCCAAAATGTCAATGAGCAAGGGAGCTTTCGAGGACATTTAATTGTTGTTAACCTGAAGAATTGGAAGACGTTCAAATATTTATGTAGGAACATAATGTTGCGGACAAACGTCCGGTAAATGTATAGTGCCTTAAAGTGTGATGATTTAGCGATATGTCTTAGACCATAAGACCATAAGACATAGGAGCGGAAGTAAGGCCATTCGACCCATCGAGTCCATTCCACCATTCAATCATGGTTGATTTCAACTCCATTTACCCGCTCTCTCCCCATAGCCCTTAATTCCTCAAGAAATCAAGAATTTATCAATTTATGTCTTAAAGACACTCAATGTCCCAGCCTCCACCGCCCTCTGTGGCAATGAATTCCACAGACCTACCACTCTCTGGCTGAAGAAATTTCTCCTAATCTCTGTTCTAAAGTGACTCCCTTTTATTCTAAGGCTGTGCCCCCGCGTCCTAGTCTCCCCTGCTAATGGAAACAACTTCCCTACGTCCATCCTATCCAAGCCATTCATTATCTTGTAAGTTTCTATTAGATCTCCCCTCAACCTCCTAAACTCCAATGAATATAATCCCACGATCCTCAGACGTTCATCGTATGTTAGGCCTACCATTCCTGGGATCATCCGTGTGAATCTCCGCTGGACCCGCTCCAGTGCCAGTATGTCCTTCCTGAGGTGTGGGGCCCAAAATTGCTCACAGTATTCTAAATGGGGCCTAACTAGTGCTTTATAAAGCCTCAGAAGTACATCCCTGCTTTTATATTCCAAGCCTCTTGAGATAAATGACAACATTACATTTGCTTTCTTAATTACGGACTCAACCTGCAAGTTTACCTTTAGAGAATCCTGGACTAGGACTCCCAAGTCCTTTTGCACTTTAGCATTATGAATTTTGTCACCGTTTAGAAAATAGTCCATGCCTCTATTCTTTTTTCCAAAGTGCAAGATCTCGCACTTGCCCACGTTGAATTTCATCAGCCACTTCTTGGACCATTCTCCTAAACTGTCTAAATCTTTCTGCAGCCTCCCCACCTCCTCAATACTACCTGCCCCTCCACCTATCTTTGTATCATCAAGATGTCTTGCAAGATGTTAATTTAAAAACTGGAGATCAAATCGAAACTGTTGAATCAATTTTGTAATAATGTTTCCTTGGATCTGAAATTGTCAGCGATTTAAACAGGAAACAGTTGATCGCAGAGGTTGAATAATGTTGAGCTCACATTCATATGATGTCGGAAGGCCTCTCATCTTTTAACGAAACATTGTTTAAAAATTAAAGCCATATAGTGATGTGCCTGCCCGTTAGATTCGTCAGCAAGGCTTGATAAGTAGTAATGGAATTAAGTGGAAGCCAGAAGATTTACGGTACGCTCATTAGCAGTAAGTTTCTGTCAAATGTCGATTGCATACATTGGGAGAAAGAACGTTTCAACGTTTGACATTGTTAAACGCATCATTTCGAATACGTTGATTTTACTGTTAATCTCGTGAGATGATATCATGAAAAGAATTATCTGAAGAGTACTTCTCGACATAGTTCCCAACACGTGTCAGTTGCTTTGTCATCTGCCCGAATTCCTCGTCAAATAGACACTGTGCTCTTCTGTCAAGCTATCGTATTTCAGGTTGAAGCTTTAATCGGCAATTCTATGTGATCATCTTTATATATGTTTGATTTCCAATCGTCTCTTGATATTTACTGGTTTACATTTGTTTTATTTTCTAGAAAAAAAAGCCATTCGAAAAGGCAAGCCACTGAGAATCCGTTGCCGTTTTATGTTAAACGTGATGATGCTGCACTGTTGCAGAGAGAGGGAGTGAGAAAGTGGGCAGCGAGAGAGAGAGGGATTGAAAAGAGAGGGAGTGAGAGGCCAGGTCCTCAGAGCAACATCGAACCCGCTCCAGTGAGCTACAATATAAGCATTACATTATACATTTGTTTGAAGCGACACCTTTTCAAGATTGATGCAATATGATTCAGCCTCAGGTCGCGTAAAGCGGAGTCAAAAGAAATTCTTGCTACTAGGGTTGAACAGCATTTTCTTTCCATCGAACAGAAATCCTGCCTGAAAAATATATATCCCCGCGAAGCAAGCACAGGTTTGACGGAGCAAATTTTAATTGCGGAACGGGAGTCCCCACTATTTTGTCCTACAATGTGAAAGAAAAACTAAAGTTGCCAGGCTGACAATTAACTGGTGACGACTGTAAACCGAAGTACGATATCTCGAGGCTACTGTGAGATTGAGAATTCGGCTTGCGTAAACAATATCAGCCGATGTGCGAATTGAATGGCGAGCATGGCTTCTCGGAAACCAAACGGACAGGCAGACTACAGCCTTCATCAGATGCTTCTGTCGCATGTAAAGGACAATGGGCTTGATCTTATGCCCCCACACCCGCCACTTAGCGCGTGTTTGTCGGCCGCACGTACTTCACTGTATTCCCGCCGTTTGTCCATTACATTTCCCGTTGAAATCCCCTCACGCCTCCAGGCGGCGTCCGCTGTCTTCAAGAACAGAGAAACGCAATGGCGGTTTTGCCATCCACATGTTACTTTGGAATAGTTTGTTCAACTACACATCTGAAATCTTGCCTCCAATTGTAAAGTCTGAAAAATGGTAAAGAATTGACACTATGTCTGTCGCTGCCTCGTTAAAATTAAAAAATAATCAACAGATTTAGGTTTTGAATGATGGAGTTGAAAAACTTTACAGGTGGCAGTGGTCATGGTGACATTTTTTGTGAAATAGTCAATCTTTTTCAGAATGGACATGAAACACTGAGACTACGACACAATGTTTCAATTCAACAAGAGAACTATGAATTCTTCTGGACAGAGGATCAGGGCGATCTTTTTAAATACATGCTGCTTACTATTGTACTGTTTCAAAGATTTTACTAAGTGTACATATGTCTTGCATATGCAGGGTAAGACAGACATCCATTTGAGTGTCACAAACGTAGTGATGGTTTGAAAATGACCTGATATGCGTTGTAATATTGAAAATGGACGGAGGGGTAACTCTTTACTTTTTTCGACGATTCCAGCAATATTAAGGAAATTATTTGTTCTGATCAAGGGGGCATAGCATCAGAAGAACATAGGGACAGGAGTGATCAATTCATCTCGGCATGTCCCGCCATTTAATAATATCGTGGTCGATGTGGCCTAACTGCAAAACGTCGTCTCTGGCCCACATCCATTAATAACTTGACTGAACAAAATCTGCCTATCTCGGATTTAAATTAAGCACCTGTTCGAGCTTCCACTGCTGCCTGTGGTGCAGAATTCCAAAACTCTCCTACCCTTTGATTTAAGAAGTGCTTCCTAACATCTTTCCAGAACAGCCTAGATCTAAATGTTAGATTATGCGCCCTAGATTCAGAATCTGCTACAACTGAAAATGCTTTATCTCTACCTACACTGTATTTGCCTGAAAATGTCATAATTACTTCGATCAGAACACTCATTAACCGTCTAAATTCACGCGACGGCAGGCCTAATTTGTGCAACCACTCCCTGTAATGGAAACCAGCTTGTCCAGGTATATTTTTGTAAACCTATGTTGCATTTCTTTCATGGCCACAATATCCTTCCTAACGTGTGTTGTCACATAACATCTCATTATTTATAATGCAATGTTCCAGATTTAAGTGCGACCAATCTATTCATCTCTTTGATTATTTTCACCCCTTTTTCTGGTATTTTAAGGATACACGTACTCACGTCCCCAAGCCACTTTGGACATCTACTGTACCTCATCGCTTTCCATTTTCGAGTACTCTGCTCAGTCCATTTTTCGTTCAAATCAACAAACCCACATCATTTGCCACAATTTTGCTCATTCAGCTCGTCTGTCAATATCTCCTCGCTATTTTAGGCTTTCATCCCGGCAGTCGAAAATGTCATCTTTTTAATCATTATCGAATTTCATTACATTACTTCCTGTGTCATATTCTAAATCGTGAAATAATAATATGAATCAATGGACCCCAAACAGATCCCCGTCATACACCTCTCGTCACCTCCTGCTGTTTGGTTATTTACCCATTAACCCAATTCGGTCGCTTGCCATTCAACACATGTCCTAAGCATGTCAATAATTTGCCCTCGGCCCTGTGAGCTTACTCAGTCTTTTATGTGTATTGTTATAAAATACTTCCTTTAAGTCAATATAAATAAGATTATTGGACATTTACGTGTCCACTCGGTGAATCGCCCCTCAAAAATGTAAAAGGATAATTTAGACGTGGAATTGCCTTCACGAGTCCATGCTGTCTTGCCCTGACCGACCGATTTTATTTGTGGTATTCAGTTACCCCATCCTTGATAAGAGACTCCAGAAAATTCACCACATCAGGTGCTAGGCTAACCCGTCTCTTGCACCCAACTTTTTACGATTTACACTTGTTAAAACGTAGACTGGCATGTGCGAATTTCTAATCCAGAAGGAGCAGACCGTAATCTTAAATTTTACAATAAACGCATCTGCAATGTACTCCCTTACTTCCTTTAATACCCTCGCGTAAAAACCAACAGTGCTGGCGATTTATCACCCATTTGTTTCGGTTGCTTCCTCGCCACCGATCCTGTAATTACGTTAAATGTATTAAATCCCACTCCACTATTGACTGTTAATTTTGTTTTCAGGACTTGCAGAAAGTTCTCAGTTGTTAGGGGCGGAACTGTGGCGCACTGTGACAGCCCTGCAGCCTCGCGGCGCCGAGGTCCTAGGTTTAATCCCGGTTCTGGGTCACTGTCCGTGTGGAGTTTGCCCATTCTCCCGGTATTTGCGTGGGATCCCCCCCCCCTACCTCGCAACCCAAGGTTGTGCAGGGTAGATGGATTGGCTACGCTAATTTGGAGCTCTACATTTATAAAAACTAAATAAAATAAAATGCTCTCAGTTGTAAATACTAGACAAAATAATTGTTCAACATGTCCACTATTTCCCTTTTGTCACTGGCAATTTATTCTTACTGATCGTTGCGTCCCTTGCAAATTTCCATTCATGGAACACTTCACGAATCTGCGTGTCATCCTTGCAGAGGGCTCATGCTAATCTTCTCTGCATCGTTCAAATTTTAGTATATGTGCTGCCGAAGCCGAATTACCTTTCATAACAACTTTTAGTAGATCTTCTGAGCTGCTTTGTGACACGGTGTTCTTCTTTGCAGCTATCATCTGTGCCCCGTTTCACATTTTAAGCTTTTTCTATCAATTCTATTCTGTCATTAAGCTTCTTATTTGTCCATGGCTGTTTTTTGTGTGTTTTTTGTGATGCGGCGCTTTTTTGCCTTGGAGGAATATACTCGCTCTATGTGTTGTTCAACGTTTCTTTCAATATTATCCACTGATCTTCAATCACTTTAAACATTAACAGATTTTTCGTGTTGACTTTAGCACTGTACTTCATCCCTTTTAAGTCAGACTGACCCAAGCCTATCATCCTAATATCAGATTCGTGATTATCACTTTGAAACGCTAGAACTAAATCGAACATCTTTGGTCCACTATTTGATAACAGCTCGCGGTCAGTATGGCTGTTAAAAAAAAATTGGTTTCTTACACATATCGAAATGTAATATTCCCTGCCTCCGTTGTTGCATCTAGAACTTATTTTTTGCAGGAAACTAACAAAATTTGACGCAGAACATGATCCGAGAGTTCTTAATAGTTTACCGAGTGTCACAGACCAGAAACAAAATAGGTGCTGTGCCTTACTCATTAAAATGGATATTGAGAAACTGATTTGTCATTCATGCTGAATCAGGTGGATCAGAACCGCCATCCAGTCCTGCGGCTGGCCGATTGCCACACAGGACTCTCAAGATGTTGACACCAATCACTACGCAGTCCAAGGATGACAGATGATTCAAAGCGCATCACGATTTGAACAATTATTCAATGTGGTCAGATCGATGAAGGACAGGATAACTTGTTGGAATGTCCCCGGCGAGCATACGGTATTGGCAGATACAATCCAACAGGATGAAAACGCTGGTGCATTTAAATATCTGCTGATTCGTTTTCTGACGATGGTAGAAATGACATTTTTAACCACAATAGATGTGACACAGCTGTTTTGTCTGTGATTATGTCATGTATAAAACTCAGTGTTGGTACAATTTTGCCTCTCACTGATGTGTAGAATTTGGAAGATGAACTACTTCAGAGCACAGTAGAACTACACCCTGCCTGTGGGAGCCGTGAAAGAGCTATGAGATTCGACCCACTTTTCAGCTCTTACCCCAGAGCCCTGCAAAACCTTCTTATGTAAATATATAATCTAATTCCTGTTGAAGAGTTTACTGAATCCACGTCCATCTCTCCTTCAGACAGTTTATTTCATGTTATTAATAAGCATATTTGAAAATTGGTAACTTTGGGTTGATATAGCTGGGTCATAATTTACAACAATCCCAAGTTCAGCAAATTAGTTCTCTGTTATTTTTGTGCACCACGGTAATGCCCAGAACTATACATAGAGTAAATGGATGTGGCGTGTAGAGCTTCGGCATGTTTTCAATCAGTTGGAAGCTTATTTGCAGATATTGATTGGCGTTTGGGAATGGGACAGATACCTGGACACTGTGTTCTGGAAGTCTGTGAACTTCTCTAGGATTGTGCATCTGATTTGTCTGGGAACTGGTGCTCTAGTTGCGACGAGTAATCAAATATCTATGCGACCCGCGTTCAAATACAAATATGGCAGCTGTGGAAATATGAACTCAAAAAAGGTCGGCACTGTTGCCTCACGGCACCTGTGTCCTGGGCCCGAGTATAGACTTAATTAACTGTCTGTCACATTCCCTAAGTATCGTCGTGTGTTACCTGAGGGTTCTCTGGTTCGCAGCATCAGTAAAAAGACGAGCAAGTTAGGTGGAATGGCCATTCTAAAGTAAACTAATGTAGCAGGGGGATGGGAACCAGATTAGGAAGTTTGAGGTCAGTAAAGAGACAGCAATTAAAGCCAGTAAGGTACTAGATAACAAACTCAATATGACTAAGGGGAAGAGTAGACAGGGAAAACATGATGATCACAAAGGGACAGGTGGACTGAGGTGCATTTGTGCTAATGCGAGTAGTGTTGCAGGTAAGGCAGATGCATTTAGGGCTTGGATTAGTACCTGGGAATATGATGTTATTGGTATTACTGAGACTTGGTTGAGGGATGAGCAAGACCGGCAACGAAATATCCCGGGGTATAGATGCTTCAGAAGGGATAGAGAGAGAGGTAAAAGGGGTGTATTACTGGTCAGATATGATATCACAGCTGTGATTAAGGAGGGCACGATGGAGGAATCGAGCACTGAGGCAATATGGACAGAGTTAAGAAATAGGAAGGGTGCAGTAAGATTGTTGGGTCTTTGCTATAGACCTCCCAAAAGCAAGCCTGAAACAGAGGTACAACTATGTGGACAGATGATAGAACAATGTAGGAACAATAGAGTGGTTGTGATGGGAGATTTTAACTTCCCCAACATTGAATGGGACTCATGTAGTGTTGGAGGCGTAGATGGAGCAGAATTTGTAAGGAGCATCCAGGTGAGTTATGCATACATAAGCTCGGGGCGACTCAAAACTGATGAAGCTTTGGAGGAATATCGGGAAAGTAGGACAAATCTCAAAAGCGCAATAAAGAGGGCTAAAAGGGGTCATGAAATATCTTTGGTTAACACGGTTAAGGAAAATCCCAAAGCATGTTATTCGTATATTAGGAACAAGAGGGTAACTAGGGAAAGGATTGGTCACCCAAAGACAAAAGGGGGAATTTATGCGTGGAGTCGAAGGAAATGAGTGAGACTCTTAATGAGTACTTTGCATCGGTATTCACCAAGGAGAAGGACATGACGGATGTTGAGGCTAGGGATGGATGTTTAAATACTCTAGGTCATGTCGGCATAAGGAAGGGGGAGGTTTTGGGTATTCTAAAATGCATTAAGGTGGACAAGTGCCCAGGACCGTATGGGATCTACCCCGGGTACTGAAGGAAGCGATCGACGAAATAGCTGGGACCTTAACAGATATCTTTGCAGCATCCTTGAGCACGGGTGAGGTCCCGGAGGACTGGAAAATTGCTAATGTTGTCTCTTTGCTTAAGAAGGGTAGCAGGGATAATCCAGGGATTTATAGACCTGTGAGCTTGACGTCAGTGGTAGGCAAACTGTTAGAGAAGATAGTGAGGGATAGGATCTATTCACATTTGGAAGATAATAGACTTATCAATGATAAGAAGCGTGGTTTTCTGCAGGGAAGGTAATGTCTTAAAAACCTAATATAATTCTTTGAGGACGTGACAAAGTTAATTGATGAAGGAAGTGCTGTAGATGTGATATATTTTTTATTTTTTTTTCTAATAAATTTAGAGTACCCAAATCATTTTTCAAATTAAGGTGCAATTTAGCATGGCGAATCCACCTAGCTTGCACATTTTTGGGTTGTGGGGGTGAAATCCGCGCAAACACGGGTAGAATCTGTAAACTCCACGCAGACAGTGACCCAGAGCCGGGATTGAACCTGGGACCTCGGCGCCGTGAGGCAACAGGGCTAACCCACTGCGCCAACGTGCTGCCCGTAGATGTCATATATATGGACCTCAGTAAAGCGTTTGATAAAGTTTCACATGGCAGGTTGATGGAAAAAGTGAAGTCGTGTGGGGTTCAGGGTGTACTAGCTAGATGGATAAAGAAGTGGCTGGGCAACAGGAGACAGAGAGTAGTGGTGGAAGGGCGTGCCTTAATATGGAGAAAAGGTGACCAGTGGTATTCCACGGGGATCCGTGCTCGAACCACTGTTGTTTGTGATATACATAAATGATCTGAACAAAGGTTCAAGTGGTCTGATGAGCACGTTTGCAGATGATACTAAGATGATACTAAGATTGGCGAGTTGCAGATAGCGAGGAGGACTGTCACAGAATACAGCAAAATATAGATAGATTGGAGAGTTGGACAGATGAATAGCAGATGGCGTTCAATCCAGGCAAATGCGAGGTGATGCATTTTGGAAGATCTATCTCAAGAGCAGACTCTATGGTCAATGGAAGCGTCCTGGGGATAATAGGTGTAGAGAGAAATATGGGAGCTCAGGTCCACTGTACCCTGAAGGTGGCAACGCAGGTCGACAGAGTGGTCATAGAACATAGAAGAGTACAGGCCCTTCGGCCCTCGATGTTGTGCCGAGCAATGATCATCCTACTCAAACCCACGTATCCCCCTATACCCGGAACCCAACAACCCCCCTTAACCTTACATTTTAGGACACTACGGACAATTTAACATGGCCAATCCACCTAACCC
Organism: Scyliorhinus canicula; assembly: GCF_902713615.1. Taxonomy (NCBI): domain Eukaryota; kingdom Metazoa; phylum Chordata; class Chondrichthyes; order Carcharhiniformes; family Scyliorhinidae; genus Scyliorhinus; species Scyliorhinus canicula. Next base: position 86,294,983 of record NC_052157.1, on the reverse strand, counting down.
GCACATCTTTGGACTGAGGGAGGAAACCGGAGCACCCGGAGGAAACCCATGCACACACAGGGAGTACGTGCAGACTCTGCACAGACAGTGACCCAGCCGGGAATCGAACCTGGGAACCTGGAGCTGTGAAGCATTTATGCTAACCACCATGCTACCGTGCTGCCCAACACAGCACGTCATTGGACGAGGTATTGAGTACAAGTGTCGGCAGGTCATGTTACAGTTGTATAGGACGTTGGTTATGCCACATTTGGAATACTTTCGTGCAGTTCTGGTCGCCACATTACCAGAAGGATGTGGATGCTTTAGAGAGGCTGCAGAGGAGGTTCACCAGGATATTGACTGGCATGGAGGGCGCTAGCTATGAAGAAAGGTTGAGTAGATTAGGATTGTTATCGTTGGAAAGACAGAGGTCGAGGGGGTACCTGATTGAGGTCTACAAAATTATGAGAGGTATGGGCCGGGTGGAAGCAGCAAGCGTTTTCTAAGAGGGGTGGTGTCAATGACAAGGGGTCACTATTTCAATGTGAGAGTGGGAAAGTTTCAAGGAGATGTGCGTGGAAAGTTTTTTACGCAGGGGGTGGTGGATGCCTGGAACCCTTTGCCAGCGGAGGTAGTAGAAGCGGATACGATAGCATCATTTAAGATGCATCTGGACAGATATTTGAACGGGCGGGCTACAGAGAGAAGTAGATCCTTGGAAAATAGGCAACAGGTTTAGATAAAGGATCTGTGTCAGCGCAGGCTGGGAGGGCTAAAGTGTCTGTTCCTGTGCTATAATGTTCTTTGTTCCTTGTTCTTTGTTCTTAAATTGACCTATAGTGTTAAAAGTTAATTTGGGTTCAGGGGACTAGGCCTTGTGCCGATCAGTGGTATGGTCAGTGCAGACTCGATGGCCGACTCGGTTCCTTCTGCACTGTACTGATTCTATGAGTCTTTGTTTCCATGTTGGTACATTTGATCGCAGATGCAGTGTGCGACTGTAATGCACAAACTGCTAGGGCTGAGTCAAATATAAAGACCCACATCTGTCCTGAGTTACGTTGGTCCCATTGAGACTTCAATTCGTTAATAGGAGTGAAAACGATACCCCATTTCAGCTGGGGTGATCACTCAGATCATTTGTCCCTGTGTTTGGATCACTTTTGTCTGACCAGCCATTAGCCATGGACGGAATGTGACGGCCTCTTTGATCCATACATTGCAGGTCAGTTGCATGCCCATAGTAGGGCCGTGTTCTTTTGCGTAAGTGGGAGTGGGCAATCAAATGACCAGATAGTAATGATAACGTTGCGTCTGGACATGGCAGGAAAGACCCCTATTTGAGGTGCTCGGCGGAGCGCACATAAAGCAAAGAATCCTGTTCGAACAGGGGGCGGCAGAGGAGTATGAATTGCGATTGAGAGTGGGCATTAGGATACTGCCACAGAGAAAGTGATTCGCAGTGGATCTAAAAGAGTTACACTGTCAGCATTAATATGCTCTGTAATGAAAGTATAATTTTGTCTGCCTGGCAAGTGGAGCTCAGAGCTGTATGTTCAAACAGAATGCGGTCAGAAAACAGATGGGAGATAGGGGACGCAGTGGAGTGGTGCAGCGTCGACAAACCTATCGCTCAGTTTTAGCAAAATTGAAGAGATAGTCATCGACCTCAGGAAGAAAAATACTGTACACACTCCTGCCAGCGTCAACGGAGCCGATATGGAGATGGTTGGCAGCTTCAAATACCGAGCGGTGCACATCGCCATAAATCTGTCCTGGTCCAGCCACGTCGTCGCTACCACCAAGAAAGCAAAACAGCGTCTGTACTTCCAGGAAACGTAGGACATTCGCCATGTTCACATTAACACGAACCAACGTGTACAGCTGCAGGATGGAAAGCAACCTAACTGGCTGCATCAGAGGCGTGTATCGCAACTACTCGGCCCAAGACCGCAAACAACTTCAGAGAGTCGTGAACACAGTCCAGCCCTCACAGTGACCTGCATCCCATCCACTGGATCAATCTACACTTCCCGCTGCCTGGGTGAAACGGGCAGCATACTCATTGACCCCTTCCAACCGGCTTACTCACTCTTCCAACTCCTTCCATCGGGCAGGAGATACAAAAGTCTGAGAACACGCAAGAATAGACTCAAAAACAGCTTCTTCCCCGCTGTGATCAGACACCTGAACAACCCTCTTATGGACTGACCTGATTAATACTACACCCATGTATGCTTCAGCCGATGTCGGTGTTTATGTAGTTACGTTGTGGACCTTGCTTTGCCATATTATGTATTTACTTTATTTTATTTTATTTTGTTGTACTAATGATCTTGTGAGCTCCTCGCAGAAAAATACTCTTCATTGTACCTCGATCCATTTGAAAATAAACAAAAGCAAAACAAAACAATTTGCATGTTGTTTAATGATTAATGGTGCGCCAGAGTGAAGAGATACGTGTGCAACGATTGAGTTAGGTTTGAAGTTTAAATATTATATTTCTTTTGTAATAATAACGTTTCATTTTTCAAAATAAGCAAGCGCCATTTTTCATTTAATCACACCTGGAGTGAATTGATCTTTCCACACAGCCATCAAGTTACACGATAATGTTGCGATTCTGGTCCATAATCTGAACCAACGTTGAGATCTGGTCTGGTATTCATTACACTTTATTGATGCATTTTTTAGTTGATTTCAAATGATAACAAATATCTCCCCGAAACGTTGTTCGGATTTCGGTTTTAAACAGTCTGAACAAGGTGTTTCAGAAATTTATTGGAAACTGCTCCTGTTAATCATACATTCTGTAACTTATATCATCTCTCCAGGTCAGGTTCCTCACATATCAATCTCATTTGGCTGACGAGTGGCAAGTTACTATCCTGCTGCACAGCTCCCAGGCAACGGCCATCTCCTTTGAGAGAGGATCCAAACACCGTTCTCCCCCACCCATCCTGCCCCCGCCTTCGAAACTCAATCGCATTACGATTGCTGAATCGCCGCAATCAACATCGTGGAGGTTACCATCAATCAGAAACTCAACTGGACTCGCCATATTAAGATGATAGTTACCAAAGCAGATGAAAGGCGAGCAATGCATCAGCGACGAACTCACATCATGAGCCACCCAAAGCCTGTCCACCAAATCAGGAGTGTATGAGGCGAAAAGAGCAGCGGCCAGAACAGTAGCACCACAAATGGCTCAATTGCTCAGCGGTTGAGTGCAATTTGGATGGGAGCGATGGTCGCATGTGACTATATGTAAAGGGAACCGAAAGCGCTCTGTGGATAAGAAGAGACCCCAGGATGGTCTATTACCTCCCAGGTGTCAGAGTCAAGGATGTCTCTTAACGAACAGAGGACACCCCGAAGGGGGAGGGTGAACTGCCAGAGGTCGATGTACCAACAGCATAGGCAGGATGAGGGGTGAGGTACTGCAGATGAATTTAAGGGAATTAGGGAGTACGCTAAAAAGTAGATCTTCTGCGGTTGTTAATCTCATGATTACTCCATGAGTCACGTGCCAGTGAGCCCAGAAATATTGGGATAGATCAGATAAACACGTGGTTAAGCTGGTGGTGTAGGAGGTAGGGTTTCAGATTTCTGAACCATTGGGAACTCTTCCTGTGTACGCGGGACATGGACAGGAAGGAGGCATTGCATCCAAAGTGGTGAGACACCAATATACTGACTGTGGGTGTTGCAGTGTCACTTGGGAGGATTTGAACTGGTATGGCAGGAGGGTGAGAACCGGAGTATTAGCACTGAATGTGTAAGAATTGAAAGGGAGATAGAGAACAAATATAAGAGAAGAGCATCACCCTCAGGCAGATCACATAAGGTGACAAATATGAGAAGGGAGATAGGGACTTGCCCTTAAATGCGCACAGCATACGGACCGATGTAAATGAGTTTGTTGCACACATTAGAATTGGCCAGTACGATGTCGTGGGCATCACTGAGACGTGGCTGCAAGTCGATCAGTGCTGGGCTCAATATGTGCAAGGATCTGTGTCCTATCGACAGGACAGGGCGATGGTCAAATGGGGCGAGTTGCATTGTTAGTAAGGAATTAAGTCAAATCGATAGCAATAAGCAACATAGGATTAGAAGGCACAGAATTACTGTGGGGAAAGTTGGTTAATCGCAAATTGTCGACAGAGCCTGATGGGATTTAACTATAGGTCCCCGAGCAATAGTCAGGATGCGGGACAGAAAATAAATCAGGAGATAGAAGAGACATGGATGAAAGGCAATGTTACAATTATCGTGGGCGTTGGGGGGAGGGGGGCGGAGGTTGGGGGGGGGGGGCTTCAATATGCAGGTGGACTGGAAAAATAAGTTTGGTCGTGGATCCCAAGAAAAAGGAACTTATAGAAGGCTGATAGATTTTGTTTTGGAGTAGCTTGTCACAGAGCCTACTAGGGAAATGGCAGTTCTGGATTTGTTGATGTGTAATGAAGCAGACTTGATTGGGGCACTTGAGGTTAAGAAAACCTTGCGGAGTAGTGACCACAACAGAATTGAATTTATCCGGCAGTTTGAGAGGGAGAAGCTGGAATCAGATGTAACGGTACTACAATTAAATAAGGGTAACTGCAAAGATATGAGGAGGAGCTGGATATAGTTGATTGGAAAAGGAGCCAAGGAGAGAAGACAGTGGAAAGCAAGGCACGAGTTTCTGGGGGCTATTCTTCGTGCAGACAGAAATTCATCCCGAGGAGGAGGAAACATTCTCAGGGAACGACAATGCATGCATGGCTGACGAATCAAGGACTGCATGCAAACAAAATGAAACAAAGTAGTAAGGATTAGTGGGAAGTCAGTGGATTTCGAAGCCTTTAAACCGAGCAGCAGACAACTAAAAAAGCACTGAGGTGGTAAAAGATGAAATATGAAATTGCACGGTTGCTAGTGATATGAACAAAGATGGGAAGAGGTTTCTTCAACATATAAATATAAGAGAGAGAAAAAATAGGCATTGGACCACTGAATAATGTGGCTGTAGATGTAATAATAGGAAACAAAGAAATGGCAGCTGAACTGAACAGTTACTATGGATCAGTCTTTACAGTGGAATACACCAAAGGGATTCCAGTGCTTCAGGAGAATCAGGGGTTAGAGCTGAATGCAGTGGCCATCACAAAGTAGAACGTCCCGGGGAAACTGAAAGGTCTGAAGGTGGATAAATAACCTAGACCGGATGGACTACACCCCAGGCTTCTAAAAGAGATAGCTGCGGAGATTGTTGCGGCTTTGATGGTGATCTGTCAAGGATGACTGGAGGCAGGAAGGGTTGCAGAGGAATGGAAAGTGGATAATGTAACACCGCTGTTCCACAAGGTAAGGAGGAAGAAGACGGGAACGTATTGGCCGTTTAGACTGATTTTGTTCATTGGTAAGGTTTTAGACATCAGTATTAAAGATCGCGGAGTACTTGGAGGTGCATGATAAACTAGGACTGAGTCAGCACTTCTTCGTCAAGGGGAGGTCATGTCTGACAAATCTTTGAGAGTTCCTTGAAGAAGTAACAAAGAAGTTAGACAAAGGAGAAGCAGCGGACGTGCTTTATTTTGATTTTAAGAACGCCTATGACAAGGTACCCCATCGAACACTGTAAAATAGGTTTGGACCCTGGAATGTTACGGATAACAGCCTGGCATGGGTAGAGGATGGATTGACTGTCAGAAGGCAGAGAGTGGGGATAAAGGTGTTTTTTTTAGGATGGCAGTCGGTGACTAGTGCTGTGCGGCATGTATCTGCACTGGAACCACATCTTTTCACAATGTACGTTAATAATATGAAAGAAAGCCCTGAAGGGGTTGTTGCTACGCTTGCAGATGATACAAAGTTCTACAGAGGGCAGATGGTGTTGAGGAAGCAGGAGGGTTGCAGAAGGAGCTGGACAGGCTGGGAGAGTGGGCAACGAAGTTGCAGATGGAATACAATGTGCAAAACTGCGTGGCTTTGGAATTTGGAAGGAGAAATTGAGGCACAGACTAGTTCTTTTTTCTAAATGGGAAATTCTGTGGAAATTAGAAGCCCAAGGGGACATGGGAGTCGTTGTTCAGGGTTCTCTTCCGGCTAACGTGAAGGTTCAGTCGGCAGTTAGGAAGGCTATTGAAAAGGCTGGCGTTAATGTCGAGAGGGTTAGAACACAAATCAAGTGATGCACGTCTGAGGCTACATAAGGCTCTGGTAAGAACCTATTTACAGTATTGTGAGCAGTTTTAGGCCCCGTATCTAAGGAAGGACAACGCTTGCATTTGAAAGGGTCGAGAGGAGGTTCACAAGAATGATCCCTGGAATGAAAAGCTGACGTAGGACGAACGGTTGAGGACTCTGGTTCTGTACTCGTTGGAATTTATAAGGACGATGGGGCTCGGATTTAAACCTCCAGGATAGAGCGAGGTCGGGATAGAATGGACGTGTAGATACTGTTTCCACTTGTAGGAAAAGTAGAAGCATAAGACACAGTGTCTGCCGAAAGAGACGATCCTTTAAAACAGAGATGAGGTGGTATTTCTTCAGCCAGACGATGGTAAATCGTCTAACCTTTTGCCACAGAAAGCCCTGGAGGCACAATTACTGAGTTCATTCAGGACAGAGGTAAATATGTTCTCATTTAATCGGGCATCAGCGGTCATGGGAGAGGGCAGAAGAATGGAGATGAGAAAAAAGCAGCCCTTACTGAATGACGGAACAAAATCGATGGGCCGAGTGGCATTATTCTTCTCCTATATCTTTCTGTCTTTTCGTCTAACATAATGTGATGCACTCTATTTCCATGATGAGGGAGTTCCAAAAACACTTTAGAAGCTCGACACCATGCAGCACAAAACAGTTTTTTTCATTTGTACGCATTACACAAACATTCAATTTATACACCACCGACAAACCGTGGCAGTCATGTTTACCATGCACATGATGCACTTCAGACACTCGCCAAAGTTCCTGCATTATCGCACTCGGAATTCAGCACCGTTGGCATACAGATGGACAACAACAACATAAAACTGGGAGCGCTATCACATAGAGGTCCCGTCCAATTCACTCACAAACATGACTTGGATTCTTTTCTCCGTTCCTTCACTGTCTCTTGGTCAATATTCTGGAACTCCCTACTTAACAGCACTGTGTGTGCACCTATTCCTCAAGGACTACAGCATTCGAAGATGACAACTTGAACTTGAGCATTACGACACGGAGGTTGTGGAGGTGGGGGGGGGGGATGAAAATGGCACCGTGCAGAAGGTTAGCGATTTTCATAGTCGCAGACATTCCAAATATGCTGGAAGCTCGGGGGCGACGTCGTTGCGTTCGCCAGTCTAATTTCACGGTGTTGAGCTTGAGGTACGCTGTGCCGCCGAGGGAGTAGACGTGGTTGGCGGTCATGGCTGTGCTGCAGCAGGACGAAAATTGCGCTTCAGTGGAGGGGTTTATGCATTTGCAGGTTGTTTCGCTCTCTATTCAAACATTCTAATTTTCGCTGGGGGTGAGGGGGTGGGGGGCGTCATTAGAGGCTTTGTACCATGTCGGGGGAGAAAATGGGAAAATAGATTTTTTATTGGATGATTATCTGATTTGATGAGCGTGTTTCGAAAAAAATATATGAAAAAAGAAAACGACTTCCATTCACCTTCTGAAGGGCAATTAGGGGTCGGGCAATAAATGCGAACATCACCAGCGACGCCAACATCCACAATTTGTTAATATATGCTTAAGGAAGTACTGTAGTGTAGCCAAACATTCTGCACCCCTTTTGCTCTATGGTAATCCTGCCTCGTACACGGTTTTCCAACACCACCATAATAAATGATAATATTCCTTGACGGTACATTGATCGTGTCTGTGCACCACGTGCCTTGAAACTCTTTCGCGCACTTCCTGCACATCCCCTCAGTGTTCGGTCCTTAATTAAGATTAACTGTCTTTAATTTCCATAGATAACGGAAAGTCGACATAATATTAATGAGTGATATCTCTTAACCCACAGTACTTGACGAGTTAAACAAAGGTAAGTAACCATTTGGGGCTACACGGGAATTCACACTATTGCTTTACAGAGCCAGGTGCCCAGGTTCGATTCTGATTGAATCACTGTATGTGTGGAGTCAGCATGTTCGCCCCCTGTCTGCGTTGGCTTCCTCCAGTTGCTCCGTTTTCCTTCCATAGACCAACGATGTGCAGGGTAGGTGGATTGGCCATGCTAAACTGCCCTACGTGTCCAGAAAATGTTGGATCGGATGACTGGGTTACGGAGATGGGGTAGAAGTGTGGGTATACAGAGGGTTCTCTTTGCAAGGGCCGGTGGGATTCGTGACATCGGAAGCGTATCTCACTCATAGCTATCCTATACATCTTTGAATCAGAATGACTGTTTTATTTCGCCAAGTGTCTCTCTTTTCGAGCACTAACGATCTTTCGAGGACGTTTATGTGTATTTTGTAGTCGTCGTTTGCCCGACCTGGCTTGTGAAATGAACAAGGTCTTTGAATTTGTCATTGTCTAACTGCCAGGGCGTTACCGATTTTCAGAGCTAAGAGGTCTCACGTATTCTGAAGGCCAGTTCTATTTGTGTCGTTCCATCCATGTCGACAATTTTTTATTAATTTATTTAGCCGGTTGTTGAAGTTTTACAAATGAGCAATTATATTCGTTCTCTGATACGGAAAATTAGGAAATTACCACGTTTATATTTGTTTTCACATTGAATCTTGATTCGACAGGTGCACGGCTATCGAGAAATTAGCGTTTTCTGCTTCATTTTACAATTGACTTTGAAAGATGTCACGTTTAAACTCATGGGACATATTACGTGTATTTGTTCTGCGACATTTTCATCTGCTTTTGGTCGAATGAAGTATCGGGATTAGACCTCTCATGTGGGGGGGGGGGGAGAAAGAGTGAAACTATTACTTTCCATATTCTGCAGGCTCAGTTCCAATTGTATATCCTGCGTTTTATATGTTTTGGATTTGAAGAGTGCGTTACCCTACAGTGGGTGCAGAGGTTATTTTGGAGTTGCCAGGCCGTACATTTTTAAAGCTGCCTAATTGGATCTACGAAACACTGCCTGCAGGACATCTCGCTTTATATCTCTTGGATATTCATCTGTCCTTTGACCAGTCTCGCTTCCACATGCACTTCGGTAACGTGTGGGTTGAAGTCCTCCGCGTTAGACAGATTAACAATAACCTAGGGTGTTAAAGTGGATTTTCATCTGTGCGGCATTCAAATCCAGAATATTTTCGCTTCTTTGCGCATTTGGCGTCATCCACATACATTTGCTTGGCGAATTTCCATTCGCCTGGAAAAGGACAGGTCCTTCGCTCCTGTCCTCTTGCACTTGGGACAGAATGTCTCGCATGATTATCGGAATATGATATTCTGCCAGTACGGTTGCTCGTTGGGCTGTCATAGATCATCTTTCCCATGGTATGAAATCATGTGATCCATTCATGTCCGGGTTCACACGCTTCCCTGCTGCCTTGTAACTCACGTACATATTCGGGATTAAAGACCAATGGCGGATGGGAAGCTCGACTCACATCGTAATGGCTTTCTAATTGAGAGGGGGGGAGCCAACTCACAATGGGCCAATTTGACCACTTGGTTTGTCCCCTTTTATTGGACCGTAAGTCCATAAGGCATGGCAGCAGAATTAGGCCATTCGACCCATGGAGGCTGCTACGCTATTAAATCATGGATTATATTTTTCCCATCTCCATCCTCCTGCCCTCTTCCCATAACTCCTGATTGCCTTACTGATCAAAACACTACCTATCGCTGTTCTAAAGACACTAAGTGATTTGGCCTCCACAGCCGTCTGTGTGTCAGAGTTCCAAAGATTCACCTCTCGCTGGTTGAATATATTGCACCTCATCTCTGTCTGAAACAATCGTCCCTTTAGTCTGCAATTGTGTCCTCTGCTTCTACTTTTTCCTACAAGTGGAAATATTATTTCCACGTCCACTCTATCCTGGCCACTAAGTATCCTGTATGTTTGAATACCATTATCGCTCATCCTTCTAAACTCCGACAAGCATATAGACAAAGTCCCCAACCATTCCGTATACGAAAAGCTTTTCATTCCAGGAACATTCTTGTGGTCCTCCTGTGGCTCCTGCCCAAGGCCATTGCATCCTTACACAGGTCCGGGGCCCACAACTGCTCACAATACTCCAAAATAAAGAGTTTGACCAGACCATCATATAGCCTGAGAAGTGCGTCCCTTGTCTAACCCTCTCGACATGAATGTTAACAATGCATTTCCCTTCCTAACGGCCGACTGAACCTCTACGTTAACCTTAAGAGAATAGTGAACACGGACTGTCAAGTCCCTTTGTGCTCCTGAGTTCCGAAGCATCTTTCCATTTGGAAAATCGTCTATGCCTCCATTTCTCATTCCAAAGTGCATAACCTCATCATTTTCTACATTGTATTCCATCTGTCACTGCTTTGCCCAGGCTCCGAGTTCGTCGAAGTCCTTTTGAAGCCTGCCGGCATCCTCAATACTACCTGGCCATCTACACATCTTTGTATCATCTGTAAACTTAGCGACAGTGTCTCCAGTCCTTCTTGCAGACAATTAATGTGTATTGCGAAAAGTTGTGGATCCAGCATGGACCCCTTAACACAACATTAGTATGAAACCGCTATGCGTGTTTAAAAATACGGCTGTACTTTCATTTCCAACAAGTGGCCAGAGAGGAGTCATGCAAAGTACCGAATCAATCAGTTTGTTCCTACAAAGTACAACATACTGATAGGTTGATCAATTAATTCCCGTCGATTGCGAGTAAACTGTCCTGAATCGCGGCATTAAACATTAGTTCCTCACCTAAATGCCTGCAAATCTTCGCTATGATATCGCTATTGACGTATCATGTTTGTCCAAACTACTTAAACATGCACTGCCGTAATGCTCTCCTAATTGATTTCATTTAAGATTTAAGACACAGCCTGAGACGAACTGATCTCTTCCTTCATCAGAATATAATTTATAATATTCAATTACCTATTGGCCAATTCAATTTAGGACTGGCTTGGCAGAGATCATGAGTTTTTCTTATTTTCTTGTACAAAATCAGTGGGCTCTGCTTTGAAAGCAGACCAAGCAGACCAGCAGCACGGTTCGATTCCCGTAACAGCCTCCCCGAATAGGCGCCGGAATGTGGCGACTAGGGGCTTTTCACAGTAACTTCATTTGAAGCCTACTCGTGACAATAAGCGATTTTCATAGGGGCTGGTTTAGCTCACCAGGCTAAATCGCTGGCTTTTAAAGCAGGCCAGCAGCACGGTTCAATTCCCGTACCAGCCTCCCCGGACAGGCGCCGGAATGTGGCTACTAGGGGCTTTTCACAGTCACTTCATCGAAGCCTACTCGTGACAATAAGCGATTTTCATTTTCATTTCTCCAGAGCTAGTAATTCCCTAAAAATACCTTTTAAAAAAAAATTAGATTACCTAATTATTTTTTCCAATTAACGGGCAATTTAGTGTGGGCAATCTACCTATTCTGCACATTTCCGGGTTTTGGGGGCGAAACCCATGCAGACAGGGGGAGAATGTGCAAACTCCACAGAGACAGTGACCCAGAGCCGGGATCGAACCTGGGACCTCAGCGCCGTGAGGCGGTTGTGCTAACTACTAGGCCACCGTGCTGCCCTGTCTAAAACTATCTTAAAAAGAGTCAGTCAACTCATTATGGCGACCTCAGCCACCAGTCTTTAGCAGTCTATCTTCCATTTAAAATGTCTCTTTATTATTGGTCTACTTTTCTGACAAGCATGCGACTATTCATTTGGTACACCACCTGCCATGCCTCTCGCCAATTATTTTTCTCCTGGTACTATTTCGCATCTGAATGTAAACCGTGTCCACAACTTGGTATCCTCAAATTAGGTGAGAAATTTCTGATGCACAAGTATCGCTGTCCAATCGTATGTCCTGCGCCTAACTCTCCATGATGGCTGTTTAATCCTACTTGTATATTTCTGGACTTCTTCTCTCAGTTCAGCTCTTTTATTTTGAATGCAAGGTGCACTGACATTCAGGACTTTCATTGTATTATCTATTACCTGTTGTTTCACCCGTTTATGTCCTATTAGATATAGCCTTTTCTGATTGTTTTAAATTTCCCATGTTAGGATGGCAGATGCCATTGCCCACAGGACACACAAGCTCCATGTGGGGATTTACTGTCGAAAATTATTACCTTTGGATTTTGATTCCATATTTTTCTTTGTTGAATTCAATTTACACCCAGCGACATGATGAAATAGGGTGCCTTCACTCTGAGATATGGATTATTGGTTTAAGGGATTACTAACTCAATGAATATAACAACAATTCCAAAACTCTTGTCCCATCACCAGCTCGTCCCAAATAGCCAGACTATCAATTTCAAAACATTTCTAATTCCATAGTTATGAGGCCAGAGAAGATTTTTTTGAGTAGACCTTCCGAAATGTATTGAGCACACTTTACCCTGCATCAGTCGCGGCGCTTCCCAGATCCCCACATGATGCACAACTTATTTCTAAGTTGGCAAGATCCTTGCTACCATCATGTATTCAGTCAACCTGGTCCACTGCCACGTACACAATTTATATGAAGGAACATGTTGATGTTCCAAAACCTGTAAGCTGGCTGCACCACCCCGTCCGCAATCGTGCGCTGTGCTGCGGAGTATTGTGCTATTCCCTTGGAAGAGACGATCCGCTTATGCCACTAGATTCACTTTTATTTTACCCCAGTAGAATGGATTACAATATCTATCTTTCAAGGTCATTTGGCTGATCATAACTGGTGCCCCTTTTTAATCCAAATAAGAAACAAATATCATTTTTTAACAATTTTCGTCAACTGCAAAATAGAGCGACTCTGCTTCTCTCCACGTCTCAACTTAATCTGGCCATACGTGTTAATGTCCTGATATCAAACAAGAAGCCCGTGTCCCAATAAATGTGGCGTCGGCCTTTCACATAGTGTACAGGTGAATTCCCGTCCTCCCTATTGCTCCACACCGACTGTAGTTCAGCCTCCAGTTGAAAAACTGACCGAAATTGCTCAAACGTGAAATATTAACTGCAGACGCCTTTGACCTGGACGAGTTCGTATCCAGTTTTAATCCACTTTGCATTAATTAATTCAATCTTGCAATTTACCTTCTCGAGTACATCATATTGATTTACCTCATCACCACTTTTTCCCACCTTTAGGGGGAGACTAAACCTTAGTCAGATACTCATCAAATACACATGTTCATCCCCTTTAGCAGACAAAGATCACTTCCTGAAAACCGAGATATTTGGGAAATATAAAAAGAAAATAGTACCTTGTTGAATCCCTTCCCTTACTCCACTAATTAAACAATTCTCAGCATTTTATTGCGAGTTGCATTTCTTACAATCAAACTGACCGAAAACACTTATTTTCTTAATCCACATAATGGAGGAAACTCCCAAGTATATGCATTCGAGCCCCTATCCACAACCAACATTTGCGATGCTAACGGAAAGTGATACATTCCTCCTAGCATGTTTCGATCATCTGGTCTGTTTCCTTATTTTATTGATACATGGTCTGCTATCCGCAGAAAAGTAACTCAACAGACAGTGACAGAGGGACACAGAGAACGATTCTGCTGACAACCCGCCAGCAGGAGAACAGGACAAATTAGTTCGTCAACTAGTTTATGGAACGAATGCACATTTTATATAAATTGAGGTGACTTTTCGTAAAATATCAGAATTAATGTTTGACACAATTGATTGGAATACATTACGACTGCCCATATTTGATACAGAAATTGCACAGCACTTAGACTTCATGAAGGTTCACAATTGGAAAGATTTCTTTGGAATATGCGATTTACGATTACAGCTCTTGATTGCAATGTCTTGTAATATTTCTTAAATACCTCGCCATTCACCGAAGGAATGAGCTGCGTTCCGAAAGCTCGTGTTGGAAACAAACCTGTTGGACTTTAAACTGGTGTTGTAAGACTTCTTAGTATAATATTTATTAGCCATGCTTTTTCATTTGAGACAGATGTGATTGCACCAGGAATCATGATCTCTAGTTTCACCATGATCTTGCCTGAGGGAGAGGGTTTTGGTCTGTGAAGGAGCAAAGCAAAGCCTGGTAGTGTTTACATGGATTAGTGAAGGCTGACGGAGGAACAGGACTCAGGTGCAAAAAAATATTCGGGACGGAAACACGACGGTTAGGAATAAACGTTTACTCTACTTTGAGTAGTCAATAACCAGAGGAATCGATTTACCGCAATAGAAGATTTGAACGGGATTCGAGGAAAATATTTAATTCTCCCCGGGGGAGCATATGAAACGAACTCCCTCAATGGTTCGTAGAGGTGGGAACGGAGAAGAAACACTGTGACGTGCGTTTTTATCTTTCCATCATAGAAAGCTAACGACCCAAGTACAGGAGAATGGATATTAAATAGCTATGTGTTTGATGTCCAGCTTGGCACAATGGACGGAATTGCCTATTTTTGCGTTCTGAAGGTCTATGACATGTGATGCATATTTCAATGATGAAATGTCATGCCATAAGCACATTTGATGGAAAAACTGACATATTCTGGTCGTGGCTGAACCTTCTTTTTACTGTGAATGGTGACTTAATTTTCCCGGATAAAGAAAAATCTTATATTAAAATTCCTACCTCTGATTTCACGTGCATGTTGCCTCACTCACCATATAATCATATTCTACAAGGTTCCTACAACTGGACACTCGAAAACGGGCCACCGCTAATTGTCGTTATTTCATGTCTCCGGAGTCTTATAGAATCATATAATTTACAGTGCAGAAGGAAGCCATTCGGCCCATCGAGTCTGCACCGGCTCTTGGAAAGAGGACCCTATCCAAGGTCAACATCGCCCCCTATCCCAATAACCCAATAACCTTGGAAAGAGGACCCTACCCAAGGTCAACATCTCCCCCTATCCCAATAACCCAATAACCCAGTAACCCCACCCAGCACTAAGGGCAATTTATCATCGCCAATCCTCCTAACATGCACATCTTTGGACTGTGGGATTCAACCGGAGCACCGAGAGGAATCCCACGCACACACGTGGAGGATGTGCAGACTTTGATCCAAGCCGGAATCGAACCTGGGACTGTGAATCCATTGTGTTATCCACAATGCTACGCTGTTGCCCACGGTCCCTACCCACGGTCCCATGTGCCTGTTTTGGGCTGCCAAAAGCGGAACTTTTAAGGCAACTTCCAATAGATCTCAGAACCACGACGTTAAGGTTGTCACACTGGAAAAAGGAAGAAGTCTTACAACACCAGGTTAAAGTCCAACAGGTTTGTTTCAAACACGAGCTTTCGGAGAACGGCTCCTTCTTCCTCACGGAGCCGTGCTCCGAAAGCTCGTGTTTGAAACAAACCTGTTGGACTTTAACCTGGTGTTGTAAGACTTCTTACTGTGCTCACCCCAGTCCAACGCCGGCATCTCCACATCATGGAAAAAGGAACACAGCGTGTTGATTAAACATCGGAAATATGGCATTATTTTGTTTCTGAGTTGATTACTAATCGTATTTGCTACCTGTAATCCAAGGTGATTAAAAATACAATTATTCTTTTTTCTGAATAACGTCTTTATGCTACTGCGACTGATTCCACGCTCTATCAATGAAATTACTTCTATCATAGTTTAATAATGTTAACATTTCTCATGTGCTAATTCGACGGTTTAAATAATAGATTGGTATCCCGATTACGAGTCGGGAGAATATGCGAAAATATCTGAGGCATTTTGTTTTAATTCTACTTATTTTCATCATGCTCGGAACTTCTATAGTTACGTCAAAAATGAGACAATTCCATGCCGTTAGATTGTTCGCAATTGTGAACCATATGGATTAAGTAGTGTAATGTTCCCACCGGAACGCCGGCCATGTTTTCGTCTTGAATATTAATTCATGCCTTTGGAATTTTCTACTGTGTATACGAGCATGGACTGATCTAAATTATTAATTTATGTTCTTCCAGTTCCCGCAGCTTACCGCGAGTGCAGAGAGGGTAAGGAAGAAAATCTCTTGTTCCTGTAACTCTTTGAAATTGGGAGACTGAATGATGGGAACCAATTATCTTTCGCAAATTAAATTAAAGTCTGTGGACAGCTTGAAGTCGAGATAAAAGTATCCACGATTTGTCCGCGCCGATTTAGAAATTGACATACATTGTGGATCGGCTAAAAATTATGCTTAACAAGGTATGCAGCTTTCTGGCGGCGATAGAGAGCGTAACTGTGAAAAAATGAATCGTACCGCAGAATCTACAGGAGACTGTGATTCACAGAGCGTTATTAACAGGGAAAAGTGCATTTATATAGAGAGACATAGACATTTTCGTTGGCAACATAAGGCAGAACCATACATCCAAGACACATATTTCTTTGTTTATAGAAAGGAGTTCTACTGAATAGAAAGAAATATGGCAGCAAATGTACTGGTATCCTTACTGTCAAAGCGTACGACGGCAGAATTTGATTACAGGTGGGCGGTTCGGCATCAGAGTGATCGAAGCACGTTATTCATCACAGAAGATAATTGTTTATAAATACGTTGGGACATACATAATCGTGAGAGGGTGGGACGGCGATATTTGAGTCAGATTAACTTAATGACATATACAACAATGGAGAGACAGAACATATAAACAATGCATAGACACATAGGTCAATGGTTGCCAAATAGTTGCCACTTTCAGCCTTTTTTCCTCGACGAACGGTGAGGCGAAGGCTCATGCAGATGCACCCGACGTGTTCGATCATTGTTCGTTAACCATACCTTACTAAATGCCCTGGACTCAGACATTGCGTTTTTTTTCCGATATCCTCAGTTTTAAAACAAAATTGCTGATTCGGCTGATATGCATTCAAGCATTAGGACTTTTAGGTGTTAGGTGGATTGGCCATGCTAAATTGCCCGTAGTGTCCTAATAAAAGTAAGGTTAAGGGGAGGGTTGTTGGGTTACCAGTATAGGGTGGATACGTGAGTTTGAGTAGGGTGATCATGGCTCGGCACAACATTGAGGGCCGAAGGGCCTGCTCTGTGCTGTACTGTTCTATTCTATGTTCTATGACTTATGGAGAAACACTCAAAGAAGCTTTTTGAAAAAAGAAACCAATTCTGCAGGGTGAGGTATGATTTACGTGGCAAAAAGCAAACAATAGGAGGCTACTTAAGCCGCTGCAAGGAGAGTCTTGTGGAATGCATCGGATATGGATGTTATGTTTTTAATTTGTTTGCGTCAGGAACTCTTACATTTTCTCACATTACTTCGTTGGGCTTATCGTGCTGCAGTGAAAAGGCTTGCAACAGTCGGTTTAACGTAACAGACAACATCGGACGAAATATCCAGAGACCTCGCTGTAAATCTTTCGGTTTCGCAGCAATGATGATGTCGTTTGAAGGGCCATCTATATCAATTGCGACGTGCTTACTGACTGAATTGCTCCAAGAAATATTCAACTCTTTAATTGCATACAGGCAACGTTTAGTGTTGACATTTTCCTGTTTGAGAAGACATATCAACAAAAACGCCTTCACGGTTAACTAATGACCCGGTTCTCTGGAATGTCCGTGTGAGTAAGCGAAGACTGCCAAAACGAGGGTCCCGAAATCGACACTATTTGAAAGAGCCTGAACCTGTACATAAGGAATAATATTTGGAGATTTTATTTACATATGTCCATAAAAAGCAAAAACCACAGATCAGAACAGAAAACTAAAATTTATTTCAAATCTATAAACTAATGAACATAGGAGGCAGAACTGTAAGATGTTTTACTTGGTGTCTGCAAAGAGTGGACGTGTCTGTTTATCAAATGGCTTGCCAGCTGTTCCTTGATGCAGAGCGAGTCCAACAACGTAGGATTGATTCCCGTATTGGCTGAAGCTCTTGGTCAACGCACTGTGTTCTCAAACCTGCCCATTTCCTGACGTGTGGCGACGCTCAGGTTAAATTACCACCAGTCACCTCTATCTGTCAATGAGGTAACATAAGAACATAAGAACATAAGAACTAGGAGCAGGAGTAGGCCATCTGGCCCCTCGAGCCTGCTCCACCATTCAATTAGATCATGGCTGATCTTTTGTGGACTCAGCTCCACTTTCCGGCCCGAACACCATAACCCTTAATCCCTTTATTCTTCAAAAAACTATCTATCTTTACCTTAAAAACATGTAACGAAGGAGCCTCAACTGCTTCACTGGGCAAGGAATTCCATAGATTCACAACCCTTTGGTAAGCAGTCTATAGTCATCTTCAACTGTGACTACTGAACTTTTTTACATTTTTAGAGTAATATCATAAATAAATAATATTCACAATTTTTTTCATAGGAACTGCGCTTCAAGGCAGTAATAATAATAATTTTTATTGTCACAAGTCGGCTTACCTTAACACTGCGATGAAGTTACCGTGAGAATACCCTAGTCGCCACATTTCGGAGCCTGTTCGGATACGCAGAGGAAGAATTCATCATGTCCAAATTACCTAACTGCGCATCTTTTGAGACATGTGGGAAGAAACTGGAGCACCCGGAGGTAACCTAGGCAGAACTGGGAGAAGTTGCAGACTCTGCACACAGTGACCGGAGCCGGTAAACGAACCTCGGAGCCTGGCGCTGTGAAGAACCTGTGATAACCACTGTGCTATCGTACCACGTATGGTAGCTAATGGATTTACCATCGTTTTTGGCCTCCATTTCGCTTTGCCTGTATTGCTGTAAATATTTCCCCCTTATGTACCCCCTCCTTACTCTCTCCTTCTCTGTCCCATCGACATACCGACCGGCACACGGACACAGGATACTACTATAAAAATAAACGTGAGTAGTGTGTGGAATTTTACATTCTCAGACATAATATTTTGCAAAATGTACTACAATCTTCAGGCAATGTAGTTTTTTAACTCAATTTCTCGTTTTATTTATTATAGGTTTGAGGGCAGGGTCATTTCAAAATGTACCAAATCTGACTATCAGGAAACATAAACACAATGAACAACTGTTTTCATGTGGTCGCTAACTGGGCTACAAGTTTCCAAGGGGTAAAATGAAATAAACAACTTGACTGATTATGGGTTTGTTGATTTGTATATCTAGTGAGAAAGAGGGAGATGTGTTTTGTTTGCATTTTCATTTATTCATATTCCTTTCCCCGCCATCTCGGCAGCCTGAAGTCCAGGAGGTGAAAAGCTACACAAGAACAATGCTGCTTGAACAGCTCCAAGTGTAAAATTACACGGAAGACATTATTTTATTTGTGCGAATTAATGTTAGGGAGAGTGCCACAGATTTGAGCATTAGATAAAAACAAAATTATTTTAATTTCTGGAATTTTTAGGAAATGGAAAATAAGGGATACTTGGATCAGTTGATGCCAAGCAAAGCAAGGTTGGGAAAATAAATTATCATAAAATATTTATAATGCAATGGATGCAACATGAACGCACGGCTGGCTCGTTCAAAATACGTAGCATGTCAAACGACAAACGCTGCCGAAGTTCCGATCATCGACGAACGTATGCAATGTCAACACTTGCAGAATAATGGTTTCCGCGTTGTGGAAAAATCCACATACGGGACAATATGACCAAAGGTCCATGTAGTCCTTGAATACTAATGTATTTGAGCCAGGCGTGAAGTGGCAGGGCAGTCATGTTAGATATTCAAGAACACGTACTGATGGTAAAATTTATTGAGCGTGTTGTTGAGTATAGATGGAATGACGAACTGATGGAAATGTATCTAATGATTGGCAGGCCACATATCTAATTCTGCTTAGAACATGATTACTATATTACAACAAAAGCATGTTTGTTGTGGAGGGATGCAGAGTGAGGTTTTACACGATTGCAGTCAGTGTTTCAAAATGTCAGCTGTGAGAGATTTCATTGGCTGAAGTCATTTTTTTTTCAAAATATGAGACTAAGTAGTGACTTACCTTCGCCTTGGGAAGTCTAGATAAGGTATTCAAGTTGAGACAATTCCCACCGACTGCGGGAGGTAGACATATATAGATGACGATTGAGAGCTATACTGAGAGCTACTAAATTAGCAAAATAAAATAAAATGAGGTTAGCAAAAACTATATTTGCAACGTCATGCTGTAAACAATGTATCTGAACGAAGCCACGAGCTTCATTGTGCTGAACTGGTCTTCGGTTTTTTTAGGAATTTGTTGTCCAAATTAATTTGTTTGTTGATATTTGAAGCACAAATTACCAGCAATACGAATTTTACAACTGTGCTTATCCAAATTGTTGGCTTCAACTTGCAATGTGTTGTGGAATACACGGCCTGCAATTGGTTATAACATGACTCCATTATAGCATCAACGAATGTCAGAATGGTAATGGTCCAGAGAGCGGCCAGGCTGTTCTTCGATGTTTGCAAAGCCCCTCTGAAGCAGCATTCGAATGATTCCACTCTCCTGTCTTAATTCTGCAATATTTAAACAAAAACATAATTTATTGAAATATGCAGGCAATATGCATTGTGCGGAGCTACCTATTCAGTGTAATATCTATGAACCTTGTTTACTCAAACACCTGCGATATGGCTGTGGTCAAAGCATCAGCTTTTGGCTCTATCCTGACAGACTAAACCTTGAGCTGAGCTAAGCAAGCCTTGATTTTTAAATTGTTGATCTCAAATTTATGTACAAAGTGACTTGTAGCCAATGTTTGTCAGTACCTCCAATTCCAGAACCTCAACAAGTTCATGTTCTTGTCACTGCACTGATTGAAATGTCAGTTTCCCAGATATGAAAAGTCAATATTTCAGTTGTGCAAACGAACCCCTCCGGTGTTCCATTCAAAGCAGAACCAATACGCTAAATCGATTTTGTCACTTCACAGAAAGAGCAAACATATGGCTATATTTCTCATTGATATCTCCGGTGTTTGAGATCAAGTTCAGGTTGGCAGCGGTGCACAAAGAACTTTGCAATTTTTTTTTCCAATTGCCATGATGTCTGTGAGAACAATATAAGCACAACCTACTTTAGGCCACACAGTCTCTACTTCACATGATTTCGACCACCGCGACATATTAATAAAGCTGTCAATGTATCATAAGTCCACACAACAATAAGACATAGAAGCAGAATTGGACCACGGAGCCCATTGAGTCTGCTCCGCCTTTCAATCATGGCCGATATTTCCCTCATCCCCTTTGTCATGCCTTCTCCCAATAACCCCTGAACACTTTATTGATCAAAAACCTATCTGTCGCTGCCTAAAGTCATTGAGTGAATTGGCCGCCACGGTCTTATGCGGCCGAGTTCCACAGATCCAACACTCTCTGGCTGAAGAAATTCCACCTCATCTCTGTTTTGAAGGATTGTCCCTATACCTTGAGTTTGTGTCTTCTGGTCCTAGTTCTTCCTCCTAATGGGAACATCCTCTCGATGCCCACTCTATCCAGGCATCGCAGTGATCCACACGTCTCAATACGATTCTCCCACATCCTTCGAAACTCTAACGTGTACAGAGCCAGAGTCCTGAACCGTTCAAAGGGCCAGTGTCCCAGGTTCGATTCCCCGCTGGGTTACTGTCGGTGTGCAGTATGCACATTCTCCCTGTGTCTGCGTGGTTTTCCTCTGGGTGTGCCGGTTTCCTCCCGCTGTCCAAAGACGTGTAGGTTAGTTGCATTGCGTATACGAAACTGCCTTTAATATCCGCAAGATATTAGGAGGGGCTATTAGGTTACGATGATAGGGTGGAAGTGACATTAATAGCGAGGCAACAGAAGGGAGAATGAGCGCAAACGTGGCGGCGAGAAGGCACACACTGCGGAAAGGGGCTGTGAGCATACGGAACAGCGGACGCACGATGCGAGGCGATTGGCCCGGCGAAAAAGGCGAGGGAGCAACCGGGGACCCATACAGAGGAGTATGAACAGGTAGCACCCCACTCCAAAGCCCCACGAAAACTTCGGGGGATGACAGGCACTAAAAAATCTAATTTCCATCCGGTAGTCGACAAAAAAAGATCTCCAGGTGGTGTTGAAGGAGGTGGTGACGGAAGAGATGGCTGCCAAGAAGCGCACAATTGACGGGCTGGGAAAGAAGCTGGTCGCCCAGGAAAGGACGTTTTTATCCTCGAATTTGTTGCAACAGAGCAGCGTGAAGAGATCGTGGCTCTGGAGACCGGGGTGTAGAGGTTCGTGGCGGCTCAAGGGAACCTGAGGCAAAAGGTCGAGGACCAGAAAAACAGGTCCAGGCGACAGAAGGCATATATTGGGGGTCTGCAAAAGAGGCTGGAGGGACGGGACCCAACGGGCTACATGGCCGACATGCAGGTAAACCTGTTCGAGATTAACAGCTTCCCAAACTCCACAGAACGCAATAGGCACACATGTCGCTCCGGCAAAAACCCAATGAATGGGGAGGAGCCGAGCGACCATGGTGAATCTGTAAGTGGACAAGAACCGAGAAATGAACATTAGCTGTACTCGACAGACAAAGTCGTGCTCGTTGTAAGAACACAGCATGGAAGCTCTATAAACACATTAGGGCTGACCTTCCGAATAAAAGGGCCGAATTCAATAAGTCGAAACTTGTGCTCTACAATAGCGTGGTGAGGTTCGGCATAGTCTTCCCGGCCCGTCTGTGGGTCACCTATAAATAAAAGGAAGAGTACATTAGCACCCAGAGGTCTGAGTGTTAGTGAAACCAACAGTCTAGAGAAGGGGCCTCACGGTAGCATGGTGGTTAGCATCAATGCTTCACAGCTCCAGGGTCCCAGGTTCGATTCCCGGCTGGGTCACTGTCTGTGTGGAGTCTGCACGTCCTCCCCGTGTGTGCGTGGGTTTCCTCCGGGTGCTCCGGTTTCCTCCCACAGTCCAAAGATATGCGGGTTAGGTGGATTGGCCATGCTAAATTGCCCGTAGTGTAAGGTTAATGGGGGGATTGTTGGGTTACGGGTATACGGGTTACGTGGGTTTGAGTAGGGTGATCATTGCTCGGCACAACATCGAGGGCCGAAGGGCCTGTTCTGTGCTGTACTGTTCTATGTCTATGTCTATGTCTATGTCTATGTCTATGGAGCTACGGTGAGAACAACGGAGAAAAAGAGGGAAAGTGGTGGCCTAAACTGCACCAAGAGCTGCTTCAAGGACTCTGTTTGCGCGGGTCTCTGCTGCCAAGTTCTCGAACTAATATAGGAGGAAAGAGAAAGGGAAGCGAGGGTAGGGGGAACAGGTGAGGTTATGAGGAAAGGAACGGAGAGGGGCAGACAGAACAGAGCAGAGCGAGACCAGCCTAGGGGGAGGAGGCGAGGTACTAGAAGGGAGGGCTTAGCACTGGAAAACAACATGTAAAGGGTGCTTCGACGCACCACTCAAGCAGAGGGAACGTCTGACCAAGGGCGGGGGCGGGTTGTGGCAAGGCTAAAGAGGGGCGAAAATTACAAGTATGGGACTGGTGACAGAGAGGACAAGAGAGAACAGGTGTGTGGTCACGGAACAGGAAAAGAGCAGAAGAATAGGAAAGGATTGGCAGCGAGACAGATACAGTCCCCAGAAGGCATGGAGCAGGCAAGGAAATCAGGATGGCGCCGCAAGCAGCCAGTTTGGAGGCTTTAAACAAAGTGAAGACCTGTAGTGCTGGGGCGCACCCTAGCGTCGTACACAAAGTTGGCGGATATGTTGTGTGCCCCCTGGACGGAGCGAAACCCCAGAGCGCAGAGGACCGACCTCATGGGGATAGCGGCGACCATGGCCATTTTGGACGATTCT
Organism: Scyliorhinus canicula; assembly: GCF_902713615.1. NCBI lineage: Eukaryota > Metazoa > Chordata > Chondrichthyes > Carcharhiniformes > Scyliorhinidae > Scyliorhinus > Scyliorhinus canicula. The sequence goes on along the minus strand of NC_052157.1, from coordinate 86,271,199 downwards.
GGAACAAAGGGAATCCCCGGAGTGCAGGGACACGTTCACCAGGTAAGTTCATCCCGCGGAATGGATGTTCAGAATCACCCACACACCCCACCGCCACCAGCACAGTCACCTGGAACGTACGTGCACTTAATGGCTCAGTGAAATGATCCAGAGTCTTCGACCACCTGTGAAACCTGCAAGCAGACATAGTATACCTACAGGAGACACACGTAAGGGACAAGGACAGACTACAGTTAAGGAAGGGCTGGGTGGGTCAGATGTGTCATTCATGATATGGAACGAGGACTTGGGGAGAGGCCATACGATCAACAAGAGGACAAGATTTACCGAGACTAGGACGTTTACAGACACAGTGTCATGGGCAGCGATGTCCAGGAAGGTGCACCGGTAGTACTGGTAAATGTATACGTTCAGAACTGGGATGACGCAGACTTCATAAAAAAGACCATTGCGGGAAGCCCGACATTGACACGGACCGACCGATTCTGGGGGGGGGGGGGGGGGGGGGGGCGAAATTAACTGCGCACAGGACTCACTGACCGAGGGATCAAACTGCAAAACTGTGGAAAAGAAATGATGTGGAGATGCCGGCGTTGGACTGGGGTGAGCACAGTAAGAAGTCTTACAACACCAGGTTAAAGTCCAACAGGTTTGTTTCAAACACGAGCTTTCGGAGCACGGCTCCTTCACCTGAAGAAGGAGCCGTGCTCCGAAAGCTCGTGTTTGAAACAAACCTGTTGGACTTTAACCTGGTGTTGTAAGACTTCTTACTGTGGAAAAGAAAGGCATTGCTAAGGAACTGGGAGCAATTGGGGGCGTTGGACATGTGGATATTCCTGCGTTGGGAGAGAAATAATTCTCGTTTTTTTTCCCAATATGCGCAAGGTATATCCCATATTGCCTTCATTGTTGTGGGGAAATCCGTGCATCCAGAAATTACAGAAGCAGAACACTCTGCGGTAGTCATTCCCAACGATGCTCCGTACTACGTGGATTGAGGTCGGAGACGGGCCATGCACAGCGCCCGGCAAGGACGATGGACATGGACCTTCTGGCCGACAATGCCTTCTGCCCATAAATATTGCAGGCCATAAGCGACTACCTGACTAACAACCGGGACAGGGAAACCTCACCTGCACATTCTGGGAGCCATTGAAGGCTCTCCAGGGCAAATCAGGGCAACAAGGCACGCAGAAATCTGGAAGAGAGGGAGGCCAGCCAACAGCTGATCGACTAATTGAAGAAACCCGGTGGAGAGGAAACGGTTATAAATGGACATTAACTTGTTATCCACTACGAAAGCAGTGTACCAACTCTGTGAGACACGGGGGACCGTTTACGAACAAGGAGAAAGGGACTGCCTGGCTCTCTCAGCTGACAAAGCAGGCAGCCACGGGAGAAATAACGCAGATAAGGCAACACAGAGATAGATTGCTACTAGAAACACAGTAGGTCAGTCAAGCATTTGAGACCTTCTACCGAGGATTGTACACCTCAGAATCCCTCGATGGGGACGTGAGCACGGCACACTTCCTCGACGGACTGGAAATGCCGGTTGTTGAGGAGGACACACGGGGTGAACTGTAAACACCAATAGATCTGGGAGAAAAGAATAATGGAAAGCATCAACTCCGTGAAGGCAGGGAAGGTGCCTGGCCTAATGGGTTCCCGGCGGACTTCTACAAAAAAATCGCACCGCCCCTGGCAGGACATGTTTGCACACTTGTTGGCAAGGGCCACTCTGCTTGCCATGCTAGCGTAGGCGGCAATCTCACTGATTAAAAAAAAGTCAAATACCCAACGGGATGTGGATCATATAGAACCATTTTGTTGCTTAATATGGATGCGAAAATACTCGCAAACGTGCTGGACGAAAGGCTCGAGAACGCGTATCGGAAGGGATTGCTGAATTCCAGACAGGAGTCGTCATTGTTATGAAACTCACTGCGAATATCAGGCGCCCGATGAACGTAATAATGACCCCACAAATATCAGGCGCCTGATCAGAGGAATAATGACCACATCCGGGGAGAGACGACCAGAGATGATCATCTCCCTGAACGCAGAATAGGCTGTTGATGGAGGCAAACGGAAGTACCTCCTTGTGGTATTGGAATTCATTAGGCTCGGAGCAGGATTCAATGCCTGGGTGAGGCTCCTGTACAAGCCAGCACCCGCGCGGTCGAACTAACACCACCAACTCTGAATACCTCCAGCTACAAAGAGGCATAAGGCAAGGATGCCCACTGTCCACGTTCTAGTTTTCATTAGCAATCAACCGCCTGGTGAGAGCCCTACGGGGTCTAAACAACTGGAATGGCATAAATAAAGGATGCAGAGAGCACAGAATGTTTCTCTATGCAGGTGACCTGCTCCTGTACCTCTCAAAGCCACAGTATGGTGTGAAAGCTACCATGATAATCGTTGAACAGTTCAGAACCTTCTCATTGGCAAACAAAGCATGGACAAAAGACAGGCATTTCCAGTGAACCCAACGGCCGGAGGGACAAAGCTGGAGGGAATCCCGTTCAAAATAGCCCAAATCAGATTCATATGAACCAAATAGCCAGAGACTTGGCACAGATGGAACCTGACAAATCTGACGGAGAAGGAAAGAAAAGGCCTACAGAGGTGTCACTCACTCCCATGCTGCCTGACGGGGAGAATGCAGACGATCAACATGAACGTGCTGCCGAGGTTCATCTTCTTGCTCAGATTCATAACGATTTTCATCGCCAAGCCCTTCTTCCAGCACTCAGATTGCCTAATTATGGCGTTTGCGTGTGGGGCGGGTGGGGGGGGGGGGGGGGGGGGGGAGAGTGGATCAAAAACCCTCGCGTCTCCAAATCAACAATGCAACTGAGTAAAATTAAGGAAGGTCTGGCAAAGCCAAACATGAAAGATTACCACTGGTCAGCAACTGTGGAAAGAGCGAGCGGATGGGTGCACGAGCCAAACTCAAAAGGGGTTTAGAAGGAGGAGGTCTCCTGAAAGGGACGGCTCTCCGGGCCCAGGCCATGGATGCACTCCCATCCGCCTTGGCAAAATACAAATTGAGCCAATTGGTAATGGTGACTGTGAAAACGTGGGGCCAGCTGCGACAAACGTTTGGTGAATCCGCGATGTTTCCCATGACCTCCAGGTCCGGAAAACACAGATTCCCGCTAGCCATGCCAGACACAAGGTTTAGAAAATGGAGACAGGACGAGTGAACGCTGATAGTTGGGGACTTCTACGTCAAGCACAGACTAGCGACGCTGAATAAACTGTCGGAGGCATGGGAATTGCGGACAGGTGGAAACACTTACAAATAAAACATGTCCTCCGCAAAGGGACAGTAGAAAATCCCAGAGTCCCTGATATTACAGAATTAGACGACATGATGACGACAGACAGTAAGGAAAGGGCGCTGTAGGAGAATGTGCGGCAGCTACGAGACTGAGCCCGATCACCACTGGAGCTGACTAGATGAAAATATGAGGGCGAACTGTGGACAGAAGTAGGGTGGCGACTCTGGAGCGAAATATTGAACAGGGCCAAATCCACCTTCTCTTGTGCAAGGCTCAGGCTCATTCAGTTCACAGTGGTGCAGAGATGACACCTGACGAGAACCCGAATGATCAGTTTCTCCAGGGAGATGAAGGATACATGTTAACGGTGTTGTAGGGGGCCGGCCATCCACGCCCAAATGTTCTCAGCATCACTCGACTTTGCCGTGTTCTGGACAGCCCTGTTATGTCCAAGATTGTGGGAGTGAGTGTGAAGCCATGGCAAAATGTGGCAATCTTCGGTGTATCGGAGCCGCCAGAGCTATACAAGGGGAAAAGGGCCGATGCCCAAGCTTTCGCTTCCCTATTCGCACGCCGATGAATCCTGCTCGCCTGGCGATCATCAGTACCACCAGCATGCTACAGACTGACTTGCCGAACTTCGAAATTTCTGCACCTGGCAAAGATGAAATAGTTCATCAGAAGGCCCGAGGAAGGCTTCCTTACTGCATGAGGGACATTTGTTAGTCTGTTCCAAGACCTGTTTGTGGCCAACAACAGCCAGTAGAGGGGGTACTGGAAGGATCAGAGAGTAATAAAAAAAAATACAAGGAGACACGCCAGTGACGCACAAACGAACGGGGGTGGGGCGGGGGGGGGGGGGGGGGTGGCCCGTAGAGAGTCTGAGACGGGACAAAGGGGACAACACGGGGAGTGGGGGCGGTGGTACCGCGCCGTCACCTTCCCCCTCACCACCACCACTCATAGACCAGAAAAAACGGCTGAAGTCGATCACGGGAGATGATAAGAGTGGAGCATGGAAAAGCCGTTACACATTCCCGCATCTACCGGAAAGGATAGCAGGGTGGAGCGCGGCAAGAGACTGCGAGGGGCGTGGGTGTACAGCTGTGGAGGGGAGGATTCGCCGAACTTGACGGCAGAAATCTGTAAAAAAGTAAAGTATGATCAAAGTATTTTTGTATTAATCTGATATAAATAAACATCAAAGTCAATGTGCATAATGTTAACGTGCTAATAAAAAGAGGTCAACGCAAATCTTAGCAATGACGGAAGTCGCCCTAACTGGCCTATAATTTCCTGTCTTCCGTCTCCCTCCCTCCCTAAGGAGCGGTGTTGTATTGGCCATTTTACAATCGACTAGGGCCCTCCCTGCTTCCAATGATTCGTCAAAGATCACCGCAAATGCCTCCACAATTTACTCAGATCGCTCTGATAGAACTTCATGGGTTTTCGATCCAGTCCTGGTGATGTATTCACCGTCAGACCTGTCAGTGTTCCCAGACACGTCTCCTTATAGATAGCCACTACACTCAGATGCGGCCCATGTTTCTCCTAGAGCATTGGCATCCTACTAATGTCTTCCACCGTGGACACTGACATAAATTAACTATTCAGTTCCTCTCATTTCTTGTTTCCTAATATTACTTCTCCAGTCACATTTTCTCGTCGTCTAATGTCTATTTTAGATAACACAAAACTCTTCCTATCTTATTTTCTGTTAGAAGCTAGCTTTCACTCATATCTCATCCCTATCCCTGTCATGTGAATGCCACTTTAAGAAAAGTTTGTCTTTTGAAGTAGCTGCAATGATGTCATTCTGTTGTTGGAGTTGGGCTGTTGTTCGATCTGTTTACTTACGGTTTTGAGCTGGGAGATGTTTGTAGCTCTGTGTTTTACTTTCGTTTTAAACAGTTGGAGAGCTGCATTCAAACCAGCAGATGTATGTTTGGTCTCTTTCTCTCTGCACGGTAAATAATGTCTCCTGATTGCTTACTGATTTCCAAGTAATACCTGTTTCTGAAGGAAATGTAAACCTACTGTCTTTGTTCAAACGTGTTTTGACTGATGGAAGTTGTTAGGGCAGTTATTAAGGTTTGTCTATAGAGTACTGTATATTTATAGGGGTTATGCGGATTGGGAGTTGATAAGACGTTTACTGTGTGTTTATGAAATGTTAACATATAATAAACATTGTTTTTGTCAAAAATACGTTTAGCTCTCTGTTGCTTCACACCTGAAGAGTGGGTCCTTTCTACTCCCCTTAAACAAATCTATCAAAGGATGTGGGTCAGGTAAACTCGATGATATTGCTGATGTTCTCTAAATCATGTTTCATGATAAATTGTGGGCTCAAGAGGTACAAGTCTCTCTTTCGTGTTTGGGTTTGCTTAAAGAACGTAAAGACAGCGAGAGGTGAGCATAGTTGTGTTTGGATTTCAGGTGTGGTACTACAGTTTCAGTATGGAGTGTTTTGTGGACAATGGCTCCTTAAGAGGTCGTAAGGTTTTGTGGGTGGAGAAGGTCACATGCAGTACCTTCCGAACAGATACTAATAAAAGGCTTTCAGATTTGGCAAAACCATTGCAGTTAACGTTACCTGACAGCATACGAACAAAGAGGTCCTTACGGTGGCTGAGCATTTAAAATTGCCTGAGATTCAGTCTAACTCATTAGAAATTTCAAAACTTCAGTTACAGATTAAACAACTTGAACACGAAAAAGAATTAAAGCAGGTTCAACACGAAATGAGTCGGTTAGGAAAGGAGAGAGAAGATACAAAACAAGAAATAACAGCCCTGGCAGATCAACAAGAAAGAGAAAGGGAGGTACAGTCAGAGAAAAATAAATAGGAACAGAGGAAAGGGAAAAAGTGAAAAGGATTGAACGTCAGAAAATGACCATGAAACATCACAGTCAGTTCAAGTTGGCGGATGTAAAAGGAAACATGCAGTTGGAGGATAGTAACGAGGATAAAGAGAAAGTGGCAAAGTCGAAGACTTGTTGAGGATATATTTAAATAGGTTCAAGCATTGCCAAGATTTGATAAGAAGGATATAGAAGACTTTTTCATTTGATTTGAGAACGGAGCTAAACAAATAACATGGTCACAGATCATATGGATATGACTGATCGAAACAAAGCTGGGAGCGAGGGCTAGTAAAGTGACTGCATCACTATCAGAGGAGGTAGCTGGAAAGTATGGGGAGGTGAAAAAACACCTCAGTCGCAAATAAACTGGTGCCTGAAACCTACAGAAAAAGCATTAGAAATTTAAGGAAAGAACGTGGTCAAACATACGTGGTGTTTGAAAGGATCCAACAGAGTAATTTTGATAGCTGGATAACGGAAGATAGACCAAACATATGAAGCGCTCAGAGAAATTATACTTTCGCAGAAGTGTCAACATTCAATTGTTGATGTCGTGGCAACTCACGTGGAAGAGCAGAGACGTGGAAGAGCAGAGCGTTAAAACTACGAGGTTCTTAGCATAAATGGCGGATTATTCTCAATTAGTTCATAAAACAGAACTTGGTTTACGTCATTAGTTTAAGTCTGTGAGGGATAGAAACTGGAGGAAATAGAAATACTCAATTGGAAGAGGCCAAGGAGATCTGATGGGAGATAATAAGGAGAGTGTACCTCAGCTTAAAAAAGAAATCGAGGAGGGTGGTAGAGAAATAAAACATTTCAAATGCTTCCATTGTAATAAACCAGGCCATGTAACGTCACAGTTTTGTTAGATGAGTGAAAGCACTGGGAATGCTGATGTGCTCAAACAAGATGAACCAGTGGAGTTATTAAGGTGGTAAATGAAAGCCCACGTGAAGCAAAGAAGGTGCAAAACACTGTACTTCCTGATCAAGAGATTATTTGTAAGAAGGTGCCAGATTTGTTTGAAGAATTTACTTGTGTGTGTAGTGTTTACTCTTGTGTACCAGGTGATAGAACATAGAACATATAACAGTACAGCACAGAACAGGCCCTTCGGCCCTAGATGTTGTGCCGAGCAATGATCACCCTACTTAAACCCACGTAACCCGTATACCCGTAACCCAACAATCCCCCCATTAACCTTACACTACGGGCAATTTAGCATGGCCAAACCACCTAACCCGCACATCTTTGGACTGTGGGAGGAAACCGGAGCACCCGGAGGAAACCCACGCACACACGGGGAGGACGTGCAGACTCCACACAGATAGTGACCCAGCCGGGAATCGAACCTGGGACCCTGGAGCTGTGAAGTTGTAGGTAAAGAAGTTGCAATTTTGAGAGATACGGGGGCTAGTCAATGTTTGATGGTAAGAAATGATGAGTTATGTAATTTGGGAGCAATATTGCTCAAACAGGTGGGAATATGCAGAATTAAAGGCGAGAAGTGTCGTGTTCCATTACATAAGGGAATGTTGGAAAGTCCAGTGAAGAAAGGTGAAATGGTAGCAGGAGTAAAAGATAAATGATCTTCTCCGAGAATACAGTTCAGCTTGCGTAATGATATAGCAGGATCGCAGGTGGGGTTGATTCCTACTGTGATTGATACGCCAACGGAAAATCAGACAACTGAAGTGCTGAAGGACGATTATCCTGGGATTTTTACAGACAACACTGTCGCAAAGTCACAGGTTAAGAAAAGAGGAGAAATCAAAGAATGAAGATAAAGTTGATGTTCAATCATCAGAAACGATTTTTGATTAGAAGGTTGTAAAATAACAAGAATAGGTGGAGGATGAGGCCGATATTTTTAGTTTAGGAAATATGGTCGAGTTATAACAGAAAGATATAGAAATAAAACGGATGTATCAGAACGCATACCCCGAAGAGGAATCTAAGTGCATGCCAGAAGGTTAATACCATAAGAATGATATCTTGATGAGAAAATGGAGATCTTAACACTAAAAAGTGGGCAGACGTTCATCAACTTGCATTGCTGGTAGAGTATAGAGAGGATGTATTGCGACGAGCACATGAGGTACCAGTGGGAGGCCATTTGGGAATAAGGAAATCTCAAGCTAAATTACAAATACGTTTTATTGTCCTGCTGGATTGCGGAAAAATTAATTATATTTTGCCGATCATATTTTTAAAAATAAATGTAGTGTTCCCAATTAATTCTTTACAATTAAGGGTCAATTTAGTGTGGCCAATCCACCTAACCTGCACATCTTTGTGTTGTGGGGGAGAAACCGACGGACACACGGGGGGGGGGGGACGTGCAAAGTCCACACGGACAGTGACCCAGAGTCGGGTTCGAACCTGGGAACTCAGCGCCGTGAGGGTGAAGTGCAAACCCGCTTCGCCACCGTTCTGCCAATTTTGTCGATCATGTCGCGAATGTCAAGTGATAGGGAAACCGCAAGCAGTCATAAAATTAGCGTCCTTAATACCCATTACAACATTTGAGCAACGGTGTACATGTGTCTTATCTGATTGCGTCGGACCCCTTCTTTGTGCCGCTAATTTATGTGTCTCCTAGGTTTCTGGAGGCCATTTGAGAGGGCAATATTACAGCTTGTAAGATTGCGCAGTCGTTACTTGAACTCTTTCTAGATATGAACTACCCACATAAATACAATCAGATGAAGGAACAAAGTTTACTGCAGGGTTATTCAAAGAAGACGTGCATAGTTTAGGAATGAAACAGTTTCAATCAACTGCGTACAATTCCGAATATCAGGAAGCGTTCCAAAGATAGCATTAGGCATTAAACACAATGTTCAGGGTTTATTGTCAAGATCATCCAGAGGATTGGGACAAAGGAATTCCATTCCTAGTGTTTGCAATGAGGGATATACCAAATGTGTCAACCAAATCCAGTCCTTTTGAACTATATAGACTTATCGGTGATAGACAGCATGATTTTGTGCAGGGAATGTTATGTCTTACAAACCTAATAGAATTCTTTGAGGAAGTGACAAAGTTAATTGATGAGGGAAGGGCTGTAGATGTCGTATACATGGACTTTAGTAAGGCGTTTGATAAGGTTTCCCATGGCAGTTTGATGTAAAAAGTGAAGTCGTATGGGGTTCAGGGTGTACTAGCTAGATTAGGGGTGGGCAGACTTTTCCGTTCAAGGGCCACATTCAGAAATTCACAATTTTAAAGGGCCGCATAGTGTATTAAGTAAAATAATTAATATTTAAAATAGCCAAAATAAAAGGTCTTTAAAGAAAAAAAGCACATTTTTTTGCAAAACAAAGTAACTCAGTAAGTGACAGAACAATGTCAATGAGCATGATGCATCTGACTGCAGTCATTTACCAGTTTGTTGAAATCAGGTGTCAAGTTGCTTGTGTTGATCCTTAACACTGACAGAAGCACAGCCTGGCCGAATCAACGATAAAAACGCGCGTAGTGGGGTGGATGAGTGGGGCTGCCTTATTGGTCGGTTTAGTTGGGTGTGCGACCAATAGGAGTCCAGGTTACAAACAATAATAAGGCTTATTGTTTGTAACCTGGACTCCTATTGGTCGCACACCCAACTAAACTGACCAATGAGACAGCCCCAATCATCCACCCCACTACGCGCATTTTTATGCGTCCCGCCAATGAGGTGCCCGGAATCATAACCGGCATTTTTGAAAAGCCGCCGGGGAAAAGCCGCTGAAGTAAATGCGCTTATTGATTAGAGGGGGTAAATTCAGAACAGAAATGCGGAGACATTTCTTAAGCCAGAGAGTGGTGGGCCTGTGGAATTCATTGCCGCGGAGTGCAGTGGAGGACGGGACGCTAAATGGCTTCAAGGCAGAGATAGATAAATTCTTGATGTCGCGAGGAATTAAGGGCTACGGGGAGAATGCTGGTAGGTGGAGTTGAAATGCCCATCAGCCATGATTGAATGGCGGAGTGGACTCGATGGGCCGAATGGCCTTACTTCCACTCCTATGTCTTATGGTCTTATGATTCCGGGCACCTCATTGGCGGGCCGCATAAAAAACTTTGTCGGGCCGCATGCACGCGGGCTGTAATTTGCCCACCCCTGAGCTAGATGGATAAAGACATGGCTGGGCAACAGGAGACAGAGAGTAGTGGTGGAAGGGAGTGTCTTTAAATGGAGAAGGGTGACTAGTGGTGTTCCACAGTGATCCGTGCTCGGACCATTGAGGTTTGTGATCTACATAAATGACCTAAAGATAGGTATAGATGGTCAGATTAGCAAATTCGCAGATGATACTAAGATTGGTGGAGTTGCAGATAGCGAGGAGGACTGTCAGAGAATACAACAAAATATCGATAGATTGGAGAGTTGAGCAGAGAAATGGCAGATGGAGTTCAATCCAGGCAAATGCGAGGTGATGCATTTTGGAAGATCAAATTCAAGAGCGGACTATATGGTCAATGGAAGGGTGTTAGGGAACATTGCTGTGCAGAGAGATCAGGGAGTTCAAGTCCATTGTGCCCTCAAGGTGGCAACGCAGGTTGATGGAGTGGTAGAGAAGTCATACAGCACGCTTGCCTTAATCGGACGGGGTATTGAGTACAAGAGTTGGCAGGTCATGTTACAGTTGTTTAGGACTTTGGTTCGGACACATTTGGAATACTGCGTGCAGTTCTGGTCGCCACATTACCAGAAGGATGAGGATGCCTTGGAGAGGGTGCAGAGGAGATTCACCAGGATGTTGCCTGGTATGGAGGGTGCTAGCTATGAAGAAAGGTTGAGTGGATTAGGATTGTTTTCGTTGGAAAGACGGAGGTTGAGGGGGGACCTGATTGAGGTCTACAAAATTATGAGAGGTATGGGCAGGGTGGATAGCAACACGCTTTTCACAAGAGTGGGGGTGTTAGTTACAAGGGGTCACGATTTCAAGATGAGAGGGGGAAAGTTTAAGTGAGATGTGCGTGGAAAGTTTTTTACGCAGAGGGTGGTGGGTGCCTGGGACGCTTTACCAGCGGAGGTGGTAGAGGCGGGCACGATAGCATCATTTAAGACGCATCTAGACAGGTATATTAATGGGCGGGAAGTAGACCTTGGAAAATAGGAGACAGGTTTTGGTAAAGGATCTGGATCGGCGCAGGCTGGGACGGCCGAAGGGCCTGTTCCTGTGCTGTAATTTGCTTTGTTCTTTGTTCTATATTTTGGTCATGATGTTAGAGGACACTTACATTTATTCAGGAATGATTGTTGAGTGAGCAGTAGGGACTTACATTATTGAATTACTTGTCAAATTTTAGGGAACACATAAATAGAACAGGTAAATTGGCTAGACAAAAGTTAAAATTTGTGCAACATTTGATGAAATGGTTGGCGGACAAGAAAGCAAAGGTTCATAGTTTTGCCAATGGACTTCAGGTTTTAGTATTGTGGCAGGTCAATCTTTAAACGCAAAGTTTTGTGGACATTACCAGATTGAAAGTAAATAAAGTGAGTTGACTTATGTGGTAAGAAGGCCAGATAGAGGAGGAATTCACCGAGTGTGCCATGTGAATATGCCTAAAAGTTACTTTGAAAGGGAAAGAGAGCAAAAGGAGGATGATGTACTGATCCGAACACAAAGTGAAGAACCGAATATCGATGACACTGAATTTGACGTCTCTCAAATTAAATTGGAAAACGAGGATGTTCTTAAAAATTACGATAAATTGTTGAGTTATCTTACAGAGGAAAAACGAACTGACCTGAAACAGTTATTGGTATCACATTGGCAAGTTTGTACAGATAAGTTGGGAAGTACGAAAATGGCAATACATGATGTAGATTTGGAAACGTTGCTCCAATTAAGCAACATCCATATAGACTGAACCATTTAAAGTTGCCATAAGTTTATAAGGAAATTGAAAGTAAGTGAACAATTGAATAATTGAACGGGGTTCCAGTCAATTGAGCTCATCTATTGTGATGGTACCGAAACCGGACGGTACCCAACCGTTGTGTGTGGACTATAGAGAAGAAAATGCAATTACAAGAACGGGTTCGTATCCTATCCCACGTTGACGGGTTGCATCGGTACGGTGGGATAATCAGATTTTATTTCCAAACTGGTTTAATTAAAGGCTACTGGCAGGTACCTTCATCCAAAAGGGCGAATGATATTTCAGCGTTTGTGACTCCAGACGGGATATATCAATTCAAAATTATGCCATTTGGCATGAAAGACGCCATAGCCACATTTCAACGTTAAATTCACCAAGTCGTTTCAGAATTACACAATTGTGAAGTATATATCGACGATCTGGTATTTTTTAGTCAGACAGGGAAGAACATTTGAAGTATCTGATTGAGTTATTCGATCGACTTCAGGAGGCACGTTTGGTGGTGAACCAAGCTAAATGTGTATTTGAAAGAGTCCAAGTTAGTTTTCTTGGTCATACAATCGGGCAGGGTCGAATGGTCCCACGGGTTTTGAAAACAAAATTTATTGGGCAGTTTCCAATATCCTCGACAGAAGGGAAATAATTGAATTTTTTGGCATGAGTGGATTCTACCGGAAATGTGTGCCAAATGTAGCAGCGTGATTGCACTACTCACGAACCTGTTAAAAAAACATTACAAATTTCAGTGGACAGTGGAGTGCCATCTGGCATTTGAAGTGCTAAATATTGCGTTGACCAATGCTCCTGTTCTGAAGAATTAAAAGAGGTTCTGTGATCGGATTGAACTGAAGCACCTGACCTTAAAGAGAAATGCCGAGATCTAGAGAAATAGATGGATCGTGCAGGGACCTTCTTGTCCAAAGAGACTGTAAATCAAGAGCGAGTCCAGTTGCAGGAAGAAGAACTAAAAGAAATAATATTGTTATAAATGTTACCGTGTATAGTTTTTTTTAAACAGAAATTGTATAATTACTATTAATGTGTACGTTTTCAACGTGACATCACTGTAGGCTACATGACATAGGTGACATGAGGTAGGTAGAAAGCGGGTAATTATAGGCCAGTAAACTTAACTTCGGCAGCAGTGAAGATGCTGGAATCTATCAAGGAGGAAATAGAGAGGCATCTGGATGGAAATTGTCCCATTGGGCAGACGCAGCATGTGTTCCGTTGCTCGTTCTTGGTGAGTGTGCTTAACACTCAATTTGGCTCTGTTTCTTTACTTAGTTCTGGAGTCGCCAGGTATCGTTAAGATACCGCCACAAGTTCAAGGTGAAGTTCAAAGCAATAAAACCATAGACTAATTAGTAAGTTCAAACAACTGAGGTTATTATAATATAATTAGAATAACTACCCATGCACACGCTAAAAGGATTAAACTATTCCTACCACTAAATAAACTAATACATATCTCGAAGGAACTGCCGGGTCAGGGACCAAGGCCTCTTGCTCTGCTCTGGTCTGCAGACTTCAGGTTGGTAAAAGTTAAAAGGGGTCAGGAGAGTCTATCTCTGGTAGCGATCGTTGTGAGACACTTACTTGCTGGCGGCTGCTGTCCCAAACCTCTCCTCTCTCTCCTTCAAGGACTTCTTGGCAAAAGCTGGTAGAGGTGCTGGTCCACATGGGGAGGGCTGGAGAAGGAGAGAGGAGGGCTGGACAAGAAGAATGAACCATGTGTGGGATCTGTCTTTTATAGGTCCCAGGGATCCGCGCCCCTTTGGGCTGACTCCCTTACCTGCTTGGAATCGATTGGGTCTCTTCCCAATCGAAATGGTTGAATCCCCACCAATACTGAGGCTGTTCCTTGGCTACTGGGCGGGATTTCAGGTTCTTTGTTTTCGAAACCTGCTGGTGCCTGGGTGTCTGGCATGCTTTACAATGTTGCAGTTCCTTCCCCATTTGTGTCCATTGTCTCTGGAATCGTTCCATTAACATGCTAACTATCCCGGGGATTGCCTCATTAGTATCCGAAATGTTCGTTTCGGTGCTGTCTGCTTTCTTAGCAGACAGAATCCACACGTGGTTGGTGCAGCCTGCTGGTGCTGCAAACATTGTTCATTTTATCCGATATGCTTTGCGTTCCTCCCTATTATATTCAGGGAATGGCCAACTGCGGTGGCTACAGTTCATAAAGGGCAGGTCGTGTCTAACTAATTTAGTGGAATTTTTGGAGGACATTACCAGAGCGGTAGGTAACGGGCAGCCAATGGATGTGGTATATCTGGATTTCCAGAACGCCTTTGTCAAGATGCCACACAAAAGGTTGCTGCATCAGATCAAGATGCATGGTTCTCCGGGTAAAGCAGTAGCGTGGATAGAGGATTGGCTAATTAATAGAAAGCAAAGCGTGGGGATTAATGGCTGTTTCTGTGGTTGGCAATCAGTAGCAAGAGGTGTCCCTCAAGTATCAGTGTTGGGCCCACAATTGTTCACAATTTACATAGATGATTTGAAGTAGGGGACCAAGGGCAATGTGTCAAAGTTTGCAGACGACACTAAAATGAGTAGTAAAGCAAAAAGTGCAGAGGATACTGGAAGTCTGTAAAGGGATTTGGATCGGTTAGTGAATGGGCTCGGTCTGGCAAATGGAATACAATGCTGACAAATGTGAGGTTACCATTTTGGTAGGAATAACAGCAAAAGCGGTTATTATATAAATGATGAAATATTAAAACATGCTTCTGGGCAGAGAGGCCTGAGTGTGCTTGTGCACGAGTTGCAAAAATTCGGTTTACAGGTGCAACAGATGATTAAGAAGGCAAATGGAATTTTGTTCCTTATTGCTAGAGGGATGCAGTTTAAGACTACGGAGGTTATGATACAATTTTATAAGCTGTTAGTGAGGCCACATCTGGTGTATTGTTTTCAGCGTTGGTCTCCATACCTGAGAAAGGGCATACTAGCGCTGCAGGGTGTGCAGAGGAGATGCAGTGGCTTAATCCCAGAGCACAGGGGTTTGGATTGCGACGATAGGTTCAGTAGACTGGACTGTACTCATTGGAACTTAGATGGATGAGGGGGGATCTTATAGCAACATATAAAATTATGAAGGGAACAGATATGATAGTGCGGACAGGTCGTTTCCACTGGCAGGTAAAAGCAGAACTAGTGTGCATAGCATCAACATAACACGAAGACGATTTAGAACTGAGTTTAGGAGGAACTTCTTTACCCAAAGGGTTGTGAATCTTTGGAATTTGTTGCCCAGTGAGCAGTTGAGACTCCTTCATTTAAAATATTTAATGTTTTTAATATAAAGATAGATAGTATTTTGAGGAATAAACAGATTAAAGGTTATGCTGTTCGGGCAGGAAAGTGCAGCAGAGTCCACAAAAAAACAGCCATGAACTGATTGAATGGCCGAGCAGGTTCAAGGGGCCAGATAGCCTACTCGTGTCCTATTTCTTATGTTCTTAAAATAAAATGAAAAAGTGAAACATTAAACAATCTCAAAGTTTTTTTTTCTCGTGGGGATGTGTCATGAGAACGCCATGTTCAGAAAGGTTTGCCTTCTCAAATGGCTACAATCATGTCATTCTGAGGGTGGAGTTGGGCTGTTGTTCTGCCATTTCTTTGCATCCTATTATTACTTCTCCAGTCACATTTTTCAGTGACCCAATGTATATTTTCCCTTCCACAAAACTATTCCTATCTTATTTTATATTACTCGCTAGCTTGCACTCATATTTCATCTTATCACTGTCATTTGAATGTCACTTTGAGAAATGTTTGTCTTCTCAAGTAGTTGCTGTGATGTCATTCTGTGATTGGAGCTTTGTAGTTTTTTCTATCTGTTTACCTTCGGTTTTGACCTGGTACCTGTTTGTGGCTCTGTGATTTACTTTAGTTTCAGAAAGTTGGAGAGCTGCATTCACATCAAGCAGACATATGTTTGGTCTCTCGCTGTGCATGATAAAGATCGCTTGATGATTTCCATTTAATACCAGTTTTTGTAAGGAATGCAAACCTACTAATTTTATTAAAAATAATTCTGGCTTATGGATGTTGTTATGGAAATTGCTAAGGGTTACGTTTTGAACAATGTACCATTGGTGGCTTATCATGATTGGTAGTTGAGTAGATGTTTACTGTGTGTTTATAAAATGTTAACTGGATTCATAGAATAAACATTATTTTGTTTAAAAAAATACATATAGCTCTCTGTTGCATCAAACCAGTAAACGAGGCCCTTGTGCACCCCGTTAACAAAACCGATTAAAAGTTGTGAGTGAGTTGAACTCCATGATATACGTTGGTGTTCTCCAAACCCTGGCAAATAATAATACCCTTATTGCCTTATTAGTTGACCGCAGCTCCCTTTTAAAGATTTCCCAGTTATCTGGCTTCCAATTAACTCGTCAATTCCTGTGATCTTTCTTTTGCTTTGATGCTGTCCTTGTCTCCCCTCGTCAGTCACGGATTCTGTGTCCTCCCCATAGCACGTCACCTCATCCTTGGGTTGCATTTCTGTCAAATAACACCAAAACAAATCCTGCCATTACTGTTCCACCGCCTTCCCTGCTCGGCTCTTATTCCAAACAACGCCGGCCACCTCCTCCCCCGTTCTTTGTAGTCACATTTATTTAATTATACTACCGATATATCTGATTCTAGCTTTTCCCTCAAAAACTGCAAGTAATTTCAAACACATTTTGGTCGCTTCTTCCAAAGGTTTCCTTCGCGTTAGATTGCCTAATCAAGTCGATTGCAAAATCCAGAATTGCGTCTTCCCCAGCAGACAGTCACAAGCTGCTCAAAAGAAAAACATCACACGACAAAAAATATTGCACAAATTCCTTTTCTTGGGATGCACCACTAACCTGACTTTAACAATCCACCTGCATATTAACGTCCACCATGATTATTACAACATTGCCCTTTCTACATGCATTTTATGTCTCCTGATGTATTTCCCGCCACACATCCTGAATACTGCTACGAGGCCTGTACATAACTCCCATGAGTTTCTTTTTACTTCGGGATTGCTTCGCTCTACCCACAGAGATGGAATTCCTTTCCTTCCTACATCGCTCACTTTTCTATCGATTTAATGTCATTCCTTCTGAGCAATGAAACGTTTGTACATCTGTGCATCTGCCTGTCTTAAGGGGAAGGCACATTTTCCTTGCAACCACATCTCTGCGATGCCTAAAACACTTTAACAGCCAACGTCAATGTGTGCAATACGTTCCTCTACCTTGTTTTGTATGCTGCAGTCAGTGAAGACAACACCCTCAGTACTTCATTGACCACCTTCCGTCTCGCACTTGACAGCGTTTTTGCAATGCCTGGGCGTGATGCTGTTCCCCTATGTTTTTTCTTATTTATCCTTCAGCTGTTTGATCTTTTAAGTTAAAACTCTGATTCATAACCCTGCTCAACGAGTTTAAAACCTCCCGACTGACTGCAGCAAACCTCCCATTCAAGATATTAGTTCCCTTCCAGTTAAAATGCAACCCACACTGTTTGTCCAGGTCCCACCTGCCCCGGAACAAATCCCAATGGCCCAGAGATCTGAAACATTCTGTGCAATACCACCAGTGTAGCCACGTGTTTTGCTGAGCTATCCTCCTACTTCTTTCTTCACTGGCACGTGGCACAGGAATTAATCCTAAAATTGCAACTCTCGTGATCCTGCTCTTCAGCTTATTGCCTAACTCCCTTAACTCGTTCTGTGAGACCGCATCAGAGTTCCTGCCTATTTCGTTCGTACCTGTACATGCTACGACCTTTAATTGATTACACTCCCCTTCAGGATGTCCTACGTTCTTTCAGAGATATCTTTGAAACTGGCACCAAGGAGGCAACATGCCATGCTGGAGTCTCTTTCACATCCACAGAAGCGCCAATCTGTGTCCCTTATTTTGAGTTCCATATAACTGCCGTTCTTCTGCAGTTTGCCCTCCTCGCCTAAGCAACGTAACTATTTATGGTACCACTGTTACGGCTGCTTTTGTTTTCCACTGATAGGCTGTCCATTAAGGTATATCTGTTAGAGAGGGAGAGATCCACAGGGGAACCCGACACTGACTGTCTGCCCTTTAAACCGTTACGCAGTTATTTGCATTCTCCTTGGGTGTGCCAATGAGGAATCGAACGAACGAATGTGATACAACATTTGAGAATTAGTTAGGATAAAGTAGAGGCTGAAACTGGGTAGAGGATCTGGAGAGTAGGGTAATCAGTTTATCAGGGAATGAACAAAGGAACTAAGCCAAGCATGGCCAGGAAGGGGGGAGAGGCAGTTGCTCGAACAAGAATGCAAAGTGAAAGGGACCCTCAAGTGCTGAAGTATGTGAAGTGAGCCCAGGGCTGAGGAATGTGAAATATGCAACTCAAGGTATATGGTCAGGCCAAGAAGTGTATAGGGACAGCCTATGGGAATCTCGCATTCATTACTGTTGCCGTATTTGGTTGCCTGTATGTGAAACTTGATGCAACTTGAATATATCTGTACAGAAATGCATTGTGCTTTTTGCTCATTCTCGTTGTTGAAGATTCAGGAGACAGTGGTTGTGTCCTGTGTTTTTAATAGAGTGAATCACCTCAGCTATCTGGTTATAATAAACAATAATTGATACTTATAAATCAGTCTCAAATTTTATTGAGACCAGACCGACAGCAAAAGAATAAGTATTGTCATCCACGTTTCCACAACTCATATCTATGAGGCTTTCCGCCAAAGGCACCCTCCTAAATATATCTTACTTGCACTGCAACCGAATAACGCGGTATGTGAAGAGCTGCCATTGATTACACTTCCTGCAGAGGAAGTCGACTGGAACACTGGAAGCTTCACTCATCTCCCACGTCTCACAGATTGAGCACTGCACCCCGCTGAGTGTCATTTATGCATATTTAATTCAAAATAAATACTTACATTGTTATCAATGTATCAAATTCCATTGGCTTTATGTCTGACTTCAAGACGTTTCTATCCCCCAGAGCATTGTTCTTCAGAAGATCCAATTCCATTGCGTCCGATTTATCGTCCTTATGGTCACTGCTGCTTGTCTCTTTGTTTCAATGTTTTCCCCTTGCATGAGTTTGCAAATTCTATCGTCACTGTCAGCATTCTTGCTTTGCGCTCATTCATCTCTTTTTTTCTGTTTGTTGCAAACGGAATGTGGTCAAAACATTCACACGCTTGCTCTTGTGTCCTACAGTATTACAAAAAGCAAATGAAGGTAACGCAGTTAAAAATGTTAATTTATCCATATGTGAACTTTGCGGTAACAGGGCACTGTAGGGGATAACTTGCTCTAATGCACAAAGAGTTTTCGCAGGATAGGAAGCTTTAATATATTGAAGTCAACAATTCATTACTTCTGTTACCAAAAACCAAATGCTGAAAAATCTCAGCAGTTCTGGCAGCATCTGGCGGGTGAGAACAGAGCTAACGTTTTGTTTCCAGATAGCGTTATATCAAAGCATTGCAAAGGGTCACCTGTACTCGAAACGTTAGCTTTTTTATTCTCACACCGGAAGCTGCCAGACCTACTGAGATTTTCCAGCTGTTTATTTTTGGTTTCAGATTGAATTGAAAAAAGAAATCAAAATCGCTTATTGTCACCAGTAGGCTTCAATTAAGTTACTGTGAAAAGCCCCTAGACGCCACATTCCGGAGCCTGTCCGGGGAGGCTAGTACGGGAATAGAACTGCGCTACTGGTCTGCTTGGTCTGCTTTAAAAGCCAGCGATTTAGCTGACTGAGCTAAACCAGCCCCTAGATTCCAGCATCCGCAATAATTTGCTTTTATTTCATGGCGTCTGGGATGCTGGTTTAGCACACTGGGCTAAATCGCTGGCTTTTAAAGCAGACCAAAGCAGGCCAGCTGCACGGTTCAATTCCCGTACCAGCCTTCTCGAACAGGCGCCGGAATATGGCGCCTAGGGGCTTTTCACAGTAACTTCATTTGAAGCCTACTTGTGACATTAAGCGATTTTAATTTCATGCATTTCAAGTGCTGGCCATACATATTGCTCATCGGCTTGCGACCCATTAGACGTAGATACAGATCTCTCTTTTGACTGGCGGGTGAGAGCGTGAGTGACTAAGAAAGAGGGCGAGAGTATTGTTTTGATCAAAAGCTTGGTCACCATTGGCATCAATATTTTACGCTTTATTGTCACCAAGTAGTGACAGATATGAGTCTACGACGGATTGTGTAATATATCACGATTATACTGATGTAATATAGGACATTCCCTGTTTATTGCTGCTTTGATGCAACATTATGTGCGTTTAATACTGCACAACATTTTTTAAAAAATCGTATTATCATTCTTCCCTTTTTCGAAAACCTTGCACTTTGCGTTTGAAACTATGCCTGCGTCGCCAAATTGTCATGCATGTGCACCCGTTATCGTCGAGGTAGTGTTTCGAAATTCTAGTTTTTCTTTTGTAAGTTCATCAATACGAGGAACTAGTGCAAAATATTGACATTGGAATCATGATGCCACACAGACATAAAGGCGCTGAAAACTGGTAAGTCAGTACAAAACCGTCTGCGTGTATCTGACAATTTGGAAGAAACTGCGCTGCACGAAATGCTCTCACTGTAATGGAAACAAAAGTGTTCTGTTGATACTTTGTAGTCTAACGAAGGAATGTCAGCAATTGTTCCAGTCTGGCTGTTAGATTATGACTCTTCCGTAGGCTAATCATCATGATTGATAAGTGTGTGTGTATATATATATATATATGTATATATTAGTCGACAGAGAGAGTTTTTGGAAATGAGATGTACAGGGAGAACAAGTTATGTAGTCGTGCCAGAAATTCTAGTCTATGGGGAATCAATAGGTATTCTGTTAAAGTACAGCCGGATACTAAACTGATCATCATTATTGACAATTTCGTTCCTGTCAGCACGCCCAAATCCTGTCGCCAAATTCCTGTCCTACAAACTCCTGTCGCCAAATAACACCACAAATGTATCGATTCAGCCAGCTTAATATCTCGACATTTCCGCCAAGGTACACCCGTTTTTGGCCCAGTTTCTTTGGCTGTAAAACCTAAATTAACCATTTGAGTCTCTCCTACGCTTCCAAATGGCAAAGGTGACGATCTTGTGGGAATGCCAATTTTTGTGGCATCCTGGAATGAAACACTTGCAATGATATATTCGGTTGCTCGTCAACTTCATTTTATCAGCTGGAGGTCATTCGGAGTTCCTATATGTTATTCGGAGAATGCATTAGACAGCGTGTTTAAATCATAATATTTTGCTTTACAGAAATGGAGGAAATGACGAAAAGTACGTGCCTCGCATCATTCTTTATTTCAACGTGAACTTGGGTATTTGAATGGAACACAATTATTGGCTCAGTTGTATCTCGCGCGGAGATCATTCTGGCATTTGTACGATGGAAAATTTGCACGGTGCAAATATTAATCAGCAGAGTTAACATTGTTTAAGAAGCAAGGGAGTATCCAGAAATGAGTTTTGACATGTAATGTTATGCGCTTAGCGTTATTTTTATTTCGAAAGTACAGAATGCATGTGCATGCGCGGTAATGCGTCAATTAAGTAATTTGTTTAATTACAGACGAAGCTGAATTACAGAACAATAGTGATAGAAAAGTGGAGAACTAATTGGACGTCTCTGTGTTTCAAAACAAGAACGAGGAAATACTATGTTGAATGAGCTTATTGTTAATTGGAATACAGTGGTTATCCGTTATCAAGCCTCTGCACTATATTTATCATACTTTTCAGGGAAACACTCCCTGGGTTTCTTCACTCTTACCGAAAGTAGCTGTGTTCTTAAAACAGAGAACAAAGAAGAAATTCGTCCCTCCTGGACTCTGTTTCCCCCTTAATGTTTATCGAACGATTGTTGTCTTTCGTGGCCTCATTCATGAAGGCTGCCGAATCTGAATTGAAAGTTAATTCTCGGTAGTACACTTATTTGTATATGACATTTATTTCGTGCAGATTAAGGCTATGTTGGAAATTTGATACATGTCATTTGGGCGAATTATCTCGTCAACAACCTTCACCTTTCTTGATGACAGTGCAACACCACCAGTGGGTTTCGAAGCGACGCCGAGTGCTTTCCATCAGAACTCCAATTGACAAGTGGCGGTAGGATGGATTGCCGCTGCCAAGGAACACATGTTTGGTAGGGCGGAGAATCAACTTTCATATTTCTCGTCAAATGGATTTTGAACTGACGAAAAATCGGTTCTTTCATCTGTACAAGGGAATGCGAGTCCTTTATCATGTTTACACTTTCCATTTTCGCCGACAGCGTATAAATGGGATAAAGCAGGTAAGGCTGTTATTCCAATGCTTGACTTTCTGCGTGAATACGGACAAGATTAACTGCTGCGGATGGATACATCGAAAGTTGCCGGATAAGTGACAGATCAGATCATGGACAGCAGAGTGCAAAATAAATGTTAACGAACAAACTCGTGTCAGAACTGAAACTCTATCGACAGCAATACGGGAAAGCTAGGTGTAGAGGAATGTGGGCCAAATGCAGGCATTTGGGACAACTTAGTGGTTAATAACTGGGCGACATGGATACGTTCGGCCGAAGGGCGTATTTTCATGCAGCAAACCCTTATGGCTCTACGACAGGATTTCTTCGTCTGCATGATTTAAAGGGCTCAGTTTTAGTCTAAGCATTGAATAAAAGTATGTGTCAGAGGGAGCACTCCCAGTGAGACAGAGAGGACACAGCCCGTGTCAAACGAAGAGTGAGTTTGGGAGCTGGGAATTTGAAGCTAGTTGGGATTTAGAAACGGGGAGGGAAGAGGTGTATTTTATCCATCAGTTTCTTACCCAGGTTCCCAATGAGTTGTCTTCCCTGCTGCACGTGACTACATGATTAAGTTGTATATACTACAAGTTGTATGGGCAGAGTGGATAGTCAGATGCTCTTTCCTAGGATCGGAGAGTCAAATATTAGGGGGCAAAGGTTTAAACTGGCGGGGCAAAGTTCAGAACAAATGGCGGTGAGGCTGGTAAATATATGGAATCCACTGCTTGAGGAGGTGCTGGGTGCATGTACGATAGTGGCATCTGAGGGACATCTAGACACATTTCTGAATAGAGTGGGGATGGAAGGCTATGATCTCCTTAAGTGCCGACGGTTTTAGTTTAAGCAGGTACCATGGTCGGCGCGGGTTTGGAGGGCCGAATACACTGTTCGTGTTCTGTATTGTTCTTTGTTTGGCTGATTTGTGAATAGTAGGGAAGGCAAATACGTCCTTTGTATCGGGAGCGGAGGTTAGCAGGATAAATACAGAATATAGACTGGGAAGGTAAGTGGAACTTTGTGGATGTGTCTCTCTCTGTTTTAAAATTGTGTTGGGAGGGGAATAATGGAAAAACAAAAGTCACAGTAAGATGCGACAAGATTGGCTGGCAGGGAATCTATGTTAAATGTTAAATTCACTTTGAAAAACTAATTAATTAACCAGGAAAAGGATTATCTACACCTGAGGGCAGAGATTAGAATTTAACTTTTAATTTTACATTTAAAATTTAGCGCCAAGGACAATGTAGTTAATTGTAACTTTAATCTGATAACGGTGTTGGTTATTACTTGAAATTAATTAACTGATGCTGAAATGTCACTCAGCGGGGTGCAGTGCTCAAACTGTGAGATTTGGGAGATCCGTGACGCTTCCAGCGTTCCGATGGACTACGTCAGCAGGAAGTGTAACCACTGGCAGCTCCTCACAGACCGTGTGGTTCAGTTGGACCAGCAGTTGGGTGCATTTCGGAGAACGCAGGTCGCGGAAAGATTCATAGATAGGATTTATACACACGTCGTTACGCCCAAGGTGCAGGTAGACAGATGGGAGACGGCAAAAAAGGGCATGCAATCAGTACATGAATAGGTTGCTGCTGTCCCCCTCTTTTACAAGGATAGCTTAATGAATGCTGTTGTTGGGGTAAACTTTCAGGGGATATCAAAACCAAACATAGGAGTGGCACCACAACTGGTTCTGTTGCTCAGCAGGGGAGGGCAAATTGCAGATGAGCGAAAGTTATAAGGGATTCTACAGTAAGGGCAACAGATAGCCACTTCTGCGAACGTGAAAATGACTCCAGAGTGGTTTTTTGCCTCTTTGGTGCCAGCGTCAAATATGTCGCTGAACGAACACAGGATATCTGAAATGGGGAGGGTGAACACCCAGAGGTCGTAATACACATAGGTGCGACTGTGATAGACTGGACGATTGATGTGGTCCTGCAGAAGAAATTCAGGGAGTTAGTCAGTAATGTAAATAAACAGGACCTCCAGGGTTGTAATCTCAGAATGACACTGTGCGCCATGTCCCACGTGACAATGCGGCTAGATATAGGAGGATAGTGCAGTTAGATACGTGGCTAAACTGGTGGCATAAGAAGGAGAGTTTCAGATTTCTGGACCACTGGTATCTCTTTCGGGGCAGGAGTGAAGAACGTGAAGGACTGGTTGCATCGAAACTGGAGGGACACCAATATCCTGGTTTGGTTGCTGGAGTCACTCAGGAGGATTTTAACTAGTACGGCAGAGGGATGGGAACCAGAGAGTTAGCAGGAAAGGTATGACAACTGAAGAGGAACTATACAACAAAAATAAGAGAACAACATCGCCCTGTCTGCTGAAACGCAGTGGTTTGAACTGAATTTGTTTGAACGGCAGAAACATAGCAGGTAAGGCAGATAATTATTCGTACTTGGAAATATAATGTTGTGGCTATCTCAGAAAGGTAGTTAAACGAAGGGCAGGATAGGGCAGCACCGTGGCGCAGTGGTTAGCATTGCTATCACATGGCGCCGAGGTCCCAGGTTCGATCCCGGCTCATAGTTACTGTCCGTGTGGAGTTTGCACATTCTCCCCGTGTTTGCGTGGGTTTCGCCAACCCAATGGATGGGCACGGTAGGTGGCTAGGCCACGCTAAATTGCCCCTTAATTGGAAAAAATGAATTGGAATAATTTTATTTAAAAAACCAAGGGCAGGATTGAGGAATTGAACAAACGATTGTGATATAAAAAAGTTAGTTAAAATATTAGTTACAATAACGTAGATGTGAGCCAGTCTGATAGTAGTCAGTTTACAAACAAAGGGCAAAGCGATTCAGAAAGCATGGCAATGAAGGGAAAGCGGTGCCTCGTGGAGGTTTGGGAAAAGGATGCTGGGTAACAAGAGGCCCAGGATTGAGGAATGCGAAGTGAGCCAATCAGGATATATGGTCAGGTCAGGAGGTATATAGGATGATCTATGGGAATGTTGTATGTGAGACGTAATGCCATTTGAATGATATTTTGCAGAGATGTCATTGTCTCCGATTTCACTCGTTTCTGGAGCTTAAGAAGACCGCCTGTGTGTTCTGAACCACTGTGGATCGAGCCTGCCTTGCAAGTTGGTTAAAAATAAATAATACTATACCTACAAATCCATCTCGAGTTTTATTGAGGCCGGACAGACGGTTAAAGAACTCAATATTGTCAGGATTGGCAGCTAAAGATTTTAGGATATAGATGCTTCAGGAGAGAGAGAGGCAAGTAAAAGGGGTGGTCGTGCAGCATTATGGTTACGGAGAAAACTATAACCGTACTGCGGAAGCACACCTCGGAGGGCTCATACAATGTGGCAATCGGGATTCAGCTCAGAAACAGGAAGGGGACCACCTCAATGTATCCGTTTATTACAGGCCATCCAATCTCCAGCGAGGGATGGGAGAGCAGATCGATAGAGATAATTTAGGTAGGTACAAATGTGACAGCGTTTTTGTGGTAGGGGATTTGAATTTCCCCGAAAGCGCCTGGGACTCACTGAGTGCAGTTTGTTAGGTGTATCCAAGAAGGTGTATTGATGCTATCCGTAGATAGTCCAACACGAGAATGTCCAGTAATTGATCTGGCAGTTGGGAATGAGCCTGGACAGGTGTTTGAGGTTTAATAGGGAAACATGTTGGGAGTAATGACCACAAATCGATACGTTTGGATAATGATTAGGGGAACTCTAAGTTGTTGAACTGGGTAAACGCGGAATTAGGATAATATTAAACAGGATCTGAATAATATGGATTGTCCATTGCTGCTGGAAGGGAAATCAACTTCGGACATGTGAGAGAGTTTCAGGCGACATTTGTTTAGGATTCACGAATGTCATGTACTTGAGAGAAAGAAGGATAAGTATGGAAAGTTGAGGGAGCCTTAGACAAAGAGCAATATTGTGAACCTCGGCAAAAAAACCCGAAGTTTTTACATGGTTTAGAAGGGCGGGGACAGTCGAAACCATAAGACCATAAGACCATAAGACATAGGAGTGGAAGTAAAGCCATTCGGCCCATCGAGTCCACTCCGCCATTCAATCATGGCTGATGGGCATTTCAACTCCACCTCCCAGCATTCTCCCCATAGCCCTTAATTCCTCGCGACATCAAGAATTTATCTATCTCTGCCTTGAAGCCATTTAGCGTCCCGGCCTCCACTGCACTCTGCGGCAATGAATTCCACAGGCCCACCACTCTCTGGCTGAAGAAATGTCTCCGCATTTCTGTTTTGAATTTACCCCCTCTAATTCTAAGGCTGTGCCCACGGGTCCTCGACTCCTCGCCTAACGGAAACAGTTTCTTTGCGTCCATCCTTTCTAAGCCATGTATTATCTTGTAAGTTTCTATTAGATCTCCCCTTAACCTTCTGAACTCCAATGAATACAATCCCAGGAACGCCAGCCGTTCCTCATATGCTAGACCCGCCATTCCAGGGATCATCCGTGTGAATCTCCGCTGGACACGCTCCAGTGCCAGTATGTCCTTCCTGAGATGTGGGGCCCAAAACTGGACACAGTACTCCAAATGGGGCCTAACCAGAGCCTTATAAAGGCTCAGTAGCACATCGCTGCTTTTATATTCCAACCCTCTTGAGATAAATGACAACATAGCATTCGCTTTCTTAATCACGGATTCAACCTGCATGTTTACCTTTAGGGAATCCTCGACTAGCACTCCCAGATCCCTTTGTACTTTGGCATTATGAATTTTCTCACCGTTTAGAAAGTAGTCTATGCTTGGATTCTTTTTTCCAAAGTGCAAGACCTCACATTTTCTCACGTTGAAATGCATCAGCCATTTCCTGCACCACTCTCCCAAACTGTCTAGATCCTTCTGCAGCCTCCCCACTTCCTCAGCACTACCTGCCTGACCACCTAACTTCGTATCATCAGCAAACTTCGCTAGAATGCCCCCAGTCCCTTCATCCAGATCATTAATATATATGGTGAACAGCTGCGGCCCCAACACTGAACCCTGTGGGACACCGCTGGTCACCGGCTGCCATTCCGAAAAAGAACCTTTTATCCCAACTCTCTGCCTTCTGTCAGACAGCCAATCCTCAACCCATGCCAGTAGCTCACCTCGAACACCATGGGCCCTCACCTTACTCAGCAGCCTCCTGTGTGGCACCTTATCAAAGGCCTTTTGGAAATCCAGATAGACCACATCCACTGGGTTTCCCTGGTCTAACCTACTTGTCACCTCCTCAAAGAATTCTAACAGGTTCGTCAGGCACGACCTCCCCTTACTAAATCCATGTTGACTTGTTCTAATCCGACCCTGCTCTTCCAAGAAATTAGAAATCTCATCCTTAACGATCGATTCTAGAATTTTACCAACAACCGAGGTTAGGCTAATTGGCCTATAATTTTCCATCTTTTGTCTTGATCCTTTCTTGAACAAGGGGGAAACCATTGTGAGTATAAAGACCGTAGAAACATACCCAAACAGGAAAGTAGGAGGGGTCATGAAATATCCTTGGCAATTAGGATTTGGGTGACTCGCAATGCTTTTTATTCGTATGTAAAAGCAATATGGTGGCTAGGGGAAGGATAGGACCACATCAGTACAGTCGGTGGAATGCCTATGTTGTACCAACGGAAGAGGGGAAGACATCAGTGTTCATCAAAGTAAAGTAAGAAGTCTTACAAACCAGGCTAAAGTCCAAAACATTTGTTTGAAATCAGTACCTTTTGGAGCACTGTTCCTTCATCGGGTCCTTTTGACTCGACAAAGTCAAAGATGCAAGACGATAATTTGAATGCGAGAAGTTGCAAGTAATTAACCCTTCACATATTCAGAGAGAAGGGTAATCCCAGGTGAAGCAGGTGTAAATTGTCTCAAGCCAGGACAGTTGGTAGGATTTCGCAAGCCAAGGCGAGATGGTGGGAGCTGAGCCTGATGCGACATTAATACAAGATCCCGGTTGTGGCCGTACTCATGTGTGCAGAACTTGTCTTTCAGTTCCTGCTCGGCGAATCTGCATTGTCGCGCGTACCAAAGGCTGCCTCGTAGACCACTTACCCGAAGAGCAGAGGCTGAATTCCCTTGACACACTGAAGTATTCCCCTACAAGAAGGGAACATTCCGGCCTGGCGATTGTCGTTCGAGGTTCGTTCATCCGTGGTCGCCGCGTCTGCTTGTTCTCGACCATGCACCACGCTTCATGACATCCTTTCCTGTATGAGGTAGACAGCACTGGGCGGGTTGACCGAGTATATACCGCGTATCTGGTGAGTGGTGGTCTCACATCTAATAGTGGTATCCATGTCATCGATCTGGCACGACTTGCAGAGATTGCCATGGCCGGGTTGTATAGTGTCACAGTCGCTGTTTGCAAGGTTGGGGAGTTTGCTCCAAACAATGGTTGGTTGAGGTCTCGCGGTTGTTTTAAGGCATGTAGTGGAGGTGTGGGAATGACCTTGGCAAGATGCTCGTCTTCATCGATGACGTGTGGAAGGCTGCGAAGATGTCGTAGTTTCTCCGCTCCGGGAAAGTATTGGACGACGAAGGGTACTCTGCCGGTTCTGTCCCGTGATAATCTTTTGAGGAGGTCGGTGTGGATTTTGAGGAAGGAGCCTGAGGAAGGAGAAGTGCTCCGAAACCTAGTGATTTCTAGGAAACCTGCATTTAAGTGTCTTTACAGCACTTTCAACTGGTGCTTTAAGACTTCTTACTGTGTTCACCCCAGCTAACGTCTTCATCTCCACATGATGGTCACCAAAGAAAAGTACTTTGTGGAAGATGGTTCTTGGGCAGGGTGCCTGGGCAGCCTGGATAACGTTGGCATCGAAAAGGAGGAGCGAGTTATTAGGTATTTTGAAAGACGTGAAGGTAGATACGTCTCCTGGACCTGTTAGGATTTATCGCAACATGCTGAAGGAAGGAAGGGAATAAATTGCAGAGCCTCAACTGACATATCTGTATCATCATTGGCTGCAGGTGAAACCTCAGGCGACTGGATAGCATCTAATATGGTCCCGCTGTTTGAGAATGGTAGCACGCAGAAGAGCTGACGATTTTGGCCAAGGGTAGTATTACGACTGCTACAGACTTGGACGGATGTAAGTCCGTGTGCTGTGTTGCCCATTGTTCTTTTTCATTCTTTGTTCTTTGTTTTTTGAATTGAAGTGCCTATAACTGAAATTGAGAGAAAAATAAATAACGTGTGGAAAGACAGAGAGTTGGGAATAGAATGACAGAGGAGCGACAGCTGACGGAACGACGGCAGAGGGAAGAAAACAATCCACGCAGACAAATGGGAGATGCCAGAAAGACTATCTGTGATGCCTGATTATAAAACACAGTCATTATTTATCCAGGCACTCATAATTATTTGCTAATGTAGCTATCTCGATATGAAAGCCACATAGTTAGTAGATAATGTTTTCTTGCTGCACAGGAAATATTGCCTTGATTTACGAATGAAGATACCGTCCAGAAAACACTGTATGTTATCCATCGTGCATTACGATTCATACTACATTGCAGCTGGTCCGGGAGAAAAATCAAGCATGGATTTACCATGCGAAACTAACATTCACACTACGCACGTGGGGCTAATGCCATCGACAGAAAGGGAGAATCTGACGGCCGCTCTTTTTACATTCAATTACATTGCCATCGCCACATGCCCGACTGTCAAGACCCCAGGGTTTACCATTGACCAAAGAATGAAAATATATGAGCTAGATAAATACTGTGTACTGATGGTACATGAGTTGGTCAAACTCTAGGAATCTTTAGGCGAGTATATCCCTTCGCACTCTGCATTGATTCTTCAGCATCTATAATGCACAACATGGTAGTGATGGGTTATTCTCCACTTGCCTGGATGTGTGTAGTTCAAATATCACTTGATCGGTTTGACACCTTCAGAAATAAAGCAGCCCGATTGTTGACATTCTTAGCACAAGCAGTCACACACTACACCGGCGCTTAACAGTAGGAATAACGTGTACCATATAAAAGGTGCACTACGCAAAGTACCTTCGGCTCCCAAAGCAGCAGATTGCAAATCCACAATCACCACCATTAACAAGGAAAAAGGGCAGCAGTTATCTGGGAAAGTCACAGTACTGTTCCAACACTGGGAGACGGTGAGGATCCCAGAAAAAAATGCCTAAACCTGTAACCGGGAGCACAAATGTCCACGAAACTGCAGGTATTAAACATGATCCCTTCTCACCATGTGAAAATTAAATGTAAGTGCACATTAAATGCTGGAGGGCCATGTGACTGGCACAACGCTGAAATCAATAGTACATCTCCCTCAAAGCAATCTCGTAGAATGTTTGGGGAAAGTTGAAAAACCATTGAAAATAGAGTGGCTGTGTTGAACGAAGAGAGTGAAGTCGCAAAATAAGGTACAGTTTTGGTATATAGGCAGCGTGTTGCGAGGATCTGTCATATCCTGTTTGACAGTATTGCGGAAGCAGAAACAGTGCGATTCAATGAGTTCACAAGACTATATCTAGTTATTCTAAGTGCAAGGAATCAAAACAAAGTGGGTAGGGGAAATAACACCGTTGTGGTTTAACAGTAAATATGCCAGTGCTGCCGATATTGTACAGGGAAATTTGCCACATTAAAGATAAATAATACATCAACAGTGGCTGATTGCCGCAATGCTACAAAAATCAGAAAATTCCTCAAATGAGGAGCGCTTACAACCTGTGGACTGGCAGACAAGGCAACGCCTTTTGCATTAAAGCCTAAATGCACATGAACTAAAGACTTTTGCCGTAATTATCCAGCCGCTTCTATTTTAGGTTTCCGCCAGCAGCGAACCCACGTTCCTGGGATTCTCAGCAGCGTGGGTTAGTTTCGTCGGAAAACCTATTCGCAATCGGCGGGAAGGGAGGATCCCATCGCTGGCCAAAGATGCATCGTCGTAAAACAGGCGGCAGTAAAATTGGAGAAACTCGCCTATACTTTTGGTGCCTTCAAAAATAAAATTGAAGTGCATTGTAAATAGCTAGTTCCGAAGTTCGTCCAACTATAGTTTTCCTCCAGTCATCGCCTGCTACTTGCAATGAATCCCATTTATTCTTCCTCTCCGTTTCCAATTGACTGTGCAATTCTCAATCAATGACTATGCGTAACCCCCTTTAGCAAGTATTTAGTTCTAAATGAATAATTCTTACGTGCCGATTTGACAAAAAACATCATGAAAACAAGTTATCCACACCTCCTGGTTCACACTATTTTATTCTAGACGTTAAAGTTCTCAAAATCAACTCCAATAGTCTGTTCAACACGATGTCCCTTTCATAATTACATATTGATGGCTTCTGCATTTCTTGGCTTTGCAATCTTTAAAATAAATAATAACACTCTCCCTACTGCGGATGTTGGACTCTTCTCTCCCTAACTCCCTGTTTTCCTCCTTTTTTTTTTTCGAAATATTTGACATATGTTTACTACTGTGCAATCTGTCGGAAATGTTATAGTATCTACATCGTTTTTGATGCTTTGAGAAAACGCAACTCACATGTCCACGACCAAGTCCTTTTCATACTGAGATATAGTTTAAAAGGTACTTTACAGCTTTTAGTTTTCATTGCACATAATCCTTCCACTACTTTTATTAAACAATGCCAATTTCATTCAATGCCACGTTCTCCTGAAGTATGTGATTCACTGCAGTTTTTGAAAAGCTATTAATGTGATTCTTCTGAAGTCAGTGCTGAAATAGTCTTGCGCTTGCTCTCCCCTTAGTTTACTTTCGAGGATACGTAAAGTTCCTTATTCGAATATAACCTGCAGAAATTACTACTTACATTTCCTTTTTGCATCATTACAGAAGGCTTTAAACTCGTTCTCTGTGTTACTTGCAAGTACTAAATCCAAACATTCCCGTAGAAAACTGGACGAGGTGTGCCGAGCGCATGTGCTTTTATTTCGTACGAAAAACATTGAGGACCATTAGGAACTGAAGGTGACCCTTCTGACACTATGCACAACCCAAAATTTAGCAGAATTAAAACTTTAATTTACCCAGAGGACCCCAGCACGAAAATGTCGAGCTCGTAGAGTCAGCATGCCAACATTATACCTCAATGCGTCCCTCATCCTCCAATGCATTAATAGAGATGGGAGAAACTTCGGGACCAGGTACGGGATGATTCTTATTTATATTAGAAATTCAACCCTTCTATAACCGAGATTTAACACGACCGGATTATATGTGGGATTGACTAATTCAATACAAAAAATAAAATTGCTGGTGGATCCCAACTAGATTGAAAAAATTGTATTGATAACGCATTCCTTATGGAGAATACTTAAACGGGCTGATGCATTTTAAGATATGCGGGTCAGTCGCTTCGTACGTATCGGAGGGGACTCGGGGTGGAGGCCGTGCCCTTGTATATAAAGGTCTGATTCTGATATGAAGCCATCCAGATACATCGCCAATCGTCACACCAGTGTTCGGTAAGGACGTGCTGGCCCTGTGCAGTTGCGGGACGATAATATCTAATTCGTACGCGCGGAACCACTTGCATGAATACACGTGTCAGCGCAGGACTGTTGTAAGTGCTTAAAACGGGGACGGCCGAGAAAAACTTGCCGTAATTGGAAAAATGCTTTCCACCCAAGTGAGAAGACATACCCACCTGAGGCCCATACTTTCCAAGTGCATCAACAATCAGATGTGGAACCCCTGCCGTTGAACTGCATGGCTTCAACCAAGGAGGTCCTCAGATGGATAAGTCTATTTGCAGCAGTCCAAGACTGCTCGCCAAAGGCCATTCCTTAGATATGTAGGAAGTTGCGGGAGCTGCCGATTAAGACCTTAGGAAACAGACTTTCTACCTCTCCGAGGGGGGAAGACTGCCTGCACAGTTTCCGTCATTCTGGAAGAGAAACTCTACCACCTTCGAGCGGGTATTCTTCTCATAAGCCTTATGCACACCAGGGTGAGTGTAGGCATTTATTAGAGATAAATTTAGAAATTACGGGGAACACCATGTCCCAGGCAGCTGATGCAGAGATTCGGCCTGCCTCCTAAAGCGAGTCATGTGGGGTCAGTGCAGCCTCATGGACAGAGATTAACTCATGATTCTACTGGATTGGGTGAGCATTTTGTTTTGTTTTTTATTCAGAGATCAGTGAAACAAATGAGGTTATTAAAATAACCCCAGCTCTTCCTTGTGGAGCCCAAGTAAAATATAAGGAGAAAGCGCCAGATTCTTGTTCACCCAATTCCTTGTCAAATTATTTCAGAGGATGTCCAGTGTTTACACGTTGCCTGAGAAGATGTAAAATCTGGTTGACCTCTAGGAAAGTTAATACAATCAGTGCAGTGCGCGGATGTTGACAAACCTGCGGTAGTTTTCTCAAACGAGGCAAGGCTTTCCGAGGATCATAAACTCACAATAAAGAAGAATCACGTTTTCACCGGTACCCCACACCATGTTTAACGAATTTGCATGACAATGTGTAAGATTACTAAGCATTCACAAATGATAACAAGTGCCATGGCTACATCAAGATCGAACAAGATCAAATACCCAGTAATTAGGAACATTTAACACCCATGAGGGCCATAAGGGTGTTTGCGAAAATACTCACCTGTTCACGACAGCATGTGTCATATTTTATCGCATCATATAAATTGTTCTCCATGGGCTAGCGGAGATGATAATTTGTTTCGTCGACATATTGATTACCAGGGCGACCGAGTAAGCACATATGCCGTGCCAATAGGAGAACTTGAGGCGGATTTCTAACGCAGACGGCTGTCTCACAAAATGCGCATTCCACGAAAGCGAGGCGACGTACTTTGCGGAACCGGTAGCTCAGAAAAGCTTTCACCAGTGCAGGATGATACCGAGGCCAGAATGTAGACTGGAATACTAGAAATATAAGTGTGGCAATAGATTTTGGGAACAGAAACTTATTATAGGAAATCATAGATCATAGAATTTACAGTGCAGAAGGAGGCCATTCGGCTCCACTGGCTCTTGGAAAGAGCACCCTACCCAAGGTCAACACCTCCACCCTATCCCCATAACCCAGTAACCCCACTCAACACTAAGGGCAATTTTGGACACTAAGGGCAATTTATCATGGCCAATCCACCTAACCTGCACATCTTTGGACTGTGGGAGGAAACTGGAGCACCCGGAGGAAACCCACGCACACACGGGGAGGATGTGCAGACTTCGCACACAGTGACCCAAGCCGGAATCGAACCTGGGACCCTGGAGCTGTGAAGCCATTGTGCTGTCCACAATGCTACCGCGCTGCCCCGAAATATGTCCCAAATGTGCACATGTTGCGGTCACCACTTCATCGGTTAATCAGGAAACGTTCAACGTTGTCGTAGCTGGCACTGGAGGATGAAGTCTTAATTTCACCAAAACAGCAACTGCTCTCATTGAGTATTTTAGCGCACTAATGGTCTCGGAAATAACTAATATGGAATGTCACGCATGCCCACATGCAATTCGAGCAGTCCTCTCCCATTTGTGGGAAGGTGACATGCGAGGCCCAGAATGTTTGTGTTCAGGAATTTGCTCAGAAATTTAGATTTTGGGAAGGAATGTTCTTCATTTTGTTAGACATTTTTGTATAGATGGTAGTACATCGCATGGCCTCTATAAATTATCACGCCAAGATAGAGTAACTCAAGCAAGCTTTTATACGGACGGCGCACCAGACGACCTTGCCTTACACAGTGGCCCAGTCTTTACCAGCGAAAAGTTCAGACGGTTTTGTAATTAAACAGTATCAAACGAATCCGAACTGTGCAATATCACTCATTGTCCAATTTCCAGGCCGTGCGGCAATACAAAGGTGAAAGACGGGATTAATGAAAACAGTCCGTGGAGTCCATGAACAACAGATTGGTTCGACGCTTGTTCCATTATGAACTCTGGAAGTTTACACGCGACTCAGATAATGAACCACAGAATGGAATATTGGCCTTTGCTTCTTTTAACGAACGGATTATCTCCTCAAGCTCTCTATGCCTGAATCACTGAGTGGCTTTAAGACAGAGATATATTGACTCTTGATTAATAAGTGATTATGGGGAGAAGGTAGGAGAATGGGGATCAGAAACATAATCTGCTACGATTGAATGCCAGAGCAGGCTGGATAGGCCGTGTGGCCCAATATTATTACTATATCTTATGTTGTTATGCTGTTATGGTCTTTTGCCGATTATATTTTTGTTTTTTGTCATTGGCAAGTGCATGGAAGACGGAAACGGATCCTCCGACAAGTTACTCTCCAATCCTGAACTGATGGCCAAAATGAGATCGCCAGAGAGACAACACCGTCGTCTTGATTCTGCATCTTTGCTGAAGCGAACAACTTCAATCTTCCTGAAAATACTGTCATAATTGGCAGACTACATGAACCACGGTTCTATGGCCAGTAAGCTCATTCACTCTGCAGCCCCAGCTATGAAGCAGACATCGCTTGAGCATATCAAACCTGAAGGACATTTGCAGTGGCTGGCAGTCCGACACTCTTGGTCTCTCGGTCCCCTTAATGCCACAGATGCAATTATAGCCCACTCTCCGTGCCCAATTTCCAAACGGGAAAATCTTTCCTGACGGATGTGATCGCCTCGGAAACAATGTGTTCCGTGCGTTTCTTCCTTCCTGAGTTGAGGCAATGTATGTAGCTCACAATTTAGCAAAAGGACCCTGAACCGAATTTCCACAAACACCAATAACTTAATTCAGACATGTTTTCTCTCGACACTCAAATCCCTACAGTGAGAAGAAGTGAGGGGCTGGTTTGGCTCACTCGGCTAAATCGCTGGATTTTAAAGCAGACCAAGCAGGCCAGCAGCATTGTTCGATTGCCGTACCAGCCTCCCCGGACAGGCGCCGGAATGTGGCGACTAGGGGCTTTTCACAGTAACTTCATTGAAGCCTACTCGTGACAATAAGCCATTTTCATTTCATTCATTTTCGAATCCCTTTCAGACCATATTTTTTGCACTGGTTCTCTGAAATAGGACTCTACCCATATCCATTCCCTGTCTTGTCCACTTAACCTGACCTAACCTGTATAGATTTGGACACGAAGGAACAATGTTTTTTTTTGCCATGGCCAATCCAACTAACCTTCCTCCATATCTTTGCACTGCGGAAGGAAAGCGGAGCTCCTGGAGGAAAACAACACAAAGACGACGAGAATATGCAAACTCCACATAGGTAGCCACGTAAGGCCGGAATCTGGTTGGGGTTCATTGTCTATGTTAGGCAGTCCTGCTAAGCGTTTTACAACGGCGACGCCCAGGTTACAATGCTACATTATTATGCCAGAGCAACGGAATGTCTGTCTTTGTCAAATTGCCCATGCTGCCATCGAAAATTATTTTTAAATAATTACTCAATTGAAGTATGTAATAATTTGATGCGGCATGATTTAAACAATGAAGTGGTATAAGCCCCAAACGCTTTCCTGATACTCACCAGGTACGCAATAAATATATGAGGCACTAATACTCTCCGAAGAGTGAAAAGGTTATAACGTTTCCAAAAGCTCCGCGAACCTTTAGGGAATTTCGATGAATGTCCAAATTGCCAACAACACCAACTCGGTTAACACTGCGGTGAAGTTACTGTGAAAATCCCCTAGCCGCCACATTCTGGCACCTGTTCGGGTACACCGAGGGAGAATTCAGAATGTCCAATTCACCTAACCCGCACATCTTTCGGGACTTGTGGACTGGGTATCACTCAAAATGTGTTCTCCACAATGACCGTGCGACCCCTCAATAACATCTGTTGAATCGAAGGCAGACAGCAAATTTAAGGCTGAACGTGGTTAAGGCCGAATTTAATAAGACACAAGCCGGATAATTACTGCAAGTGTCCCGTTTAGACAGATTCAAGGGGGCAACGAGATGTAATTTTAAGAACAAGTATATATTTTCTAAAAACTGATAATGTCGAGTGTTTTGTGAATGGAAGAGTTTCATTCGAACTTTGCGCCTATTTTGAGCAGTGTGCTAGTTCCCTTGACTCCACTGTTAAAAAATAAGTCTGCACTGTCATTATGCGTTCGTAAGACAAATGATACTGTTGATCAATAGAACGGTTTCATCAGCAGGTAATTATCTCAATCTGTTTAATTTTTGAATGATCCAAGAGCTGAGTCCATGGGACGTCTTGTGAAATTAAGATGAATCAGAATTGTGAGACTACGTGCAATATTTTCGAATAGTAGCTGAATATTCGTGAAACATGATATTCAACCTCCAAAAAGGAAGCAGATAGGCTGGCGTAAACATTGCAACATCTTGAAGCTTTTGCTGGAAAACAATTCTTCATAGCTTATATTAGACTCTGCCCACAATCCTACAAGACGGGTGGAACCGTGAGATTAATTTTAGGTGAATTACAATACAACATTCGTCATATCTCAGGACGTATTATTCAATGGAGAGTGGTGTTTGCGTTTACAATTAAGAGGAAATTCGGCATTCAAAAAAAAGATATGGGCCGAAATAAAATGCATGGATATTTTGATGCAGAGGTTAGCACTGCTTCTTCATGGCGTACAGGACTCATGTCAGATCTCGGCACCGGAACTCTGTCAGTGTGGATTTAGCACATTCTAACTGTGTCTGCGTGGGTTTCACCACCACTGCGTAAGGATGTGCGAAGTAGGTGCATTGGCACGCTAAGTTGCTTCTTAACTGACGGAAAAATATTTAGCTAAATAACTTGTACGGTGTCCAATGTAAATGTCCAGAAGTATAATTGATTCCTATATATAGATTTGATGATGTTTTTCTAAGTGCTTTGGAAAAATGAAACATCTCTTGTGTTGGCCAATATCTTGCTGGCAGTCAACACGTTTCTAAGGAGGAAGTCAATTCCTGCTAATGTTCCATTCTGGACAATTCGTGATGGGAAGGGGCTTGCGATTCACACTCCAGCTGGGCAATGCGGAGTCCGGCTGACAAAAAGCCACAGAGAGCGCCGCGGATTGTCATTCAACACGATTCTATGGGTAAGATATAATTTCCTCCGGCAAGAAGCACCGAGTGGCCGCTATATCGGTCAGCAATAGAACAGACTTAAGTGAATTGTTCCAGGCAGAAACAAAAAGAAAATAACATTTAAAATTAGCACTTATGCTGTCACGACCTTCACACGTTCTGTGACGTGTGTCGATACATCCAGTCGCTTTAAAACTTGGAGCATCCTTCGGGAAATTATGTTTCCGAAACCTTATTACGGAAAGTAAGGTTCGGCGCAACCTCCTGCACAGATACTGCAGGTCACGTAAATAATTTATATGCATATTTAAGACAGCAGGCTGCAAGTCACTACTGCTGTTGATGCACATATTCCAGTGATCATGTCGCAAACCATACATTTAATCGATGGAAAGACCCAAAAACTGCCAGTGGCGCGAACCCTCTCTTTCCATCTGCGTTTTCCGAGTTGCCTGGACGCCCGAGGAGTCAAACTTTGATGTAAAAATATGGGTGTCAGTTTATCTTGCACAATATCTCACTCACATTAGACATTACTCCTATTAAAGAAAATAGGATCAATTGAAAACTAAGAAACTGTTCAGCGTCTTCCCTCTCAAACTAACTTCTTCTTCTCTGTAAGTCGTACATTTCGGCTGCCCAGAGCAGAAACTCAGATGGTCCCTCCAAAACAAACCAAAGTCTGAACCACATTTTAATTTTCCTTTGGAGATGAAAACTCGTTTCGACCAACTATTGTGATTATCATCTCATGGATGCTGAGGAGGGCTGTTCTCAAAGAAAACCAATCATGTAACTCCACGAAAGGTTTGCTGGAACTTAAAATAGCAATGATGGCGTATTTTAGAATAATGCATTTGATTGGACCTTCTATAAGTTGCATTTTTTCCAACGTAGCCGAACAATCCTCAAGATTGTAATGTATCCAACAGTATGTAGCAAAAAATTCGAAGTTGCTGGTTCGATGAAAATATCAAGCAAACTGGACTCACGTTGTTCTCTTTGTTGTTGTGTCCCGACTTCTTTTCGTTTCTGGCTTTGAAAAGACTTCATGGTCAAAATATGCCATTTGATACCGTCCAATTGACAATAACTGTACAATATCCGGCTTGAAGATGTTCACGAACTGATACCGATGAGTCTTCATGAGCTGTCGTCAAAGTTGAATCTTGACTTTTGAATTGTTGTCATTGAATTACCTTTGTGTTACATTAAAAAGTAAATTGACGACAAAATC
The DNA here is from genome assembly GCF_902713615.1 of Scyliorhinus canicula. Classification (NCBI taxonomy): domain Eukaryota; kingdom Metazoa; phylum Chordata; class Chondrichthyes; order Carcharhiniformes; family Scyliorhinidae; genus Scyliorhinus; species Scyliorhinus canicula. Next base: position 86,231,600 of record NC_052157.1, on the reverse strand, counting down.
TTTACCATCGACGTTTCATATTCAACAGCTGCAATCAAGAGCGCAAACGGTAAGACAGCAACTGAGGTATTGTATCTTTGACCGACATTTGAAGACTTACTCATATAGATTTCCTCTGTACAGTAAAACAAGTTATGCGAGACCTGATCAGTTGAGAAGACAAAAATAGTGAAGGCGTTAGTACTTCAGTGGCCAGGGGGAACAAAAATAAGGTATTTCTTTCCCCGCAGAGATGTGAATAAAAACGTACTGATTGAGGAGCAGAGATAAAACATTCGTTAACGGAGATTAAGTTTGTTTTCGAAATTGGTTCGACAGCATGTTATTTTGAAAGCATGTTACAGTACAGTCCCTATGACATTTTCTGATAATTATCAACATTTAAAGCTACTTGATGGTCTATTTAAATTACAGTAAGTCAAAAGGAAATTGATGGCGTTTTTCGTCGTAGCTTTTTGCAAATGAAAGGAGACTGCATTTGCGGGGCCGCGGGGTAGAGGAGCAGTGGTGGTAGAGGTGAGCACCATCGAGGGAGAGGTTGCTGTTTGTTTGCTAATTCTATAGCAGCACCGCATTGCATCGTTGGGTGAAAAATGAAATTAAGTGAAGTGAAAATGAAAATCGCTTATTGTCACAAGCAGGCTACAAATTACCTTACATTCAAAAGTCCGCAGTTGCAACATTCCGGCGCCTGTTCTGGGAGGATGTTACGGTAGTCGAACCGTAACAGCCATGGGGTACATATGACATTTGTGCGGCATCGTTACGTTGAGAAACACAACATCAACATTATATGCAGAAAACCAAACTGATTAAGAGGCTGAGATCGATAAAATAACAGGTATAATTGGAGCGCTCTGCCACGGACTGCAGTTTAAGAATTAACAATTGCTAATTATACATCTGAGATTGATATATTTTATGTGAAGTAAAGGTATTAATGATATGGACCAGAGATATGTGGAGTGAGGCTCCAGATCAGAAATAATCCAGTTCAACAGCTGGCCAGCCTCGAGGCACTGAAGGGCCTACACCGTTTCCTTTATTTGAATGATTCAATGGACACGAACGAAGGTATGCACAGGTGAACCATGGGCCGAAGTCGCCCAATTTGGGCTTGGAGCTGCTTCTACTATTTATAATGACCATTGTTTACCTAAGTGTAACCTTCATTCTGTATGCTGCCGTCCCTGGATCATTTAGCATTTCCTTGTTCACCAACATATATTGTATGTCTCTTCCTTTATAAAAAAAACCTGAACCTATACTTCTGCTGCTTTTAATTTCAGAATACAGATACGAAACATTACTATCTTCTCAGGGATCCATTTCATCCTCGTTTTAGCGTTCCGTGCACAATATCTATTTTTATCGCCAGTGACCACGACCTTCAGAGTCTGCCGCATGAGGTGACATTCTCTGCAGATTCATTTTTTCAGGAAACTGAGAACTTGCTTTCTTTAACTGCTCTATGTCGCCTCTTCCACGAGGGGAAACATGTTTCCCGACCAACATTTTCGTATATAGGAATGCACCATTCCAGGTATGTGTCTCTTAAACGTTGACTGAACCGCTTCCATTGTGCTTACATCTTACTTCTAATGTTATGGTCAACACAACAGTTAACAGAGGATAATATGTTTTATGTATTTTGTGATTGAGTTCTGTTTCTGCATACTAAATTATTTCGTCTCAATTCAGGCCAATAATTCTGCCTCTCACAGTATTGTAATCTCCGACCATTTCAACGCCATGACCCCCTCACATTCTTCCACCCAAAACGTAATATTTAACACGTCCAAACATCATATTACATTTGGCAGAACACTGCTGATTTAGTTGACGGACCTACATTTGCATCAAAGCACATCGCTCTACAGTGAAATTAGAACATTTTTTCAACCCTTTTTTTCAGGGCACCTGGATTTGTGCTCCACATTCGACATGTTCAAAAAATGGCAAAAACAACTTTTGGAAAAATATCGCAACATTTACATTCCAATCCGCGTGCCATGAAAGAAAGGATATTATTTGAATGCCTAATGCATTGTTTTACCTTTCTGCTGTTATCTGACATTCATATACTAAGCCACCAAAAACCAACTGAAACTCAGAGCTCTGCAGTGCTCCTCAGTTTATATGTGGTGCTTTTTAAAGTATTTCTCGAAACACCGGTAAATTCACATTTCCGCATGTTATTTGTTCCAGTCAATGCATTCGTGAGACCATACATGGAATACTGTGTGCACTTTTGTTTCCCAAAAAGAGGAGTAATGCAATTGGATTAGAAACAGTTCAGTGGAGGATCACGAGATTGATTCCAGAGATGAATAGCTTGTCTCATGATGAGAGATTGACCAATTTAGGCCTTTATTCTCCGGAGCTGAGAAGTCATGGAGGAGATTCAATTGAGGAATGTATAACGACAAACCGTATTGACAATGTAGCTATATACCGGATGCCCCCTCTTGTTACGATTACTGGAATTAGAGGTCATAGTTTTCAGATTAATGGAAACAAATTTAAAATAGAGTTTTGGCGAACTTACTTACTCACAAATGGCCGTGAAGCTGTGGAATTCATTATTTCAGACAACGACATAGGCCGGAATTTAGAGTAAATATGAGGACGAGAGCGAAAGATTTGTAATTACTAATGCTCTGAATCGCTGTGTCGAAAGGGATAGAAAGTCAAGTTCAATGCGAGAGGAGATCAGCCTTGATCTTATTTAATGGGAATGTGTGCTCTCGAGATGCTCCGTTATCTACTTCTCCTCGTTGGCCTCTTTTTAAATTATGTTCTTCGACCAAATATTTACTGTCAACATAAAAGTTTTGATCTCTACTAGAGGATTCATTATTCCCACATCATCAGTTGATTTCAAATGAATTTTGCGTCATCAGCAAATATGTCAAACTCATATTTGCGGCTTCACGTGTGGTCAAATATATGTAAATGAGAAATAAGAATTGATCCCTAGGGGATAACCATAGCCATATATTGCCAAATAGAAAACAGAGGTGTATTTATCACTATTCCCTATGAACAAAAAAACATCCTTAATAAATGTTTGTATAGTACTCTCCACAAATCGGGCGCTTATTTTGAGCAGAGACATGAGTTAAGTCACTTGCCAAAAGTCTTACTGAAATCCGAGTTAACCACATGCGAAACTTTTCCCTGTTACTCCAGAAATAGCTCAAATGAATTCGTCAAACCCAAATTTCGTTGCAGGTATCTATGTTTATCCGCTTGATGGCTGTTGTATACTAATTTTGGTATGATCTTTATTAATTAAAGATGGCCACATTTCTGCCACGTAGGTGTAATGTCAGCTGGCCAATTGTGTTCTGACTTCCATTCTATACATACACATGCAAATCGAATACCTACATCATAATCTGTGTGAGCAAGCTGAGTGCAAAATGCTGACGGAATAAGTATCCAGCCGCATAGGGAACTCCAAATGCCACTGTCATGTTGATTTCCGAGCGCACTTGACAGATAAAAAGTCGCTTTTTGCATGTCGATGTCCTCTGAATGTTCCTTGATTAACAAAATGCTGACATATTTCAATGACTGAAGGAGGAAGGATTAACCACGCACCGCATATCGTCGAAGAAAGCAACCGTCATCCAATATACTGATTTCAGGACATCATCCTGAATTCAGGAGAGCATCATCTGCAACGCGTGCTGCCTTTCACTACTGTGTCCATTAAAGTATGGGTTCGGTTCACTATGGACAGCTGAGCTCAGACTAACACCTGATGAACATCCCAATGAAATATAACCCACGAAGTGTATTAAATATAATCATAATTGTAGCATGGATACCATTCGTATGTTTTGGAATTTCCCCGCGCATCTGCAATGGCTTTTGATCAGATTCAAATATTTCCACGAGCGAAGCGTTTGAAAAAGATGATACAACGCTTAAGGCAACTGAGGGAGGATTTTAAATCACCGTTCACATTTTAAAAAGTCACTGTCCTGTTTTCATTTGCAACACTAAACGTTTCATAATTCAATAATAAATTCAAGTACTCAATATTATTTGACCAATAAAGAAATTGCAGAAATAAGAAGGCACGAATTGCAGAATGCGGGCGATGGTGAGGAACGGGTTGATAATTGCACATCCCAATGTCAAAAGACTGTCTGAATGAGAATTTTCCATTTCTGGACATCAATGATACTTGGCTCCGTTAAGTCTCGTTATTAACATAATCTTTGTGAAGAACACATGTCCGAGATGATTGGTGAAAACACACACTACATTACACTTGCAAATAATGTGGGATTGTTCAATCTTGGGCTTATCCGATATTTTGACATTTAACACAACGTTTTGTTTTCATGATCTCAGTTGTTGAGTCTGTTCGTTTTGAATTGCCGATTTTTTTCGTAGATAAACACTTAATGGGGTGTGTTGATATTTTTCTCAGAATTGCGATCTGATCGAGTTATTCAAAGAGCAAGCAACTGACGGTCCAATGCCTCGTCACTGTTGTCTGTTCCAAACATTAAGCTGCATACTTGCAAAAACGAATCCTGATACACTGTTTAACTTCATTCTTTTTACCCAAAAGACAAACTGAAGGCGGAGGCCCGTAAATGCATTGCTTCATTTATTAATTCCACATGAATATGTACATACAATTTTGTTTTGAGAAGTCTGTTTGGAATAGCTGACGACGCAATGCCGCAAGAAGCCTGTGGACATAAGGAACAAACAAAAATGTGAACAAGAATTCATAATCTGCAATGAGAAAAATGTTCCATATTAACAATGTGGTGAAAGCTTCAAAACTATTCTGAAGTTTTACTTCTATTATTGGGTCGCTTATAATGTATGTGCTCAATTTCAACAACACATCGGCAGAAACTGGGAATACAAACGTGCTGATGCACGAATACGAGATATCAGTAAAAAGATACACAATGCAACGAAAGGCAGGCATATGCGCCAATGGGCAGCAGCACAGTGGCTCAGTAGTGAACACTGCAGCGTCACGGGCGTGAGGTCCAAGGTTTGATCCAGGCACTGGGTTACTGGTGGTGTGGAGTTTGCACATTCTCCCCATGTTTGCGTAGGTTTCGCTCCCACAACCTAAAGATGGCCAGGGAAGGTGGATTGGCCACGCTAAATTGCCCTTTAATTGGGGAAAAAACGATTTGGGTAATCTAAATTTTAAAAAGGCATATCCGCCAACGGAAGTGGAGGGAAAAACACATAATGCGTATCTCAACGACACACATTAACGTGTGAGTATAGGTACAAAATAAAATATAATCCCGTCAATATATCACGTGATGTATGTTTCGCTGTCAATGCGAATATAACCTACCATCAGTCAATGGCAGGTAACGTTTGTGCAGTCTTGGCTAGTTCAAATGCCCGCAATACATTCATAGACACCAATGTCTGATATTTTCGCTTGACGTCAAATGCAGAACGGCTATACAGTTACAGTATTGCAACATGCGAAATAAGCAAAAGTATTTTTTCAACGCGGTATTTGGAGACTTTCTTCAATGCTCGCTGTACAATATGATTGAAGTCGATACAGTATCACTCAACGCCGGTGGTACAAGATGATCTCAAGTGAAATAAATCACAACTAACAGGCTACTGAGTAAGAATTTACCTCGTAAAATAAATATGGCCTCTTGTGGATGAAGTGAGAATAGATATGGTAAATTAGAGGGAAATCATAGGGCAACAGCTGCGACAAGAGCCAGGATGATATTAGCAGATCATGAATATAATTCTCATAGGTTATCAATGTAAATGCGGACAAGCAGATAAATAAAACGTATGGAACGAAAGTGGTACCAATCTGTTAATCTTAGATGGCAATGGTGTTTAGGAAGAGATGATAGTTGGTCCAAAGATTGCAATGTTGAATCCGTTTAGCCAGAAAAAAGAAATAAAGAATCTCGTTAGATACTCCTGCAAGTAGTTAATGTTTCCCCTTGAAGGAACTACATTGTAGGACCCACTCTACTGGATGAAAGATTGGGACTTCGAAATAACGTACTGCGAAATTCTGGACGTGTTTAGTGGACAGATAAATTGGATGAATCCAATTGTCAAGGAAGCATGGGATTTGAATTCCAGGATTGTTCCTGGGGGAAAAAATAACTCCTCAATCTGCACCTTCTGAGTAAACCGGACAGCTGAAATTTTAGCGCTGGTGATGTGAAGAGCTCATGATTATTTAAAGCCTGTGCAGCACGGTGGAGCACTGGTTAGCATTGCTGCCTCACGCTGTCGAGGTGGCACGTTCGATAACGGCTCTGGGTCACTGGGTCTGTGTGGAGTTTGTACATTCTCCCTGTGTGTGCGTGTTTGAAAGATGTGCACTGTACGTTAACTGGCGACGTTAAATTGCCCCTTAGTTTGCAAAAATGAACTGAGTACTCTGCAAATTATTTTCAAAAAAGATTAATTAAAACCCAAAGTAAGCATGATAGGAATACATTTCACAATAATTTGGAACCTGCCAAAAGATTTATTATTTGAAAATTAAACAACAGGATATATATGGCTATGAGGATAAACATTACTAATACTATTTCAGAAAAAGTTGAAAAAACCGTTACTTTCGCGAGGCAGTAGCAAAGGTGCAAGGAGCTATTTCACAGCGTTCAGGAAAAACGAATTACAGTGTAGAGGAAGGATTCTAGTATTATTGGTTATTCATGGTGGCCAAAGTTTGGGCCGAATTGTGGATGACTGTAAATGCAGGTCAAAAACTCACAGACGTGCCAAAGCAAGGAATTGTGCAGAAACCTGTGAATTTGACATTTCTAATGAGCATTTCCCAGGTATTCGGAATTCGTTGCAAATCCTGGGCTTAAATTCCATACTGTTTAGTGTGTGTTTACTCATATAATGTTCAAGGTTCCATATGTTTTAATAAATCAGGGAAAGGAAAGTTAATGGGGCAAAGTAAGTGCAACCTACCAATATAATCCCCTGGATGACATCAGCTGATGATTTTACAGCCTACAATGGAACCTATTTCATATGCGGCACTAAAGCATATCCGTGGCTCCCCATTAATTGGACAGGGTCCTGCTTTTTGGGATATGTCATACCGCAAATGCATCATCGACCCACCCTTAAGCACTCCCCCTCGCGAGCAAAAAGAACAATTTCTAAAACGGAACGGGCAAGGCTTCCAACGAACTGATCTACATGGCCTCAGCATTGGAACATCTGGCAAACGTAACAGCAACAGAAGCCAGGGACACAGGACAGTCACTGGCCAAGGTCTCAGCTGAGCTAGTGGCTGTCCGGACCGTGGCATTACAAAATCGACTGGCTTTGGATTATCTGTTAGCCTAGCAGGGAGGAACGTGCGCTATCATAGGCTAAGAGTGCTGTACTTATATTCCAGATGGCTCTGAAAATATCACTAACCTGGCCGACCATATTAAGAGACAGGCTGCTCAAATTCAAGAAATTGGCAGTGAATTTCACGACTATAACCCGCCGTGTTGGCTAGGGTGGTTGGGTCATGGATTATTTGACTGGATCTTTAAGGCCTTTATTCTACTACTACTAATGCTACTAGGGATAGGATTGCTTGCCTGCTTGTGTAAATGCATTTTCAAACGAATCATGGATATACCTATTTAGCTAGTTGTCATGATATGACAAAAGGGGGGAGAGTGGTATTGTGTGAAGCAAATAATGGCATGATGGGAAAAGTAGTCGAGTTTTCTGGGTACAAGTGAATTTAAACTGATTTCATATAACCTAAGGCACAGAATACACAGAGACAGCATGTCCTGGGAACTGGGTGACACTGAGAGTCTAGATAAGGCTTGAACCTAGAAGTAGTCTTAATACATAACAAGCTGAAAAAACTATTTCTTCCTGTTCCTAAACAGCTTCTTCCCTTTCTTAAAACAAAGACAAGATAATGCTATGAAACTCAAGTCCACTAGAGGTCAGCAAGGTGACGCCATTGTAACGATTATTACTTATGTTTTACTTTCAATCAAATTCCTGACCAAGCTGTATTCATGTTATCTTGATCCTATAATGTATAAAAATCGCCTTATTCTTCTGTGAGATCGCAGACTTGGGACGGACTCAGCAGTTTGTAATTGACTGCTTTCCGACTCCAAGTATCAGCCATTTACTGCTAGCTGTTCTAATTAGGAAATAAAGTTCAGTTTTGCTTACCTAATGAATCATGTTTGTATTTCTCTATCACAGTCAAGACACGGGGAAAATATAAAATACAATACCGAGAGCATCTCGAAAACAAGGACTCCTACATCACACTCCTATTTATTGACTACAGCTCCGCCTTCAACACCATAATCCCAGCCAAGCTCATATCAAAGCTCCAAAACCTAGGACTTGGCTCTCCACTCTGCAACTGGATCCTTGAATTCCTGACCAACAGACCACAGTCAGTAAGAATGAACACCAATACCTCCTCCACAATAGTCCTCAATACCGGTGCCCCGCAAGGCTGCGTACATAGCCCCCTACTCAACTCCCTGTACACACACGACAGCATGACAAAACTTGGTTCCAACTCCATCTACAAGTTTGCTGACGATACGACCATAGTGGGATCTCGAATAACTACGAGTCCGAATACAGGAGGGAGATAGAGAACCTAGTGGAGTAGTGCAGCGACAACAATCTCTCCCTTAATGCCAGCAAAACTAAAGAGCTGGTCATCGACTTCAGGAAGCAAAGTACTGTACACACCCCTGTCAGCATCAACGGAGCCGAGGTAGAGATGGTGAGCAGTTTCAAATTCCTAGGGGAGCACATCATCAAAAATCTATCCTGGTCCACTCATGTCGACGCTATCATCAAGAAACGACAACAGCGCCTTTACTTAAGGGCAGCATGGTAGCATGGTGGTTAGCATAAATGCTTCGCAGCTCCAGGGTCCCAGGTTCGATTCCCGGCTGGGTCACTGTCTGTGCGGAGTCTGCACGTCCTCCGCGTGTGTGCGTGGGTTTCCTCTGGGTGCTCCGGTTTCCTCCCACAGTCCAAAGATGTGCGGGTTAGGTGGATTGGCCATGCTAAATTGCCCGTAGCGTCCTAAAAAGTAAGGTTAAGGGGGGTTGTTGGGTTACGGGTATAGGGTGGATACGTGGGTTTGAGTAGGGTGATCATGGCTCGGCACAACATTGAGGGCCAAAGGGCCTGTTCTGTGCTGTACTGTTCTATGAATTCTATGGCTGAAGAAACTCCTCCCCATCTCTGTTGTAAAGAATCGTCCCATTATTTTGAGATTGTGTCCACTGATTCTACTTTTTTTCCTACAAGTGGACAGCAGGGTAGCATGGTGGTTAGCGTAAATGCTTCACAGCTCCACGGTCCCAGGTTCGATTCCCAGCTGGGTCACTGTCTGTGTGGAGTCTGCACGTCCTCCCCGTGTGTTGCGTGGGTTTCCTCCGGGTGCTCCATTTCCTCCCACAGTCCAAAGATGTGCGGGTTAGGTGGATTGGCCATGCTAAATTGCCCGTAGTGTCCTAATAAAAGTAAGGTTAAGGGGGGAGGGGGTTGTTGGGTTATGGGTATAGGGTGGATACGTGGGTTTGAGTAGGGTGATCATGGCTCGGCACAACATTGAGGGCCGAAGGGCCTGTTCTGTGCTGTACTGTTCTATGGAGACATCCTCTCAACTTCCACTTTACCCAGGTGTCGCAGTGTTCCGTAATTTCCAATAAGATCCCCACTCATCTTCCGATACTCCAACGAGTACAGACCCAGAGTGCTCAACGGTTCCTCAGCCAACAAGCTCTTAATTTCACGGATCATTCTGAAGAAACTCCTCTTGACACTTTCAAATGCCAATACATCCTTCTTTCGGTAAGGACCGAAAACTGCTGACAATACCCCAAATTGAGTTTAGCCAGAGCCATATCCTCAGCGGTACATCCCTGGTCTTGTATTCTAGTCCTCTCGATAGAAATGCCAACTTGTTATGCCTTCCGAACTGCCGACTGAATCTGCACTTTAACCTTAGGTAAATCGTGAACAAGGACTCCCTTTGTGCTTTTGATTCCCTGAGCATTTCCCCATTTAGAAATGTGTCTATGCCTCTGTTTCTCCTTCCGAAGTGCATAACCACACACTTTTACACATTATGTTCTATCTGCCACTACTTTGACGGCTCTCCTGGCCTGTCAAATTTCTTCTGACGCTAGTTTACTTCTGCAAGGCCACCCCGCCCTCTACAGATGGTTGCATCATCTGTAAACTTGGCAACAGTGTCTTTCGTTCCTTATTCCTGATCATTAATGTAAATCGTGAAAGGCTGTGGTCCCTGCACCGTCTCTTGAGGTACACCACTAGTCATCGGCTGCCAACCTGGAAAAGACCACTTTATCCTCACTCTCTGTCTTCTAACTGTCAGACGATTGTCTATCCACTCCAGCAATTTACCCTGATCACAATGGGCTCTTAACTTAAATTAACAGTCTCCTATGCGGTACCTTGTCCAAGGCCTTCAGGAAATCGAAATAATTATTTTCTACTGGTTCCCGTTTGTCTTTCTTCCCTGTTATTTCTTCAATGAACTCTAACAGATTTGTCAGATACGATCACCCCTTGACGAAGCTGTGATGACACAATCCGAATTGATAATGCACTTCCAAGTATCCCGCGATTTCACCTTTCATACTGGACACAAATATCTTAACAATGACCTAAGTCAGGCAAACCAGCCAATCATGAACGTCTTCTGTCTTCTTTCCTTTTTAAATAGCGTTGTTACATTAGCCACTTTCCATTTCTCTGGGACCCTTCCTGCATCCAGCGATTCCTGTAATAGCACCACCAATGCCTCCATAATTTTCTCCGCTATCACTTTTCGAACACTGGATTCTAGTTCCTCCGGTCGAAGTGATTCATCGAACTTCTCCTCAGTGATGGAAACTACACTCACCTCTGTCACCTGATTCTCCCCAAGCTCTGGCATTCCACTGATGTCTTCCACAGTGAAAACTGATGCAAATTTAATATTCAGTTCTTCGGCCAGTTCTCTGATTCCGAGTATTACGTCTCCATCCACATTTTCCAGTGGTCCAATGTCTATTTGTGCCTCTCTCTCTCAACATTTATATAATGAAAAAAAATCAGACCTCCCTTTGTATTACCAGCTAGCTTGCACTCATACTTAATCTCCTCCTCCCTTATTGCTATTTTATTTGTTCGCTGCACGTTTTTAAAGGCTTCCCAATCCCCTGGCTTCCCACTAATCCGCACCACGTCGTCTGCTTTTTCTTTTGCTGTTTTGCTGTACTCGACGTCCCTCGTCAGCTATGAATCCTGAGTCATGCCCTTCCATGTCTCCTCCTCCTTGAGATGAATTTATATTCTGTCTCTCGAATAACCACCCACATCTCCTGCCATTGATGTTCCACTGTCTTCCCTGCAAGGCTCCTTTGCCAAACAACTCGGACCAGCTCCTTCCTCATGTCTTTGTTTAATTGTGTGACCGTTACATGTGAATGCAGATTCTCCCTCTCAGACTTCAGCTGAAATTCTATCATTTGGGGCCGGTGCTCCCTCAAATGTCCATCACCTTAAGTTCACTAATCAAGCCTGCCTCATTATACATTACCAAATCCAGAATTGCCTGATAACTAGTCGTCTCTTTCAGACGCTGCTCCAAACAAAAACCTCTTAGATGTTCAACAAATTCCTTTCCTTGGGATCCATTACCAACTGATTTTCCAAGTCCATCTGCATATTGAACCCCCCCATTATTATTGTAATATTCTCTTTTTTAGATGTCTTTTCGATCTCCTGATTTATTTTCTGCCTCACACATGAGCGACTGCCAGGGGGGCTCTATGTAACTCCCATCAGTGTATTTTTTTACATTTGCGATTCCTCAACTCTACCCACAGATGTTCTGTTTTCTGATTCTATATCGCTTCGTGCTCTCAATTTAACTACATTCCTTACTATCAGTGCAACCACGCCCCATTTACCCAACTGCCTGTTTTTTTCGATAGGCCGCATATCCTTGTATGTTTAGAACCCTGATCCGATCCCATTTCAGTCACATGACTGAGATGCCCATAACATCGCATGTCTAATTTCAGTGTGCGCAACCAGCTCATTTACCATGTTCTGTGTACTGCGCGCACTGAGGTACAAAACCTTCAATTCTGCATTGATCACATCCCTTCTCACACTTGTCTCCGTTTTAACTCTACCTGGGTGTGATGTCGTTCCCTTAGTTTCTATATTCGCTTCAGTAATTTCACCTTCTGAGCCAATATGCTAGTCCCCACCCTCCTACCATACTAGTTTACTTTCTCCCGAATGACTGAAGCAACTCGCTCTGTCTTGGGATATCGGTGTTCCTCCAGTTTCCATGCTTCTCGCCCTTCTTATACAGATCCCACCTGCCTCGGAAGAGATCCTAGTAATCCAGAAATCCTAAATCTCCGTCCTAGACCACCAGTTTAGCCATGTGTTTTGCTGCACTATTCTCGTATTTCTAGCCTCAGCGGCACATTGTGCAGTAACTCATCCTATGATTCCAGCCAGAGACCGTGTTTTTTTTACCTTGCTGCCTAACTCCAGGAAATTCTTCAGAAGGACCACATCCGCCTACTTATTCCCGGATAGATAGATGTTTGGCATGCGCAGGATGCTAGTGTGAGCCATCTCAGTTTAGCTAGGTTCCATATAACAGAGAGGCATAAATCGCACACTCGGTAAATTTGCACATGTGAAGTTGAAGACAGCCTGATTGATAGAGCCAGTCTGGGAATTAAAAATTGATAATTTGGGGGAGTCTGATGATTAAAAGAGGTAAGTGGTGAATGTAATTTTCCTGTTTGCAGTTAAATGTTGAGTGCCTAGTAATTGGCTGCAGCTGCACCCACCATAATTGCAGAGTGGCAGTTAGCTTTCAATCAGCGGAAGCCTGATTAGAGGCTAAAGTTGTGAACTGCATTCTTCTGTTTGAAACTTAACTAATGTGAGTCAACTCAATTTAGTTGGGTTCGATGCAAGAAAGAGGCATAAAACGCACAGTCTGGAAGCTTTGCGAATGTGAAGTTGGATCCACCCTGAGTGAGAGAGCCAGAATTGAGATTGTAATTTGGTAATTTGGAGTAGAGTGATAATTCGGTGCACAATGGGAGGATGTGCTTTTTCTATTTTTTGTTTTGTTTTATTTCTTCTGGCTTTATAACTGGTAATTTGCAAGGAGATATGCGTAGAACATCCTGGTAAGGTAAGAGAGACAAAGACCTTTTCAAATTGTTAGCGGTTGGGGGGGGGGGGGGGTGACTGAAGAGTCATCACAGTGAAGCTGTGGCCTGATTGCCTGGTAGGGAATGTGTTAATTTTGAAAAAAACAACATCGAAATAACGAATTATTGAACTAGGTAGTCGAGAAACTAAACCTGAAGAGAGAGATTAGTATTTAGTATATAGTTTTACAGTACAAATCCCGCGCTAGGGCCACATTATTTATTGAAATTCAATCGAATAACAATTTAAGTATTGATTTTGAATTTGTTAATTAGTCGCTAAATGTGACTCAGCGGCGTACAGTGCTCTAACTGTGAGATGTAGCAGATCCGTGATGCATCCAGCGTTCCAGTCGACTACATATGGAGCAAGTATAACGAATTGCAGCTCTTCACAGACCACGTTGTTCGGTTAGCGCAACAGTTGGACTCACTTAGAAGAATGCAGCTGGCGGACAGCGTAATTGATAACAGTTATAGTGACGTCGTGACACCCAAGGTGCAGGCAAACAGATGGGTAACTGCTGGAAAAGGCAGTCAGTCAGTGCAGAAATACTCTGTGTCTGTCCCCCGCTAAAACTGGTATAACGCTTTGGATACTGTTGTGAGGAAGACAACAGCAGTCGAAATAGTGTAACCACGACTGGCTCTGTCGCACATCAGGGGAGGGCAACGTGCAGGAGAGGGATATTTATAGGGGGCCCTGTTGCATGGGCACAGTTGGGCGCTTCTGTAACGCCAAAGTAATGTAGTATGGCATGTTGTCTACCTGGTGCCAGGTTAACGGTGTCTCTGACATACTGAAGGGGGTGGGTAAACAGCCAGAGGTCGGAGTACACACAGGTACTAAGAACATGGGCAGGAAGTGTGATGAGGTCCTGTAGAAGGAGTTCAGTGAGTTAGGCAGTAAGCAAAAAAGCAGTGCCTCTCGGGTCGTAATGTGATGATTACTCCATGTGCCACGTGCCAGTGAGGCAAGACTTAGGATAATAGTGCGGATAAACATATGTTTAAACTAGTGGTGCAGGTGGAAGCGTTTCAGATTCCTGGGCCATCGGGATTTCTTCCGGCGCAGGTGAGACTTGTAAAAGAAGGATGGGCTGCATCGAAACTGGAGGGGCACAAATATCTTGGCTGAGAGATTTGCTTGAGGATGGCAGGCGTGTTGCAATCCGCATGTAAACTTAAACCGTGTAATAGGTGAAGGGGAAATAGAGAACAAAAAGAAGAACAACATCACCTGAGGGCAGAGCAAACATGGTGACAAGTGTGGGAAGGGAGGTGGCGAATGCTGGCTTGAGGGTGTTGCACCTAAATGCGGGAGACAATTTACTTCTGAGCAAACTGGGCATTGCGTTCAATGTTTGATCCCAGGCCTCTGTCATGCAAGGACGCATACAGAAGACCTACTGGGGAGAACTATCTGAATCTGAACCTTGCCAGGATAACCTGTAATCTTTATCCTGCAAGTATACTTAGTTAGGCATTCTAGTTCAGAAACAGAGACCTTCTGTAATAAAACACATTTAAAAATAAAGATTTTAGCTCTGTCGTGCAAATCATAATAAAGTTAAAATCCTCAAGGTTCGATTTAAGGAAATTTATTGACAGAAATATATGTGTGGAGAGAGAGCGTCCCAGCTGCAAAAAGCTAATTCACTTCTCTGATGTATCAGTCGAAAGCATTATATGTATAGTGTGAAATAAACAACTTGGAAGAGATAAAGCTTGGGAACATGCGGAAGAGGAAATATGAATGTTTTTGCCCTTGGTTTAAAAACAATTCGAGTACACATTTTAATGTCCTTCAGAAGAACAACTTATCATAATAAGGCCAGCACAAGATACCAAGCAGTCTTTAGTTTCCATGACTTGACCTGCTTATTTTCACTCACAAGCAGTGTTAAAATATAGTCAATATTCCCAGCATGCTTCTAAATTGGTAACTCATTAACTTCCCTTCCACAAGTTCTCAGCTGCCTTATTAAAACTTGAATCTCCAGCCTTGTGACTCTGAACAACATAGAAGTGAAATCGGTAAAGTCACCATTGGTTACCGGCCGAGTTCCACCTCTCAACCAGTTCATTGTGCAGTGCTTGTTTCAGTAAATCGGAATCATCGCTGATATGAACTGTTGGAGAAAACCCCTGTTTGAATTAAGGAACAGGCCACTGATTTATTCTGGTATAATGAAAAGGGCAGGATGCTGCTTTCCTTAAAGGAACATTTGAGGTCATCGTTCAAAATCAAATCAATAACAGCATGAAAGAACGAAAGGGGAATTAAGCGAATAAGCCACTGGCACATCTTCCCACGAAGAAATTTAACTTCATGTCACTGACTTATCATTCTGTGGTATACAGGACATAAATCGCAAACACATACCAAACAAAAATAACCCAATTAGAAAAGTACCGTTCCCAGTCTCCATTGATTACTAGTCATCCATTAAATGCACACCTCAACATACTGCAGGGCTAGCTACGAGTCCTTATTTTCAATGGTGGAATACTTTATTTGGCATGTATTTCGAATTTCGGAAGAAAGCCCTCTGTCTCTCTTCCTGAAACATCCCCTTACTGTAGCACTGTCCCTGTCCCAAGTCCCTGATATCTATATATATGTTAAATGCTCTTTGCAAGGCTGCGGAGACGAGTCACGTTTCTTCCGCGAACGTAGCCTCCAAACTCTCAAATCCGACTTGTCGTTCTGTTTAAAATAGTTCTGTATGTCCAACAAGCATTGCATTTCTGTTTCCAACTACGCTAACCTCCGTGGTATTAGTTGAGACGAATGTGAGTTTATTAATTCAGATATTCTGATGTTGACGCCATGAAAAGTTAACACAGTGGCCCTCCGCGTCCCCTAACACTATGTCAGTACTTCATCAGTACCTTTGCTCGATCAGTCTCGTTATGTGTCTCATGACATGCCGTCAGTCTCTTCTGATTGTCCAATGAATGTTCAACTTGCTTTCGAGCATCTTCTACAACATCCAACACGTAGTCTGGTCACTGCTGAATGAAATAATTAGATATCTTTTAAGAAATAAGCACACTTCAACGTCTCCATCCGTATATTGTCTCTTGTCCTTTGCATGGTTAGTTTCTGAAATAAGACAGTTGGTTGACGTTATCAACACGATTCTTTGATTGAAAGCTTTTTTCCTCCTCATCAAAATGTTCAACATCACATCACTTATTTCCGTTCGAAAATACGAACGTCGCTTTTAAGAATTCAATGCTTCCACTTTACCTACAAATCAGAGAATGAGACGGTATTGGCACGTATACCTTCCGGGATTCGAAAGTATGTGTTTATAGAACCACTACCGGGGTTCTTGATCCACCTTTCCGTTAATTTTCAAAATTAAGAGCAGCACTTTGACGCAATGATTAGCATTTCACGACGCTGAGATCTCATGTTCGATCCCGGCCCTAGATCACTGTCCCTGCGGTGTTGCACATTCTCTCCGTGTTTACGTGGGTTTCACCCCCACAGCCCAAAGATCTGCAGGGTAGGTAGATTGACCATACGAAATTGTCGCTTAATTGGAAAAAAATTGAATTGGGTACTCTAAATGTATATTTAATAAATATATCAAAATTACACGATTCATTATTAACTCACCTCGCTTGCTTTCAGCGTTCTATGTTTTCCCCTTGAATTGACAGTGTGCACCTGAAAAGGGTATTGTTAAACCAAACCCTCGCCTGAATCTGTTCAGAGTTCTTACTGTCGATGTAACTAATGCCATGCAATTACGTCTATTTCCTTCAAGGCAGTCAAGTTCTGGGAAATATCTGCCCTTGAATTTAATGACACTCGGCTTACTGGAAGGGTTTTGTTACAGATTACATCTTAGAAAGAAATTCGAGGTCACTTTTTTTTCCCGACGTGCTGTCGTTTTCAGCAACTTTGGAAGAATTATTTGCAGATTTATCAAGAGCAGGTAGTGGCAGGTGTATTTGGTAATGGCATTTATCATTACTTCAAAATCCGAACGTAAATTAAGACCAAAACCCTCGTCTGATTCCTCACATGAACAATTAAGGTTGGACTCCTCATTCTTAGGATCACTCTTCCTCTTAGAATTCTCAGAATGCAGTTCATTAATACCCGAATTTTAACTCGGCCAAAGTATTTCAACGTTAATTTCGCTGACTCATTCACTGTGCAATCTGCTTTCCTAATTCTATCATGTTTTCTAACATTAACCCTTACCAACTTTTACAGATGCACTATAGAGAGCATCCTATCGGGCTGCATCACAGCCTGGTATGGCAACTGCTCGGCCCAGGACGGCAAGGAACTTCAGAGAGTCGTGAATACCACCCAGTCCATCACGGGAACCTGCCTCCCATCCATTGATTCCATCTACACCTCCCGCTGCCGGGGGAAAGCAGGCAGCATAATCAAGGATCCCACCCGGCTTACTCACTTTTCCAACATCTTCCATCGGGCAGGAGATTCAGAAGTCTGAGAACACGCACGAACAGATTCAAAAACAGCTTCTTCCCCACTGTCACCAGACTCCTAAATGACCCTCTTATGGACTGACCTCATTAACACTACACCCATGTATGCTTCATCCGATGCCAATGCTTATGTAGTTACATTGTATATCTTGTGTTGCCCTATTATGTATTCTCATGTATTTTCTTGAATTCTGTTTAATTCCCTTTTCTTCCCATGTCCTGAATGATCTGTTGAGCTGCATGCAGAAAAATACGTTTCACTGTACCTCGGAACACGTGACAAACAAATCCAATCCAATCCAATCCAATCTAATGTTTTACTGTTGGCATTTAATATGCTACCTTGAAGATTTCCTTCGGAAACTCTGCAATTATGAGTGAAGCTACACTCTCCTCACCTGCCATATCGTTCCCACAAGTAGGCGGCACGTTCTACTTTGGATTCCTTAACAATTCCTCCAACGACAGGACCTGACACAAAATCACACTCTACTTGTAAAATGAAACTGGGATGCAACATACAGCTATCCCATTCTCTAATACCTCAAATTCCACTGAGCTCCATGCAGGTTAAAAACAAATCCTTCGCCAATACGAGACTTTGAGTTCCTCCTATTTCCTCTAAATGGTTATGGGCATGTCTGCATCAGTTGAGGAAATTGCGAAGACCTTTCCCTTGTGCAAAAAACCGGCATTTCTTAAAATCCCAGATTGAGCCACAGTTAATGTTACGATGCCCTTTCCCAGTGCTCCGTGAATTTCAACCCCACGCTCTCTGAAGCCACAACACAATGTATTAACAAATAATTCCGATAACCTTCCCAGAAAGCGTTGGATTTAGAGAGTCAAATAAGTACAATCACCAGATTTGAAAATTAAAACAAAATTACTGTTTTATTTGCATTTAGAACAATTATTTTTCTCTAACTAATTGACAGTTTACCATGGCTAATCCACCTGCTCTGCAAACATTTGCGTTGTCGGGGTGAGATCAACGGAGAAACACGGAGAATGTGCAAACACCTAGGTGACAGGGAATTGGGGCCGTCATCAAAACTGAGTCCTCACTGTTCTGAGGCAGTGGTTTTAACCGCTTTGCCACAATGATTTGGGCAGCACGGTAGCATGGTGGTTAGCATAAATGCTTCACAGCTCCAGGGTCCCAGGTTCGAATCCCGGCTGGGTCACTGTCTGTGCGGAGTCTGCACGTCCTCCTCGTGTGTGCGTGGGTTTCCACCCGGTGTTCCGGTTTCCTCCCACAGTCCAAATATGTGCGGGTTAGGTGGATTGGCCATGCTAAATTGCCCGTAGCGTCCTAAAAAGTAAGGTTAAGGGGGGTTGTTGGGTTACGGGTATAGGGTGGATACGTGGGTTTGAGTAGGGTGATCATGGCTCGGCACAACATCGAGGGCCGAAGGGTCTGTTCTGTGCTGTACTGTTCTATGTTCTATGTTCTATGATTACTGGTAATTCATCACAGGAACAAATATTAAACATTCTGTAAATAACAATGCTTGAGACCCATAATCATTCTAACGGCTGCACTCTCCACCACGCAAACAAGGCAGACCGACACAGAAGGGAGGAAATTATGGAAAATAATAAGGAGGAAGGTCAAAAAGTTAAGATTCTCTTCCGATGTGGATTGTTCAGTCGCATTTCCTTCCATTTCTCTTGCTAACCCATGCATAATGTTTACAGCTGAGTGTAGGTATCCTTTCGGAATCATTCACGCAGGTAAAATATATTACGGCATACAGGCAGCAAGGTTTCCGGAGACTATTCATTTAGCATCAATCTAATCCTTCACTCCGACTGCAAACGCAAGCCTCCACGCTCGAAAAACTCATTCTCCTTGCCTTCTGGTGAGATTGATTGTATTCTGAACCTTTCCTGCATCGCCTGCAATTTTTCTAATGTAAAGAGAGACTGCCAGGTTTTATGCAGGTCAGTAAACACAGTATTTATGGAAGAACACAGGCGTGGCAGACAGAGAGAATATATCTCATAATGGCAAAATTGAAAAATAAACTTTCAGCCTAACGGCACTGCAAAACATATGAGTAAGATCAGAACCAATCATCCCTTGTACCAGTGCCGAGAATCGCCCTCTGCGTCAATTCATTGACCAGTCAAATCAGTCAAACTGACTCGTTACTGATCTCGCCCGCTGCTGAAATTCCTGGCTTGAAATTAAAGGTCAGACCACTGATTTGTTCTGCTTGAATTAAAAGTGCAATCCACTGCTTCTCATCAGATCACATGACCATTAATTATTCATAATCAAATAGAACAGCAAAATTAAACACAAGGGTAAATAAGAAGGACGCTTAAAAGATCGTGGAAAATCAGTTGCCAAACAGGAAACAAAGATAAGGAATAAGAGGCCTGATTATCCAAATGGGAGGAACCAACTAGTGCTGGCTAGCGCAGGGCTCAGTGTTTGGACCCCAGATGTTCTCAATGTAATAATGTAGATGAGCAAACTAAAGGCATCTTCTCCATACCAGAAAATTACGGTCAGTTGGGTGGAAAGGCCAACTATCAGGAGAATGTGACGAAATCTCAGTGCAATTTGGACAATTTATGTGAATGGGAAATTGTATCGCAATTGTCAAATAAGTGGAAAACTGTGAGGTTATATAACTTGGTATCAAAAACTGGACGACGGGTTAATTTCGGACTATCTGCCAAGTATGAGAATGCGCAACGTGAACTGGGTTTCCTTGTGAAGTTCTCTCTGAAGATAAGCTTGCACATGAGGTAGGTGGAAAAGCACGCGCATTGCATGCTGGCATACAGAGAGAGGAAATCGAGTGCTGGGACAAGGGTATTTTCGTTTAATTATGCAGGGTACGCATGAGTCTACACTGGAATACTGTGCACAATTTAGCTCCTCTTTATATGAGGAAGGATAGTCTTGCTGTTGAGGAAGTTCAGTAAGAAGATGGCTCCGCAGTCAGAACCTATCAGAAGATGGCTTCAGAGAAAAGCAACTCTCTGCGAGCTCTCCCCCACTGAACCACTGTTTACTTAACTTATACTCGTTCTAATCTTTTAAAGTTGTATTCAAAGAATAATATTATTATTAGTCTCTCTCCCTTTCCCCTTTTGTTGAAGGGATGAACATCCTCCGAGGCCCGTGGAGCCCTTTTGACCCGACGCGACCTGACCTCCGCGACCTGGAAGTGGACCGGGCCCAAACTGGAAGTGAAGCCACGACCTTGATTTGGAGCTGACTGGGACCTCGGATCTCCCAAACAGGCCTAACAACAAGCGCCAGCCCCCGGATCTCCCGGCCAAGTCTCCGCAGCTCCAGACCCGATCCCCGAGGACGAGACACGGCCCAACTCGACCCGACACGGAGAGGCCCGCCCAGAAGCCCGATCTACCTGGTGCTGGATGAAAGAAAAATCCACGTGCAGGCCCGATCTTGACTACTTTAACACCCGACCCAGGAAAGCCCAGGGAGGGAACAGACCACGTGACTCAGACCAATCTACTTCAGGAATCCCTTGCCACGACGCAGGACCCCCAAAATGGCGAAGACCACACTCGAGGACCAGAGTGCGTAGCAAGATATTCCCTTGCTTGCAGAATGCCTGGACCCATCTGGATCACAAACATGCCCCCACAGCAACCGCTGTACTTCAACCAGCGCCCGGGACTCTTTCAGTCGTGACTCCGGAAATGTAACCTGCGCCTTGGTCTCCGCAGCGCCCTGGTCCCCGCCAGGCGCAACCGCCTACCTTCCACAAGGTCACACTTGCCCCATCGGATCATCCAGCCGCAGTCGCCAACCGAGGAAATGAGGTGAACTTGTCCGTCCGCAGGGTTCGACTGAAGCTTTCAAGACTGCTCGCTCCAGCATATAGATTTACATAGAATTTAAAGTGCAGAAGGAGGCCATTCGGCCCATCGAGTCTGCACCGGCTAATGGAAAGAGCACCCTACCCCATACCCAAGATCAACACCTCCACCCTATCCCAATAACTCAGTAACCCCACCAAACACTAAGGGCAATTTTGGACACGAAGGGCAATTTATCATGGCCAATCCACCTAACCTGCACATCTTTGGACAGTGGGAGGAAACCGGAGCACCCGGAGGAAACACACGCACACACGGGGGAGGATGTGCAGACTCCACACAGACAGTGATCCAAGCCGGATTCGAACGTGGGAGCCTGGCACTGTGAAGCGATTGTGCTATCCACAATGCTACCATGCTTGGCAAATGTCCAACCGATCGAATACAAGCTAGGTGAACTTAAAGCCAGACTGACCTCTCAGGGGGAAGTAAGGAACTGCTGTGGACTTTGTTTCACAGAGACATAACACTGCCTCATCGGACTGTGCCATACGACCTGAAGCCTTCTCAAGTCACCAGGCGGACTGCACCACTTCATCAGGCAAAACAAAGGGTGGATATGTGTGCCGCCTCGTCAACTGCTCCTGGTGCTCTGATGTGTCTACCCTGGCGAATTACTACGCCCCGGTTCTGGAACACCTGACTGTGATGGCGGGACTAACCTATGAAGTGGTATTCGACGGTGAGGATCATATTCATTGGAGTTCAGAGGAATGAGCGGATCTCACAGGAACCCATATATTTCCACAAGGACAAGACAATGTAGATGCAGAGATAATGTTCCCATTGTCGGCGGGGTGCGCTAAACCAATGCTCACAGCTGAAGGATACTGAGTGAAGCATTTCTGGCTAGTATCAGAAATCATTTCGCCCTGACACTTATGAGTCTTCGACGTCGCTACCGCAGAATGGCGTTTAGACCAAGCATTTTAATGTTGCAAAAAGTATTTAGATATAAATCTTGGAGCTAAAATAATCAAAGGCATAGGGGAACGTGGCAACAAGCTATTGAGTTGGATGACATGCAACCATCATAATGAATTGTGAAGAAAGCAGGAATAGCAAAATGGCCGACTGCTGCTACTATTCCCGTCTGGTTCTGTTTAAACTGTGCTCAGTTTATAAGAGAGTCAGAAAGCCAAGTAAAAACAGGTGTTAAGAATAACAAGTAAGGACCATAAGAGAGTATGAAGTATTAACCCGCACGATTCCATGGAGGCACGGTCGAATAGTTGTTCATATTGCTGACGGACGGCGCAAGGGACTCAATTTTCGCCTTTGGTGACTGTGTTTGTGGAGTTTGCAAATTATCCCCCTGTGGTCATGGCTCCGTGCCAGTGTTTCGGTTTCTTCCCACAGCCCAAAGATATGCAGGATATGCGGATTAATTGGTGCCCACCTCTGTGCAGGTTGGCTGGGAGTTTCGGATAGGGCGGGAAAGTGGGATGAGAGAGGAAAGCCGTTGCAGACAATTGTTGGAACAATCATTTACTTCTCCGTTGGAGTAACTTTATAATCACAATATTCAGCTAACTGCAGGCATATTTTGGAACCATTTTATTTCAAAAGCATATATTCAGCCTTATAGTATTTGATGAGATAACTAACATTAAGTACATTCACTTAATTAATGCGTCTCTCGACACAATCACCGCACAATGGTACAATTTTCTTTTTAGAGAGCGCAATGCATAATTTATTTTGTCCTTTCATTATGTTCATAATATGAACGAACTGAATTGGTTAGGCACTGGGCAGAAACCGTTTTATCGTGTTGTCAGCTGTTGTACTTCAGAAATTCAGACTACAATGTTGACAAAGAGGCAAAACCCTCACATATAGGTAATCTATCATTACTTGGCGGTCTGAACACCCCAGTATCATCTGTATGTCTTATAGAACGATACAGCGCAGTACAGGCCCTTCGGCCCTCGATGTTGCACCGACATGGAAAAAAAAAATAAAGAAAAACTAAAGGCCATCGAACCTACACTATGCCCTTATCATCATTATGCTTATCCAATAAACTTTTAAATGCCCTCAATGTTGGTGAGTTCACTACTGTTGCAGGTAGGGCATTCCACGGCCTCACCACTCTTTGCGTAAAAAACCCACCTCTGACCTCTGTCCTATATCTATTACCCCTCAATTTAAGGCTATGTCCCCTCGTGCGAGCCACACCCATCCGCGGGAGAAGGCTCTCGCTGTCCACCCTATCTAACCCTCTGATCATTTTGTATGCCTCTATTAAGTCACCTCTTAACCTTCTTCTCTCTTACGAAAACAACCTCAAGTCCATCAGCCTTTCCTCATAAGATTTTCTAAAATGAAAATTGCTTATTGTCACGAGTAGGGTTCAATGAAGTTACTGTGAAAAGCAATGTAGTCGCCACATTCCGGCGCCTGTTCGGGGATGCTGTTACGGGAATCGAACCATGCTGCTTGCTTGCCTTGGTCTACTTTCAAAGCCTGCGATTTAGCCCAGTGAGCTAAACAGCCCCGTGCTCTTCCATGCTCATGTTGCCAAAGAGCAAACTGACACCCTCCCGGTCCCAGGATTAAGAAGCACCTGAATGAGGTTTGGCCGAACCTCTGAGGAACAAATGGCCTAATTTTACACAATGCGAAATGTGTTGATTTCCGGCCAGTGCAAGAACCATCAGCCAAGGCCGCTCTCACAATTCAGTCACAATATTCGATCAGGGACTTATATCAGGGACTTATATTTGGCAAGCCAAAATCAAAATGGTAGAATAATGTTTAAGTAGCTATGCGCAGATTGAGTTCGGTTGGATTGTGAAACAGAATGTTATTAGAGACCTGCAAATGACTTCCCCAGATGGAAAGCTGTGAAATGTTTTTCAAACCTTTGATCGTACTTTTAGTCATACCTTCTCAATTAGCATGCTGCGACATGTAGCTTTGAAGAAGAATATAACATTCTGGGTTAATAATCTTTTGGATGTTTGCACACTAATTATGCAGCAAAAACCTCCTGAAGCATCAGCCAAACATTTAAGAAGTAAAGATATCATTTTACAGATGTGAGCGTATTGAAAATCTTTCCATATTGCAACATCTTATCATGCACATTTCCAAGACTAAACTCAACCAGACCGTACAGGTGCAGAAGAATGCATTACCAGAGCGTGTATAACTTCTTGAAATGTTTTTGACAAAAGCCAAACGTTTTCAGTGTTCTGCACAGAAGCACACGACGGGCCGAGACAATAGCTACATCTGCATGCTGTGGTTGGATGGTGACAAACTGTGTTCACCTCAAAGTGCTTGTAATCTTGCTAGTTACGGAAATTACGATTTTTATCGTGCGTTAGCTAAGTGTGTTAAATAGTACATTATCTTTGTGGTAATCCAATTAAGTGTAGTATTGTCCTTCTGTCTCTGTCTCTCAGTTACTCTCATGCTTTCATGCTTGCTGAGTGGGGTCGTGTGTCCGGTTTGTGCAAGCGTGTGTGTGGGGGTGTGGGTCCGTGATCCTTTGGTTTGTCATAAGAATGAGGGTAGGTGGTAAGAAAGAAAATTCGACAGGCGGAGTCTAGTAGGTATTGTGACAGAGATGGTACTGATTATCTGATCGCATTGTGGCAGCAAACATACCTTTCAACAATTTCAACTTGAATCAGTTTATCCTATTAAATTTCTTGTCAAAGTTGCCACGATTCGTCTTCAAAAATCATGACGGATATTTGGAATAAACTATTACATTCAATTGGTGGTGCCTATATCTGATTTAATAATACGCAGCACAAAAGCTTGATTAAAAGGCCACAAGATAATTCTGGGTATCTGCGTTCAATGTTCTTTATTTATAAGAAAATAAGAACTAGGAGCAGGAGTAGGCCATCTGGCCCCTCGAGCCTGCTCCGCCATTCAATTAGATCATGGCTGATCTTTTGTGGACTCAGCTCAACTTTCCGGCCCGAACACCATAACCCTTAATCCCTTTATTCTTCAAAAAACTATCTATCTTTACCTTAAAAACATGTAATGAAGTAGCCTCAACTGATTCACTGGGCAAGGAATTCCATAGATTCACAACCCTGTGGGTGAAGATGTTCCTACTAAACTCAGTGCTAAATCTACTTCCCCTTATTTTGAGGCTATGTCCCCTAGTCCTGATGTCACCCGCCAGTGGAAACAACCTGCCCGCATCTATCCAATCTATTCCCTTCATAATTTTAAATGTTTCTAATCCTTCTAAATTCCAAAGAATACAGTTCCAGTCTACTCAACCTCTCCTCATATTCCAACCCCTTCAGCTCTGGGATTAACCTAGTGAATATCCTCTGCACACCCTCCAGCCGCAGTGCGTCCTTTCTCAAGTAAGGAGTCCAAAACTGAACACAATACTCCAGGTGTGGCCGCACTAACACCTTATATAATTGCAACATAACCTCCCAAGTCTTAAACTCCATCCCTCTAGCAATGAAGGACAAAATTCCATTTGCCTTCTTAATCACCTGTTGCACTTGTAAACCAACCTTCTGTGACTCATGCACTAGCACACGCAAGTCTCTGAACAGCGGCATGCTTTAATATTTTATCGTTTAAATAATAATCCCGTCTGCTGTTATTCCTACCAAAATGGATAACCTCACATTTGTCAACATTGTATTCCATCTGCCAGACCCTAGCCCATTCACTTAACCTATCAAATCCCTCTGCAGACTTCCAGTATCCTCTGCACTTTTCGCTTTACCACTCATCTTAGTGTCATCTGCAAACTTGGACACATTGCCCTTGGTCCCCAACTCCAAATCATCTATGTAAATTGTGAACAATTGTGGGCCCAACACGGATTTCTGAGGGACACCACTAGCAACTGATTGCCAACCAGAGGAACACCCATTTATCCCAACTCTTTGCTTTCTATTAATTAACCAATCCTCTATCCATGCTACTACTTTACCCTTAATGCCATGCATCTTTATCTTATGAAGCAACCTTTTGTGTGGCACCTTGTCAAAGGCTTTCTGGCAATCCAGTTATGCCACACCCATCGGCTCCCCGTTATCTACTGCACTGGTAATGTCCTCAAAAAATTCAACTCAATCAGTTAGGCATGACCTGCCCTTTACGAACCCATGCTGCGTCTGCCCAATGGGACGATTTCTATCCAGGTGCCTCGCAATTTCTTCCTTGATGATAGATTCCAGCATCTGCCCGACTACCGAAGTTAAGCTCACTGGCCTATAATTTCCTGCTTTCTGCCTACCTCCTTTTTTAAACAGTGGCGTCACGTTTGCTAATTTCCAATCCACCCCAGAGTGTAGTGAATTTCGGTAAATTATCACTAGTGCATCTGCAATTTCCCTAGCCATCTCTTTTAGCACTCTGGGATGCATTCCATCAGGGCCAGGAGACTTGTCTACCTTTAGCCCCATTAGCTTGCCCATCACTCCCTCCTTAGTGATAATAATCCTCTCAAGGTCCTCACCTGTCATAGCCTCATTTCTATCAGTCGCTGGCATGTTATTTGTGTCTTCCGACCCAAAAACCTGTTGAGTTCCTCAGCCATTTCCTCATTTCCCATTATTAAAACTCCCTTCTCATCCTCTAAAGGACCAATATTTACCTTAGCCACTCTTTTTTGTCTTATATATTTGTAAAAACGTTTACTCTCTGTTTTTATATTCTGAGCAAGTTTACTCTCATACTCTATCTTACTCTTCTTTATAGCTTTTTTAGTAGCTTTCTGTTGCCCCCTAAAGATCTCCCAGTCCTCTAATCTCCCAGCAATCTTTGCCACTTTATATGCTTTTTCCTTCAATTTGATACTCTCCCTTATTTCCTTAGATATCCACGGTCGATTTTCCCTCTTTCTTCCGTCCTTCCTTTTTGTTGGTATAAACCTTTGCTGAGCACTGTGAAAAATCTCTTGGGAGGTTCTCCACTGTTCCTCAACTGTTCCACCATAAAGTCTTAGCTCCCAGTCTACCTTAGCTAGTACTTCTCTCATCCCCTTGTAATCTCCTTTGTTTAAACACAAAACACTAGTATTTGATTTTACTTTCTCACCCTCCATCTGTATTTTAAATTCCACCATATTGTGATATCTCCTTCCGAGAGGATCCCTAACTATGAGATCATGAATCAATCCTGTCTCATTACACAGGACAAGATCTAGGACCGCTTGTTCCCTCGTAGGTTCCATTACATACTGTTCTAGGAAACTATCGCGGATACATTCTATAAACTCATCCTCAAGGTTGCCTTGACCGACCTGGTTAAAACAATCGACATGTAGATTAAAATCCCCCATGATAACTGCAGTACCATTTCTACATGCATCAGTTATTTCTTTGTTTATTGCCTGCCCCACCATGTCGTGACTATTTGGTGGCCAATAGACTACTCCTATCAGTGACTTTTTCGCCTTACACTTACTGATTTCCACCCAAATGGATTCAACCTTATCCTCCATAGCACCGATGTCATCCCTTACTATTGCCCGGAAAGGGCAGCATGTTGGCCTAGTGGTTAGCACAACCGCCTCACGGCGCTGAGGTCCCAGGTTCGATCCCGGCTCTGGGTCACTGTCCGTGTGGAGTTTGCACATTCTCCCCGTGTCTGCGTGGGTTTCGCCCCCACAACCCAAAAATGTGCAGACTAGTTGGATTGGCCACGTTAAATTGCCCCTTAATTGGAAAAAATAATTGGGTAATCTAAATTTTAAAAAAAATTTATTGCCCGGATGTCATCGTTAAATAACAGAGCAACACCACCTGCCTTACCATCCACTCGGTCCTTCCGAATAGTTTGATACCCTTGGATATTTAACTCCCAGTCGTGACCATCCTTTAACCACGTTTCAGTAAATGCCACTAAATCATATTCATTTACGATGATTTGTGCCATCAACTCATTTACTTTATTCCGAATACTACGAGCATTCAGGTAAAGTACACGCATGTTGTTTTTTTTTACCTCTGTTTTAAATCTTAACATCTCCAGTTTTATTCCTTTTGTTATTACTGGGCCTATTCACTGAGCTCCCATCAGTCTCTGTAACTTGTACTGTCACCCTTTTAGATTTTTGACTATGTCTTCTCTGCCTTGCACTTTTCCCCTTACTTCCTCTTGCTTATGTCCCTGTTTTACTACCTTCCAACTTCCTGAATCGGTTCCCATCCCCCTGCCACATTAGTTTAAACCCTCCCCAACAGCTCTAGAAAACACCCCCCTAGGACATCGGTTCCAGTCCTGCCCAGGTGCAGACCGTCCGGTTTGAACTGGTCCCACCTCCCCCAGAACCGGTCGCAATGCCCCAGGAATTTGGATCCCTCCCTCTTGCACCATCTCTCGAGCCACGCATTCATCCTATCTATCCTGACATTCTTACTCTGACTACCTCGTGGCACTGGTAGCAATCCTGAGATGACTACCTTTGAGGTTCTACTTTTTAGTTGAACTCCTAACTCCCTGAATTCCGCTTGTACGACCTCATCCCGTTTTTTTACCTATATCGTTGGTGCCTTTGTGCACCACGACAGCTGGCTGTTCACCCCCCCCCCTCCCAGAATGTCCTGCAGCCGCTCCGAGACATCCTTGACCCTTGCACCAGGGAGGCAACATACCATCCTGGAGTCTCGATTGCGTCCACAGAACCGTCTGTCTATTCCTCTTATGATCGAGTCCCCTATCACTATAGCCCTGCCATTTTTCTTCCTGCCCTGCTGTGCAGCAGAGCCAGCCACGGTGCCATGAACCTGGCTGCTGCTGCCTTCCCCTGGTGAGCCATCTCCCTCAACAGTATCCAAAGCGGTATATCTGTTTTGCAGGGATATGACCGCAGGGGTCACCTGCACGGCCTTCCTACTCTTGCCCTTTCTTTTGGTCACCCATTTTCTATCTCCCTCAGTAACCTTCACCTGCGGTGTGACCAACTCGCTTAACGTGCTATCCACGACCTCCTCAGCATCGCGGATGCTCCAAAGTGAGTCCATCCGCAGCTCCAGAGCCGTCAAGCGGTCTAACAAGAGCTGTAACTGAACACACTTCTTGCACGTGAAGGAGCCAGGGACAGTGGACGTGTACCTGAGCTCCCACGTCGCACACGAGGAGCATGGCACGGGTCTGGGATTTCCTGCCATGTCTTAAATCCTTGGTAAACTTAAACATCGAGAATTTCAAAATAAAAATAGATAAATTAGCCAATGAAAAGAAAAAGAGGGACTACTTACCAGTCACTTACCAGGGTTACAAAGTACCTCCTCACACTCGGCACCGAATTACCTCACTGCACCAAATTGCCAAGTTTCAATCCCCACTATGGATGAGTCTGACTCCGGATATGTCTCCTGGAAAAGTGCTAGCTTACTGTGTGCGCTGTCTGTCTGTCTTTTATACAGACCTCAGCTAACCGATGACTCAAAAAATACCTTAACTTCAAAGAGAAGAATACAATGTGCCCCTTAATAGGCCTCAGGCGATTGACAGTTAACTGCCTCTCAGCATTTAGGGTGGGGGCAGCTTCAACCAATCAGACACTAAGCTCCACACTGCACTTTTAACTGAAAAACAGCAGAATTAGATTTTCCACTTACCTTTGCTGATTTACCTCACTGCACCAAATTACCAAGTTTCAATCCCCACTCTGGATGAGTGAGTCTCACTCCGGATGTGTCTCCTGGAAAAGTGTTAGCTTCTTTATGTAGCATTGCACACACGAAATTTAAAAATAACTAAGAATTCCCAGGTAGGTTATCACTGACATTTAACGGTTGAGGAATTGAAAAAACAAACGTGATACAAAATGAGATAATCAGTTCGGATAATGCAGAGGATACCCGGGTAGAGGAGCCGGAGAGTAGGATAATGAGTTATCAGGAAATGAACAAAGAAACTGAGCAACGCATGGCTTGGAAGGGGTGGGGGGGGGGTGGGTAATTGCCAGAACGAGAATGCTGAGTGAAATGTGCCCCCCAAGGGATGAACAATGTATCGTGAGCCCAGGGCTGAGGAATATGTAATGAGGAAATCAGGATATATGGCCAGGTCAAGAAGTGTATACGGATAGCCTATGGGATTCTTGCATTCATTATTGTTTCATTATTTGGTCGTATGTATGTGAAACTTGATGAAACTTGAATGTATCTGTACAGATATGTTTTGCCCCTTTGTTCACTCTCCGTTGAAGACTCAGGAGACTGTGGTTGTGTCCTACTTTCCCAATAGAGTGAGTCACCCCTGCTAGCTGGTTGAAATAAACAATAATTGATACTTGCAAATCCGTCTCAAATTTTAATGAGACGAGACTGACAGCAAAATAATCAGGATTGTCTTTTGGTGCCGAACCCCGGGACTCCTCCAGACAATCACCTCTCATCTGCGAAATCACAATTGGACTGATCACGGACGGGGATAGAGGAAATGGGCCCACGAGATGAGTAGCTGGAAAATGACCATATCGATTTTCCTCTCCCTTGTAGTCTGATTACAGTCTAATCCCTCGCATTTGATCAAGACCGATCGTCTCGACGAAATCAAAGGTCATTCTGGCGGGGTAGAAGAATTCATTTCAGTGGATGTAGGTACGACTGAGGGTTAATGAGAACTGAGGGATATATCATGGTGATAGTTCAGTTAAAGATTGATTACAGAGACAATTGAGTTCAGACCGCTGATGGAATGTTCTGGAGACAATTAAATTCCGTACAATTAGAATTGGCCAAAATTGGTTATATTAAATTACACTTTAAATCGGTTCTGGTCTTCAACGGGTTGAGGGAATTTCACAGAGACAACTCAGTTAAGACTGCTGATGGAAAGATCTGGAGACTATTCAATTCCGTGCAATTAGAATTGGCAAAATTAAAAATGTATTCTTTAGAATATGGATGAAACAAAGAATTGGGAGATGAATGGCCAGTAGGGGGAACCAGAAGTTTCGAACTGTATTGTAAATTGAAGCTCTCCGGATTGTGAACCTTATATTTTCGTTTCTTAGCAAATTAAAACTTTTATTGTTCGGTTGGTTGAGATGAATGAAAGTATAATGCTTTGAATTCCTGTTGTTTGAATGTCGATCTCCAGCGAATGAATTAGTCTCTTTAATAAGAATTTGTGAACTTCCTCCGGTATTCCTGGTTTTTAAAATGTTGTGTTCTCCAAAACAAAGTTGCACATCAATTAGGAGGAGGGAATAAAAGGCAGTTAAAATGAGCATTAAAAAGATTAAGTATTTGAAAGTTATTTAGAAAACCAGTAATACTGATTAACATTGTGGGAGTTAATTAGGGCACAATTCTCAGGAAGTAAACAAAAAGCGAAATCAAAATGTACCAATTGGGAATTGTAAATCATTATTTTGAACTCGGTATAGTCCTGCAACAAAGGGATTTAGATGAGGCTGGGGCGATGGAAGTGATAGGGCACAGCTTCACCGGGTCCGAGTTCCCCTTCCTTGCAAACAGTTGGAGCTTTGGGGAATAAAGATATGGGACTGGAGCTTAGATTGGGAATATTGCTTGCAGTATCAGGAAATTAGAATCTGATGGCAGGAGAAAGTTATTAAAATAGATGCATAAAAAGAAAAGTTAAGATATAAAATCCGATTGGTAACTGGAGGAAATACTGAAGGCAAAACTAGCAATAGAAAGAATGACACAGGGTTAATCAGCACACAATTCCAGCACACAATTAAGGGTTAACCGACACAGGCCGTAACATCAATATCCCTTGACCCGAGATGCCAAATGCGAGCTGGAGATAATGATCAAAGATTTAGAACAGCAGGGGGCAGGCAGCTGTTACCTTGGATACTAAACTTTGCGTATACTGCAAATTGCCGCAAGGATATGTTAATTCCCCGAACCATTTTCAGGCAATAGTAAGGGAGCTGGTTAAATATGATTTGGCTTTAGTATATATTGATGATGTGTTAATTAGACGTGATGATCAGGGGGGCACATGAAAGAGTGACCAAAATTATTAAACCACTTAGTGAAGTAGGAGTTAAAATAGGTATAAAGAAATGTCAGATTGGCTGAAGCGATGTCGACGATTTAGGGAACTCAGTGTCAACGGCAGATAGGGAAGCCGGTGTTGGGATGAGAGAGAAAGTTACTAGAATCACAACGCCTGTTTCATGAAGTGGGGTTCAGCAAATCATGAGAAATTTGGGGTATTTGAGACCAGTAGTGGAAGGCTTTAGTCTTTATGCTAGACCCATTTATGAAACTTTGGGAAAGGGATTGTAAGTGGACCAGTAAGGCACAGTTTGGACGAGTTCAAAACAGCTGTAGCAGCATCCAGACCATTAGAGGAGAGGCATGAAGAGGACAATTTGAGCATTAAATTTGATCTGTACTCAAATCGATATGGGATAGTGCTTGCTAATCGTAGTACCCAGACACCTATTAAAATTTGATAGGAAATTGGGCAATGGCTGAATAAAAGTTTTCGCACATCGCAAAATGTGTGACAGCCATAACAAAAATGATATCAGAGCGTTACAACTGAATTTTAGAATTGACAGAGTTAACTAAGATACAATGTTGCCAGCAATGCGTCGATACAGCTCGATGGGAAAGATGGGAAACCATTCTTTCACACCCTGCGTCATGTTTATTTATTTTTAAAAAAAATTAGATTACCCAATTATTTTTTCCAATTAAGGGGCAATTTAGCGTGCCCAATCCACCTACTCTGTACATTTTTGGGTTGTGGGGGCGAACCCCACGCAGACACGAGGAGAATGTGCAAACTCCACACGGACAGTGACCCAGAGCCGGGATCGAACCTGGGACCTCAGCGCCGAGAGGCGGTTGTGCTAACCACTAGGCCACCGTGCTGCCCTGGTCATGTTTATTCATAACCTAACACAGGGACAGAAACTTGATAAATCAGTTAGTAACACAGAGTTTATATATATGGATGGCGGTGAAATTAAGGAGGACGAAAAGAAGCTAGATGGGCATCCATTTTAAAAATTTCAGGAAAACAAATGGTGGAGAAACAGGGAGTAGCATAGAAACTGAAACATCGATGGAGAAATTGTCATGAGAGTATGCAGGCCCTCTTTTTCCCAGGAGAAGCAAAAGTATTTTGTAATTTTAACCACAGCTGATGCAAGTTGCACGGTGCAAGTTGCATTAGAGAACTGGTCCCCAGTATAAAATAATTCATTGTGAACATAATGAAACATCGTGTCAAAGGTGTCGCACGTCCTGTAGCCCAGTAGTTTGGACAAGGAGTAATCATATGAAACCTAGGTTAATGACAGGTACAGCGTTGTCAGACGATTTGATATTGCATTTAAAACGATAGAAATGGGGAAATGCTTTAGTTGGAAGCAATACTGGTGTTTGAAGTTTGTGACCACAAGATAAATGTTGACCAGAAAGTGGTGTGCAAATGACAAAGTGTAATTACAGAAGAGAAAAGCTAGCTGCCGGCAACTGATTGGGAAATGTTGTGCAAGCTTGTGGACAAGTGACAACCTTGTGTTGGCGAGTAGGGAGGGAGTACGTCGTTTATGCTGTTGGGATCACTTGGGGACGTAAAATTAGCCAATCAGTGCTTAGATACTGTATCACTGCAATGATGCCCTGCCACAGGATAGATATATTCCCCCAAACGCTCGGACAAGGGAAACACGAATGTTTGGTTGTGGGTGTCAGAATTCCACTGAATTTAACCCTGTTAGCAGCATCGATAGGACAGGTGATACAGTGAAAATGATACAGTGAGATGCAGTAGCAATATCCGAAATGTATCAGGGAAAGTTTCGACCTGATTGAATCACTGAGTTAGCAAAAGAGGAATGGTGGCAATGGATATCCGGAAGTCCTGGAGAGGGTACTTCTGGAACATGCAAGCGAGAAGAGGAAGATACGAATCAAGAAATAGGGCCCTCTCCGCCTTTGACCTGTTCATTTGGGTTTCAGATGAAGCAACAATAATACAGACGAAGAACCTGAACAACGCTACGGAGAAGAATGTTTCAGACAGTATGGGCGAAACCTAATGATACAATTGGCTGTATATTTGAGGGAATTAAATGATAGAGCCGGAAGAAAAATCTTATGGTTTAGAAACAAATCAAAATATCAAATTATGAATGAATAAGTAAAACCTCCGGTCAGAGATCTCTAACTGGACATTCGCTGACAGATGATCTGTGGTCTTCGTAAGGCGTGTATTACACGGTGGAGTTATTAAGGGTCTCGGCAGACAGCAACGATTGACGAAGAACCCTCGTATTTCAAGTGACAACAGTTTAAGAATCTTGGCTACTTAATGCCACGAGGGGAAATTGGTAACCAATGCAGCAACCAATATAGCACTGAACAGTACTACAGTTATTACAGAGGAAATGTTCTGTAAATTGTTCGGGACTGTTATGTATGTATTCAATTAGGTTGTAACACAAAAAAGTTAACTGTTTTAAATATGCGAGTAGTGTTAATAGAACATAGAACAGTAGAGCACAGAACAGGCCCGTCGGCCCTCGATGTTGTGCCGAGCAATGATCACCCTACTCATGTCAACGTATCCACCCTATACCAGTAACATAACAACGTCCCCCCCCCCCCCCCATTAACCTTATTTTTTAGGACACTAAGGGCAATTTAGCATAGCCAATCCACCTAACCCGCACATCTTTGGACTGTGGGAGGAAACCGGAGCACCCGGAGGAAACCCACGCACACACAGGGAGGACGTGCAGACTCCGCACAGACAGTGACCCAGCCGGGAATCGAACCTGGGACCCTGGAGTGTTATTGCAAGGTTTTTAATAAAAGACAAAC
This sequence comes from Scyliorhinus canicula, assembly GCF_902713615.1. NCBI lineage: Eukaryota > Metazoa > Chordata > Chondrichthyes > Carcharhiniformes > Scyliorhinidae > Scyliorhinus > Scyliorhinus canicula. Next base: position 86,196,211 of record NC_052157.1, on the reverse strand, counting down.
AAACAAACAAATAAAGGCAAGTATACACTTCATGTTGTAAGGAAAATGATAACGGACGAAAGTGGTTGAAGAAAATGTTGCTATTGTCTCAAGTTAGCCAGGGCTGGCAGATTACATGGTTCAGTACAATGTCCGACGTTAGTGTGAGGAAGTCACGAATAGAAACAAGATAGTTGAAGCTCCTGCAATTAATAAAGTAAGGTAATCAGTGGATAATACATGATATCATAATTTATCATTCCAATGAGAAGTGGAAAGGTCGTCTGACAAAAAAACCCAGTGACGGATAAAAGAACGTTTGGCCGCTGATGTACTGACTTGTGTGCTGTTTTTACGGGACATATGGACGCTTCTACGGTGCTGCTACCCCAAGGTAGTCAGATGGCTTGGAGGTAGTGGAACACACGGACATTGCTATTATGTTACCTTCCTGAGCGACGACAGCTATGGTTCACGGTGATTGGACTTGAGGAAAGAACAATACAAAGGGTCAATCGACACTGGTCTGCGAGATGGATGCATTTACCATTGAATTCCGTGCACAGAAGACAAATTATGACATGTACATACGAATGACAAGGATTAGGTATAGTTGCTAGTCATTACAACTTTAAGAGGGATATATACCCTACAGCAGTATTCAGCTCAAAGTTAACTCTCACAGCTCGGTTATGGGGTTTTACCTGATGCATGGATTGATAACACTTGTTATTATAATTGTATACTGTATAATTATTGGATGCCTCAATATGTGTTGTAAACTGGCTATGGCTCGGATGTTGCCGATGGATTCAGCCCACTCACCAAGATGATATCCCGTTACTGGTGAACATCTCACCAGAAAGAGGTTGGACGGAGAGCCATTGGCTGTAAAAATGTGTTGTGGTGTTTCTGTACTGAATACCAGCTTAGTTAAGTTCTGATAACTGGCTCCATTTTATTGGCCAGATTAACAAGGAGTTCAGCTCCCAATTGGGCATACGCCAGATGTCCCACTGTGCGTACTGGCCACTGACGGCCGGCTTGGCTGCGAGACACAATCAGACTCTCAAAACCAAATTGGCCAAATTACGAGTGGACAGGGGGTTAACATGGCTAAAGTTGTTCCCGATTTCTCTTTTCCAGCTTCGGGTCACACCTGCGGGATCGGCCCGGCTCTCTCCTGCCGAGATATTTTACGGCAGGCCTGTTAGAACCCCCTGGAATCTGCCTGTTCCTTGACTGGTCCAGTTTCACCATATGATTCAAGAAAGGACTGACTATGTTCCAGCCCTCACTAAATCCCTCAAAGAACTCCATAGCCAGGTTCGAGCAGCTCACCCGTCACCGTCCCTATTACATAGCTCGTTTTCAGTGCAGACTGGTATTTATGTCATTGTTAAGAATTGGACTCGGAAAGGGTTGCAGCCACAGTGAAAGGAGCCCATCCAAGTTCTCCTTACCACCCCCACTGCAGTTAAAGTGGAGGGGCGGACTGCTTGGGTCCACCTCCACCACTGCAAAATTGTCGGTCGCTAACCTGCCTCCTTTCCCCAGCGCTTTTTTACAGGTGTGGAACATGACGGTTTGGATGTGTGCAGCCTGTGCTGTGCTCAGCTTCGCCTCACATGGGACACCATATTTTGCCTGTAATCCCGACGAAAGTACAAGGACATTTCACTTCTACAGAGGTGACGTTCTCCGCTGCCCCCATGTACGAGGGCATAGTATCGACACATGGAAGGTTATCAAGTTAACGGACGACGAATACTTATATCGGTCCCGGCGATGGGAAGGGGACCTTGCATCGATATTGCCTTGTTTTTGGAGTAATTGTAAGTTAGTTTTTGGACTAATCATACGGTGCGCGGGTGGGGGTGGGGGGTGGGGAGGAAAATGCTGTCGGGAAGAGAGGACGATTAGCAAGAGGACGGAACGAGTTAGAAGTGAGGCATGATGTAAACGCAGGTTATCAGGAGTTTTACTGACTTAATTTAGGACCTAGACGAAGGGAACCTGGGCAGCATGAATCTCTTCCACCAAATCTACCACGGTATGTATGGCCAGGGAAGGATTGTCTGGTCCCCGAACCCCACATCGGTGTCTAGGTTATTTTCTGTCACAGGGCTTTGGGGAACTCCCCAAAACGGTGGTTCACTTTCAGCGTTCCGAGCCACCGCCCGAGCAAGTTACTCTTCCTTACAATCCAGGTTCGGCCCCACCAGTTACTTGCCTTCACCTTCCTCAGGATAACTCCCATTCACTGTATGATAAGTTTCAACGGTGGAGAGCGTATATACTCCACCACTTCATTTCCAGTAGAGACCCCCGGTCGCATGAGAATTGGGCTTTCTGCATTGCTAGGAAGCCAGAATGGACATTCCAAGGTTGGATAAACTGGGCTACTCGGGGATCCCTGCTCAACCGCTGTACTGATTGTGATGCTAGCCAGTATACGGATCAAGGATACTACTTCCGCTTTAATGGCACAGCGGCCAACATTTTGTTCGCTCCATTTCCCCGCCAAATCGCTATCAGGACTCTAGTCGCTCCCAAAGTCCCATGCCCCTCTGCGTGCGGGCAGTCTCAGCATAACTCTGTGAGAGGGGAATCCTGAGCACAGCTAGGGATTGGACCATTAGTTTATCATGAAATAATAAAAGGAGGGAATGAAGAATTGAACAAACGAATGTGATACAAAATGGGATAATTAGTTAGGATAACGTAGAGGATACCCGGGTATTGGATCCGGAGACTGCGGTAATGAGTTATCAGGGAATGAACAAAGGAACTGAGCAAAGCATGGTTTGGACGGGGGGATGGGTTATTGCTGGAACGAGAATGGTGAATGAAAAGGCCCCCAAAGGACTGAAGTATGTGAGGTGAGCCCAGGGCTGAGGAATGTGAAATGAGCCAATCGTGATATATGGCCAGTTGAAGAAGTTTATAGGGTTAGCCTATGGGAATCTTGCATTCATTATTGTTGCCTTATTTGGTTGTATGTCTGTGAAACTTGATGCAACTTGAATGTATCTGCACAGATATGTTTTGTCCCTTTGTTTACTCGCTGTTGAAGATTCAGGAGACTGTGGTTGTGTCCTGCTCTCCCAATAGAGTGAGTCACCGCAGCTAGCTGGTTAAAATAAACAATAAGTGATACCCGCAAATCCGTCTCAAATTGTATTGAAACCAGACTGACAGCAAAAGAATCAGGATTGTCACGGTAACGTGTTGCATTCAATAATTCTGGCACGGTGACTTGACCAGAATCTTGCAATTTGCACTGTTATTGGCCTTCGTGTCGTCGTTTAAATGTGTTAATTAATTCAAAAAAACCCAAAACGAATCCATGGCTTTGAGCCATCTGTCTTGATAATGTGTTGTGTCATATCAGGACCTTCCGTCAAGGTGACGTCTTGAATTTATATTTACAGCTTTCTTGGCTTTGTGTGCCTTATGTGACAACATGGACTTTGCAGGAAATTTTGACAAAACTACACTTGTCACCCTCATATCGTATGAATATCGTCCTTGGCGAAGAAGATAGGAAGTTATTTCTATTGAATTTCAGGGATACATGGGGGTGGGGGGGGGGGGGGGGGGGTGGGGGGTGGGGGGTGGGGCGGGGGGTTAACGATTGGAACGACTGGCGTGTGTTAATTCAATCAAACATATAAAAAAACGTTACGCTACTGTTCAAATTAACCATTCCAGGATTGTCACTATGTTGTAATGGAAGATATGTGCATCGATTCAGTAACAATTGTTCTTAGGAAAGTCGCTCTTAGATGCCTCGGAACTACTGTTCGTAAACAAAGAAGAACATATGATTCCAGCATTGTTGACGGAGGGCATTCGGCCCATCAAGAACGCACAAACCTTCCGAGATTGCACCGGACCTGGTCCCACTCCCTGCATTCTCCCGTAACCCCATCAAACCTACATGTACTTTGACGTACATATGATTCAATATTAAGGGGTAATTCAGCATGCTGAACCAACTAACCAGCTCATATTCTTACTACGGAAGGAAACTAGAGTCACCGAAGGAAACCCATGCTGACATGGAGAAAAAGTGCATACTCCAAACCTAATGTCCGGCAGGACTGATTCGATTTGATTTGATTTGATTTCATTTGATTTATTGTGACATGTAGGGACATACAGTGAAACGTGTTTTTCTGTGACGGAGGGAACGTTTACAGTACATCCACAGCAGACAAAACAATAATCAATAGAGAACATTGACAAATGGTATATCGAGAGGAACATTGTTAGTAATTAGAGAGAAGAGGAAAACAGTGTTAGTAGATCAGGACGCTGATGGGAGTTAAATTAAAAGACACAGGTGGAGAGAGCTACCAGCGTGTCGCCGGACTCCGGCGTGAGCTTGGATCCTTATCGGCCGTTCATGAATGACAAGGATAGCATTATAACATGTTCTTTGCGCAGCGGCAGCAGTCCTAACCACTGTGTCACCTTCCCAATTTTTCACTCCGAGAGGGAGGAAAACTGAATAATTTGTTGAAATAGAACATCCATAACTTCCGTTGGTGGCGATATGCTGGGCGGACGCATATCAGGTCACTCTCCTCCCAAAATAGCAGATTTTCCAGGCTTCATGAATCAAAACTCCACACAAAAAGCCCAAAAGAGACCAATAGCGCAGAAGTTGAAGAGAAAATGTCGGCAAAGGGCCGGTGAAAAGGCAGAAGCTGTGACAAGGGACAGGAGCAGCGAGCAGGTGCACCGTCGGACGAGGCGAGCCGGAGAGCTCGGTGAAACTTGACAGGAAGCGACCAGCGACCTGAACAGAGGACCATGAACAGCCAACCACGTACACCGGGGAACGAACAGCTGAAATTCCTGAAAAAAGAACGGGCTGCCATGAGGTATTCGATCAAATGGGAAATCCAGTTGGGAATGAAAGAAGTGATGAAGGAGCTGGTGACCGGAAGAGATGGCCGCCCTCCAGCTCACGATAGGTGGTCTTGGTCAGAAGGCAGAAGCACAGGAAAGGATGATTCTGGAGCTTGCAGGGCGACAACCGACAGAATGCTTTGATAATGGCTCTTGAGACCGAGGTTAAGAGGTTGGTTGCAGCCCAAGGGAACCTGACCGTATAGGTCGAGTACAAGGGAAACGTGTCAAGGCGAAAGATCGTCCGCATAGTGGGTCTGCCAGAGGGGATGGAGGGAAGGGACCCAACGTCCTACATCGCCCACATGCGACACAATGTAGTCGGGAGGAACCGTTTCAAAGCCCCCAGGAACACGACCACTGGGGAGTATCAAGACCAATCATTGCAAAGCTGCACCAATACCAACACCGGAAAATATCCTAAGGTGGACCCGACAGAGAAAGTCGTAATCGTGGGATGGACAAAGAATAAGGGCATTGGGGCAGACGTCGCGAACAAAGGGACGCATTCAATAAGGCGAATCCGGCATTCTAAAAGAGCAGGGTGAGTTTCGGCATTTTGTTCCCTCCCAGAATCTGGGAAACCTATAATTAAAAATAAAATTACTTCGGCACCCCAGCGGAGGACGAGGAGGCCGTGGAGATTTATAATCTAGCAGAGGAACACCCACAGCATTGGTGAGGGCAGCGGGGAAAATGAACGGAAATTGAGAACGAAACGGGATCAAGACCTGTTGTATGCAATCTGTGTTTGCTCGGGACTGTGCCGTTTCGTTTTCAGACTAAAGTAGGAGGATAGTGAGAGGGAGCGAGGATAGGGGAAACAGGTTAGGGGGCGACGAATGGAACGGAAACGGGCAGACAGAACAGGTTAGGGGTGACGAATGGAATGGAAACGGGCAGACAGAACAGTGACAGGAAAAGGTCAGCCTAGCGAGGGGAGGCACGGCACTCGCAGGGAGGGTAAGGATGAAAGGGGGAAGGACTCACAGAACAGAAAAACGCGCAAGGAGAGTAAAGCGTTGGCAGCAAGAAAAACAGGTCTCAACAGGCACAGAGCAGCCGAGGGATCGAGATGGCGCCGCAAGCAGCCAGCTTGGAAGGTCCTGAAACAAAGCGAGACCCTGGAGTGCAGGGGCACCCACACGTGGCGTTCACAGGGTTGGGGCCATGTTGTTTGCACACTGGACAAACGGAAACCCCAGAGCGCAGTGATTCGACCTTATGGGAAGAGCGACGACTGGGGCCATTTTATACGGCCCCGAACAAAGGGATCATCTGAGTGCAGACGCGCGTCCACCAGGTAAGTATCGTTAATCCGGCAGGACCGGGGAGGCAGGAGTCCCCCACCAGAATAGTGATCTGGAAATTAAAGCCACTTAACGAAAAGCTCCAGAGTCTTCGCCAACCCGAGATGACTGAAGACGGACAGAGTATACTTACAGGAGACACACCTGTGGGAAAAAGACAGACTACGAGTAAGGAACGGCTGGCTGGGATAGACGTGCCATGCATGCTACGTGACAAGGACTCGGGTTGTGGCCACATTGATCATCAGAGAACGAGTTAATACTGAGAGTAGGACGGTAACGGAACCAGGGGGAGGGGACGTCATTGTCAGTAGTGTCCTGGCAGGTGCACCTGTAGTACAGGTAAATTGGTAGACTCCCACATCCAACTAGTAAGACACAGACTTTATAAAAACGACAATGGCGGAAATCGGCGACACGGATTATGGGGTTTATTTCAACAGCGTATAGGACTCCCTGACCTACCGATCAAAGCCTAGAACGGGGAAAAAGAGAGGCATGGCTAAGGAACTGCCTGCAAATGTGGTCTTTGGGACCAGTGCAGGTTCTTGCAACCGTGTGAAAATTAAATTCTCGCTTTTATCGCAAGTGGGCAAGGTATATACCCGTATCGACCTCTTTCCAGTGGGGAGATCGGTGTGTCGAGGAATTACAGGAGCAGAGTACTCCACGGTAGTCATCTCAGATCATGCTCTGCAGTAAGTGGATGTGGGGTTTGGGTCTGACCCTACCCATCGCCATACATGGAGGCTGGACACGCACCTCCTGTTCGACAAGGCTTTCTGCCAAGCTCATTGCAGGCCAGAGGCTACCACGTGACAAACATCCGGAACCTGGAAGTCTCACCTTCCATTTTCTGGTGGGCACTGTATTCTGTGGTCTGAGGCGAAATATGTCCAGTAAAGCACGCAGAGACAGGGAAGGGAGGGAGGCCAGGCAACAGCGATTTAACTTCATCTTGGATGTAGACTAGAAAATACTGCGAGGCCCGCTATAGAGCTGCTGGCGGTGAGAAAAAAAGCTACAGATAGGACTTTAACTTGATATACACTGGGAAAGCAGTGTTCCAACTGCGTCAGAAACGGGGACCGCTTATGAACACAAAGAAAATGTTGGCCGCCTACTGCTCACCGGCTGAGAAAGCAGACAGCCACCAGGGAAATGCGCACGTAAAGGACGGCCGAGGCAGAGGTGTATTGGAACCAAAAGAATCAGCCAAGAATTTGAGACCTTCTACCGTGGACTGTTCATCTCCACAAGCACCGATGGGTCCGCAGGGATGTAAAAGTTGCTTGACGGGCTGGAAATGCCAGTTTATGGGGAGGACAGATGGATGGAGCTGGAAACACCAATAGTTCTCGGTCAAATCTTGGAGAGCATCAGCTCCATGCAGTCGGGGAAAGCACTGGGATCTGATGGGTTCTCGGCAGACTTCTATAAAACATTCAAACGGGCCCTCGACCCACATCGAAGGTTCATGTTCACAGACTCGCTCGGGGCAATTTGCCTCCTAAGCTGGGGCACACCACTACCTCATTGATACACAAAAAAGACTACGACCTGGCAGATTGTTGATCATATTACACCATTTCGCTCCTGAACGTGGATGTGAAAATACTTGCAAACATCCGGACCACAAGGATAGGAATGTCGTAACGGACGTGGTTGCTAAAGACCAGACAGGCTTTTTCAACTCAGTGCGAGCTTCATGCACCTTGTGAACGAAATAATGCGGGGGAGGGGATCGGGGTCGGGGGAGGGGGGGGGGGGGGCGGGGGGGAGAGAAAAACAGAGGTGATCTGGACGCAGAAAAGTTTCTGCAACAGACTAGAATGGAATTACTTCCACGAGGTCCTGGGAGCATCTGGGTGACACTCCTGTGCAATGCTCCCGGGGCGAACGTTCCAACTGACGCCACCAACTCTGAATACTGCCAGCTCAAAAGGGCACAATGCAGTGTGCCCACTGACCACACTCCTGCTTGCAATCGCAAGCGAACCCCTGGTGATAGCCCTCCAAAGTGTAAAAAAACTTCAATGGCATGAAAAGACGTGACAGAGAACGAATCTCTGTGCAGATGATATGCTCGTTTACATCTTAAAGGTGTAGAAAGTACTGAAAGCAAGGATGCAAACCCCAAAAGTGTTTGGAACTTTCTCAGGTTACAAATTCAACCTGAGCGTAAGCTTCGCAATCAAAGTGTACGGAAACATGAAAGGAACAGTGCTGGAGGGGCTCCCGTTCAAAATAGTCCAAAACAGATACCGGTACCTGGATCCAAATAGCCAGAGACTGGACAGAGGTCAACAGATGGTACCTGAGTAGCCTAGCGGAGGAAATCAGAAAGGACATATAGTGGTGGGACGTGAACCCAGTTCCCATTGGCGGCGAGACTGCAGACCATCCAAATTAAAGTCCTCACGAAGTCCTTCTTCCTGTTTAGCTCCACACCGATCTTCATCCGCAAGGCGTTTTTCCAAAACCTAGATTGGTTAATGATGGTGTTTGTGTGAATGTGTGTGTGTGTGTGTTTGTTTGTGTGTGTCGGGGAGGGGGAGTGGGTTGTCGACGTAGCGAAGTGTCCCGAGATCAACACTGCAAAGGAGGAAAATTAAGGGAGGCCAGGCACTGCCAAACCTGCAATAATATCTTTGGACAGTAACAGCGGAAGGAGTGAGCGGATCTGCACGAACCCAACTTGGAGTGGGTACAGATGAAAGAGGCCTCCTGGAAGGGAACGGACATTTGCGCCAAGGCCACGACAGCGCACTCAACCACCTCGGCGAAATACATATCGATCCAAGTGGTAATGGCAACATTGTAAACGTCGGCCCAGCTCCGACACCATTTGGGGCTGACCGGGATGATACTCATGACCCCCAACTGTAGGAACCACAGATTGCCGCCAACTGTGCTATGTGCCACATGTGAATCATGAAGACAGAACGGAGGAACGTCGACAGTGAGGGGCTTCTGATGTTGCGCACTAACTAGTGGTGCTGAAAGAACTGACAGAGTGATGGGATCTGCTGTCAGGACAAAAAAACATTTCCCCCGCAAAAAGACAATGGGAGATCCCAGGGCCACGGGGACAAGAGCAGAAGATCTGGTGACCACGGAGAGCAAACGGGCGGGACTCTGTGGTAAAATATCCGGACAACCCTTGGACATTGTCTGAATACAACTGGACGAGACCAGGCGGAAATGGGAGGGCGAACTGGGTAGAGAAGGGGACGGGGGTAACGACTCTGCAGCAAACACTGAGCAGGGCCAACTCCACCTCCTCCTGTGCAATACTTAGCCTCATGCCGTTCAAAGTGGTTCAGAGAACAGAGTTGACCAGGACGCGAATAAGCAGGTTCTTTCTGGAGGTGGAGGTTAAATGTGAACGACACCAAATATCCATATCACAAATGTCCGTGTTCTGGACAGCCTTCTCCGAGGGAATGTCCACGATTGTGGGGGTGAGGGTGAAGCCATGTGCAAATGTAGTTATCATCGGCGTATAAGAGCAGTCAGATATACACATGGGGAAGAGACCCAGCTTTAGCTTTCCTAATCCCACGCCGGAGAAGCCTGCTCAGCGGATGATCGGCAGCACCGCCCACAGTTGCAGACTGGCGAACTGATACTTCAAAGGTTCTCTATCTAGCGAAGATAAAATACGGAATTCGATCGTCGGAGGAAAGCTTCCTTATTGCATGGGACAATGTGTTATTCTGTTCAAAAACGTATTTGAGGCCAGCAGCAGCCATTTGACGGAGAACTGGAAAGATGAGAGAAAAAAAAATATTGCAAGGAGCAACGCCACGGAGGGTGGGGTGGAGAATCTGTAATGGGTAAAGATGGACACCAACTTGGAAGGCGAAACCCCACCCCAAAACAATCGACAAAAAAGCCGACTGAAGCCGACAACGGGAGAAGAGAATAGGGTGCGAGAGGAAAATGGGAACAACCCCGTATGTACGAGGGAGGAATCAAGGAAGGTGGGCGGAGTACGATAGGGAGGGTCTAGGTAAAGCGGGCTGTGTGGCCGTTCAAGGGAGGGGGAGGACACGCCGAACTGGACGGCAGCAATTTGTACATGAAGTAAAGTAAGATAAAATCTTTTTTGCGTCACACGACCCACGAACCTTGAATGTCATAATCATGAAAATGACATACAACATTGTGTGATACCGATGAGCCAATTTCAATATATTGTATATTGGCAGAGAGAAGAAACTACATGGAAAGATAAATACGTAGGCATGCACACCTGTCAACAACAGAACAAGGTCTAATTGCATAGTGGGGAAAACACACGGACTCAGAATGTGAGACTTGGAAAAGGTGCGAAAAATTATTGTTCTGTACAAATTGTTAGTCAATGATCCAGAGCACGGTATATAAATCCAATGGCCTCAGGGCAGCACGACAGCGCAGTCGTTAGCACAGCTGCCTCACGGTGCCAAGGGCCCAGGTTTGAATACTGGCTCTGGGTAACTGTCCAAGTTTCCACAAGCTCCCCGTGTCTGCGTGGGTTTCATCCCCACAGTACAAAACGATGTACTGGGTAAGTGGATTGGCCATGTTAAATTGTCCCGTAATTGAAAGAAAAAGCACATTTTCAAAAATCCACTCCCCTAGACCAATATGACACCCTGGACTGCTCAAAGCTCGTCTTCTTCCCTCTCCCTAGTCTTTGTGTTCCCAACAGTTGAGGTTCGTCATTTGTGTCCTTCATTGGGTATAACTTTAAACAAAATACATGTGTGTATTTAGTTGATAAGCAATTGATTCTTAAATTGTGTATTTTAAATTGTCCTGTTTCCTATTATTTTTTTAAAAATAAATTTAGATTACCCAATTATTTTTTCCAATTAAGGGGCAATTTAGCGTGGCCGATCCACCTACTCTACACATTTTTGGGTTGTGCGGGTGAAACCCACGCAGACACGGGGAGAATGTGCAAACTCCACACAGACAATGACCCAGAGCCTGGACCGAACCTGGGACCTCAGCGCCGTGAGGCGGTTGTGCTAACCACTAGGCCACCGTGCTGCCCTGTGTTTCCGGTTATAAAGTATGTACTCTTGTCTTCAGCAAACTTTGCATCTTCATAAACCTATTTGAGATGTCCCTTTCCCTTATTACTTCCCCTGCAATTTTACGCTACATCTCTGTTCAATTATAGATTCACCCCATGCTCAGATCTGCTGTTTTCATTTTTATTTTTTGGCCAATTTGTTTGTATCTACCTTACAAAAAAGAATACCGCTCGTTTCACTTTGAACATATATTAAAAGTTGGAAAATAGGGACAGAGGTGTGCCATTAAGCTCCTTTGTCCTCTCCCACCATTCGTTCCGATCATGACTGATCTTTACCTAACTCCAGGCACTTGTCTTTAGCCAATATCCCTTCTTGTCTTTGCATGACAAAAGTATATCGATTTCAGATTTAAAATTAACGACTGTTCTGATTAAAACTGCTGATTGTGGGAGAAAGCATAAAACCACTACCACCCATTGAGTGACGAGGTTCTGCCTTAAATCTCTTCTGAATGTTCGAGTTGCAATTTGTCGTCTATGGCCCAATTTCTGAGAATCACCCACAATGGAAATTGGTTATCTTTATCTACCCTATCTTTCCCTGTTACTATCGTGGGCGTTTCGATCAGATCAACCATTAGCATTCTAGATTCTTGCGCAAACGTGTCCGATTTGAGAGATTTCACATTTTAAATCAACCACTGTAATCCAGGTATCATACATGTAAACCTAAGTTGCAGTAACTCCAATGCCAAAATATCCTTCCTATGGTGTGGTCCATAAAAATGCTCACAGTTGTCCAAATGGGGTCACCCAGAATTTTGTATCTCTGCAGCAGAATTATATATCTAATCCTCTAGGTATGATAGGTACAATTGCTTTAACGTTTTAAAAATTATTTTCTGCAATTGTTCTTGCCATTTAAGCACCAACGCACCAGTACCCCAGAGTCCATTTGGAAATTCACTTCACTTAACTGCATTTCATTTAGAAATAACTCTCATTTTCAAACACAAATTTGATAACATCACATCTGCTTCCATTAAATTTCACCTGTCCCAACTTTGCCCTTTCAATATCGTCTTGCAATTTCATGGTATCATCTAGGCAACCTACAATGCTTATACACATGCTCGCATTCCAAGCATTGTCTGGCATCTCTGACTTTGTCTATATAAATGTTTCTGGAACATATCTTTCCATTCACCTGAAGAAGGAGCAGTGCGCCGAAAGCTCGTGTTTGAAATAAATCGGTTCGACTTTAACCTGGTGTTGCAAGACTTCTTACTGTGCTCACCCCAGTCCAACGCTGGTATCTGCACATCATACAATATGTGTAGCACTGTATGATAACACAATGGTTACCTCTTCTGCCTTGCAGCTCCAGGTTCCCTGGTTAAATTCTGGACTCGATGACTGTGTGGAGTTTTCACTTTCTCCCCGTGTCTTCGTGGGTTTCCTCCGAGTGCTCCTGTTTCCTCCCACTGTTCACAGAAGTACAGGTTAGATGTATTGCACATGCTCAATTGCCCCTTCGTGACCATTAGGAGAGGTGGGGATATTAGGTTCCAGGAATAAGATGGTAACTTGGGCTTAGTTGGTGTGCTCTTTCCATGGGCTGGTGCATACTCGATTGGACAACGGACTCCGTCTGCATTTAATTCGATGACATGGGTAGGAAGCCATTGTTTCCATCTGAGGAGCGCCACATACCACATTGTTCATCATGCATTCTTCGACGCACTTGCTGATTAACTCTGTCACGGTGGTGGCATTCTCATTTAGGTTGGTCGCTGAACCCGTAAAAATGAACCAGTCCACTAACTTCAAGAATTCATGTTAGAAATCTCCTGTTTCCTCGGACCTGCTCTGCACGATCTTGTAACCATGGTTTCTCGCTAAGTTTCTGCCTGTAGGGTGCAGATAGAGCACTGTCGTTTGGTTCGATTTTCTGATGTGCGTTCGAGGGATGGATTGGTTTCCCCATTGATTTATGTCCATCAGTGAACGAGGAGTTAGGTGCCACTTTTGCGTCAGGAGATCTGTTGGTAGAATGTTCACAAGACACTCTTGAGATTGTGCATGTTGAAGTCCCCGACCACGATTCTCATGGCCTCCCGCGGTTTGCTTGTTCTTTACAGCGGTGCAAAATTCATCAATGACCTTTGTCACTTCCGCGTGCTGTAGGATGAAGACAGCTGTAATAATTGCTGAAGTGCACTCCCGTGGGAAGTGGAACTGGTAGCATTATACAGTCATGTCCTCCAGGTCTCTGGACCTCCCCATTTTCGGCAGTTCCGAGCACAGGAGGTAGTTGATAAGGAGACAAATTCCGTCACGCTTTGGTTTGCCTGATGCAGCCGTGCGGTCCATTCGGTGTGTTGAGAAGCTTTCTGGTTTTATTGCACAGATATTTAGGCAGGTGTGAGCCATGTCTCCGTGAAACAGAGCGCACAGGAATCGCTTAATTCCCTCTGACAGGCAAATATAAGGATAAGCTCTTGCAGCTTGTTCATGAACTCATGGACTGTTGCCAGGGATATGCAGGCAAGAGATGACTGCGTTGTCTTAGTCTCAGCTGCAGACCGCTGCACTTCCCTCACTACCTCGGTCGGTGGCTAAGTCCAGATAGGGATCCATGGGGGAGCTGCGACGATTTGGAACCTAAACGTTGGACCGATCGGGGGCTGGACACCTGGATTCTTTGTCGGTGTCCCGTCAGACATAGCCCCGTTCGCTCCTTGTGATTTTTTGGGTTGTTGAGAGGGTGGCCAGTTGCGGTGCTGTCGGGGCCGTGGGATTCGCGAGTACGGGTCTACCTTTCGGGGCGTTCACATTGTTGTGTAGAGTTTCCACCATTTTGGGACTCTTTAGTCCCTATTTGCGTTTCTGGCAGTGTCTTTCTTGATCAGGTTTCGTCGGGTCTCGTGCTCGCTTCGAGCGTCTGTAGTTTGCTCCGGCGCTCCTGGAAACGGACTTTCGAGTGCGCCTGGTCGGGACTCCAGGATAATTCTGATTTCCTCCATCATCGCGGAAGTCCGAGGGTCGTTGTGCAGGGTTTTCCGGCTCCAGTGGGACAAGATCTCGTGATGGATGGCCGGCAAGGCGTTCGGGCGGCTGGATCGGGCGTTCCGAGATGGCATCGCTTGCGATGCCGCGTCGGTGCTCTGAGGTACCGGCCGGGTTTTTCCATGGACAGGGTGGAACTATTGATTCGTGCGTCATCTTCTTCCAGGTTGAGGATGGGGGTCGCGTCGTTGAAGGTCTCATGCCGGGAAGGGTAACGTAGGCCAGTCGACGGACGTCTGAATATTTTCAGAGCTGAAAGTGTGTATAAAAGAGAAAAGTGTGGGATAGTATTAGGGTTAGAGTTTTGTTTTAAAAAGTTAGCATGTTTATAAGATATGTAGAAAGAGGATCTATGTGGAGAGATTTAACACAGAGTGTTATCTTGCTGAAAAAAATTGGCACGAGGGGTATTGGTTACTATTACAATTTAAATTATGAATTGGTGAACACTGAACGGATATCAATGTTATTCACAATACGATCTACCAACGTTGGCCAATATAGCGACCCAATGTCAGTCGTTAATAACAAACTAAAAATAAAATATTCGAATCATGTACTGTTGCGGTTTAACTGGCAAACAGTGCAAAACTGTTTTTACCTTAATTGATACTCTTGTGCGGTTTTTATTTTTTGAATGTGTTCCTGAGAAGACAAGGCAATTACAAGGCGTCAGATCATTCGTAATTTAATGGCACATGGCTTGAAGCTCTGATAATGCTTTCTCACATTGTGAGTATGTTTAGTCTGGAATTTTGATTGGCGGTTGTTCGTCGTGGTTTGATGTTTGCGACACAATGAAAGTATGGATATTATTCACAACATTGTTATTATGACCACAAAGCCAAATGAGATCAAAGGTCGTAAGCGCGCCTTAAACCTTTCTTTATTTCTGTATCTCTGGTTTGGTAGAGACTGACAAATGGTCGTTCTTTCGTAAATGCAAACAAAAACAATCGTCCTGTGAGGAAATATAATTCGTATCAACCGTGCCCATGATTAACGACTGTCAATGAACAGAGCACAGCATGACGGCATTCAATATGTAATAACCCTCAACTTGAAAAGTAAATTATTGATCAATTAAAGCTGCATGAAAATACACGGATGTGGAGATGCCTGCGTTGAACTGGGGTGAGCACAGAAATAAATCTTATAACACCAGGTTAAATTCCATTATGTTTGTTTCAAACTCTAACTTTCGGAGCAGTGCTCCTTCCTCAAGTGAATGAAGAGGTATGTTCTAGAAGCATCTCCATAGACAAAATTTAAGGTGCCGGAAAATGCTTAGAATGCGAGCATTAACACATGATTCAGTAGTTATGGATCCAGAGATAGAGGTAACCCCAGGTTAAAGAGGTGTGAATTGTCTCAAGCCAGGACAGTTGGTAGGATTTCGCAAGCCCAGCCCAGATGGTGGAGGATGAATATAATGCGACATGAATTCCAGGTCCCGGTTGAGGCCGCACTCGTGTGTGCGGAAATTGGCTATAAGTTACTGCTCGGCGATTCTGCGGTGCTGAGCATCCTGAAGGCGGCCTTGGAGAACGCTTATCCGGAGCTAAGAGGGTGAATGCACTTGACTGCTGAAATGTTCCCCAACTGGAAAGGAGCATCCCTGCCTGGTGATTGTCGCATGATGCCTGGTCATTAGTTGTCGCAGTGGTTGCATGGACTTGCCAATGTACCATCCTTCGGGACATACTTTCCTGCGCGGTGAGGAGGTCGTATTCAAACTTTTGCATGAAGATGTCGGCATATGCAATTGCGAATTTGGTCCCCATGCTTGTTCCGTGCGTCTGGTTGAAGAAATCGAAGGTGAAGACTTTGTGATCGAGAATTAACCTGAGGAAGGAGCAGTGCTCCCAAAGCTAGTGTTTGATACAAACATGTTGGAATTTAACCTGGTGTTGTAAGACTTCTTACTGTGCTCACCCCAGTCCAATGCCGGCTTCTCCACATCATGGCTTCCATCGACTCTGCCAGATACCGGCTCAAACTGGAGAGGATCTCCAAGAAGATCGCGCATATAGACACGGACATTAGGTTTCTTCAAAGATGCAAGAAAGCAGACAAGATCCAGAAAGGTCTACAGATCACAAACCCACTCAAGTCGAACTACAATACAGAGTACGCTGAGAGACTCTGCCTTCGCACCTCTCTCACACTCCTCAACCATCTTGAACGCCAGTTCTACAGCAGACGCCACAACCTGGAAAACAAAATAGAGGCCATATTCTCAACTTGCGCTCAGGAAGCAGTAGACCAGCTGCGGAACAGCGCCAAACAGATGCGTCAACGATACTATGCCAACTATATGCAGACCAAGAACAAGAAGCTTGAGAAACTGGGCATCACCACCAGCAGCACTCTTACCACAGTAGAAAACAATACAGAGAAATCTATTGTCAACCTGTCGGATTACACCTTTCAACCAGGCGAATTGAATTTCTCAGCAGATGGCTCAATATTTGCACCACCACCAAAATGTACCCCCTCAGTCTCGCGGCATACACAGAGGAATTCATCAGGCGAATGAGGCTCCTGGAATTCTTCCACAGACCCCAAGAGGCCAACATCGAACCCAAGGAGACTCCAAATTAACAGCAACAGCAGACGGAGGGATATGCGGTGCGGCAACCAAAGACGGAAGAGTCGAATTGGACCCATCTGGATGGCCACTGCACGAGACTCGACATGTATGCTCAAGCCGTCAGGAGCCGCGTCAATGCCTGACTCATCAGTCGCATTCAGAAGTTATCCCGGAACATCACCCAAGCACAAAACAATGCCATCTCTCATGCCCAACGGCAACATCGTCATCAAACCAGCAGACAAAAGAGGAGCCACAGTCATGCTGAACAGAATTTACGACGGCAAAGAACTACACCAACAGCTCATCAACCATGAAAACTACAGCCTGTTACCCGCAGATCCTATCAAGGAACACATCCGCCAATTAAACAGACTGATCAACGGACATTAAGTTTCTGCAAAGATGCAAGAAAACAGACAAGATCCCGAAGGGGCTCCAGATCGCAAAATTACTCAAGTCGACTGACAACGCGGGCTACGCGGAGACTCTGCCGTCGCACCTATCTCACGCTCCTCAACCATCTTCGATCCAGACATTCAGAGCACCCTACGTGCTCTCATCCCACGTACTCCCCGCAATGGAGATCTCTAATGCCTCAGAAAATACACAAGACCAACACACCAGGCCGTCCTATCGCTTCAGGCAAATGGACCCTGTTTGAGAACCTCTCTGGCTACATCGAGGGCGTCTTGAAACCCATTGTACAAAGTACTCCCAGCATCTGTCGACACACGACGGACTTCCTAAAGAAACTCAGCACCCATGGACCAGTTGAACCAGGAACATTCCTCGTCGAAATGGATCTCTCGGCACTCTACACCAGCATCCATCCTGACGACGGCAGTGCTGCAACAGCCTCAGTACCCAACACCGACAACTGCCAATCTCCAGACGCAATTCTGCAGCTCATCCGCTTCATTCTGTATCTCTACATCTTCAACTTCGACAACAAGTTCTTCATCCAGACGCACGGAACAGCCCTGGGGACTAAATGCGCTCCTCAATATGCCAAAATCTTCATGCACAAGATTGAATAAGACCTCTGAACCGCACAGGGCCTTCAACCAACGTTACACACCAGATGCGTCAATGACAGTTTTTTCCTTTGGACCCACGGCGAAGAATCACTGAAACGACTTCAGGATGATATCAATAAGTTCAATCCCACCATCAGACTCACCATGGGCTACTCGCCCAAATAAGTTGCATTCTTCGACACACTCGTCTGCATCAAGGTCGGTCACCTCAGCACTTCACTTTACCACAAGCCCATGGATAACATCACGATGCTCCACTTCTCCAGCTTCACCCAAAACACATTGAAGAAACCATCCCCTATGCACAAGCCCTCTGTATACACCGGACCTGCTCAGACGAGGTGGAGCGTAATAGACATCAACAGATGCTGAAATATGCCCTCGTACGAACGGGATATGGAGCTCGACTCATCGATCAACAGTTCCAATGGGCAACAGTAAAATCCGCATCGATCTCCTCGGAATAAAAACACGGGACACAACCAGGAGAGTACCCTTCGTCATTCAGTACTTTGCCGAAGCAGAGAATCTACAACATCTTCCTCGCCGCCTTCAACACACCATCGATGAAGATGAACATCTTGCCAAGGTCATCCCCATACTTACCTTTAAAAAAACGCACAACCTCAAGCAAACCATTGTTTGCAGCAAACTACCCAGCCTTCAGAACAGTGAATACGACACCACACAACCCTGCCATGGCAATCTCTGTAATACGTGCCAGATCATCGAAATGGATGCCATTACACGCAAGAATACAAACCCAGCAGGTACACGGTACATACTTGTGCGACTCAGCCAACGTTGTCTACATAATATACTGCTGGAAAGGATGTCCCGAAGCATGGTACATTGGCGAGGCCATGTAGATGCTGCGACAACCAATGAACGGACAGCACACGACACTCTCAAAGAAAGAATGTCCCCTTCCAGTCGGGGAACACTTCAGCAGTCAAGGGCATTAAGCCTCCGATCTGCAGGTAAGCGTTCTCCAAGGCGGCCTTCAGTACCAGCGACAACGCAGAATCGGCGAGCAGAAACATATAGCCAAGTTCAGCATGCATGAGTGCGGCCTCAACTGGGACCTGGGATTTATGTCGCATTACATTCATCTCCCACCATCTGGCCTGGGCTTGCAAAATCCTCCAAACTGCCGTGGCTTGAGACAATTCAAACCTCTTTAAACTGGGGTTACCCCTATCTCTGGATCTGTAATGACTTAATCACCTGGTAATGCTCGCATTTTAAGCATTGCCTGGCCTCTTTGGATGATTCAGGAACACTCCTCTTCATTCACCTGAGGAAGGAGCAGTGCTCTGAAAGCTAATGATTGATTGAAACAAGTTGGACTTTAAGCTGGTGTTTTATGACTTCTTACGGAAAATACCAAGAAATTCACAGAACCATTAGAACAAACCGTTAAAAAAAACTTAATTCTCCTATTAATTCTTCTCTCATTCACGACAAAAACAGCAAAAACAAACAATGCTAAAACAATCAGGCGCAGATTGACTTTCCCTGGTATATCAAGTTGCACTGGTATTGAACTTAAGTGTTTTCCTCGCTAACAGATAATTGCTGGAAATTGCCTGCACATTTGCTCGAACCTTTTACTCATAGTTTTTTAATTTGGCATGCGAAATGGTCTCGACGTAATAAACACATGGTATTTCGTCCCAATAGTCGTTACAGTTTTTCACCCGAAGGGCACAATACATCTCTGAAAAAGAAGCATCCAAATCTCAAAGCTGTAAACGCACTTAATCTGTCTTTGCATATGCAGCTGTGAGCTGATTGGAAGACTTTCAGTATTGCGACGTACGGTACTTCACATTTCCAATCATAAAACCAATCAGACAAAGCAAATATGGAACCCAATATTATGAGTTAATGTTTGAAATCATTCATCTGCTTATTGTCACTTTGTTTACTTATTACGTAGTCTCCTTAGCATTGAAATGTATTTCATGTTCTGCAGAGAATCAAGCCACATAATTAAGCATTGCCATTATAATCTTCATCCCATTGCATCCTGTTGCATGAAGATAGGAAGGTGCGTTCCGCATATTCCATTTGTTCAGAAAAGGAATATAATCTGGTTTCTCGACTTGTTACGTCGATTTGCATTTTTGTTTGTGTGTGCAAGAATAATTTCTGGTGAACGGAAAAGAGGGAGAGAAGCATTGCGAATTAGATTGTACGAGAGAGAGATAGACAGACCGACGCAAGTAACTATACTCATAGAGTTTGTATTTAAAATCTCATCGCATTGAAACACGTAACCCACTTTGAGAATTCGAAGCTTAAATCAGGTATCTGCTTAATGATTTGGCACTAGCAGGCACGATGTGTAGGGCAAAGTCATCCAACATTGAATATGCAGTGCAGAACGGGGCCATTCGGCCCAGCGAGTCTGCAGCAACGCACTTCAGCTCCCACTTCCACACCATCCCCACAACCCATTGACCCCTCCTAAACATTTTGGACACTGTGGGCAATTTAGCATGGCCAATCCACCGAAACTGCACGTCTTTGGACCGTGGGAGTAAACCGGAGCATCCAGAGGAAACTAACGCAGACACGGGTAGAACGTCATGACAGATGTTAGGATGTAAATTGAACAGATAATACCAAATTCCCCCTGAAAAAAAAATACAAAGTATTTGCCCAAAGTCAAGAAGAGATTGCTGGATATCGGTCTGAAATGCAATGTGTTAAAGCGGAAATTGACCAGCCTGACTTTAATTGTTAATAATAAGACGCAATGCAATTTTTTGGAATATGTTTATTTTCAATCAAGTTTCCATTGAGATCCAGTTTTTCCAACCAAAGGGAATTTGGCGTGTACAATTCACCACCCCTGCACATCTTTGGGTGGTGGAGTTGAGATCAACGCAAACACGGGGAATGTGCAAACACCACCACGAGCGTGACTGAGGGAGGGGATTGAACACAGGTCCTCAGCGCCGTAAGGGAGCAGTGCTGACCAGAACGCCAGCGTGCCGTCCCCTTTTTAAAACATGGTGTTGGAGTAATACTTTCTATTATGATGACCGGTTTCAAATAGTTTTGTATGTTTTACTGTTTTTGATCTCAATGTGGTAGTTTATATTAGTCACATCTACTGAATACTTAGCCCATCCATTTTCATGCTGTAAATCAGTGGTTCTCAACGGGTCCACATGGACCCTGGGGGTCCATGTAACATTACCGGGGACCACACAAAAAATACCGAATTGGGGGTCCACTGTGATTTTTAGTGTTCCCTAGAGCAATTCTACTTCAAACAATTGTTATTACTGAGAATTCTTTTTTACAGTAATCTACGCCTTATTAAAATACTAAAAGTAGAAATATTCATGTAGCTATTAATTTTTAATTGGCAATCAAGTATAAGAAAAAAACTTTACATTTGACAGTGTCGTGAATTTAAAGTTACCTAGAACAACTGAGGTGAAAATCACCCACCGTTTCTCCTTGGCAAGTTTAATGAATGATTTCTAACAGTAATCACTAGAAACTGTGTGTATTTGATATGATTTGTTATTTTTAGAGTAATTTAATTCAATTTAGTCAGTAAAAAGTTTTTTTCATTACTTTTCATATCAGAATAAGTTTGGCACCCTACGAAAATACCGCTAATCCTTTTCCAACCCTCACGGTAAGGTAGATGGACTTTAGTCATCGGACAAAATATAAGGATTAGTTTACCACGCATATAAGAAGCTTTTTTTCTGTGGAATGGCTATGGGGGTCCACAAAAAAAATTAAGAGGAAAAGGGGTCCATGGGTTAAAAAAGTTTGAGAACTCCTGCTGTAAATGATGGTTCGAAGTCAACATGGTCAACTCTCACCTTCGACCCGACAACTTTCACTCTATTGATTTTGGGCCCAAGTTTAATAATCACCGAGCTCACTCTACACATTATAAAGATAAATATTCTCATCCAAGAAGGCAAGTGCCATGTTGGCCTTCAGAGCGAATGGATTTGACGGTAGGAATAAGGATGTTTTACTGGAATTGAAAATAAGCGCCTGCTGTGACGTGTGTAGTTTCCGTGTCTTTTTCTGAGGCAGGATATTCTTGCGATGGAGGAAGAGCAGTCAATGATTATCAGGCTGTTCGCTGGGATGGCGGAACATTCATTCGGGGAGACGGAAACTGTTCTTATAGTTGAGAGAAAAACTCATTGAAATTTATTATATGTTAACAGGATTGGGCTGGACGGCTTCAGAAATAATTATCGTGATGAGAGGGGAGTCCAGAACTGGAGGTCATAAGAACATAAGAACTGGGAGCAGGAGTTGGCAAACTGACGTTTCGACCCTGCTCCACCATGCAATGCGATCGTGGTTGATCTTTTGTGCCGACCGCATACCATAACTCTTTATTTCTCTGTTCCTCAAAAAACTCTCTATCTTTAGCTGGAAAAAGTTTAATAAAGAATCCTCAACTGCATCACTAGGCAGGGTCTTCCATTGATTTCTAACGCTTGGGTGAAGAGGTTCCTCCTAAGCTCAGTCCTTTATCAACGACCCCATATTTTGAGGCTTTTCGTCGATCCTATCTATTCCCTTCATAATTTTAAATGTTTCTACCAGATTCTGCCCCCCGCCCCCCGCCGCATTCATCTAAATTTCAACGAGAACAGTCAAATTTACTCACTCTTTCCAAACGGAAATCTTCACCTACCCTCTCTTTACCCATCAATATCTTGGATATTTCAGTCAAATCTGTTATGGCAGAGGTGTTTACAGAACCCCAAACTATCATGGCGTTCAACCAACTTCCCCCATTAATGGATTGTTGATTATGAAGCACACGGCATGTTCTCCAGCTCTGGTATTACAAATTGGACACGTGGTCTTTAACAGATATAATGTTTATTCCATGAACTCAACTTCACGGGCAGCACGGTGGCATTGTGTATAGCACAATCGCTTCACAGCTCCAAGGTCCCCGGTTCGATTCCGGCTTGGGTCACTGTCTGTGCGGAGACTGCACATCCTCACCGTGTGTGCGTGGGTTTCCTGCAGGTGCTCCGGTTTCCTCCCACAGTCCAAAGATGTGCATGTTAGGTGGAGTGGCCATGATAAATTGCCCTTAGTGTCCAAAATTGCCTGTAGTGCTGGGTGGGGTTACTGGGTTATGGGGAAATGGTGGAGGTGTTGGTGGGGTGCTCTTTCCAAGAGCCGGTGCAGACTCGATGGGCTGAATGGCCTCCTTCTGTAAGTTTAACTTTGAAATAAACATTGGATCACTTAACGCCCGTTACATCAAAGCTAACACCGATAATAATACTACAAAACATCATCGCTCAAAATGTTCCTTAAAACAATCAAAATACTTCACCTGTAACAACAGACATGAGGTCATATTCAATATATTTGTAATCTTTGGATTTGCAGAAATCCACAGACCAGCTCTGTGTTTTCTTCCTGAAGCTCTTTGTAACGCACACAGACATTCCCAGCGTTCTCCTTAAACTGGCTTTCTCCGCTCAAGGAGCACACATGCACTTCCAGCTTTCTTCTCAAACTGGCTTTCTCCTTTCAAGCATCTCACAGCAAACCAGCCAGGCACCTATTAGCTGCTCTCTCGGGAAAAAAAGCTGAAACTTCAAAATAGCTGAACTAAAGCCAGGCTCCACCCACACTCTGACATCACTGCATTTCTTATAGATACATTGCTTGAACATAAATTTCTTAAAGGCATTCTCACATGACACCACCGACAAGTTAAAGAAAACCCAGCAACCTCAAGATGGTATACTTTTTTACTTTTGCACCATCCACTAAGAACTGTACACTATAAATACACCTGTTGTTTAAAAAAAACAACACACGCAAACACGTATAATAATATAGTCAATTTTTCTCTGTTCTTCCTCCAACCGAAATCCTTCTCGATTGACATCTCTTTGAACAAGAAAGTCTCCGCACGATCCATCCATTCCTTTACTCCTGGGCATGTCTCTTCAAAATCAGATACTTTAGTTCAATCTGACCACAGAGCCCCGTGCAATTGTCCAATACAGGAACATTGGTTACGAAGA
The DNA here is from genome assembly GCF_902713615.1 of Scyliorhinus canicula. Lineage (NCBI taxonomy): Eukaryota > Metazoa > Chordata > Chondrichthyes > Carcharhiniformes > Scyliorhinidae > Scyliorhinus > Scyliorhinus canicula. Next base: position 86,172,212 of record NC_052157.1, on the reverse strand, counting down.
TTTCAGGCAGTCAAGTTTCTGTTGAAAGTGCGCTATCCATTGCATTTTTGACGGTCTTTAGCAACTCCATCAATGGAGTAGTCACGCCACAAAAATTTTGCACAAATGTTTGATCAAATTCACTCATGCTCAGGTATCGCATTATTTCCCTTCGTCTTGAGGGGATCGGGAACTCCGCAAGGAAAGTGCTTCCGGCTTCTCCGAATTCACGTTCGGCTAGGTTCATAAGAACATAAGAACTAGGAGCAGGAATAGGCCATCTGGCCCCTCGAGCCTGTTCCACCATTCAATGAGATCATGGCTGACCTTTCGTGGACTCAGCTCCACTTTCCAACCCGAACCCCATAACCTTTAATCCCTTTATTCTTCAAAACAACTATCTATCTTTACCATAAAAACATTTAATGAAGGAGCATCAACTGCTTCACTGGGCAAGGAATTTCATAGATTCACAACCCTTTGGGTGAAGACGTTCCTCCTAAACTCAGTCATAAATCTAAGTCCCCTTATTTTGAGGCTATGCCCCCTAGCTCTGCTTTCACCCGCCATTGGAAACAACCTGTCTGCATCTATCCTATCTATTCCCTTCATAATTGTATATGTTTCGATAAGATCCCCCCTCATCCTTCTAAATTCCAACGAGTACAGTCCCAGTCTACTCAACCTCTCCTCGTAATCCAACCCCTTCAGATCTGGGATTAAGCTAGCGAATCTCCTCCGCACACCCCCCAGTGCCAGTACGTCCTTTCTCAAGTAAGGAGACCAAAACTGAACAAAATACTCCAGGTGTGGCCTCACTAACACCTTACACAATTCCAGCATAACCTCCCTACTCGTCTTAAACTCCATCCCTCTTGCAATGAAGGACAACATTCCATTTGCCTTCTTAATCACCTGTTGCACCTGTAAACCTAATTTCTGTGACTCTTTCACTAGCAGAACCAGGTCTCTCTGCACAGCAGCATGCTTTAATATTTTATCGTTTAAATAATAATCCCGTTTGCTGTTATTCCTACCAAAATGGATAACTTCATATTTGTGAACATTGTATTCCATCTGCCAGACACTAGCCCATTCACTTAACCTATCCAAATCCCTCTGCAGACTTCCAGTATCCTCTGCACTTTTCGCTTCACCACTGATCTCAGTGTCCTCTGCAAACATGGACACATTGCTCTTGGTCCCCAACTCCAAATCATCATTGTAAACTGAACACGGATCCGGGAAGGACACAACGAGCTACTGATTGCCAACCACATAAACATCCATTAATCCCCACTGTTTGCTTTCTATTAATTAACCAATCCTCTATCCATGCCACAACTTTACCCTTAATGCCATGCATCTTTATCTGATGCAGCAAACTTTTTTGTGGCACCTTGTGAAAGGCTTTCTGGAAATCCAGATATACCACATCAATTGGCTCCCCGTTATCTACTGCACTGGTAATGTCGTCATATAATTCCAGTAAATTAGTTAGGAATGACCTGCCCTTTATGAACCGTGCTGCATCTGCCCAATGGGACAATTTCTATCCAGATCCAACGCTATTTCTTCCTTGATGATAGATTCTAGCATCTTCCCTACTACCGAAATTAAGCTCACTGGACTATAATTTCCTGGACTCTGCCTACCTCCTTTTTTAAACAGTGGTGTCACGTTTGCTAATTTCCAATCCACCGGGACCACCCCAGAGTCTAGTGAATTTTGGTAAATCATCACTAGTGCATAGCTGCAATTTCCCTAACCATCTCTTTTAGCACTCTGGGGTGCATTCCATCAGGACCAGGAGACTTGTCTACGTTTAGATCCATTAGCTTGCCCATCACTACCTCCTTAGAGATAGCAATCCTCTTAAGGTCCTCACATATCATAGCCCCATTTCTATCAGTCACTGGCATGTTATTTGTGTCTGCCACTGTGAGGACCGTCCCAAACACCTGTTCAGTTCCTCAGACATTTCCTCATCTCCCATTTTAAAACTCCCTTCGCATCCTCTAAAGGATCACCAAACCCACCTCCTGAAGTCGATCAAAGAACTCCATACGATGTTTTAAATGTTATTTCCATGCCTGGAAGTTGGAATAAAAGCAGAATGTCCCACTTTCTCAATGCAATCTTTAAAATGTGAGATATGGTATGAGTCAGTTCTTGTAACTGCATTCACCTTACTATAGTCCACACACAACCGTTAGGTACCGTCTGGTTTCGGTACTATTACTGTGGATGAGATACAAGGGCTGCAGCCCACTTGAATTTTGCCACTTTTAAGCATACTCTCAATCTCTCTCTGTGCCAACCAGTGGCAATTTTAAAGCGTTCAGTTTATATGGATGTTGTTTTATTGAACAGCACTTCCTACATCTGCATCATGTCCAGCCATTTTAGTACTTCCCAATTTACCTCGACAAACTTACCCATGTGATATCAATAACTCAGGTCATTTCGCTTTTCCTCTAGAAGGTAACTGAACAATTCATGCAGATTTTTAAGAACATCCTCATTTTCCAATTTAATTTGAGGCATGTCAAAGTCACAGTCATCTGGATTTGGATCGTCACTTTGAGTTAGAATCATTGAAACCTCCTTTTTTCTCTCCTTTCCTTTCAAAGTACCTTTTAAACATATTCCCATGACACACTAGGTGAGTCTTCCTTCCATCTGGTGTTTTTTCCACATAATTCAACTCCCTTAATTTCCTTTCAATCAGGTACGGTCCAAAAAACATGGCTTTTAAAGGCTTCCCTACCACTGGTAACAACACTAAAACTTTATCCCCACTGTTAAAACTACGAACTTTGGATGTCTTGTCCGCTAGCCGTTTTATCACATTTTGTTCAACATTCAAACGATGTCTAGCCAATTCACCTGCTCTATTTAATCGTTCCCTAAAATTTGATATGTAGTCCACTAGTGTAATTTCCGATTTCGCACACACCAATTTTTCATCAATCAATTTTAGTGATCCTCTTACCGCATGACCAAAAATTAGTTCAAAACCACTAAATTTGGTTGACTGATTAGGTGCATCCCTAATTGCAAACAATACGAATCTGATTCCTTTATCCCAATCCTCTTGATAATCTTGACAATACGCCCACAACATTGTCTTTAATGTCTGATGCAACCTTTCTAACCCTCCCTGCAATTCTTGGTGGGAAGCACTTGAATTAAATTATTTTATTCCAGAGATATCCATAACTTCGCTGAATAAATTTGACGTACAATTCGAACCTTGATCGGATTGAATTTCCGTGGGTAGTCCATATCTAGTAAAAAGTTTTGAGTAACTCTTCCACAATCCTTTTAGCTATATTTTAACGTATTAGAATGACCTCTGGAAACCGAGTAGACACATCCATTATGTTCAATAGATATTGATTAAAACTTTTTGTTTTAGGATGCGGTCCAACACAATCAATTAGGACCCTTGTAAAAGGTTCCTCAAATGCTGGAATGATTATTATGCGTGCTGGTTTAATCACTGCTTGAGGTTTCCCTGTCACTTGACATGTGTGACATGACTGAAACATTTGAACTACATCTTCATGTAGTCCAGGTCAATAAAAAATGTTTCTGGATTTTAATTTGAGTTTTCCTTATTCCTAAATGACCTCCCACTGGTACCTCATGTGCAACTCGCAAAACTTCCTTTCAATACCCTACCGGCAATCCTACTTGATAAGCTTCTACCCACTTTTTATCTGCCTGCATATGTACAGGTCTCCATTTTCGCATCAATAAATCCCTTTTACGGCAATAACACTCTGACATACTCCCAGAATCCTCTTCCGTATATGCTTTCTGATATACCGTTTTATTCGTACATCATTCTGTTGTAACTCCGACAATTTTCCTGAACTAAAAATATCCGCCTCGTCCTCCATCTGTTCTTGTTCTTTTTCAACCATCTGATCAAAAATCGCTTCTGATTATTCCACTTCAACTTCATCTTCACTCTTTGATTTCTCCTCTTGTCTGAACCTGTGAAGTTGCGACCTTGCTCCTACACAATCCGGAAAAATCCCAGGATATTCGTCCTTCAAACCTTCAGTTGTCTGCTTTTCCTCTGGCGTATCAATCACAGTAGACATCACTCCCACCTGCGATTCAGCTATATCATTACCCAAGATAAACTGTATTCCTGGACAAGATAATGTATCTATTACTCCTACTACCACTTCACCACTCTTCACTGGACTTTTCATTCTTACCTAGCATAATGAAACGCTACTCCTCTCACACTGAATCCCACATATCACCACCTTTTCTGGCAACATTCTTTCCAAGCTACATAATTCCTCAACTCTTTCCATTAAAGATTGACTAGCCCCGGTATCGCTTAAAATTGTGACTTCGTTATCAACTACTCCTGATATACATAAGTAACCTTTACACACACAAGTAAAATATTTAAGGACATCTGGCACCTTCTTGACAATTACTTCATGAACAGGCTTTACAATCTTTTGCACCTCCTTCGCTTCCCTTAGGCTTTCCTTTACCACTCTAACAAATCCTACTGTCTTATCCTGTTTTATTACATCATCCTTCCCAGAGCTTCTCTTCAACCAGCAACACTGTGACTTTACATGGCCTAGTTGATTACAGTGAAACTTTTGAAACTTTTCATCTCTTTTCCATCCTCCTGTTTTTTTTTTAAATCTGAGGTACACTCTCTATATTATTTACCGTCAGATCGCTTTACCTTTCCCACCTGTGTATTCCTCATGTCCCCAGTTTCTAACCCTCACCGTCTGAAACTGATGCCGGAAACCATTCTTTGACTTATGAATTAATTCATAATCATCTGCCATTTCTGCTGCTAGTCCCGCAGTTTTAACCCTCCATTCACCCACATGATTTCTCACTACATCAGAAATTGTGGAGGGCATGATACGTTAGGTCTATTTTCAAAGTCCTTATCCACTAATCAAAATTTCTCTGTTTGAGCCTGTCAAACGCCATGTATTGTTGACCAAATTCTTCCCTTAAATTTCTAAACCTTTCGCAGTAAGCTTCAGGCACTATCTCATATGAAGTTAAGATGGATTTCTTCACTTCCTCATACGTTCCAGATACCTACGCCGTTAGTGATTTAAAAACTTTACTAGCCCTACTGACCAGCTTTGTTTGAATCAGTAATACACGCATGTCCCTTGGCCGTTGTATTTGTTTAGCTACCTTCTCAAATGCAATGAAAAAAGCTTCTACCTCCTTCTCTTCAAACCATGGCAATGCTTGGACATATTTAAATAGATCCACCCCACGTCTTCGACTATGACGCTCTGTCTCATTTTCGTAACCCATCTCCTCCAACTGCCCGTTTCCCTTCACGTCTGCCATTTTTAACTAATTTCCATGTTCCAGAGCCATTTTCCGAAGTCCAAACTCTCTCTCTCTCCCCTTCCCCCTCTCTCTCACTTTCTTTGTTTCTTTCTTTTCTCTCCTTTTTTTCCCTCTCTATTTCTTTATTTGTATTTCATTGCATATTCAAGCCGGTTTAATTCTTTTTCGTGTTCAAGTAGTTTTAATTATTTTTCATGTTCAAATAGCTTAATCTGCAACTGGGGCCGTTAGTCAGAATTAACGAGTCAGAATGTATCACAGGCAAACGTAAATGCGCAGATCCGGCGTTAAGTACCTAATCTTTTAGTATTTCGCCAGGTAATGTTAACTGCAATGCTTTTGCCAAACCTAACATTCTGTTTTTAGTCTCTGTCCGTAAGGTATCGCATGTTAACGCGCCCACCTCCAAAAGCTTCTGAGCTTCCGAAAGAGCCTTGTTCACCAACACTCTCTCCACTTAAACTAAAATACCAGACCGGAAGAAGAACAATCATTCCCTGTCTTTAACTTTTCAAAAACCAATCCAATGGATATACTTTTCTTTCCCGGACGTGCCCCCAAATGTTATTGGATTGGATTTGTTTATTGTCACGTGTACCGAGGGACAGTGAAAAGTATTTTTATGCGAGCAGCTCAACAGATCATTAGTACATGGAATAAAAGGGAATATAAGCACAATTCAAGAAAGTACAAGAAAATACATCAGAATACATAATAGGGCAACACAGATATACAATGTAACTACATAAGCATTGGCATCAGTGGAAGCAGACATGTGTAGTGTTAATGAGGTCAGTCAATGAGATGGTTATTTTGGAGTCTGTGACAGTGGGGAAGAAGCTGTTTTTTGGAGTTGTTCGTGCATGTTCTCAGACTTCTGTATCTTCTGCCCGATGGAAGAAGTTGGAAAAGTGAGTAAGCCGGGTGGGAGGGATCCTGATTATGCTTGCCCCGTTTTCCACGTGCAAGACAGGAGGTGTAGATGGAGTCCATGGATGGTGGCAGGTTCGTGTGATGGATGGGCGGTATTCACGACTCTCTGAAGTTCCTTGCGGTCCGGGGCCGAGCAGTTGCCATATCAGGCTGTGATACAGCCTGATAGGATGCTTTCTCTGGTGCATTTGTAAAAGTTGGTAAGGGTTAATGGTACATGGCCGAATTTTCTTAGCTTCCTCGAGGAAGTATAGCCGCAGGTTGTGCTTTCCTTGAGATAGCGTCGACGTGAGGGAACAGGAAAGATCTTTTGTGATGTGCCCACTAGGAATTTTGAAACTGCTAACCATCTCCACCTCGGCCCTGTTGATGCTGACAGGGTGTGTACAGTACGTTTGCATCCTGAAGTCGATGACCAGCTCTTTAGATTTTCTGGCATTGAGAGGATAGATTGTTGTCGTTACAACCACTCCACCTATGTTTCTCTATCTCCCTACCTGTATTCGGTCTCGTCGCTATCGAGATCCGACCCACTATGGTCGTATCGTCAGCAAACTTGTAGATGGAATTGGAACCAAGTTTTGCCACGCAGTGCTGTGTATACAGGGAGTAGAGTAGGGGGCTAAATACACAGCCTTGCGGGGCACCGGTATGAGGACGATTGTGGAGGAGGTGTTGGTGTTCATTCTTACTGATTGTTGTCTGTTACTCAGAAAGTCAAGGATCCAGTTGCAGAGTGGAGAGACACGTCTAGGTTTTGGAGCTTTGACATGAGCTTGACTGGGATTACGGTGTTGAAGGCCGAGCTGTAGTCAATAAATAGGAATCTGATGTAGGAGTCCTTGTTTTCGAGATGCTCTAGGGATGACTGTAGGTCCAGGGAAATGACGTCTGATGTGGACCAGTTGCGACGGTATGCAGATTGAAGTGGGTCAAGGCGTTCGGGTGTACAGAATGATGCCCTTCATGATCAGCCTCTCGAAGCACTTCATGACAACTGACATTAGCGCCACCGGTTGTAGTCTTTGACGCATGTTGCCTGGGTCTTCTTTGGTACCGGTATGATGGTGGTCTTCTTAAAGCAGATGGAGACCTCTGAGTGGAGTAGGGATAGGCTAAAGATGCCTGTGAATACCTCTGCCAACTGGTATTCACAGGCTCTGAGTGCACGACCAGTTATCCCGTCCAGGCCCATCGCCTTCCGTGGGTTCACGTTCAGGAAGGCCGATCTGATTTCGGAAACTGTGATGGTGGTATGGGTGAATTATGGGCTGCTGGGGCACTCGACAAGCGGATTGTTGTTTACCTGCTGAAACCGAGCATCGAATGCATTAGGTTCATCGGAGAGGGGGCGCGCTGCTGCCAGTGATACAGCTCGGCTTCGCTTTGTAGCCCGTATGTTGCGTAGCCCTTGCCACAACGCCAAGAGTCTGTCTGTGACTCTAGCTTAGTTTGAGATTCACTCTTCGCATCTCGGATGGCTTTGTGGAGGACGTACTGGATTTCTTGTGTAGGACATGGTCATCTGCCTTGAATGCCTCAGATCTGTCCTTCAGGAAGGAGTCAACCTCGCGGTTGATCCATGGTTTTCTGTTGGGGAACGCACGTACTGCTTTCTTTGGCACAGAGTCGTCCACACATTAGCTGATGAAGTCAGTGACGTGGTGGCATGCTCCTTTAAGTTTGTCGCTGAGTTCTTAAATATGGACCAATCCACTGTCTCTAAGCAGTCACGTAAGAGCTCTTCTGTCTCCTCGGACTAGCACTGCACAACCTTCTTAGCTGGATTCTCCTGCTGAGTTTCGCTTCTAAGCCGGGAGAAGGAGCGCAGTCTTATGGTCTGATTTCCCAAAGTGCGGTCGGGGGATGGAACAGTAGGTGCCCTTGTTTTTCGGGTAGCAGTGGTCAAGAGTGTTGGCGCCCCTTGTGGGACAGGAGATGTGCTGGTGAAATTTTGGCAGTACACTCTTGAGTTTGGATTGTTGAAGTCTCCGGCCACAATGAACAAGGCCTCCTGGGAGATCTGTTTCATAGTAGTTTATGACTGTGTACAGTTCATCCAGCGCCTTCCCCACTTCTGCCTTGGATGGGATGCAGACGGCTGTGATAATGGCTGAAGTGAACTCACGTGGAAGGTAGTTTTGGCGGCACTTTATGGTCAATATATTCCAGGTCTGGGGAGCATGAGGTGCGCCAGGGTCCACCACAGCCAAGCACCAGGGAGGAGTGTATGAGGAGGCAAACCCCTCCACCCTTTCGCTTTGCCTGAAGATGTCGTGCAGTCCGCCCGGTGAACAGAGAAGCCTTCAGGTGTATGGCACAGTCCGGTGAGGCGAGGGTGAGCCAGGTCTCTGTGCAACAGAGGACACAGCAATCTCTTTCTTCCCTCTGAGAGGTAAGTCTGGCGTTTAGTTCATTCAGCTTGTTATCAATTGCTTGGACGTTTGCCAGGAGTATGCTGGGGAGATGGGATCTTGAAACGGCGGTTGCTTCAGTCTAACCTGCAACAGCTGCGTTTTCCCTCGCGTCCTCGTCGGTCGGCTGCTGCTGCAGGATGATCCTGGGATCCGATGGGAGACGTCAGCCCATGTGGAAGGTAGGTGGTTGCGTCTGGCAGGGTCCCAGGGCGCTATCGAGGTCCAGGGCGCTGTTTATGTGTCCGGGGTCGCGTCTGGCAGGGTCGCGGGCGCTGGTTGAGGTAGATGGTTTGCTGGGGGTTGGGCGAGTTTGCGACCTGGATGGGACCCGGCGTTCTTCGGGCGCGGGAATACCTTGCAGCGTGTTCGGGTCCTTGCGTGCGGTCTCCGTTGTTTCTGGGGTCCTGGGTCGTGTGCAGGGGATTCCTGGGGCAGGTTGGGCTAGGTTCCATGGTCTGTTCCCTCCCTGGGCGCCCCTTGGGTCGGATCTTGAAGTCGGCACGGTGGGGCCTCCATGTTAATTTTTCTTTCTTCCATCACCAGGTAGGTCGGGTTACTGGGCGGGCCTCTCCGGGCGGGTCGCTGGGCGGGTCTCTCGGGGTCGCGTTTGGCCGGGTCATGCTGTCGGGGGTCGGGTTCGGGATCTCCGGGGACAAGGCGGCGATCCGGGGGCTGGCCGTCGCTAGTTAGGCGGGGTTGGTATCTCCGATTATTGGAGCTTTGTTCGCAGTAATCCAAAATGTTTCATGAAGTTCAGCAAACCAACCGCCTTTATGCATTGGTTGCTTTTGAAGCACACGGCTTGTTCCAGGTGTGGTTTTTACATTATGAACACGTCGTTGTAAACACAAGAAACATGTTTATTCCATGAACGCAACTTATCTTTAAACAAACATTGGATCACTTAACACCCCTTACTTCTTAGATCACCCTTAATACAATACAACAATAATAATCCCTCAAAATGTTCCGTTAAACATTCAAAGGAGTTCAGCTGAAACAACGGATATGCGGTTACATTAAAATATTTATAGTATTTGGATTTGCATACATCCTACAGGCCAGCTCTTTGTTTACCTTCCTGCAGCTCTTTGCAACGCACATAGGCACTCCGAGCTTTCCCTCAAAACTGGCTTTCTCCTTTCAAGCAGCACACAGCCACTCCCAGCTTTCTCCTCAAACTGGCTTTCCTCCTTTCAAGCATCTCACAGTCAAACCAGCCACGGCACCTTTTAGCTGTTCTCTCTCCCCAAAAAAACTGCAACTTTAAAAGTGGCTCAGCTAAAGCCCAGCTCCAGCCACACTCTGACATCATTGCATTTTCTAATTGTACATTGCTTAAACGCCAATTTATTCACGGCACTCTCACATGACAGATCATACATTAGCATTCTAAATTCTAGGGAAAACGTGTCCATTTTGAGAGATTTCAGATTTTAACTCACCCACTGTAATCCAGGTGTCATACTAGCCAACCCATGAAGTAGTCGCTGCAAAGCCAAATATCCGTCCTAAGGTGTCGTCCCCAGAACTGCTCACAGTACTCCAAGTGTGGCATCCAGAAGTTTGGGGTGCGGTACGTTTCAGCGCTGCCGTTTCAGCACCGCCGTTTCAGCGCCCGGACTTTTCAGCGCCAGGAAATTTCAGAGCCAGAAAAAAAAAATTCTCCAATGTTGTCATATAGTTATGACAGAATTTTTTTTGGCACTAAGCAATTTACAAATCTGTAAGTTCAAAAAATGAAATAAAACTTAAGTGTTAACTAAATGTTTTTATTGTAAAAGATCCACTTATAAAGATCCAAAAACAGTACATTAAAACAATTTACAAATCTGTAAGTTCATAAAATCAATCATTAAAAGGAAAGTTAATTGGACATTCATTGGATATTCATTGGAAAAAACGCATTTAGTTTGTTAAATTGTGCCCTATTGAACGAAGGTAGTCAATTTCATTCCTGCTGCCATATTCGGAAACAATTTTCAATATCCTCTCATCAGCTTTTCTATATTTAAGTAATTTTAATTGAGGTTCATTGCCAGCTAAAAGTTTCTCGAAGTGCTCGTCTCTTCCCTTTTGAACATGTTTAAGGACATCAATGAACTTCCAGATAGTTGGGTGTGACCTTAACAGTTCACTTTTCAATCTCCTGTTCGCCGCCTCAGCATAGTTATTTCTACTGTCATCCCCATCTAATGTTCTTTGATACATATTCCACATCTCGGTAGGAAATAAAGGACTTCGTCTGCCTGCTCCTCGGCGATTAGGACGGCCGATATAATTGTCTTCGAAATAGTTTAAAACCGGAATTAACTCCTCCGGTAAATTACCTGCTAAAGAATCCACGTGACTGTCAAGGTCGTCAACTGGCACAAAACATAAGGCAGTTATCATTTTCGAATGTAATGCAAAATCGGGATACAGACTCAGTATATTTTGAGACAGATGAAAAAGGCAGCCTCTTACTTCTATATTGGGGAAGGAGTCTTTCATGGCAGTAAAAGCAGCGCGTTCAAAATCACAATTGATAATGGCAGTTCCTGCATTTGTAATCATCTCTTTTACCATCGCAAATAACATCATATAGGTCGCATACTGTTTGTTTTGTAAAAGCGCGTAAAATACAGGGTGAACTCCGTTATTTTTCCTAACCATGATGATATAAACTTGATAAATTAGATGTGGTGCTACCGCAAATGTTCCTCAGCATACCAAGTCGTGGAAGTTGCCATGTGTTCTAACGAACTCTCTCTCCCAAATATAATAATCCGTTCGTTGTTCGTACCACTATCCTTTAAACAGAAATTTTCCTCGGTTTCTGGGGTGGGTTTATACATCATGTATTCATGAGGTAACTGAAGCTCTTGAATCGATCTTGGATTATCGGGGACCTGATTAACTTCGTCTCGTTTTCTACGAATAATTTTTCGCATTGCCTGCCTGTTTGGTAACTGTGCCATACCTGCCACGGACATTTTTTCAATGCACTTGTTGATAATCGTACTTGGAGGCTCACAAGTCTTTTCAGCCCGGTCTCTCGCATCAGTTATAACCTTTTCCACTTCGATAGCAACTGCAGATGGGGGATGAGTATGTTCGTTGATCTTTTCGATCACCTCTCTTTCTAACGTGTGAATGCGGGCCTTGCACCTACCATCCTCATGGCATCGCCAAAACTTAACTTGCTTTTGTTTCTTGCTTTCTTTGTCAAAACGATATATAAAACCTTCATGACAGAACTTCTCTCTGCCTCGCTTGCGTTTCACTGATACAGCCATGGGTTTAAAGATATGGAAATTAGCAAATTTACCAAAAGAAATTTACCAAATAACTAAGTAAGTATAAAAACTTCTTAACTAAACTCTAACGTTATCTAAACAGTAATCATAATAAAACTCCAACAAAATCTAAAGACAACCAAATAACTAAGTGTAAAAGCTGGTATACCTGTGTCATACCTGTGACCATACTCAAGAATGATTTCTGAATGAATGAGCGCTGAAACGTCCTGACGCTGAAATATTTGGCGCTGAAATATTTGGCGCTGAAATGCCCTGGCGCTGAAACGGCGGCGCTGAAACGTCGGCGCTGAAACGTCGGCGCTGAACTGTCCCATTCCCAGAAGTTTGCATCTCTGCAACAGAATTATATTCTCATCCTCTAAATATGAATGCATGCTTTGCACTAATACTTTAAAAAATAGTTTTGTGGACTTCCTCCTGCCATTTCAGGGCCTACACATCTGTAATCCCGAGCTCATTTGGACATTCACTGTTTTTTCATTTAGAATGTACTGTGCTCTATCATTTTCAAGCAGATTTCATAAGATCAAATTTTCTTACATTAAATTGCACCGGCCACAATTATGCCCATTCCCCTATTCTTCCAATATCCTCATGCAATTTTATGACATCAACTATGCTGCATACAATGCACCAAACTTTTTACCCCCCACATTTGTATCATTTGGACACATGACTTCTTGTGCTCTCCTCCAAGTTATTAATACATGGTTTGATTAGTAAACGCCCAAACACAGTACCATGTTGTACACCACGAGTCGACACTGTCAATTTGAGCAATTACTCATTCTACACACTCTCTTTCGTTTGGTACTCATCCAGTTTTCTAACGATGCCATTAATATGTCCTCAGCTGCTTTCACCTTGGTAAACAGTGTATTGTGTGCGACTTCACCAAATACCTTCTGGAAGTCTTTATGGACGACATCCAAGGCATTCCTTTGGCGAACACGATCTTCAACTCCTCAAAAAATTAAATACAATTAGTCAGGCATGGCAATCCCTTCACGAATTAATGCTGGCTGTCGCTGGTCGACCGCAATGTTTCAAGGTGTTCAGTCACTGATTGCAATCTCCAACAATATTCCAACCACAGACCAAGTTGCATTAAATTTTGTTAGATTTGCTCGCGTCTGTCTCAACAGAGTCTATCAGACGTGATGCGATTTTCCTGGTTCAATTGTTCTTTTTCCAGTCTCGGTCGGCCCCTTCTCTTGTTAGCTGTTCAACATATTGCTGCAGAAAACATACTGTACATAGCCAGGAATCCCTCTTTGTTATTGCTCTAAATTTAACTTGCTCAACGTATCTGTTGATTGAATCGCCCATTAAAAAGAGTTACGTTGTCTGAGTGTCTGAGTTACGTTGAGTGTTCAGATGCAATCACTGGTCACCGTCCATGGTCTCTCCAGAATACCGCTAATATTGTTCACTTTTACATCTATTTCAGGAACTGTATGATCCACTTGATTTAAATGTTCCACACATGAACGCGCAAAACTTACGTTTTTTTAAAAATGTTATGCCCTTGTTCTACTTCCATTTTTTTCACCACGCCTATTTGTTTACGGCCCTTGATGTCTCAGCCGATCACTTTTCTTTTTCCCCTTTCTGTATTTTAATCGTGTTCGTATTTACTCTCCTCTAACCCCATGTACAGATTCGCTTCTCGAGTAACTGTAATTTAAATCCTCGTTCACTAATAGAAAATATCTCGCAGTCGGCTTCAGTGCATGTGCTTACCAGGTGGAACACGCACAGAATACAATGCTCGCAATGGAACTGAACAGAATGCTGTTCCTCGAACTATAGCTCCAGGCTTGCATTCATTTGGCATGTCCTGCTGCTTCAGCCCTCACTTGAACGTGGCACTGTTAGAAATCATGTGATATGTATGGTCGTCTTGTACAACCTGTTTCGCCACAACTTTTTTTCTGCTTTTTCACACCATGTTCCTCTGTGTCTCAATGCGTCACATGATATCTGGCTGTTCACACTTCCCCTGAAGAATGCCTTGCAGCATCTGCTCAACATCGTTCGCCTTAGCACGAGGAAGGCAACGTGATATTTGTTGTCTCGTTTCAAACATCGTACTGTGATTGTGTTCACTGAGGTCCGGTGGTATCTGCATCCGTGTCCAACTGAGTGTGAAACTGTTGCATTAAATATCTGGTGCCTTGCAACAGATCTCAATCATGACCCGACACTCTCTTGTTCTGAGCTCTTTCAATGATCGTACATCCGCCGACTCCTTATTAATAAATTATGAATCGCCTATATCATACAGTTCTTTATACAAATGTCCGACATCGGAACATCTTATGAACCTCCTGAAGCATCTCCAATTCTCCACTTTTCTTTTGGCATATAAATAAGAGCAAAATACAGTTTATGACCAAATATCAAGCTGTCTCTCTTCTGACCTATATTGGACTGTTCACCGCAAGGGCTGGTTTAGCTCACTCAGCTAAATCGCTGTCTTTTAAAGCAGACCAAGCAGGCCAGCAGCACGGTTCGATTCCCGCACCAGCCTCCCCGGACAAGCGCCGGAATGTGACTTTTCACAATAACTTCATTGAAGCCTACTCGTGACAATAAGCGATTTTCATTTTCATTTCAATTGATGCGTACTACAAGTTCACAGGCAACTGTGGTAATTGTATAATGTAAATGGTGCCTTTCGGGGCGACACAAGGATACGGCTGCTCTTTTCTATAAGATCTATAATTCGCGATATTGTCATGATAATCAACCTTTTTTCCATGTGTCAACAACGCGCAAACAAGAAAATTTCAGAAACAAATTTCAGTTTTGTTCAAAATTCCATTCACTCATGAACGTTCTTTTTTAGTTCACTTGTTTGACCTGCGTTCATTTTATGTTCTTAGATTGATTCATCAGAAAATTATGCAGTTCCAAGTCGTTAGATTCAACACAATTGTGCACCGCGTGATCTGAAGCTTTGCAAATATCTTACCGAAAGTCTTGTCGAAGATCAATCTTAAACTTGTTATTCATATCAAATTTGCAAAAGTGCAAAATATTCACAAAACTGTCCCTATGTCCACAGATCTTGCAAAGTGTATTATTGGTAAGGAAGCAAAATGATGTTTCATTATGTCTTCGTAAAATTAGGAGAAACTAAATTATGGTACCAAATGCTATTTGTAAAATTAACATCACAACAACAATGATGATGCGCTGTCCGCAGCTATTCAGAGACCATGTAACCTTTGCGCTGAATCAGTTTTACAATAATCACGACACCGCTACTTGAGGGAGGATGATTTGAGAGGCTGTTTTATGTTTACGCGCAAGCTCAAAACTCAGTTTGTAAGCTTTTAACTTCCACCCAAACATCTTCAATTTATAGCTTGAAGAGGGATAAGAAAATTAACCTGAATGGAGGACTGGTCAAAGTGAATATGATCATTATTTATTTGCGTCTCCATTGTCCAGAGTCAAACGTCCCATTCTTTAATGCTCGACAATATGGCAATTCTGAATAACCACATCAGTTTTCGACGTATCGTCAACAACGAAAAGAACATGCACAGTCGATGTTCCATATTTTAAAAATTCAGTTGAAACAGACAAGGGTGCAAACCTTGACATAACGCAGTTAACTGACTTTTGATTCGTTTTGTCACACCGATGTTAACTGCAAACTTGTAAAAATAATTAACGCATTTATGAGGCCGAGGACTGCGCTCCATTGTATGGGGATAAGGGTTGTTTGACGAGAGACATTTATCTTGATGTATAAATAGCATAGTGATCAACCGTTCATCATCGTGTTTGAATATGTATCAACAATATATTTCAATATGATTTTTGATGCATATTCCATTGGGCAGATTGTATGTACTAAAACTACATGAAGTAAATAACCAAAGTATTCCCGATGTAAAATGAATCATGTGCCTGTGTTCCCGAAATTCCTTATGCTCCCCCACAAGCTATCGTGATTGTAAAACTGCCAAATCGATATTAGGTCGAGATGCATCATTCGACGTTGCAATAATGTGCACATAATCAGTTGCTACAAAAAGTGCCGTCATGCTTTGACTGCTGTTTGAATCGTTGATACACGAAACGCTTTAATGTCATTGTCCAGAGCAGAATATCTGAGGGAATATCCAAAGCATCACAAATATCCACCTGCCTTTACTCACGTTAGAGGAGTAAATATTTTATTTTGATTAAACATCAGCTCATCAATTTCCTGAAAATCAATGGTATGTTGATTTTTAATGACTGAAAGAAGTGCAGGATTGGATTGGATTTGTTTATTGTCACGTGCATCGAGGTAGAGCGAAACGTATTGTGCTTCGTACCATCCAGACAGATCACTACGCACACAAATAGAAAAATAGAGTATGCATCAACATACAACGTAACTGCATAGACACAGACATGCAATGAAACATATCGTAGTGCAGTACTACTCAGTAGAGAATTTGCGTGAAGTCGCCAGATCAGTCCATGAGAGAGCCATTCAGGTGTCTCCCAAGGTAGAGGGAGATGTTGACAGTTATTGGTGGGAGGTGGGTTCGCGTGTGGGCCTGATCTATTTCCATGACTCTCTGTAGTGTCTTATGATCTTGAGCTTTGTATATGCCATAGCAGGCTGTGGTGCAGACAGAGCGAATATTTTATCTGGTTCATCTCTAATTGTTCATAGGAATCAATTTTGATATGCCGAATTTCCATAGTATCCTGATAAATTATAGGCTCTGTTCTAATTTCTTGATCGTCACCTCGACGTGGATGAATCAGGGCACATTTATCGTGATGTTGGCACCTGAGGAATTTGAAGTTGCGACCAGTTCCACCGTGGCACAAGTGATGCAGGGTTTTTACGATACTTTGCTTCCTGAATTCAATGATTAGCTCTTTTGTATTGCTGACATTTTGGGAAATGTTTTTGTTGTTACACCATTCGAGAATGTTCTCAATATCCTTCCTGTATTGTGACACATCGTTGCTCGAGATCTAACTCAGGTCAACAGCAAACTTGTGGATGGAGTTGAAGCCACATATTGTCACGCGGTCGTGTTTGTACAGCACAATAACGGGTTAACTTTGCAGCCTTCCCGGTCACTTGTTGCGCGACTATCGTGGTGGAGGTGTTATTCTTTATCCTTACTGATTGGGTACTACTGGTCTGGATGCCCACGATCCAGTTGCAGAGGGATGAGCCAAGTCCTAGGTTTTGGAGCTTCGATATCAGCTTATCTACGATTGAATGGGGAGCTGCATCAATGATTAGGAGCCTGACATATGAGTGCGTGCTGTTGTGAGGCTCCAGCGATGACGGTAGAGCCAGGGAGATGGTGTCTGCGGTGAACCATTTGTGATAGTATGAGAATTGCGGTGGATCGAAGCATTCTGGAATTATTGGGTTGATTCGCCTCATGATTAACCTCCAGAAGTACTTCCTAATGATCAATGTTATGGCCAGCGGATGGTAGTCAATGAGACTCGTTGCCTCTTATTCTTTGGGACTGGTATGATTGTGGTCTTCATAAAAAGGTGGGAACCAAGGGAATGTGTTGGTTGATGTGCAAAGTGTCCAGGAACATACCCACCAGCTTTTCGGCGCAAGATCGCAGTGCAAACCAGATAACCCGTCAGGGCCGTTGCTTTCCAATGGTCACCGTTCAAGAAGGCCTATCTGATTTTGGAAGCTGTTCTGGGCGGCATGGTTGTGTCCGAGGCGGCTGCGGCATCTGAGAAGGGTGAAATTGTATCCTGTTTGAACCGAGCAGAGAATGCATTTTGTTCATCGGGGAGGCAGGCATCACCGACAGAGATTTTAATGGGCTTCGCTTTTAGACCGTTGTGTTGTTCAAGGCTTGCGGCACCGGCGGGATTCCGTGCCGTTTGTTTGTGAGTCGAGCTCACTCTGACATTGTCCATTGGTATCGCTGACAACTTTGAGGCGTTCGTACTTGGATTTCCTATACAGGCCTGTGTTGCCTGTCTGTTTCTTTTTACAGCACCCACATAATTTTTCCAATTACGGGGCAATTTCACGTTGCCCAATTCACCTACCTGCACATCGTTTAGGTTGCAGCGGCGAAACCAAGCAAACATGGGGTGAATGTGCAAACACCATCCGGAGAGTGGCCCATAGCCGGTATCCAACCTGGAACCTCGGCGCCGTGAGTCAGCATCACTAACCAATGCCCACCGTGCTGCTCTCAGTTTTGCATGCCTTGAACGGCTCAGAAATGGCCTTCAACATGGGTAGCACGGTGGCGCAATGGTTAGTTTTCTACCTGGCATCCCCAGGGTCCCGGGTTTAATTCTGGCCTCAGTGTCTGTGTGGAGTTTTCACTTTCTACCCGTGTCTGCACGGATTTCCTCCAGGTGCTCCGATTTCTTCTCACAGTTCACAGATATGCAGGATAGATGGATTGGTCAAGATAAATTACCCTTCGTGACCATAAGGGCAGGTGGGGTTCCTAGGTTACGGGAATATGGTGTTGCCAAGGGCTTAGGTGGGGTGCTGTTTGAAATGAAAATCGCTTATTGTCGCAGATAGGCTTCAAATTAAGTTACCGTAAATAGCCCCTTGTCGCAACATCCGGCGCTTGTTGGGGAGGCTAGTACGGGATTTTAACCCGCGCTGCTGGCGCGCGTTGGTCTGCTTTTCATGCCACCTATTTTGCCCACTGTGATAAACCGGACCCTTTACACGGACGGGTGCAGACTCGATAGTACGACGGTCTCCTTCTGCACTGTAATTTTATGACATGTGTAGGAAGCTGTTGTATCCATTTGGGGAGCGTACATACTACGTTCTTCATCATGCCTTCTTCGACACACTTGCTGATGAAATCTATGACGGTGGTGGCATTCTCGTTTAGGTTGGTCGCTGAATCCTTAAAAATGAACCAGCCAACTGACTCGAACATTCAGGTTGCGTTGAGAAGCCTTCAAGTTATATTTCACATACGTCGAGGCAGGGTGAGTCACGTCTCCTCGAAACAGAGCACATTGCAGTCGCTTACTTATCGCTGGGAGGTAAATCTAGGGATAAGCTTATCCAACTTGTTTTTGATCTGGTCATTTGCCAGGTTTATGCTGGCTCGAGAAGCCTGCGTTCAGTCCCATGTACAGACCGCTGCATTTCCCTCACTTCCGCGATCGCTGGCTGCTTATATGTGGTTCTCGGATCGGATGGGAGATTTCCTACGTTATGGAAGGTAAGTGGTTGTACCTGCTGGGTGCCTGGGCGCCAGTTTCGATTTCTGGGTCGCGTCAGGCAGAGTCGCCGTCGCTTGTTGTGATTTGTGCAGTCGATCAGGGTTGCGGGATCCGCGAGTGCGGGTCTACCTATTGACGCATCCGGGCTACAGCGTTGAGTATCCGCAATTAGGGGCATATTTCGTCGGTGTTTGCGTGCTGGCCGGGTCTCGTGCTTGCTTCCAGCGTCTGTGATTTGAACAGGCGCTTCTGGAAAAGGGCCTGAGAGTAGGTCAGGTCGAGCCTCCAGATGAAATCTTCTTTCCCCCATCATCCGGTATGATGGCGGGCAGGGTGTGCCTGTCTTGATCGTATCGCTGAGCGGGCCTCTCGGTGTCCAGTCGGGCAAGGTCTCATAATGTGAAACTGGATCAGGCGTACCGGCGGCTGTTTCAGACGTCTTGTGGGTGGCGTTACTTTGCGGCTGTTACGGGTCAGCCGTGTTTTGCGAGTAACCAGGCTGAAACTTTTGGTTCGTGCGTTATCTTCTTTCAGGTCGAAGATGTCAAAGGTGGTGTTGCGTCGTTGAAGGAGTCATGCCGGGTGGGGTCACCTGGGTCTTTCCATGGACGTCTGAGTATCTTCAGACCTGAAAGGGAACATTAAAAGAGAAAGGTTTCTCCGAGCCACTGGGAACCAGGGTGTGGCGATTTGCGTTTGTGTTTGTGTATAAGTTTCTTATGAGTGAGATAAACATTTCGAGTCAGATTGTAGGAGGGAGAGATAGACAGATCGACGCAAATATCTAAACCGAGGGCGTTTGTACCGCATATCTGAAGACATTGAAACACGGAACATACTTTGAGAATTCGAAGCTTGAATCAGTTATCTGCTAAATTAACTTGGCACGAGGATGCACGATGGGTGGTGCAAAATAATGACGGAGGTTATAATTAAAATAGAACAGGTTATATCAAAGTCAGAAAAAAATAGCACAATTTGCCCAAAAGGCCAGAGATGATTGCTGGACATCAGTCTGAAATGCAATGCGTTAAAGCGGTATTGACCACACTGAATTCAAATGTTAGTAACAAGAGGCAATTGCAATTATTTTAGAATATATTTATTTTCAATCAAGCTTCAATAAAGTACCCAATTATTTTTTTTCCAATAAAGGAGAAATTTGGAGTGTGCAATCCACCGACCCTTCACATCGTTGGGTTGTGGAGTAGAGACCAACGCAAACACGGGGGAATGTGCAATATCCACACGATTGTGATTTAGGGCGGGATTGAACACACGTCCTCAGCGCGGCGAGGCAGAGGAGCTAACCACAGCGCCACCGTGTCGACCCCTTTTTAAAGCATACACATTTTATTAAGATATATTACCATTAAGAATATGTGAAATACTTTTGAAAATGTTACTGTTGATATCTCAGTTTGGTCCTTTAAAGTCGTCCCATGAACTGTATTTTTTGCCGATCCATCATCATTATTGTATATATACGTTTCCCAATTCATCATGGTCAACTCACACCATGTGCCCGATTTCTTTGACTTTGTTGAGTTCCGGCCCCAGTTTGATAGTCACGAGCTCACTCTCCACTTTATGAAGAGAAATAATATAATCTAAGAAGGCGAATGGCCAGCTGGAATTCATAGCGAAAGGATTAAATTATGGCAACAAGATGTTTTAATGCAATTGAGGAGTACAATCGTTGGGAGAAATCACATAGATTTGTTTAATATTGTAATGTGATTAGCCATGATAGATTCAGAAATCATTTTTACGACGATAGGGCAGTCCACAACTAATGTCAATAACATCATAAGAACGAGGAGCAGGAGGAGGCCCTCTGGTTTTTCCAGCGTTCTCCGCTATTCAACGAGGTAATGCCTGATATTTAAGGACTCAGCTCCACATTCCTCCTGAACACCATAACCGTTATTTTTTTATTCTTAAAAAAAGAATCTATCTTTATCTTGAAAACATTTAATGAAGAACCCTCAGCTGCGTCAAAGGGAAGGGAATTCCTGATTCACAACGCTTTGTGTGAAGAAGTTCCTCCTAAACGCAGTCCTAAATCTACTTTCCTTTATTTTGAGGCTATGCCCCCTAGCTGTCCTTTCATGCGTCAGTTGAATTAACCTGCCTGCATCTATCCTATCTATTCCCTTCATAACTGCATAGGTTTCTGCAAAAACACCCCTCCCCGGAACCTTCTAAATTCCAACGAGTACAGCCCCAGTCTACTCAGTCTCTCCTCTTAAGCCAACCCCTTCAACTCTGGGATTAACCTAGTGAACCTCGTCTGAACACATTCCAGCGCTCCTACCGCCTTTCTGAGGTAAGGAGACCAAACGTGAAGTCAATACTCCAGGTGTGGCCTCACTGACACCTTATACGGTTGCAGCGTAACCTCCCTAGTCTTAAACAATATCTTTGTCGCAACAAAGGAACAACGCCACTCGCATTCTTAATCACTTGTTGCACCTGTAAACCAACTTTTTGAGACTCGTGCACGAGGACACCCATATCCCTCTGCACGTTAGCATGTTTTAATATGAAAATGAAAAGCGCTTATTGTCACGAGTAGGCTTCAATAAAGTTATGTGAAAAGCCCCTAGTCGCCACATTCCGGCGCCTGCTCGGGAAGGCTGTTACGGGAATCGAACCGTGCTGCTGGCCTGCCTTGGTCTGCTTTCAAAGCCAGCGTTTCAGACCACTTTACTAAACATTCCCAGTATTTTATCATTGTATAAGTTTCCCTTTTGCTGTCATTGTTACAAAATATAACGACAATTTGTCAACATGCTATTCCGTCTTCCAGACTCGAGCCTATTCACCGACTTCCACAAATCGACTTCCCCTTATTTTGAGGCTTTTCTTCCATCCTATCTATTCCCTTTATGATCTTATAGGTTTCTACCAGACTCTGCCCCCACCCCCCGGCGGGGAACACGTCAGCAGTCAAGAGAATACAGCCTCTGATCTCCGGGTAAGCATTCTCCAAGTCGGTGTACAGAACTTGTGACATTGCAGAATCGGCGAGCAGAAACGTATAGCCAATTTCAGCATGCATGAATGCTGCCTCAACTGGGAGCTGGGATTTCAGTCGCATTACATTCAACCCCCACCATCTGGCCTGGGCTTGCGAAATCCTACAAACTGTCCTGGTTTGAGACAATTCAGACATCTTTAACCTGGGGTTACCCCTATCTCAGGATCTGTGACGACGTAATCACGTGCTAATTCTCGCATTTGAAGCATTGCCTGGCATCTTTGAAATTGTACATATGGATGTTTAAGAAACAAATCTCTTCATTCGATAGAGCAAGGAGAACATAGAACATAGAACAGTACAGCACAGAACAGGCCCTTCGGCCCTCGATGTTGTGCCGAGCAATGATCACCCTACTCAAACCCACGTATCCACCCTATACCCGTAACACAACAACCCCCCCCCCCCTCCGCCGCTTAACCTTACATTTTAGGACACTACGGGCAATTTAGCATGGCCAATCCACCTAACCCGCACATCTTTGGACTGTGGGAGGAAACCGGAGCACCCGGAGGAAACCCACGCACACACGGGGAGGATGTGCAGACTCCGCACAGACAGTGACCCAGCCGGGAATCGAACCTGGGACCCTGGAACTGTGAAGCATTTATGCTAACCACCATGCTACCGTGCTGCCCCCTGCTCCGAAAGCTAATGTTTGATTGAAACAGGTTGGGATTTAACCTGGTGCTGTCAGACCTCTTACGGAAAATACCAGGAAATTCACAGAAACAATAGCCGAAACCGCAAAAAAATGTCCCATAATTCTCTAATTAATTCTTCTCTCATTCACATCAAAACAGCAAGAACAAAGAATGCTAAAACAGTCAGGCACTGATTGAGTTTCCCAGGTATATCAAGTTGCACTGATATTGAACCTAAGCAGGTAATTGCTGGAAAGTGCCTGCAAATTAGCTCGAACTTTTTAGCCATAGCTTTTTTAATTTGGCATGCGAAATGGTCTCCATGAAATAAACAAGTGGCATTTCGGCCCAATGGTCATCTCAGTTTTTCACACGAAATACAAAATAAAACTCTGCAAAAGCAGCATCCAAATCTCAAAGCTGTAAGCGCACTTAAACTGTCTTTGCATATGCAGCTGTGAGCTGATTGGAAGACTTTCAGTTTTGCGACGTACGGTACTTCACATTTCCAATCATAAAACCAATCAGACAAAGCAAATATGGAACCCAATATTATGAGTTAATGTTTGAAATCTTTCATCTGCTTATTGTCACTTTGTTTATTTATTTATTTATTTTTTATATAATTTAGATTACCCAATTGTTTTTTCCAATTAAGGGGCAATTTAGTGTGGCCAATACACCTACTCTGCACATTTTTGGGTTGTGGGGGCGAAACCCACGCAGACACGGGGAGAATGTGCAAACTCCACACGGACAGTGACCCTGAGCCGGGATCGAACCTGGGACCTCAGCGCCGTGAGGCGGTTGTGCTAACCACTAGGCCACCATGCTGCCCTCACTTTGTTTATTTATTACGTAGTCTCCTTAGCATTGAAATGTATTTTATGTGCTGCAGAGAATCAAGTCACATAATCAAGCATTGCCATTATAATCTTCATCCCATTGAACCCTGTTGCATGAAGATAGGAAGATCCGTTCCGCATATTCCATTTGTTCAGAAATGGAATGTAATCTTGTTTCTCGACTTTTTGCGTCGATTTGCATTTTTGTTTGTGCGTAAGTGTAATTTCTGGTGAAATGAAAAGAGGGAGATAAGCATTATCAGTTAGATTGTTCGAGAGAGAGATAGACAGACCGACGCAAGTAACTATACTCAGAGAGTTTGTATTTAAAATCTCAACGCATTTAAACACGTAACACAATTTTAGAGTTCGAAGCTTAAATCAGGTATCTGCTTAATGATTTGGCACCAGCAGGCACGATGTGTGGGGAAAGTCATACAACATTTAATATGCAGTGCAGAAGGAGACCATTCGGCCCAGCGAGTCAGCAGCAACGTACTTCAGCTCCCACTTCCACCCCATCCGCACAACCCATTGAAACCTCCTAAATCGTTTGGACACTAAGGGCAATTTATCATGGCCAATCCACCGAACCTGCACGAATTTGGACCTTGGGAGGAAACTGGAGCATCCAGAGGAAACCGACCCAGACACGTGTAGAACGTCATGCCAGATGGTAGGATTTAAATTGAACAGATAATACCAAATCCCCCCCCCCCAAAAAAAAAACCCCACAAAGTATTTGCCCAAAGTCCATAAGAGATTGCTGCATATCGGTCTGAAATATAATGTGTTAAAGCGGATTTTAACCAGCCTGAATTCAATTGTTAGTAATAAGACGCAATCAAATTTTTTGGAATATGTTTATTTTCAATCAAGTTTCAATTGAGTATCCATTTTTTCCAACTAAGGAGGAATTTGGCGTGTAAAATTCACCACACCTGCACATCTTTGTGTAGTGGAGTTGAGATCAACGCAAACACGGGGAACGTGCAAACACCAGACAAGCGTGATTGGTGGCGGGATTTATAACAGGTCCTCAGCCCGTGAGGGAGCAGTGCTGACCACAGCGCCAGCGTGCCATCCCCTTTTAAAACATGGCGTTAAATTAATAATTTCTATTATGACGACCGATGTCAAATACTTTTGTAAGTTTTACTGTTTTAGATCTCAATGTGGTAGTTTCAATTAGTCCCATCCACTGAATATTTAGCCCATCCATTTTCATTGCTGTAAGTGATGGTTCTAATTCATCATGGTCGCTGGCTTTGAAAGCAGACCAAACAGGCCAGCAGCACGGTTCACTTCCCGCAACAGCCTCCCCGAACAGGCGCAGGAATGTGGCGACTAGGGGCTTTTCACGGTAACTTCATTGAAGCCTCCTCGTGACAATAAGCGATTTTCATTTTCAATTTTCATTTCAACCCGATAACTTTCACTCTGTTGATTTTGGGCCCAAGTTTAATAATCACCGAGCTCACTCTCCACTTTATAAAGAGAAATATTCTGATCCAAGAAGGCGAGTGTCATGTTGGCCTTCAGAGCGAAAGGATTTGACGGTTGGAATAAGGATGTTTTACTGGAATTGAACGGAAGCGCCTGTTGTGATGTGTGTAGTCCGTGTCTTTATCTGAGGCAGGATATTCTTGAGATGGAGGAAGAGCGGCCAACAATTACCAAGCTGTTCGTTGGGATGGCGGAACTGTTATTCTGGGATACGGAAACGGTTCTAATTGTTGAGAGAAAAACTCATAGAAATTTATTATATGATAACAGGATTCGGCTGGATGGCTTCAGAAATAATTATCCCGATGAGAGGGAAGTCCAGAACTAGAGGTCATAAGAACATAAGAACTGGGAGCAGTATTTGGCAAACTGGCGTTTTGACCCTGCTCCGCCATGCCATGTGATCGTGGTTGATCTTTTGTGGACTCGGCTCCACTTGTCGACAGTAAACCATAACTCTTTATTTCTCTGTTCTTCAACAAACTCTCTATCTTTAGCTTGAAAAAGTTCAATGAAGGATCCTCAACTGCT
This sequence comes from Scyliorhinus canicula, assembly GCF_902713615.1. Taxonomy (NCBI): domain Eukaryota; kingdom Metazoa; phylum Chordata; class Chondrichthyes; order Carcharhiniformes; family Scyliorhinidae; genus Scyliorhinus; species Scyliorhinus canicula. The sequence goes on along the minus strand of NC_052157.1, from coordinate 86,146,427 downwards.
TCACTGGGCAGGGCCTTCCATTGATTTATAAGGCTTTGGTTGAAGAGGTTCCTCCTCAGCTCAGTCCTAAATCGACTTCCCCGTATTTTGAGTCTTTTCTTCGATCCTATCTATTCCCTATATAATTGTATAGGTGTCTACCAGATTCTGCCCCCCCCCAACCCCCACCACCCGCCGCATTCATCTAAATTTCAACTAGAACAGTCCCATCTACTCACTCTTTCCAGCCAAAATATTCACCTACTCTCTCTTTCCTCGGCTTGTTTAGCACTCTGGGCTAAATTGGTGGCTTTTAAAGCAGGCCTAGGCAGGCCAGCAGCACGGTTGAATTCACGTACCAGCCTCCCCGGACAGGCGCAGGAATGTGGCGACTAGGGGCTTTTCACAGTAACTTCATTGAAGCCTACTCGTGACAATAAGCGATTTTCATTTCATTTTCATTTCATTTATATCTTGGATATTTCAGTCAAATCTGTTAGGGGAGCTATATTTCAGAAGCCAAACTATCATGGCGTTCAACCAACTTCCCCCTTTAATGGATTGTTGCTTTTGAAGCACACGGCGTGTTCCCCAGCTGTGGTATTACAATTATAGACACGTGATTTTTAACAGAAAATAATGTTTATTCCATGAACAGAAATTAACCTTTGAAATAAACATTGGATCACTTAACACCCCTTCCATCAAAGATAATCCCGAAAATAATACAACACTAAATCATCGCTCAAAATGTTCCTTAAAACAATCAAAAGACTTCACCGGTAACAACAGACATGGTGTTATATTCAATATATTTGTAGTCTTTGAATTTGCAGACATCCACAGACCTGCTCTGTGTTTTCTTCCTGACGCTCTTTGCAACGCACACAGATATTCCCAGCTTTTTCTCAAACTGTGTTTTTCCTTTCAAACATCTCACAGGAAACCAGCCAGGCACCTATTAGCTGCTCTCTCGCAAAACAAAAACCTGAAACTTCAAAATGGCTGAGCTAAAGCCTAACTCCACTCTCACTCTGACATTACTGCATTTCTTATATATACATTGCTTAAAAATACATTTCTTAAAGGTACTCTCACATGACATCTGCACGAAGTTAAAAAAAATAAATCATCAACCTCAAGATGATATCACTTTTTACTTTTGCACCATCCACTCAGAAATGTACACAGTTAATACATCTCTTGTTTAAAAAACAAAAAATACACGCAAACACGTGTAAGAATATACTCCATTTTTCCCTGTTCTTCCTCCGACCGAAATACTTCTCGATTGACGGTCTCTTTGAACAAGAAAGTCTCTGCACGATCTGTCCATTACTCTACTCCTCGGCGTTTCTCTTTAGAATCAGATATTTTCGTTCAATCTGACCACAGAACCCCTTGCAATTATCCAAGACAGGAACATTGGTTACAAAGCTTTCAGGCAGTCAAATGCCTGTTGAAAGTCTGCTGCCCATTGCATTTTTTGACGTTCTTTAGCAAGTCCATCAATGAAGTAATCACGCCACAAAAATGTTGCACAAATGTTCGATCAAATTCACTCATGCTAAGACATCGCATTATTTCCATTCCTCTTGAGGGTATCGGGGACTCCTCAAGGAAAGTGCTTTGGGCTTCTCCTAATTCACTTTTGTCTAGGTTCATCACCAAACCCGTCTCCTGAAGTCGATCTAAAAACGCCATACCAAGTTTTAAATGTTCTTTCCATGTCTGGAAGTTGGAATAAAATCAGATTGTCCCACTTTCTCAATGCAATCTTTAACATGTGAGATATGGTAAGAGTCAGTTCTTGTAACTGCATTTACCTTAGTGTAGTCCATACACAACCGTCAGGTACCTTCTGGTTTCGGTACCATTACTATGGATGAGCAACAATGGCTGCAGCCGACTTGAATTATGCCATTTTCAAGCATACTCTCAATCTCTGTCTGTGCCAACCAGTGGCAATTTTAAAGCGTTCAGTTTATATGGATGTTGTTTGATTGGAACAGCATTCCCTACATCTGCATCATGTCCAGCCATTTTAGTACTTCCAAATTTACCTCGACAAACTTGCCCATGCGATATCAATAACTCAGGTCAGTTCGCTTTTCCTCTGGAAGGTAACTGAACAATTCATCCCAATTTTTAAGAACAACATAATTTTCCAATTTAATTTGAGGTATGTCAAAGTCACATTCATCTGGATTTGGTTCGTCACTTTGAGTTAAATTCATTGAAACCTCCTTTTGTCTCTCCTTTCCTTTCAAATTACCTTTTAAACATATTCACATGACACACTCTGTGGCTCCTCCTTCCATCTGATGTTTTTACCACATAATTCACGTCACTAAATTTCCTTTCAATCAGGTACGGTCCAAAAAACATGGCTTTTAAAGGCTCCCCTACCACTGGTAACAACACTAAAACGTTATCCCCACTGTTAAAACTACGAACTTTGGATGACTTGTCCGCTAGCCGTTTCATCACATTTTGTTCAACTTTCAAATGACGTCTACCCAATTCACCTGCTCCATTTAATCGTTCCCTAAAATTTGATATGTAGTCTACTAGTGTAATTTCCGATTTCTCACCCACCAATTTTTCCTCAATCAATTTTAGTGGTCCTCGTACCGCATGACCAAATATTTGTTCAAAAGCACTAAATTTGGTTGACTCATTAGGTGCATCCCTAATTACAAACAATACGAATCTGACTTATTTCTCCCAATCCTCTTGATAATCTTGACAATACGCCGACAACATTGTCTTTAATGTCTGATTCCAACTTTCCAACGCTCCCTGCGATTCTGGATGGGAAGCCGTTGAATTAAATTGTTTTATTCCTGAGATATCCATAACTTCGCTGAATAACTTTGACGTACAATTCGACCCTTGATCCGATTGAATTTCTGTGGGTAGTTCATATCTAGTAAAGCATTTTGAGTAACTCTTCCACAATCCTTTTAGTTGTAATTTTACGTACTGGAATGGCCACTGGGAACCGAGTAGACACATCCACTATAGTCAATATATATTAATTCCCATTTTTTGTTTTAGGAAACGCTGGAATGGATAAGATGCCCGCAGGTTTTAGCACTGCTTGTGGTTTCCCTGTCACTTGACATGTGTGACATGACTGACACAATTGAACTACATCTTTATGTAGTCCAGGACAATAAAAATGTTTCTCGGTTTTCACTTGAGTTTTACTTATTCCTAAATGACCTCCCACTGGAACATCATGTGCAACTCGCAAAACTGCCTTTCAATACAATACCGACAATCCTAAATGAAATGAAATGAAAATGAAATGAAAATCGCTTATTGTCACGAGCAGGCTTCAATGAAGTTACTGTGAAAAGCCCCTAGTCGCCACATTCCGGCGCCTGTTCGGGGAGGCTGTTACGGGAATCGAACCGTGCTGCTGGCTTGCCTTGGTCTGCTTTCAAAGCCAGCGATTAGCCCTGTGAGCTAAACAGCCCCTGTTAAATTGCCCGTACGGGCCATGCTAAATTGCCCGTAGTGTCCTAAATGATGAACGTCTGCCCATTTTTCACCTGGCTGCATATGCAAAGGTCTCAATTTTCGCATCAAGAAGTCCCTTTTACGGCAGTAACACTCTGGTATACTCCAATGTTCCTCTTCCGTTCTGCTTTCTGATATATTAGTTTCATTTCTACATATTTTTGTTGTAACTACGCCAATTTTCCTGAATTAAAATTATCCGCCTCATCCTCCATCTGTTCTTGTTCTTTTTCAATCATCTGATCAAAAATCGCTTCTGATAATTCCACTTCAACCTTATCTTCACACTTTGATTTCTCCTCTTGTCTTATCCTGTGAAGTTGCGACCTTGTTACTACACAATCCGGGAAAATCTCAGGATATTCGTCCTTCAACCTTTCAGTTGTCTGAGCATCCACTGGCGTATCAATCACAGTAGGCACCACTCCCACCTGCGATCCAGCTGTATCATTAGCCAAGAGAAACTGTATTCCTGAAAAGATAATTTATCTATTACTCCTACCACTTCATCACTCTTCACTGGACTTTTCAATCTTACCTTACATAATGAAACGCTACTCCTCTAACCCTGAATTCCACATATCACCACATTTTCTGCCAACATTCTTTCGAAAGCACGAATTTGTAGTTCGCAGCACGGTAGCATGGTGGTTAGCATAAATGCTTCACAGCTCCAGGGTCCCAGGTTCGGTTCCCGGCTGGGTCACTGTCTGTGCGGAGTCTGCACGTCCTTCCCGTGTGTGCGTGGGTTTCCTCCTGGTGCTCCGGTTTCCTCCCACAGTCCAAAGATGTGCGGGTTAGGCGGATTGGCCATGCTAAATTGCCCGTAGTGTCCTAAAAAAGTAAGTTGGGGGGGGGTTGTTGGGTTACGGGTATCGGGTGGATACGTGGGTTTGAGTAGGGTGATCATTGCTCGGCACATCATCGAGGGCTGAAGGGCCTGTTCTGTGCTGTACTGTTCTATGTTCTATATGTTCTATGAAACTACATAAATCCTCATCTCTTTCCATTAAAGATTGACAAGCCCCGGTATCTCTTAAAATTGTGACCTCGTTGCCTACTTCCCCTGATACATACGAGTAAACTTCACCCACACACATCAATTATTTCAGGACATCTGGCACGTTCTTGACAATTACTTCATGAACAGGCATTACAATCGTTAGCATCCCCTTCGCTTCCCTTGGACTTTCCTTTACCACTCTAACAAATCCTACTGTCTTAACTGATTTTATCACATCATTCTTCCCAGTGCTCTTCTTCAACCACCAACACTGTGACTTTACATGGCCTAGTTTATTACAGTGGTTGCATTTGAAACTGTTCAGCTCTTTTCCACCCTCCTGGTTTTCTTTTTTAATCTGTGGTACACTCTCATTGTTATCTACGGTCAGATCACCTTTTCCTTTCCCACCTGTGTATTTCTCATGGCCCCAGGTTCTATCCCTCACCGGCAAAAACTGATGTCGGAAACCAATCTTTGACTCATGAAAAAATTCGTAATCATCTGCCATTTCTGCTGCCAGTCCCGCAGTTTTAACCCTCCGATCACCCACATGAGTTCTGACAACATCAGAAATTGAGGAGACCATCATATGTTTGGTCTATTTTCAAAGCCCTTATCCATCAAGCAAAATTACTCTGTTTGAGCCTTTCAAACGCCATGTATTTTTGACCAAATTATTTCCTTAAATGTCTAAACCTCTCGCTGTAAGTTTCAGGCACTAGCTCATGTGCAGTTAAGATGGATATCTTCACCTCCTCATATGTTCCAGATACCTTCTCCGTTAGTGATGCAATCACGTCACTATCCCTACCTACCGGCTTTGTTTGAATTAGTAATACCCACATGTCCTTTCGCCGTTGCATTTGTTTAGCTACCTTCTCGAATGCAATTAAAAAAAGCTTCTACCTCCTTCTCATCAAACCTTGGCAATGCTTGGAAATATTTAAATAGATCACCACCACGTCTTCGACTATGACGCTCTGTCTCATTATCGTAATCCATCTCCTCCAACTGTACATGTCACTTAACGTCTGCAATTTTTATTTTTATTTTTTACACTTTAAAAAAAATTTAGATTACCCAATTATTTTTTCCAATTAAGGGGCAATTTAGCGTTGCCAATCCACCTACTCTGCACATTTTTGGGTTGTGGGGGCGAAAACCACGCATACACGGGGAGAATGTGCAAACTCCACACGAACAGTGACCCAGAGCCGGGATCGAACCTGGGACCTCAGCGCCGTGAGGCGGTTGTGCTAACCACTAGGCCACCGTCCTGCCCACGTCTGCCATTTTTAACAGATTTCCATTTTTCAGAGCCATTTTCCGAAGTTCAAACTCTCTCTCTCTCTCTCCTTTCCCCTCTCTCTCACTTTCTTTATTTCTTTCCTCTCTCTCCTTTTCTTTTTCCTCTCTATCTCCATTTCTTTGTTTGTTTTTTATTGCATATTGAAGTAGCTTTAATTCTTTTTCGTGTTCAAGTTGTTTTAATTATTTTTCATGTTCAAATTTCTTATTCTGCAACTGGGGCCGTGCCATATCTAACGAGTCAGAATTGTGCACACGCAAACGTAAATGCGCAGATACGGCATTAAGTATCTCAGCTTTTTGTATTTCACCAGGTAATGTTAACTGCAATGCTTTTGCCAATCCTAACATTCTTTTTTTAGCCTTTGTCCGTGAGGTATAACACGTTAGCGCATCCTCCATCAAAATCTTCTGAGCTTCCGAAAGAGCCATTGTTCACAACACTCTCTCCACTTAAACTAAAATACCACACAGGAATAACAACTATCCTTCACTGTCTTTAAGTTCACAAAAGCCAATCCAATGCATAGACTTTTTTTTCAGCGGACGAGCCCCCAATTGTTATGGGAGCGGTGTTCACAGAACTCCGAAATGTTTAATGAAGTTCAACCAACGACCACCTTTTATGCATTGTGCTTTTGAAGCACACGGCTAGTTCCCATATGCGGTGTTACAATTATGAACACGTGGTTTTTAACACAAAACAATGTTTATTCCATGAACTCAACTTATCTTTTAAACAAACATTGGATCAGTTAACACCCGTTACTTCAAAGATCACCCTTAAAACGCTAAATAATCCCTCAAAATGTTCCGTTAAGCATCCAAAGGACTTCACCCGAAACAACAGATGTGAGGTTACATTCAATATATTGATAGTATGTGGATTTGCAAACATCCACAGGCCAGCTCTGTCTTTACTTCCTTGCGCTCTTTGCAACGCACATAGGTACTCCCAGCTTTCCCCTCAAACTGGCTTTCTTCTTTCAAGCAGCGTACAGCCACACCCAGCTTTCTCCTCAAACTGGATTTCTCCTTTCAAGCATCTCACAGCAAATCAGCCAGGCACCTTTCAGTTGCTCTCTCCCAAAAAAAACTGAAACTTAAAAATGGCTGAGCTAAACGCCAGCTTCACTCACACTCTGACATCACTGAATTTCTTAAATGTAATCTGCTTAAACACCCATTTCTCAAGGCCACTCTCACATGACAGATCAGCCATTAGCATACTAAATTCTAGCGGAAAACGTGTCCATGTTGAGCAGATTTCACATTTTAATCAACCACTGTAATCCAGGTGTCATACTTTCCGATCTAAGATGCAGTCGCTACAAAGCCAACATGTCCGTCCTCAGGTTGCGGTCCCCAGAACTGCTATCAGTACTCCAAGTGGGGCACCCAAATTTTTGTACTCTACTGCAACAGAATTATATTCTCATCCTGTAAATATGAAGGCTCGCGTTGCACTAATATTTTTAAAAATTGTTTTGTGGACCTCCTCCTGCCATTTAAGGGACCAGACACCTGGCATCCCGAGATAATTTGGACATCACTGCACGTATCCGCCTTTTCATTTTAGAAAGTACTCTGCTATATCATTTTCAAGCAGAAATCTCATAAGAGCAATTTGCTTACATGAAATAGCACCTGCCACAATTTTGCCCATTCACCTATTCTTTCAATATCCCCTGCAGTTTTCTGATATCATCTATGTTGCATACAATGCACCAACGTTGTATCCTCCACATTTGTATCATTTGGAGACATGAGCTTTTATTACTTTCCTCCAAGTTATCAATGAATGGTTTGATTAGTTAACGCCAAAACATAGTACCATGTTGTACACCACGAGTCCACACTATCAGTTTTCCAGCCAATTACTCATTCGGCATAATCACTTCTTCGCCCTGCTACTCATTCCAGTTTCCTAACGATGATTATAATGGCCCTAGCTGCTTTCACCCCATGGGCTAAAACAGTCTCCGTGTGCGACTTCACCAAATGCCTTCTAGAAGTCTTTATGGAAGACGTCGAAGGCATTCCTATGGGTGACTATCGATAGTCAACTACCCTCAAAATATAAACTACAATACAGTCAGGCATGGCCTTCCTTCACGAGTCCATACTGTGTCTGTCGCCCTCGGTCGGACCCGCAATGTTTTCAAGTGTGTTCAGTCACACTGATTGCAGTCTCCACAATATTCCAACCAAAGACCAAGTTGCATTCAGTTTTTGTAAGATTTGCTGGCTTCTGTCTCAACAGATGCTATCAGACGTGTTTGCGATTTTACTGGATCTATATTTTTTTTCCCCAGTCTTGGTCGTGCCTCTTCTCTTGTTATGCTGTTCAACGTATTGCTGCCAGAAAACATACTGTACATAGCAGGAATCCCGCTGTGTTTATGTTCTTAATTTAATTTGCTCATCGTATCTGTTGATTGAATCGCCCATTAAAGAGAGTTACGTTGTCTGAGTGTCTGAGTTCGATGATGTGTTCAGATGCAATCACTGGTCACCCTTCATGGTCTCTCCGGAGTACCGCTAATATCGCTCGCTTTTACATCTATTTCAGGAACTGTATGATCCACTGATTTATATGTTCCACACATGAAGGCGCAAGAACTTAAGCTTTTTAAAATATTATTCCCTTCTTCCACTCCCATTTTATTTCACCACGCCTATTTGTTTACGACCCTTTATGTCTCGTGCCTATCACTTTTCTTTTTAAGCTTTCTGTATTTTTATCGTGTTCGTCTTACGCTCCTCTAACCCCATGCATAGATTCTCTTCTCGAGCAACTGCAATTTAAATCCCTCGTTCACCAATACGAAATATCTCGTAGTCGGCTGCTATGCAGGTGCGGACCATGTGGAACACACACAGAATACAATGCTCGCAATAGAACTGATCAGAATGCTGCTCCTAGCACTATATCACCAGCCATGCATTCATTTGGCATGTCCTGCCGCTTCAGCCATCACTTGAACGTGCACTAGTTAGAAATCATGTGATATGTATGGCGATCTCTCTACAACCTGTTTCCTGACACTTATTTTCTGCTTTTTCTCCACCACGTTCCCTTTGTCTCTGTTCATTGTAACAACGTGTAACAGGATATCTGGCTGTTCACACTTTCACTGAAGAATGCCTTGCAGCATCTCCTCGACATCGTTCGCCGTAGCACGAGGAAGGCAACGAGATGCTTGTTGTCTCGTTTCAGCATGAAAAGGAAAAATGAAATGAAATCGCTTATTGTCACGAGTAGGCTTCAATGAAGTTACTGTGAAATTCCCCTAGTCGCCACACTCCGGCGCCTGTCCGTGGAGACTGTGATTGTGTTCAGTGCGGTCCAGTGGTGTCTGCATCCGTGTAAAACTGAATATGAAACTGTCTGCATTAAATATCTGGTGCCTTGCAACATATCTCAATCATGACTCGACACTCTCTTGTTCTGAGCTATTCCAACGATCGTACATCCGCAGACTTCCTAGGATTAAAATATGACTCGCCTATATCATGCAGTTCTTTATACAAATGTCCTACATTGAAACATCTATGAACCTCGGAAGCATCTTCAATTCTCCACTTTACTTTTGGCACTTAAATAAGAGGTGGAAATAAGTTATGACCAAATATCAAGCCGTCTGTCTTTTTGAACTACATGGGAATGTTCACCCTCAATTGATGCCTGTTACCAGCTCACAGACAACTGTGGTAATTGTATAATGTGGTAATTGTGACGCCCTTTCGGGGCGTCAATGGATTACGGCTGCCCTTTACTATTCGATCTATGATTCGCGATATTGTCATGATAACCAACCTTTCTCCTATGTGTCAACAACGCACACACAAGAAAATTCAATTTGTTCAAAATCCATTCACTCTTGGACGTTTATTTTTACTTCACTGGTTTGACATGCGTTCATTTTATGTTTTAGATGATTCATCAGAAAATTATGCCGTTCCAAGACGTTCGATTCAACACAATTGTGCACAGCGTTGTCTGAAGCTTTGCAAATAATCTTGCCGAAAATCCTTGTCAAAGATCAATCTTAAACTTGTTATTCATATCAATTTTCAAAGGTGCAAAATATTCACAAAACTCTCGCTACATCAACAGACTTGCAAAGTGCAACAGCGGTAAGGAAGCAAAAGGATGTTCATTATGTCTTGCTTAAAATTAGGAGAAACTAAATTATGGTACCAAATGCTATTTGTAAAATAACATCACCAACAGTGGACGATACCCTGTTCGCAGCTATCCGAGAACATGTAACCTTTGCGCGAATCAGTTTTACAATAAGCACGACACCGCTACTTGAGGTAGGATGATTTGAGAGGCTGTTTTATGTTTACGTGCAAGCTCAAAACTCAGGTTGAAAGCTTTTACTTTCCACCCAAACATCTTCAATGTCTCGCTTGAAGAGGATAAGAAAATCAACGTGAATGGAGAAATGGTCAAAGTGAATATGATCATTATTTATATATGTCTCGATTGTCCAGTGTCAAACGTCCCATTCTTTAATGCTTGACAATATGGCAATTCTGAATAACCATTTCAGTATTCGAAACAGTACAACGAAAAGAACATGCACAGTCGATGTTCCATAATTTTTAAATTCAGTTGAAACAGACAAGGGTGCAAACCTTGACATAACGCAGTTAACTGACTTTTGATTCGTTTCATCACACAGATGATAATTGCAAACTTGTAAAAGTAATTAACACATTTATGAGGCAGAGCACTGCGTTCAATTGTATGGGGATAAGGGTTGTTTGACGAGAGGCATTTATCTTGTCATATAAATAGCATAGTGATCAACCGGTCATCATCGTGTTCCCAATGTAAATGAATTATGTGCCTGTATTCCCGAAATTCCATAAGGCTCCCCCACAAGCTATCGTGATTGTAACACTGCCAATCGATATTAGGGTCGAGGTGTATCATTCGACATTGCAATAATGTGCACATATTCTGTTCCTACAAAATGGGCCGTTATGCTTTGAATGCTGTTTGAATCATTGGTACACTAAACACCTTGATGTCATTGTCCGAGAGCCGAATATCTGAGGGAATATCCAAAACATCACAAATATCCACCTGCCTTTCTTCACATTAGAGGAGCAAACATTATATTTTGACTAAACATCAGCTCATCAATTTGGTGAAAAGCAATGGTATGTTGATTTTTAATGATTGAAATAAGTCCACGATTGGATTGGACTTGTTTATTGTAAAATGCATCGAGGTACAGCGAAACGTTTTGTGCTTCGTACCATCCAGACAGATCATTACGCACACAAAAAAATAGAGTGTGCATCAGCAAACAACGAAACTGCATAGACACATGCATCCAATGAAGCATATCGGAGTGCAGTACTACTCAGTTGAGGATTTGCGGGAAGAGACCAGATCAGTCCATGAGAGAGTCATTCAGGTTGTCTCACAAGGTAGAGGGAGATGTTGGACAGTTATGGTGGGAGGTGGATTCGCGTGATGGCATGAGCTATTTCCATGACTCGCTGTAGAGTCTTATGGTATTGAGCTGAGCATATGCCACAGCAGGCTGTGATGCAGACAAAGGGAAGGTTTTCTATGGTGCATCTATAATTGTTCATAAGAGTCAATTTGGATATGCCGAATTTCCATCGTATCCTGATAAATTATAGGCTCTGTTCTAATTTCTTGGTCGCCGCCTCGACGTCGATGAATCAGGAAACATTTATCATGATGTTGGCACGTTAGGAATTTGAAGTTGCGACCATCTCTACCGTGGCACAAGTGATGCAGACAGCGGCTTTTACGACACTTTGCTTCTTAAGTCAATGATTATCTCTTTTGTTTTGCTGACATTTTGGGAAAGGTTTTTGTGTTTACATCATTCGAGTAAGTTCTCAATCTCCTTCCTGCACTGTGACACATCGTTGTTCGAGATCTAACTCAGGTCAAAAGCAAACTTGCTAATGGAGTTGAAGCCACATATTGTCACGCGGTCGTGTTTGTACAGTACAATAACGGGCTAAATTTGCAGCCTTGCCGGACACTTGTCTTGCGACTATCGTGGGGTAGGTGTTATTCTTTATCCTTACTGATTGTGGTCTATTGGTCTGGAAGCCCACGATCGAGTTGCAGAGGGACCAGCCAAGTCCTAGGTTTTGGAGCTTTGATATGAGCTTGAGTGCGGTTGAATGAGGAGCTGCATCAATGAATAGGAGCCTGACATATGAGTGCGTGCTGTTATATGGCTCCACGGTAGAGCCAGGGAGATGGTGTCTGCGGTGGAACATTTGTGACAGTGTGTGAATTGCAGTGGATCAAAGCATTCTGGAATTATTGGGTTGATGTGTCTCATGATCAACCTCTTACTTCGTAAAGATCAATGCTATGGCCAGCGGATGGTAGTAAATGAGATTCATTGCCTCTTATTCTTTGGGACTGATATGATTGTGGTCTTCTTATAAAGGCGGGAACTCAGGAACTGTGTTAGTTGATGGTCAAGGTGTCTGGGAACACATCCACCAGCTTCTTGGCGCAAGTTCTCAGCGCAAAATTAGATAGCCCGTAAGGGCGGTTGCTTTCCGAGGGTCACCGTTCAAAAAGGCCTATCTGACTTTGGAAGCTGTGCTGGGCGGCATGATTGTGTCCGAGGCGGCTGCTGCATCTGATAATGGTGAGATGGTTTCCTGTTTGTACCGAGCAGAGAATGTATTGTGTTCGTCGAGGAGGCAAGCATCACCGACAGATATTTTACTGGGCTTCGCTTGTCGACTGTTGTCCTATTCAAGACTTGCGGCAACCGACGGGAGTCGGTGACATTAGTTTGTGAGTCGAGCTAAGTCTGACATTGTCCCTTGGTGTCGCTGATGACTTGGTTGAGTTCGTACCTGGATTTCCTGTGTAGGCCAGTGTTGCCTGACTGTTTTTATTTTATTAAAAGCACCCACATCATTTTTCCAATTAGGGGGCAATTTAAGGTGTCCAATTCACCAACCTGTACATCGTTTGGGTTGTCGCAGTGAAGCCATGCAGACATCGTGTGAATGTGCAAACTCCTTACAGAGAGTGGCCCAGAGCCGGTATACAACCTGGAATCTCGGCGCCGTGAGACAGTAGCACTAACCAATGCCCAACGTGCTGCCCTCAGTTTTGCATGCCTTAAACGGCTCAGAAGTGGCTTTCAGCATGGCTAGCACGGTGGCGCAATGGTTAGTTTTCAACATAGCATCTCCAGGGTCCCGGGTTTAATGCTGGCCTGAGTGTCTGTGTGGAGTTTTCACATTCTGCCCGTGTCTGCGCGGATTTCCTCCCGGTGCTCCGATTTCTTCTCACAATTCACAGATATGCATGTTAGATGGATTGGTCATGATAAATTACCCTTCGTGGCCATAAGGACAGGTGGGATTCCTAGGCTACAAGAATATGGTGTTGCCATGGGTTTAGGTGTGGTGCTCCTTGAAATGAAAATCGCTTATTGTCGCAAGTAGGCTTCAAATGAATTTGCTGTGAATCGTCCCTTGTCGCCAAATGCCGGCGCTTCTTGGGGAGGCTAGTACGGGAATTTAACCCGCCCTGCTGACCTGCGTCGGTCTGATTTTCAAGCCACCTATTCAGCCCACCGTGATAAACTATCCCGTTTATACGGACGGGTGCAGACTCGATCGGAGGACGGTCTCCTTCTGCACTGTAATTTTATGACATCTGTAGCAAGCTGTTGTATCCATTTGGGGAGCGTACATACTACGTTCTTCGTTATGCTTTCTTCGACACACTTGCTGATGAAATCTGTGACGGTGGTGGCATTCTCGTTTAGATTTGTCGCTGAATCCTAAAAAATGAACCAGCCCGCTGACTCGAATATTTCAGGTTGCCAAACTTCTGTTGTCTCGGGCCAACACTCCACGACGATCTTAACTATCATATCTCGCTGATGTTTCTGCTGTGTGCTGGTGAATGAGCTCTGTCTTTTTGTTTAAATTTCTGAAGTGCGTTTTGGGGATGGATTTGTTGCATCCTTGATTTGTGTGTATCAATGAGCGAGAACGTAGGTGCCCCTGGTGGTAGAGGAGATCTGTTGGTGGAATTTTGGCAATACACTCCAGAGATTGGTCTGTTTGAAGACCCCGGCCACGATTATAATGGCCTTACCGTGTTCTGTATCCTTGTTATTTATCGTGGTGCACAACTCATTCAGGACCTTCAGCACGTCCACCTCGTGTGGGATGTAGACCGTTGTGATAATGGCTGAAGTGAAGTCCCCTGAAAAGTAGTACGGATGGCACACCCAGGCATGTATTCCAGGTCTGGGGAACCACAGTTCCCCAGGTTCTGCAGTTTCGAGCACCAGGGGTAGTTCTCCTCTACCCATTGCTTTGCCTGATGCAGCCGAGCGGTCCACTTGTAGCGTTGAGAAGCCTTTTGGTTACATTGTACATACGCTGAGGCAGGGTGAGCAATGTCTCCTTGAAATAGAGCACATTGCAGGCGCTTACTTTTCCCGGAGAGGTAAAATTAGGGACAAGCTTATCCAGCTTGTTCTGATCTGGACATTTGCCCAGTTTATGCTGGCGTTAGAAGACTGCGTTTAGTCCTTTGTGCAGGCCGCTGCATTTCCCTCACTTTCTCTCTCGCCGGCTGCTTCTAGGTGGTTCTCGGATCCAATGGGAGATTTCCGACGTTGCGGAACGCAAGTGGTTGCACCTGCTGGGGGCATGGGCGCCAGTTTTGATTTCTGTGTCGCGTCAGGGAGTGTCACCGTCGCTTGTTGTGATTTTTGGGTTGCTGGGAGGGTGGCCATGTTTGCTGTCGGATCCCGCGACCCCTGGTCTACCTTTCGGCGCATCCGGGATGTCGCGTTCAGTATCCTCAATTAGGGGCACGAGGATGCACAATGTGTGGTGCAAAGTCATGACGGAGGTTATAATTAAAATTGAACACGTTATATCAAATTTTGAGAAAAAGGCACATTTGCCCAAAAGGCCAGAGGTGATTGCTGGACATCGGTCTGAAATGTAATGCGTTAAAGCGGTATTGACCGCACTGAATTCAAATGTTAATGACAAGAGGCAATCCCAATTTTTTTTAGTATATATATATGTTCAATCAAGCTTCAATAAAGTGCCCAATTATTTTTTTCCAATTAAGGAGGAATTTGGCGTGTGCAATCCACCGACCCTTCACGTCGTTGGGTTGTGGAATAGAGACCAACGCAAACACGGGGGAATGTGCAAACTCCACACGATAGTGATTTAGGGAGGGATTGAACACAGGTCCTCAGCGCCGTGAGGTAGCAGTGGAAACCACAGCGTCACCGTGCCAACCCTTTTTTACAGCATGGCATTGCATTAATACCTACCATCATGGAAAATATGACAAATACTTTTGAAAATTTTACTGTTGATATCTCAGTTTGGTAGTTTAAAGTCGTCCCATGAACTGTATTTTTAGCCTATTTGTGTTGCAAATACGTTTCCGAATTCATCATGTTCAACTAGCATCGTCTCCCCCGATTTCTTCACTTTGTTGAGTTCGGGCCCTAGTTTGATAGTCACCGAGCTCACTCTCCTCTTTATGAAGAGAAATCATCACATGCAAGAAGGCGAATAGGCAGCTGGAATTCATAGCAAAAGAATTTGATGATGCCAATAAGGATGTTTTAATGCAATTGAAGAGGACATTGTTAAGGAGTCGCCTGCAGTGCTCTGTGTAGTGTTTCTGTCCTTATCGGAGGCAGGATGTTCTTGCTATGAAGGAAGTGCAGCTAATTTTGGCAGGCTGTTCCCTGGGATGGCGGGATTGTCATTAAGAAAGACAGAAAACGTTCGGATTATTGAGAGAAATTTCATAGAATTGTTTAATATTATAATGTGATTAGCCGTGATAGATTCAGAAATCATTTTCCCGACGATAGGGAAGTTCACAACTAATGTTCATAAGATTGTAAGAACGAGGAGCAGGAGTAGGCCCTCTGGTTTCTCCGCTCTTCAACGAGATCATGCCTGATATTTAAGGACTCCGCTCCACTTTCCTGCCAGAACACCATAACTCTTATTATTTTTATTCTTAAAAAAATAATCTATCTTTATCTTGAAAACATTTCATTAAGAACCCTCAGCTGCGTCAGAGGGCAGGGAATTCCAGATTCACAACGCTTTGGGTGAAGAAGTTCCTCATAAACTTAGTCCAAAATCTACTTTCCTTGGTTTTGACGCTATGCCCCCTATTTGTGCTTCCATGCGCCAGTGGAATTAACCTGCCGGCATCTATCATATCTATTCCCTTCAAATTGCATAGGTTTCTATAAAACAACCCACCCTCCCCCGGAAACTTCTAAATTCCAACGGGTACAGCCCCAGTCTACTCAGTCTCTCCTCCTAATCGAACCCCTTCAACTCTGGGATTAACCTAGTGAATCTCGTCTGCACACCCTCCAGCGCTACTACCGACTTTCTCAGGGAAGGAGACCAAACATGAAGTCAATGCTCCAGGTGTGGCCTCACTGACACCTTATACGGTTGCAGCGTAACCTCCCTCGTCTTAAACGATATCCTTGTCGCAACAAAAGACAAACGCCACTCGCATTCTTAATCGCATGTTGCACCTGAAAACCAAGGTTTTGCGACACATGCACTGGGACGCCAATATCGCTCTGCACATTAACATGTTTTAATAAGAAAATGAAAATCGCTTATTGTCACTAGTAGGCTGAAATGCAATTACTGTGAAAAGCCCCTAGTCGCCACATTTGGGTGCCTGTTCGGGAAGGCTGTTTCGGGGATCAAACCGTGCTGCTGGCTTGCCTTCGTCTGCTTTCAACGCCAGCTATTTAGCCCAGTTTGCTAAACAGCCCCAGTATTTTATCATTTATGTAAGATTCCCTTTTGCTATTAATCGTACAAAAATGTATAACCACACGTTTTTCAACATTGTATTCCATCTGCCAGACCCGAGACCTATTCACCTAACCTATCCACATCCCTCTGCAGACTTCCGGTATCCTCTGCACCTTTTGCTGTACCACTCATCTCCCTGTTGTCTGCAGTCTTGGACACATTGCACTTGGTTCCCAACTCCACATTATCTATGTTAATTGTGAGCAATTGTGGGCCAATATTGATTCCGTTCAATTTGATATTCGCCCTTATTTCCTTAGATATCCGGGTTCGATTTTTCCTCTTTATGCCGTCCAAGCTTTTTGTTGGTGTAACCTTTTGCTGAGCAATAAGAACAATGGCTTGGAAGTTCTGCACTGTTCGTCGACATTTTCACCATAAAGAAATTGCTTCCAGTACACCTTTGCTAACTCTTCTCTCATTGCACTGTAATCTCCTTTTTTGAAGAACAAAACATAATTGTCAATTAAAAGGGGTTATGATTTCAAAGCGAGAGGGGGAACGTTTACGGGAGATGTCCTTGAAAGGTTTTTTACGCAGAGGGTGGTGGGTGCCTGGAACGCTTTGCCAGCGGAGGTGGTAGGGGCGGGCACAATAGCATCAAGTAAGATGCATATGGACAGATATGTGAACGGGTGGGTAACAGAGAGAAGTAGATCCTTGGAAAATAGACAACAGGTTTAGATAGGATCTGGATCGGCGCAGGCTGGGAGGGCCAAAGGGCCTGTTCCTGTGCAGTAATTTTCTTTTCTCTTTGCTCTTTGGTCTTTGTTCTTTGTACTAGTGTTTGATTTTTCCTTCTCAGCCTCCACCTGTATGTTAAATTCCACTATATTGTGATCGCACTTTCCGAGAGGATCCCTGACTATGACATCATTAATAAATTTACACAGGGCCGGATCTCGGACCGCTTGAATACTCATAGGTTCCAATACATCCTGTTCTAGGAAACCATCGCGATACATTCTATAAGCTCATCCACAAACTTGCCTTGACGGATCTGGTTAAAGCAATCAACATGTGGATTAAATTCCCGCACGATAACTGCTGTACCATTTCAACATTTATCAGTTGTTTTTTTTGTTTCTTGCCGCCGCCTAGCATAATGTTATAATTTGGATGCCTTTCGACAACCCTAAAGTTACTTTTTCGTCTTACCATTCCTACTTTACACCCAAGTGGATTGACCCTTAGCCTCCATAATACCAATGTCATCCCTCAGTACTGCCCGGATATCATTCTTAAATAACAGAGCTACACCACCTCCCTGACCACCTACTCTGCCCTTGCGAAAAGTTTGATATGCTTGGATATTTAACTCCCAGTCGCAACCATCCTTTAACAATCTTTCAGTAATGGCCACTGAATCAGAGTCATTCACGATGGTTTGCGCCATGAAGTCATTAACCTAGTGCGAATACTACAAGCATTCAGGTAATGTAACCTCATGTTGGCTTTTATATCTCCGTTTTCAATCTTCACACCTCTATCAGTAACCTGTCCTAAGTTATATTCCATTTAATATTTCATAGAAACCAGAAAAAGACAGCACAGAACAGGCCCTTCGGCACACGCTGTTGTGCCGAACTTTTGTGCTAGATTAAGAACGAGTTAATCTACACCCAATCATTCTACCGCAATCCATCTACCTATCCAATAGCCGCTTGAAGGTCCCGAATGTTTCCTACTCAACTACTTCCACAGGCAGTGCATTCCATGCCCCCACTACTCTCTGGGTAAAGAACCTACATCTGACATCCCCCCCATATGTTCCATCATTCACCTTAAATGTATGTCCCCTTGGGCAGCATGGTGGCCTAGTGGTTAGCACAACCGCCTCACGGCGCTGAGGTCTCAGGTTCGATCCCGGCTCTGGGTCACTGTCCGTGTGGAGTTTGCACATTCTCCCCATGTCTGCGTGGGTTTCGCCCCCACAACCCAAAAGATGTGCAGAGTAGGTGGATTGGCCACGCTAAATTGCCCCTTAATTGGAAAAAATAATTGGGTAATCTAAATTATTAAAAAAAATGTATGTCCCCTGGTAATCGTCTGTTCCATCCGGAGAAAAAGTCTCTGTCTCTCTACACAATCTATTCCCTGATCATCTTATAAACCTCAATGAAGTCGCCCCTCATCCTTCTCCGTTCTACTGAGAAAAGGCCTAGCACCCTCAAACTTTCTTCGTAAAACTTACTGTCCATTCCAGACAAACATCCTGGTAAATCTCCTTTGCAACTTTTCCAAAGGTCCCACATCCTTCCTAAAATGAACAGACCAGAACTGCACACACTACTCCAAATGTGGCCTTACTAAGGTTTTGTACAGCTTCATCATCACCTCACCGCTCTTAAATTCAATCCCTCTGCTAATGAACGCTGGAACATCATAGGCCTTCTTCACAGCTCTATCCACTTGAGAGTCAACTTTCAAAGATCTATAAACATGGACGCCAAGATCTCTCTGCTCCTCCACATTACCAATAACCCTTCTGTTAACCCTGTATTTCGCTTTGACATTTGTCCTTCCAATATGGGCAACCTCACACTTTTCAGGGTTAAAGTCCATCTCCCACTTCTCCGCCCAGCTTTGCATCTTATCTATGTCTCTTTACAGCTGACAACAGCCCTCCTCGCTATCCACAACTCTACGAATCTTCGCATGGTCTGCAAATTTACTGACCCATCCTTCAACTCCCTCATCCAAGTGAATAATGAAAATCACAAACAGCAGAGGAACCAAAACCAGTCCCTGCGGTACGCCACTGGCAACTGGGCTCCAGGCTGAATATTTGTCATCCATCACCACTCTTTGACTTCTATCGGTCAGCCAGTTCGTTTTCCAACTGTCCAAATTTCCCACTACTGCAAGCCTCCTTAGGTTCTACATAAGCCTACGATGGGGTACCTTGTCAAATGCCTTATTAAAATCCATGTACACTACATACTCAATAGGCAGCACGGTAGAACAAGTGGAGAGCGCTGTGGCTTCACACCGCCAGGGCCCCAGGTTCAATTCCCCGCTGGGTCACTGTCTCTGTGGAGTCGGTACGTTCTACCCGTGTCTGTGTGGGTTTCCTCTGGGTGCTCCGGTTTCCTCCAATAGTCCAAAGATGTGCAGGTTAGGTGAATTGGCCTTACGAAATTACCCTTAGTGTCCAAAGACGCTACGAGGGTGTTATTGGGTTCCGGAGATATGGTGGAAGAGAGGGCTTAAATGGGTCGGTGCAGACTCAATGGGCAGAATGGCCTCCTTCTGCACTGTATGTTCTATGTTCTATATGCCTCCCTCCAACACAGGGTCGGGGCAGACTCTATGGGCCGAATGGGCTCCTTCTGCACTGTATGTTCTATGCACTGCTTTATCTTCATTTATGTGCTTGATCACCTCTTCATAGAATTCAATAAGACTTTTTACGCAAGACCAATCCCTTACAAATTCGCGCTGACTATCACGACCCAATCAGTGTATTTCCAGTTGCTCAGAAATTCTATCCCTCAGTACCCTTTCCATTAATTTGCCTACCACCGAAGTAAGACTAACTTGCCTGTAATTCCCTGCGTTATCCCTATTCCCTTTTTTGAACGTTCGCCACTCTCCAATCCCCTGGCACCACTCCTGTTGGCAGGACGGACGAAAATATCATTGCCAACGGCTCTGCAATTTCATCTCTTGCTTTCCATGGAAGCCTTGGATATATGCCGTCAGGCCCGGGGGACGTGTCTATCCTCAATTGTTTTTCAAAAAGCCCAACTAATCTTCCTTCCTAACAGGTATCTCCTTGAATTTACCAATCTGTTTCACACAGTTATCTCCAACAATATGGCCCCTCTCATTCGTAAATACTGAAGAAAAGTACTCATTCAAGACCTCTCCTATCTCTTCAGACTCAAAACACAATCTCCCTCTACTGTCCTTGATCGGTCCCACCCTCGCTGTAGTCATTCTCATATTTCTCACATATGTGTAAAAGACCTTGGGGTTTTCATTGATTCTCCCCGCCAAAGCGTTTTCATGTCCTCTCTTAACTCTCCAAATCCCTTTCTTCAATTCCCTCCTGGCTATCTTGTATCCCTCTAGCGACCTATCTGAACATTGTTTTCTCAGCCTTCTATAAGTATCCTTCTTCCTCTTAACAAGAATTCATCTTCTCTTGTCAATCATGGGTCCCTCAATCGACCATCCTTTCCCTGCCTGACAGGGACATCCATATCAAGAACACGTAGTATGTGTTCCTTGAACAATTTCCACATTTCAAATGTGTCCTTCCCTGAAATGCTATGTTCCCAAATTATGCACTTCAATTCTTGTCTGACAGCATCGTACACACCCTTCCCCTAATTGTAAACCTAGCCCGATTGCACACATCTATCCCTCTTCATTGCTAAAGTGAAAGTCACGGAATTGTCGTCGCTATCTCCGAAATTCTCCCCCACTAACAAATCTATCACATGACCAGGGTCATTCCCAAGTACCAAATCCAATCTTGCTTCTCCTCTGGTCGGAGAATCTACATCCTGTGTTTGAAAAGCTCCCTGAACACACTGCACAACACCACCCCAACGACACTATTTGATCTGAAGAGTTTTCAATTAATATTTGGAAGTTGAAGTCACCCATGACTACTACCCAGTGACTGCTGCACCTTTACAAACGCTGTTTCCCAATCTGTTACTCCACATATCCGCTGCTACGGAAAACTCTCAACAAGGTGGCTGCTCCTTTCCTATTTCTGACTTCAACCCATACTACCTCAGTAGGCATATCTTCCCAGAACTACCTTTCTGCAGCTGCTATACTATATCTCATTAACGATGCAAACCCTCCGCCTCTTTTACTAGCCTCCCTAATATTATTGATACATCTGTAACCAGGAACATCCAACAACCATTTCTGCCCCTCTTCAATCCAGGTTTCTGTGATGGCCACCACATCCTAGTCCCAAGTACCGATCATGGTTTATTTTTTTAATATTTTACTTAAGTCTGATCTTTCTTTTATTTAAGTTAACCCGCCTGATTCCTGATGCTTCTTGCGTTGAAATACACACTCTTCAACCCATCTCCGTGTCTGCAAGTACTCGCCTTCGTCAGTTTCACGTTACCCTCTGCCTCACTACGCACATTGACGCCCTGAACATCGGCTTCCGTCGTTGCTGGACTACAAGTCCGATTCCCATTCCCCGCCAAATTAGTTTAAATCCTCCCAAAGAGTACTAGAAAACCTCCCTCCCAGGATATTGGTGCCCCTCTAGTTCGAACGCAACCCGTCCTGCTTGTACAGGTCCCGCCTTCCCACAGAATGCTCTCCAATTACCCAAAAACCTGAAGCCCTCACTCCGACACCATTCCTGCAGCCTCGTGTCCGACTGCACACTCTCCCCATTTCTGGCCTCGATATCACGTGGCACCGGCAACAAACCAGAGATTACAACTCTCTCTCTCCTGGCTTTTAACTTCCAACCTAACTCCCTCAACTCGTTTATTACATCCACACCCCTTTTCCTACCTATGTCGTTGGTACCAATGGACATCAAGACTTCTGGCTGGTCATCCCCCTCCTTACGGGCGCTGAAGACACGATCCGAGAGAGCCCTGGCCCTTGAACCCGGGAGGCAACATACATAGAACATAGAACAGTACAGCACAGAACAGGCCCTTCGGCACTCGATGTTGTGCCGAGCAATGATCACCCTACTCAAACCCACGTATCCACCCGATACCCGTAACTCTAACCCCCTAACGTTACTTTTTAGGACACTACGGGCAATTGAGCATGGCCAATCCACCTAACCCGCACATCTTTGGACTGTGGGAGGAAACCGGAGCACCCGGAGGAAACCCACGCACACACGGGGAGGACGTGCAGACTCCGCACAGACAGTGACCCAGCCGGGTATCGAACCTGGGACCCTGGAGCTGTGAAGCATTTATACTAACCACCATGCTACCGTGCTGCCCTAATATATTCCCCTAATCATTGAGCCTCCTATCACTATTGCTTTTCTATCCATCCCTTCCCTTCTGAGCACCAGAGCCGATCTCAGTGCCGGAGACCTGGCCGCTAGGGCCTTCTCCCCGTACGTCATCCCCCCAATAGCAACCAAAACGGTTAACTTGTTTTGAAAGGGAACTGCTGCGAGGTATCCCTGCACTGTCTGCCCTTTTGTTTTCTTTCCCCTGACTGTAACCAGGTTTCTCTTGCCCTGATGCTTGCGTGTGGGTACCTCACTATAACTCTGCTCTATTACTCTCTCTGCCTTCTGGATGATCTGAAGTTCATCCAGCTCCATCTTCAGTTCCCTAACATGGTCTCTGAGGAGCTTGGCTTGGGTGCACTTCCCGCATGTATAGTCAACGGGGACACGGGTGGTATCCCTCACCACCCACATCCTACAGAATGAGTATGCAACTGCCCTAGCCTCCGTTCCCTCTTAGCTTGTAGAAGATAACTGCGCTGTGGAGCAACTGGAACTCGGCCCACCGACTCTGCTCCCAGTCAGCTGCAGTCTCTCTGAACTCCAGGCTTCCTTCACGCTCTGATGAAATATAGGAAATGGAATGAAAGGAGCACCTTACTCCCTCCTCAACTAACTCATTCAGTCACCTAACTCTAACTATAACAATCAAATGCACCAAAGTCAGCTCTCCATTGCAATCAAAGTCTGCACTGTAACTCTCTCAAATTTATACTGTAACTTTAGTCTCTGAGAACTGGCCCAATCCAATTAACTGAGTAGCAACCTACAGCTGCAAGTAGATACAAGTAGAACACTTTTTTAAAGCTGATTGAAAATTCACCTTCCTCTCAACCAAACAGCAACTTTTGACTTAATTAACTAAATACACAAAAGCAACACTTTATATAAAAAAAACATAATTAATATCCCTCTGTCACCAAACTCTCACTACAGCACTCAAATACACTCAAATGTAGCACTCCAGTGAAAACCATTTTTTTCTTTCTTCTCCTTATCGTCGAACCTCTATTTTTATGTCCCGACCTGTCGCTTGGTTTCTATTTATGTTTTTGCATTCCGTTTTATTCCTTTTAGTATTCCTGGGCTGATTCACTGAGTCTCTCCTCAGTCACTGTCCCCTGTACTGTGGCCCTTTTAGTTTATTACCTGTGGCTTATGTGTCTTCCACTTTCCCCCTTACTGCATTTTGTTTCTGTCCCCGTTTTACATCACTCCGATTTCCTGGATTGGTTTCCATCCCCATTAGTCTAAACCACCCACAACAGCGCGAACAGTGCAAGATTTCCAGTTATTCCCAGATGCAGATCGCCCGCTTTGTCCTTGTCCATTGCCCCCAGAACCTGTTCCAATTCTCCAGGAATTGCAATCCCTCCCTTTTGCATCATCTCCCTAGCCAAACGTTCATCCTATCTATCCTGAGATTTCGACACTGACTTGCTCGTAGCAGAGTTTGTAACCCTGAGATTACTGTCTTTGAGGTTTTACTTTCAGATTATCTAATACCTCCCTGAATACAGTTAGTATGACCTAATTCTGTTTTTCTTCCAATATCGCTCGTGCCTATTTGCACCAAGGCAGCTGGCTGCCCGCACTCCCCCCCCCCCTCCCCACCAATCCCGCCCCCCCCCCCCCCCACCACCACCACCACCACCACCACCACGGCCCAGAATGTCCAGCAGCCGCTCCGGGACATTCTTGACCTTTGCACCAGCGAGGCAATGTACCATTTTAGAGCCTCAATTTCGTCCACAGAACCGCCTTTTTTATTCCCCTCACGGTTGAATCGCCTATAAATATAGCCCCGCTATTCTTCGTCCTGTCCTTCTGCGAAGCAGAGCCAGCCACGGTGTTGTGTACCTGGCTGATGCTGCCTTCCTCTGGGAGGACATCTTCCTCAACAGTATCCAGAACGGTATATCTGTTTTGCTTGGAGGCCACCGCAGGGAACACCTGCGCTGCCTTTCTAATCTTGCTCTGTCTTTTGACACATATTCTATCTCCCTGTGTAACTTTGACCTGCGGTATGACCAACTCCGCGAACGTGCTACCCACGACGTCCTCGGTAACAGTGAGTCCAACCGCAGTTCCAGAGGTGTCAAGAGGTCTAACAATAGCTGCATCTTCACAGACGTCTTTAACGTGAAGAACGCGGGGTCAGTGTACGTGTCCCTGAGCTCCCACATCGCACACGAGGAGCATGACTCGTGTCCGGTATCTCCTGCCATGTCAGAAACCTTAGGATAACGTATACAACTATAATTCCAAAAAGCAAAAGAAAAAAAAAATTAATAGACAAATGAAAATAAAAACGACTGACCAATCACATACCGGGGATAAAAAGTTTATCCACGCCACCCAGCTTCGAATTTCCACGAAGCTTCAAATTCTCAAACTCACTTCGATGTGCCCTTCTCTGGCTCTGCCTTCTCTGGCTCACTGGGAGAACTCACTTGGAGTGAGTTTCACATTGCTACTTTCAATGACCTGAGATGACTCCCCCCACCTGCCCAAGTTAGATCAAGGTAGTTCCAATCAGAGCCTCAGGTTACTGACTGTGAACTGCCAATCAGTTATGTGAGTGGTTGGGACAGCCGCGTATTAAACTTCACTGCACAATGCTAGCTAAAATTATTTTCATACAATTAAAAAGGAACAGTTTTATCAATTCAATTCAATTCCCACCAACCTCAAATTCCCAAACTGTCTCTTCGATGTACCTCACTACGGCTGCCCCTTGTTTGGCTCACTGGGAGAACTCATAGTTTGAGAGGAACGTTCAAATCTTTCAGGACTGCGGTGAAGATAAATGCATTCACCCAGACAGTGGTGAATCTGTGGAATGCATTGCACAGAAAGTGGCTGAGGCCTAAATGTATGTGTAATTTCAAGTCGGAATTGGGGCTCAATGGATTAAGCGATATCGGCAAAGATAGAATGTCAGAAGTAATGATTGTCCAGGAACATATTGAATGGGGGAGCAGGCGAAACGTCCGAATGACATACTCCTGCTTCCATTTTCTGTCTGTGATTCTATATATTCCCAAGGGCCCTCGCACCTCGAGATTTCCAATTGCTAATAGATTGCACACTTCATCGACGTCACAATTCCAGTTATGCTGTTCCATTGAAAGAATTGAAATATTCAAAAATCTTTCATTCAAGTTCCAATTTTAAAATGGAACTATATTGGGAAGCTCCTCCGCATTCTCTTCTGCGGCATTGTGCCCATTGTAGAATGTGCTGACCAGAACTCTACCGGAGCGTCATTTATACAGTTCCATAATTGCATCGCTGCTTTTCTGTTTGATATGTCGGCAGATAAAAAAATATATATAACTACACGTGCCTTCGTGACCAACTACTCTACATATACTCCAGGCATGTGCTCCAAGTCACTAAATACCTCCGCATCTCTGAATGTATTAATGTGTATTGAGTGGGAAGTGTTTATCGCCGACAATTAAAGAGAGTCGCGCTGGGCAGTTGTCAACCCCGACGTATTCGGGCAGTCTGATAGGTAAAACAGTATTTTTTTTCAAATTTGAGTTAGTTAAATGTTATCACTATATTGTGGATTCAGGGGACCTGAAATTTTATTGTCCTTGGAATTCAGGAAGTAAATTAATGACTTAACATTGACATTTGAGGATCGCATAGAAACTGGATCATTGCTTGATTGATCCGAGATCAATTCTGCAGGAATTCAGCCTCAAGCGTCTAGAAATTGCAGCACTGATGTTGATGTAGATGTCCACTGCAAAGCAGTGTTCAAGTGTCCATTTCATACGATTGGTTGACATCTCACAATGCAAATCGAAATTAGGAGGGCGAGGGTGGCTCAGTAAAAGACCTTCGCAAGTAGAATAAAGGTGTATCCCTTATCGCATATTATTCATATGTGAAAAGCAACAGGGTGCCCAGGCCAGGGAAAGGTTTGCACGAATTCATGACAGCTAGGGCGGGGTGTTGTATCTACGTATCTTGTCACAGAAAATGGGCGAGATAATAAATGAGTACTTTGCATCAGTGTTCACCAAACAAACATCTCTCTGGAAAATGGTTCTTGAGCAGCGTGTGTGGACAGCCTAGGTCATGTTAGCATAGAAAAAGAGGAGGTATTGGATTTTTAAATATATATCAATGTATATACGTCTCCTCGGACGGATGGGATTCACACCAGAATGCTGAAAGAAGCAAGAACTGACGTTGGTGGGGCAGTGACTGCCATCTTTGTATCCTCAGCGGCTACAGGTGACATCTTAGAGGACTGAGGAATAGCTTATTTGGCACCACTGCTCGTGACGTGTCATGTGAATGTAATTTTAAGAATTGTTTGTATTTTCAAGGGGCTGCACTTATGTCAGATTGTGGGTGGATCTGCGCTCTAGCTCTGCTTTTTAGTTTTCCTTTGAGATAGACCTTGGGTCTGTCAGTTTGTATTGATTTCGTTTTTAGTGTTGGAGCTGAAACCAGCCAAAGAAAGTGTGTTCTTGAACACTGTGCAATCAAAAGTCTATCTATAGATCATTTGGAAAATTTAAACCTGATGTGTTTCTGTAAATAGGATATTTGTCTTATGAATGTAAAAAGGAACGTTTCTAGATTACTATGGAATGTTGTATTCTTTGGGAGCTGTATTTGAATTGATGGTTGCGAAGATGTTCACTGTATGGTTTTTTAAAAAAAGGTTAACTGAGTTCATAGAATAAACATTGTTTTGCTGTCAAAAATGTAAACATTTAAATTTCTGCTGCACCACACCTGTGGAGTCGGCCCCGTGCTTCCCATACCACAATCAAGTAAAGGTCGTGAGTCAGGGTAACTCCATGGTACGCTTTGGGTTCTCAGAACCCTGGCCCAAAACAAAATGGGGACTCAACGGGGATAAAAATCTATCTATTGTATTGGCTTAGTGAACTGAAAGACAGAGAGGGGTGAGCATATGTGGTTGCTTTTCACGGGTGGTATTTCAGTTTAAGTAGGGAGTATGTTGTGCACAGTGGTTTTGTCTGAGGGTCTGAAGTTTTTTGGCGGTGGAGACGGCCACACGCAGTACCTTACTGGCAGAGACTAAAAACAGGCGTTTAGAGTTGACAGAAACATTGCAGTTACAATTACCTTGCAAAATGCGAAATGATGAGGTAGTTTTACTCGTTGAAAATAGCAAAAACTCAGTTACAAATTAAAGAAATGGAACATAAGAAAGTGTTAAATCAGCTTGAATACGAAAGAGAGAGAGGAAAACAAAAAGAAAGAAGAAAGGAAAACTGAAATAATAACCCTAGCAGAACAAAGAGAAAGAGAAATGAGATACAGATGAGGGAAAAAGATGAAGAGATAAAATTTGAACTTCAGCTAAAATTGTCGGACGTAAAGGGAAACGTACACTTGGAGGACAGTGATGAGGAAAGTGAGAAAAAGCGTCAAAGTCGAAGGCTTCGTGGGGATCTATTTTAATATCTCCACGCAGAGCCAAGATTTGATCACATGGAGGTAGAAGACAGATTCGTGTCATTTGAGAAGGTAGCTAAACAAATGAAATGACCACAGACCTTGCAGGTATCACTGATTCAAACAAAGCTGTCCGGTATGGCAAACCAATTGTTTGCATCACGATCGGAGAGGTATTTGGGACCTACGTGGAGGTGATAGAACTAAGGCCTGAAATCGACAGACGAAGATTTAGAAATGTAGGGAAAATATTTGGTCAAACATACATGAAGTTTGAAAGGATCAAACAGAGT
The DNA here is from genome assembly GCF_902713615.1 of Scyliorhinus canicula. Lineage (NCBI taxonomy): Eukaryota > Metazoa > Chordata > Chondrichthyes > Carcharhiniformes > Scyliorhinidae > Scyliorhinus > Scyliorhinus canicula. The sequence continues at coordinate 86,117,995 of NC_052157.1, read as the reverse complement.
AATTTTGATAGGTGGAGAAGGGCTTTGAAAGTAGACCACACGTCCGAAGCTCTCACAGAAAGTATACTTTTGGCGGAGTGTAAAAATTCAATTCCTGATGTCGTATGAACGCATGGGGAAGATAAAAGGGTTAAAACTGCAAGGTTAGCAGCATGACTAGCAGATGATTATGAATTAGATCATAAATCAAAGTTCGGATTCCATCATCAGTTTCAGCCTGATGTTGGAACTGCATGGGAAATACTCAAGTGGTAGAGCAAAGGTGATCTGATTGGAAATAATAAGGAGAGTGTAATGCAGATTTAAAAAGGAATCCCGGAGGGTGGAAGAGTCATGAAAAGTTTAAAGTGTTTTCACCGCAATAAGTTAGGTCATCTAGTCACAGTGTTGGTTGAGGAAGGAAGACACTGGGAAGGCTGATATGGTAAAACAGGATGAGACAGAGGGATTTGTCAAAGTGGTAAAGTAAACCCAAGTGAAGCAAAAGAGGCACACAATATTGTACAGCCTAATCAAGAGGTGAATGATTAGTAGGTCTCAGATCTCCTTTAAGAATGTATTCTTGTGGGTAATATTTAATCATATGTATCAGGGTAAGGAGGTAAAAAAAATCACAATTTTAAGAGATACGGGAGCTCGTCAATCTTTAATCGTAAACTATGGATATTTATGCAGTTGTTAGACGTTTAGCTGCTGTTGTATAAAGAGTCAAAAGTTCTGCACCTTTTCACCAACACCTTTATTTCACTTCAACAGCCTCTGCACCAAACCCTAACATCACCAGACACAAAGGACACCTGAATCCCATTTACATGTCAGAGTCAATTATTGGATGCTGAACATAAATGAGAAGAATAATTGGAATGTCTCTTAAGGCATTATTTAACAGTTTTCTCTTCCTTGGAGAAAAGAATAATCAGGTGTAAACAAAATTACAAGAAACTCAAAAACACACACGCGATTTCCCCTTTTTTGATTTCTGGAAGAACAAAAGTCACAGAAACAGGCGCCCTTGACTAACAATTTCCAAAAGTTTCTGTGAGCTAGCTTCTCTTTTTGTAAAACAGTATGACGCTTGATCATAGAATTTATAGTGCAGAAGGAGACCATTTGGCCCATCGAGTCTGCACCGGCTCTTGGAAAGAGCACCCTACCCAAGCCCACACCACCCTATCCCCATAACCAAGTAACCCCACTCAGACAACACTAAGGGCAATTTTGGACACTGAGGGCAATTTAGCATGACCAATCCACCTAACTTGCACATCTTTGGACTGTGGGAGGAAACCGGAGGACATGGAGGAAACCCACGCACATACGGGGAGAACGTGCAGACTCCGCACAGACAGTGACCCAGTCGGGAATCGAACCTGGGACCCTGGAGCTGTGAAGCAATCGTGCTAACCATTATGCAACCGTTCTGCCCTCAGCTACTATAGACACATTTAATTTTTTCCTACTTATCCTCTCTCCAACATCTGCTTCAAAATTGCAAAGTTTATCCTTAACCTTTTTGCAGAGTGCACATTTTCCCACAGCGATTTATTGTCAATGTTATAACCCATAGGTATATTACCCAAATCGCCTAATCGCAAAATTTTGTTTAATATCTGAGATTTTTAAAAGGCCAAATCCAACTCCTCCACAAGGCGTAACGTCTCAGCAGCCGAAGTGCTTCAGACCATCCTCCTGTTTTTCTTTGTTTCCCACACAAGAGGACAATATTTAACATCTTTCCCCAAAAGGAAAATTATAAAAGCTCCTGCGCTTGAAACCCCATAACATAAATTTGCAGAGGACGCATCACTATAAAGTATGAATTTCAAGTGTCGAACGTCACCTAAAACAGGGAACCTCAAAACACACTCCTGCAAGCACAACGCTTTATTTGCTCCTCTTATGTCTTGCACTTTGGTATCATTCCGTTTTGCTAGTCAACTGTAAGACATCAAAAGTCATGTCCCGTCCAGCCTGTCCATCGAACCAGTCAGTTTCCCAATTAAACTTCGCAGTTGCTCTTTGTCCATCTTTGAAACCATTGCGACTTTTTGAGAAAGCCGTCCATGGCTAATTGCTATTGTGCTGATGCCATCCAAGTAAAATTTCTGACGTAATGTTGCCCCGAACTTAATCTGTCCGAATTCCAGTCCAATATATTTAAATATACCGGAAGCCTGACGTCAAACCCTGAATTATTTCCTCAAACCAGAGATTACAATAGCTTCGAAATCACCGCTCCCACTCCACAAAAAAATCATCGAAATGCCGGATAAGATGCCAAAAAAATTTATTTTATAGTGCCAGAAAAACATTGCCGGATCTGCTATCAACTGGCAACTGCCTAAGTTTAACAAAACTGACCTTACCAAAAAATACGAGACTGACTCATCATTAAATGAATATACACATTTGATCAACTTCCGTTCTGTGTTAGCTGTCTCTTTCGGAGGACGGAGAAAAATAAATGTCTCTCCGGAGTTGATGCCCCTGCCAAAAGGCAGCTGCCATATCTATAGGATTGCAATCCCATACATGTGTGGCTAATAGTAAGAATTCTTACAACACCAGGTTAAAGTCCAACAGGTTTGTTTCAATCACGAGCTTTCGGAGCACTGCTCCTTCCTCAGTAGAATATATTTGAGGCTAACAGAGTCAAGATGATCTTTAAAATAACCTTTCCTGTCGTAGGTGAATATACCTTTAAACTTGATCTTTTAAGTTTTCTTCAAATCCCCTTGACACAAGCTTGACCTTTGCTTTATAAGTTCCATCTGGAAGAAAATTTCCGTGCAAATCCATCTGCGGTACAGAGGTCTTTGCCCCTTATCCAGTACATAGAACATAGAACATAGAACATAGAACGATACAGCACAGTACAGGCCCTTCGGCCCTCGATGTTGCACCGACATGGAAAAAAACTAAAGGCCATCTAACCTACACTATGCCCTTATCATCCGTATGCTTATCCAATAAACTTTTAAATGCCCTCAATGTTGGCGAGTTCACTACTGTGGCAGGTAGGGCATTCCACGGCCTCACCACTCTTTGCGTAAAAAACCCACCTCTGACCTCTGTCCTATATCTATTACCCCTCAATTTAAGGCTATGTCCCCTCGTGCTAGCCACCTCCATCCGCGGGAGAAGGCTCTCGCTGTCCACCCTATCTAACCCTCTGATCATTTTGTATGCCTCTACTAAGTCACCTCTTAACTTTCTTCTCTCTTACGAAAACAACCTCAAGTCCATCAGCCTTTCCTCATAAGATTATCCCTCCATACCAGGCAACATCCTGGTAAATCTCCTCTGCACCCGTTCCAAAGCTTCCACGTCCTTCTGATAATGAGGCGACCAGAACTGTACGCAATACTCCAAATGCGGCCGAACTAGAGTTTTGTACAACTGCAGCATGACCTCATGGCTCCGGAATTCAATCCCTCTACCAATAAAGGCCAACACACCAGAGGCCTTCTTCACAACCCTATCAACCTGGGTGGCAACTTTCAGGGATCTATGTACATGGACACCGAGATCCGTCTGCTCATTCACACTACCAAGAATTTTACCATTTGCCAAATATTCCGCATTCCTGTTATGCTTTCCAAACTGAATCACCTCACACTTCTCCACATTAAACTCCATTTGCCACCTCTCAGCCCAGCTCTGCAGCTTATCTATGTCCCTCTGTAACCTGCAACATCCTTCCGCACTGTCTACTACTCCACCGACTTTTGTGTTGTCTTAAAATTTACTCACCCATCCTTCTGCGCCCTCCTCTAGGTCATTTATAAAAATGACAAACAGCAACGGCCCCAGAACAGATCGTTCTGGTACGCCACTCGTAACTGAACTCCATTCTGAACATTTCCCATCAACTACCACTCTCTGTCTTCTTTCAACTAGCCAATTTCTGATCCACATCTCTAAATCACCCTCAATCCCCAGCCTCTGTATTTTCTGTAATAGCCGACCGTGGGGAACCTTATCAAACGCTTTACTGAAATCCATATACACCACATCAACTGCTCTACCCACGTCTACCTGTTCAGTCACCTTCTCAAAGAACTCGATAAGGTTTGTGAGGCATGACCTACCCTTCACAAAACCATGCTGACTATCCCTAATCATATTGTTCCTATCTAGATGATTATAAATCGTATCTTTTATAATCCTCTCCAAGACTTTACCCACCACAGACGTTAGGCTCACCGGCCTATAGTTACCGGGGTTATCTCTACTCCCCTTCTTGAACAAAGGGACCACATTTGCTATCCTCCAATCCTCTGGCACTATTCCTGTAGCCAATGATGACCTAAAAATCAAAGCCAAAGGCTCAGCAATCTCTTCCTTGGCTTCCCAGAGAATCCTAGGATAAATCCCATCAGGCCCCGGGTACTTATCTATTTTCACCTTGTCCAGAATTGCCAACACTTCTTCCCTACGCACCTCAATGCCATCTATTCTAATAGCCTGGGTCTCAGCATTCTCCTCCACAATATTATCTTTTTCTTGAGTGAATACTGACGAAAAGTATTCATTTAGTATCTCGCTTATCTCCTCAGCCTCCACACACAACTTCCCACCACTGTCCTTGACTGGCCCTACTCTTACCCTAGTCATTCTTTTATTCCTGACATACCTATAGAAAGCTTTTGGGGTTTCCTTGATCCTACCTGCCAAAGACTTCTCATGTCCCCTCCTTGCTCGTCTTAGCTCTCTCTTTAGATCCTTCCTCGCTTCCTTGTAACTATCAAGCGCCCCAACTGAAACTTCACGCCTCATCTTCACATATGCCTCCTTCTTCCTCTTAACAAAAGATTCCACTTCGTTGGTAAACCACGGTTCCCTCGCTCGACCCCTTCCTCCCTTCCTGACTGGTACGTATTTATCAAGAACATGCAATAGCTGTTCCTTGAACAAGCTCCACATATCCATTGTGCCCAACCCTTGCAGCATACTTCTCCAACCTACACATCCTAAGACATGTCTAATGGCATCATAATTGCCCTTCCGCCAGCTATAAATCTTGCCCTGCGGCGTATAGTTATCCCTTTCCATCATTAACGCAAAGGTCAACGAATTGTGGTCACTGTTTCCAAAGTGCTCACCTACCTCCAGTTCTAACACCTGGCCTGGTTCATTACCCAAAACCAAATCCAATGTGGCCTCGCCTCTTGTTGGCCTGTCAACATATTTTGTCAGGAAACCCTCCTGCACACATTATACAAAGAACGACCCATCTAATGTACTCGAACTATATCTTTTCCAGTCAATATTTGGAAAGTTAAAGTCTCACATAACAACTACCCTGTTACTTTCGCTCTTTTCCAGAATCATCTTCGCCATCATTTCCTCTACATCCCGAGAACTATTAGGTGGCCTATAGAAAACTCCCAACAGGGTGACCTCTCCTTTCCTGTTTCTAACCTCAGCCCATACTACCTCGGAAGAGGAGTCCCCATCTAGCATCCTTTCCGCCACCGTAATACTGTCCTTGACTAGCAGCGCCACACCTCCCCCTCTTTTTTCCCCTTCTCTGAGCTTACAAAAACACCTAAACCCCGGAACCTGCAACAACCATTCCTGTCCCTGCTCTATCCATGTCTCTGGAATGGCCACAACATCGAAGTCCCAGGTACCAACCCATGCTGCCAGTTCCCCTACCTTATTTCGTTTACTCCTGGCATTGAAGTAGACACACTTCAAACCACCTACCTGAACACTGGCCCCCTCCTGCGAAGTCAAATCTGTGCTCCTGACCTCTATACTCTCAATCTCCCGTACCCCTAAACTACATTCCAGGTTCCCATGCCCCTGCTGAATTAGTTTAAACCCCCCTCAAAGAGCACTAACAAATCCCCCCCCCCCAGGATATTGGTGCCCCTCAGGTTCAGATGTAGACCATCCTGTCTATAGAGGTCCCACCTTCCCCAGAAAGAGCCCCAGTTATCCAGGAATCTGAATCCCTCCCGCCTGCCCCATCCCTGTAGCCACGTGTTTAATTGCTCTCTCTCCCTATTCCTCATCTCAATATCACATGGTACGGGTAACAACCCAGAGATAACAACTCTGTTTATTCTCGCTCTGAGCTTCCATCCTAGCTCCCTAAAGGCCTGCCTGACATCCTTGTCCCCTTTCCTACCTATGTCGTTAGTGCCAATGTGGACTACGACTTGGGGCTGCTCCCCCTCCCCCTTAAGGACCCGGAAAACACGATCCGAGACATCACGTACCCTTGCACCTGGGAGGCAACATACCAAACGTGAGTCTCTCTCGCTCCCACAAAATCTCCTATCTGTGCCCCTGACTATTGAGTCCCCAATTACTAATGTTCTACTCCTTTTCCCCCTTCCCTTCTGGGCAACAGGGACAGACTCCGTGCCAGAGGCCCGTACCCCATGGCTTACCACTACTATGCCCCCCCCCCCCACAAGTATCCAAAACGGTATACTTGTTACTCAGGGGAACGACCGCAGGGGGTCCCTGCACTGACTGCTTCTTCCCAGTCCCTCTTGCAGTTACCCATCTATCTCCAGTCTTTGGTGTAACTACTTCCCTGAAGCTCCTATCTATGACCCCCTCAGCCTCCCGAATGATCCGAAGTTCATCCATCCCAAGCTCCAGGTCCCTAACACGGTTTTTGAGGAGCTGGAGTTGGGTGCACTTCCCACAGATGAAATCAGCAGGGACACTGACGGCGTCCCTCACCTCAAACATTCTGCAGGAGGAGCATTGTACTGCCTTCCCTGACATCACCTCTAGATTTTAAAAAAAAACAAGAAAAAGAAAAAGAAAGGAAGAGCTTACCTGATATTACCTCAAACCCTGCTCCCGCTGAAAGTTAAGCAAATGTAAAGGCACTCGCTCACCTTCACGACAGGCCCTTGCTCCCGCTTCCCAACCACCGTGGGGTGGGGGGGTTGGTTAGAGGAGGAGGTAGAGTGGGAAACACTCACGAAGTAGTTCGGGTTTAACTGTCACTTGACAACAACCCCTCCACAAACCACCTTCAACTGAGGCTGACCGCACTGCACGTATGTAAATTTCCCCAGAACAGCTGATCAGTAGCTCTGCTCTGCTGCCGTCTGCTGGATGCTTGCCTTTACTCGAACTCCTTGGGTCTCCTTCGCAGGTTCACCTTCAACTTAGGCTGACCGCACTGCACGTATGCAAATTTCCCCAGAACAGTTGATCAGTAGCTCTGCTCTGCTGCCCTCTGCTGGATGATTGCCTTTACTCAAACTCCTTGGGTCTCCTTCGTAGATTCACCTTCAACTTAGGCTGACCGCACTGCACGTATGCAAATTTCCCCAGAACAGCTGATCAGTAGCTCTGCTCTGCTGCCCTCTGCTGGATGCTTGTCTTCACTCAAACTCCTCGGGTCTCCTTCGCAGGTTCACCTTCAACTTATGCTGACCGTACTGCACGTATGCAAATTTCCCCAGAACAGCTGATCAGTAGCTCTGCTCTGCTGCCCTCTGCGGATGCTTGTCTTCACTCAAAGTCCTCTTGTCTCCTTCGCAGGTTCACCTTCAACTTAGGCTGACCGCACTGCACGTATGCAAATTTCCCCAGAACAGCTGATCAGCAGCTCTGCACTGCTGCCCTCTGCACCTGGGAGGTACACATGGGAACAGCTGATCAGTAGCTCTGCTCTGCTGCCCTCTGCACCTGGGAGGTACACCTGGGAACAGTACAGCACAGAACAGGCCATTCGGCCCTCGATGTTGTGCCGAGCAAGTATCACCCTACTCAAACCCACGTATCCACCCTATACCCGTAACCCAACAACCCCCCCCCCCCACCTTAACCTTACTTTTTAGGACACTACGGGCAATTTAGCATGACCAATCCACCTAACCCGCACATCTTTGGACTGTGGGAGGAAACCGGAGCACCCGGAGGAAACCCACGCACACACGGGGAGGACGTGCAGACTCCGCACAGACAGTGACCCAGCCGGGAACTGAACCTGGACCCGCTCCAGTGCCAGTATGTCCTTCCTGAGGTATGGGGCCCAAAATTGCTCACAGTATTCTAAATGGGGCCTAACTAGTGCTTTATAAAGCCTCAGAAGTACATCCCTGCTTTTATATTCCAAGCCTCTTGAGATAAATGACAACATTACATTTGCTTTCTTAATTACGGACTCAACCTGCAAGTTTACCTTTAGAGAATCCTGGACTAGGACTCCCAAGTCCCTTTGCACTTTAGCATTATGAATTTTGTCACCGTTTAGAAAATAGTCCATGACTCTATTCTTTTTTCCAAAGTGCAAGACCTCGCACTTGCCCACGTTGAATTTCATCAGCCACTTCTTGGACCATTCTCCTAAACTGTCTAAATCTTTGTGCAGCCTCCGCACCTCCTCAATACTACCTGCCCCTCCACCTATCTTTGTATCATCGGCAAACTTGGCCAGAATGCCCCCAGTCCCGTCATCTAGATCGTTAATATATAAAGAGAACAGCTGTGGCCCCAACACTGAACCCTGCGGGACACCACTTGTCACCGGTTGCCATTCCGAAAAAGAACCTTTTATCCCAACTCTCTGCCTTCTGTCTGACAGCCAATCGTCAATCCATGTTAGTACCTTGCCTCGAATACCATGGGCCCTTATTTTACTCAGCAGTCTCCCGTGAGGCACCTTGTCAAAGGCCTTTTGGAAGTCAAGATAGATAACATCCATTGGCTCTCCTTGGTCTAACCTATTTGTTATCTCTTCAAAGAACTCTAACAGGTTTGTCAGGCACGACCTCCCCTTACTAAATCCATGCTGACTTGTCCTAATCCGACCCTGCACTTCCAAGAATTTAGAAATCTCATCCTCAACGATGGATTCTAGAATTTTGCCAACAACCGAGGTTAGGCTAATTGGCCTATAATTTTCCATCTTTTTTCTTGTTCCCTTCTTGAACAGGGGGGTTACAACAGCGATTTTCCAATCCTCTGGGACTTTCCCTGATTCCAGTGACTTTTGAAAGATCATAACTAACGCCTCCACTATTTCTTCAGCTATCTCCTTTAGAACTCTAGGATGTAGCCCATCTGGGCCCGGAGATTTATCAATTTTCAGACCTTTTAGTTTATCTAGCACCTTCTCCTTTGTGATGGCAACCATATTCAACTCTGCCCCCTGACTTTCCTGAATTGTTGGGATATTACTCATGTCTTCTACTGTGAAGACTGACGCAAAGTACTTATTAAGTTCCTCAGCTATTTCCTTGTCTCCCATCACTAGATTACCAGCGTCATTTTGGAGCGGCCCAATGTCTACTTTTGCCTCCCGTTTGTTTTTAATGTATTTAAAGAAACTTTAACTATCATTCCTAATGTTACTGGCTAGCCTACCTTCATATTTGATCCTCTCCTTCCTTATTTCTCTCTTTGTTATCCTCTGTTTGTTTTTGTAGCCTTCCCAATCTTCTGACTTCCCACTACTCTTTGCCACATTATAGGCTCTCTCTTTTGCCTTGATGCATTACCTGACTTCCTTTGTCAGCCATGGCTGCCTAATCCTCCCTCTGATAACCTTTATTTTCTTTGGGATGAACCTCTGCACTGTGTCCTCAATTACTCCCAGAAACACCTGCCATTGCTGTTCTACTGTCTTTCCCACTAGGCTCTGCTTCCAGTCGATTTTCGTCAGTTCCTCCCTCATGCGCCTGTAATTACCTTTATTTAACTGTAAAACCTTTACATTTGATTCTACCTTCTTTCTTTCAAATTGCAGACTGAATTCTACCATATTATGATCACTGCTTCCTAAGTGTTCCCTTACTTTAAGGTCTTTTATCAATTCTGGCTCATTACATAACACTAAGTCCAGAATAGCCTGTTCCCTCGTGGCCTCCATCACAAGCTGTTCCAAAAAGCCATCCTGTAAACATTCAATGAATTCCCTTTCTTTGGCTCCACTGGCAACATTATTTACCCAGTCCACCTGCATATTGAAGTCCCCCATGATCACTGTGACCTTGCCTTTCTGACATGCCCTTTCTATTTCGTGGTGCATTTTGTGCCCCTGGTCCTGACCACTGTCAGGAGGCCTGTACATAACTCCCATTATGGTTTTTTTGCCTTTGTCGTTCCTCAACTCTACCCACACAGACTCCACATTGTCTGACCCTATGTCGTTTAGTGCTATTGATTTAATTTCATTTCTAATTAACAAGGCAACCCCGCCCCCTCTACCCACCTCTCTGTCTTTTCGATAGGTTGTAAATCCCTGGATGTTTAACTGCCAGTCCTAAACCCCCTGCAACCACGTCTCTGTGATGCCTACCACATCATACCTGCCAGTCACAATCTGGGCCACAAACTCATCTACCTTGTTCCGTACACTGCGGGCATTTAAATATAGCACCTTTAATTCCCTATTGACTGTCCCTTTTTGTTTTCTTAGTGTGGTGGACCTTGGTTTACTGAGCCTTTCCATACACTGTGTCATATTTTGTGAGATGGGGACTATCGTAACCTCTCCTGAGCTCTGTCTTTTCGTGATTTTTTGTAATCCTAAGCAGCTACGCTTCCCACTGATTCCTTCACCTCTTGGTTCCCTGACTTTCCCTCCCCCCCCCCCCCCCCCAATCTCTAGTTTAAAGTCCTATTGACCACCCTATTTACTCTTTTCGCCAGAACACTGGTCCCAGCTCGGTTCAGGTGGAGACCATCCCAACGGTATAGGTCCCCCCTGTCCCAAAACTGATAGCATTTGTTCAAATGCTACACTTGAAGCATACTTCCAAACAGCTGTACGTTTTGGATTAATTTTCCTGATCTCCGAAGCTTGACAATGTCGCATTGAATAAAATGTATGGCCTCTGTCCAAAAAGCCTGATAGATTTTCTTCTGTCAGTAATGGCGCTATAGTTTTGCTACCATTTAATACTGTGGCCTGGAGATGTCAAGTTGTGTCCCGCATAATCCAATTGGCTTGCAAGTATATATAATGTTGAAAGATGGGTGTAAATTTGGATTTTTCCGTCTGCGGTTCGGAAGCTGTGATGATGTGATAATACATTGTATTATCGGCATTGTCTTCAAGTAAAGAAACTTGCGCCTGCACTTCATTGTGTAGTCAGCACAGTTGAGGCTCAATACTGTCCTAACACACAGACACGTTAGCGAAAGATTCACCAAGCACAAATACGTTTCAAGGCCCATGCTGTGAGTATTCGATAAATCTAACCCCATGGAATTCTATTGGTTTTGTATAATTCGTGTTTTTCTGTCATTTCCGCCATGCTATGAATTCACATGAACATCCAATCTTTCGCTTCAAAGAAATATTCATAAACTTTGCACCGAAATGCCTGTCTCTATTGCTGAGACATTTATTATTTTGATTATTAAGTGTATTATTCATTTTTGAATAATGTTGGCTTCACTGGCTGGGAAAGCATTGGTTTCCTATCACTAATCGCCATGGAAAAGTGATAGGTAGCGGCCTTCTAGTTGTGCTACAGTCGATTTGGTGTAGGTACACTGACTCAGATTTTGGAAGGGAGTGAACGGATTCTGTCGCAATGACAGTGACGGAAGTGCAATGTATTTTCATGTCATATGGTGAGAAACTTGAAGACGTACATCCAGGTGGCGGTATTCCCATATATCTGCTGCCCTTCTGTTTATGGGAGGTAGACGTCGTGGGTTTGGGATTTACAACATAATGAGCCTACGTGAGTATTTGTAGTGAATCTTAGAGATACTGTATACTGCTTCTACTTGCGTCGATAGTGACCAGAGTGTATGTTTATGGAATGGTTGCGAGTCAAGGGGCTGCTTTGTCTTCGATGTTGCCAAACACTTTGAGTGGTCTTGGAACTGCACTCATCCAGGCCAGTGAGGGGTATTCCGTGAGACTGCTGGAGGACATGCTATTGGAATTCGGGCGATGAGTTATTTTCCACACGTTTCCTCGACTTTTTAAATAACTAATTTACGGGATGTGGGCTTCGTTGCTTAGGTCAGCATTTATTAACCATTCGTGGTTGCCCGACAGAAGGTGGTGGATAATTTCCTTCTTGAACTTGTGAACTAACTGTGCTGTTCAGGAGGAAATTCCAGGTTGTTTCCCCAGTGAGAGTGAAAGAACGGCGATATATTTCCAATGCTGGGAGGTGAATGACATGAGGAGAACTTCCAGGTGGTGGGGTGGCCAGGTATATGCTGCTCTTATCGTTCTCGAAATGCTGTGGTGGGCTGGCATGCAAAGGTGCTCGCTAAAGAACCTTGGAAAGTTACGATAATGCAGCTTATTGATAATACACTCATCTCCCACAGTTCGCCGGTTGTGGAGGATTTGTATGTTTGTGGAACATGGAGCAGTCAAACGGGCCTGGGTCTGAAGGTCGATTCCCGGCTTGGGTCGCAGTATTTGCAGAGTCTGCACGTTCTCTCTGTGTCTGCGTGGGACCCTCCTAGCGCTTCGTTTACTCCCACAACACCCGAATGATGTGCTTGTTTGGAAATTTGGACATTCTGATTTTTACATCTGTGTAGCTGAACAGGGGCCGAAACATGGAAACTTGGGATTTTCCACAGAAACATCATTGCAATGTTAATGTATACCTACTTGTGACAATACAGATTATCATTATGTCTGTTGGAGATGGCCATTGTCTTGCACATTTGTGGTGCAAATGTCGCTTGCCACTTGTCAACGCCAGCCTGGATATTGTCCAGTTCTTGCTGCATTTGTACAGGGCCTGCTTCCTGATCTCAGTAGTCACGAATCATTCTGAACATCGTAAAGGCATCATCAAACAATCTTAATTCTGATCTTAAAATGGAAGTGAGATCATTGATGAAGCAGTTGACGAATGTTGGGCGGAATACACTATCCTGACGAACTCCTGCAGTGATGGCCTTGAGCTGAGATGAATGAGCCATAATCAATGCAACCATCCTTATTTGTGGCAGGTTTGGCTGCTGCCAGCGGTGAGTTCTCCCCTAATTCCCATTGACTCCAATTGAGCTCATGCCTCTTCATGCCATTTTCGATCAAATTATACTTTGATGTCAAGGACATTCATTCACACCTCACATTTAACATTCAACACTTTTGCATTTGTTTGAGCCAAGGCTGCAATGAGATCAGGACCTGAGTGACAGTGGCGAAACCCAAAAGGAGCGTTCATGATCAATATTGCTGAGTATGTGAGTGTCGGCTTGTTAATAATGGCGATTAGAGTGATCGAGTTTAATTAGAGATAGTTTCCTGTATAATGAACAGACTTGGAGAATTTTCAACATTGATGGGAAGCTGTACTGAGAGCCCTTGGATTTGGGTACAGCACATTCTGGACCACAAGTCTACTATTATAGGCTCTTCATTGAATCCCTACAGTGCTGAAGGATGCCACTATACGCATCCAGTATTCGCCTATTTATTAAATCAGCACACTTTTCGGCCCCACTACCCCTTATTCCCGTAACCCGATAATCTTACGTGTACAACAATTTGCCATGGCCAATCTATGGAAAGCATATACATAGTTTGCACCGTAGGGGGAAACCTGAGTTCCCAGATGAATCGCATGCAGACACAGGGCGAACAAACAAACCACACAGCCAATTACACATGGTCGGGATTGAAGACACATCCTTGCTACTGCGAGGAAACAGTGCTAACCCCTGCCGTACCGTGCCTCGCAGTACACACTGCCTTAACAAGGCAGGTACAGTTCAGTATCTGGTCAATGGTAAACCGCAGGATGTCGATAGTCGTGGATTCAGTGATGGGACAACCATTGAATAGCAAGGTGTGATAGATTGATCATATCATACTGGAGATGGCCGTTGCCTGACGATGATGTTTCTTGCCATTTGAGAGCGAATGTCTGAATTTTGTACAGATTTTTGCTGCATTTTCACGTGGGCTGCTTCACTGTCTGAGATATTGCGAATGATGTGGGGTATTATTCAATCATGCCCATTTCTGACCTAACGTTGATGGAAACCGTAATTTATGAAGCATCAGAAAATGCTTGGGCCGAGAACAACACCCTGAGGATCTCTGGTAGTGATCTCACGGGTCTCAGATGATTGAGATCCAACCAGCACTACCACCGTCCTTTGTGCTGGATACATCTCCACCCAGTGGAAAACTGTCCCATAATTCTCATTGACTCCACCTTTATTGGACTCCTTGATTCCTTACACGACCAAATATTTTGCTGATCATTGTACTGATTGTATTGAGTGTATTGAACGCTGTATCGAAGGGGGGCATGGTAGCATAGTGGATAGCACAATTGCTTCACAGCTCCAGGGTCCCAGGTTCGATTCCCGGATTCGATCACTGTCTGTGCGGAGGTTGCACGTTCTCTCTGTGTCTGCGTGGGATTTCGCCTGGTGCTCCGGTTTCCTCTCACAGTCCCAAGGTGTGCAAGTTGGGTGGATTCTCCATGCTGTAGCTGAGTTACCAGGAGAGAGTGGTGGTATGGGCTCAGGTAGGGTGCTCTTTCAATGAGCCAGTGCAGACTTAATGGGCCGAATTGCCTTTTCTGCACTGTAAATTCAATGATACTATGATTGATGGCAAAGGCAGTCACTCTCACATCAAGTATGCGCCCCTCCCTCCCGGTCCCTCCCTTTTCCCCTTTTTTACCGCTCTCCTGTGTACCCCTCTTTTGTCCCTCTTTACCATTTTCCTATCCCCTTTTGCTCTCCCGCCTCTGTTGAGTGACCCCCCCCCCCCCCGCCCCACCTGCCAGGCACCTTCCTCCTGTTGGTGGCACACTGTGGCTCTGTTTTGTTGCTTGTCCCCGGCTCCAGCTCTCCTGTTAATGTGGTGTCGCCCCTCCCAGGAGTCACTGCCTCTCTTCTCCCTTGCTCGGTCACTGTGGTTTGCTCTCTGCTACTCCCCCATTCCATCCTGCACTCCTGTCGCTTGCTTTACCTTCTCCGCTACTCTCGTACCCTGTGCTGTGGCCTGGTCTCCAACCTGAGGTGGCCCCACGGGCAGTGGTTTCCTTTTTGTTCAGTGTGTGCTCGCCGTGATGAGGGTAGGGAAGTGTGGGGGGTGGGGGGGGCTGCCGTTGCCTCACCCCTCCCTCCCCTCCACTGGCATGTTGTTGCACCTTGCAGGGGCCCCATATTTCTACCCCAGCTGTTGGTTTTACAGCCCGTGTTTCTCGGCAAACGGGTTTGCTTGGGCTGGACGATTAAGAAGTACCCTATTGCTTGGTGAGTGACCCAGAGTTTCCCTGGGTACAGCATACCAAAACGCTGGTCGTTCTTGTGAAGACCTACTTTCGCACTATTGAATTCGGCCCGTCTCCTGGAGAGGTCTTCCCCATTGTCCTCGTAAACTCTAAAGAAATGTCCTTTCCCTTGTAGGCTCTGCATGCCTGGCCCACTGTAATATTGTGTCCTTGTCTTGGCACCGGTGTAGTTTCGCTATAATTGCGCTCGAGTGGTCGCCTGCCTTGGGATTTGGGCACAGTGACCGTTGTGCTCTGTCCATTTCTCGTGGTTTGGGGAACATTTTCCTCCCCACTAAGTTGTCCAGCACCTCGGCCATGTGAGCCAAGTGGTATCTACCCTCGATCCCCTCTGGTATACCCGCTATCCTAACATTTTATCTTCTCGAACGGGTTTCTAGAGCGTCCACTCTGACCTTCAGGCTCCCTTGTGTTGTGCTGAGCCTCAGCACCAACTTCCCAAGGGCCGTGATCCGGTCGTTTATGTCGGTTGCAGCTTTTTCCAGCTTATTATTGGTTGCCTCAAGGGCTTCCAGTTTCTGCTCTTGGGCTTCCAGTTTCTCCTCTGCTCTATCCAGGGTGAACTGTTCCTCCGCCAGCGTCATGGGATTTGCTTTCTGCTCTGAACTCTATGTCTGCTCTGCTCTCTGCTTTGTTTTCCTGCCGATATTCCTCAGCGCCTCGGCAAAGGCTGCCTTCCAGTTGCAGTTCCCCTCTGGCCTCGTGAGAAAATGCTCATATCTGTCCAGTCCTTTTTGTTGCGGCGAACTTTTCGTTCAACCGCTGTGTGCGCTGATTAACTCGTCAGAGCAGGCTCGCCCATTGCCCCATCTGATTGTTGTGCCCTTTCACTCTCTGTTCTGGCTCTCTTCTGGAATTTTTATCTCGCCCTCGCGCTATTTCCCCTCCCTTCTCTCCTTTAACAATTAAAAAAAAACACTTTTCAAGTAAATTTGTTTCTTTGATGTGAAAACAATTATTTCCCTTTAAAATCTTTTGTTACTTCCTTTTTTGAAAAGGGGGAAGTTATTTTCCCCTCACTCACCCAGGGTCGAGAGAGAGAGAGGCGTCTGGTCGGGCCCGGAGTCTCACTTTGTTCCGTCGCTTGTCTCGTTGTAGTCGTTGCCGGAGCGCGACTGGACGGGAGGGAGGTTCGTTTCCTACTGCTGCCTCCGTCCCGGCTTTGGTGCGGGCAGCTGCTCGTTCTCCCCCGCGCTCTGCTGCCGTGCGTGGGTGGGTTCGTCAGCCGTTCCTGCTGGCACGGTCCCCGCTCGGTCCCTCTTTGGCGCCACTTCACTTCTGCCGCCCACGCTCTGCTGTGCGGGGCGGCGGTGTGGTCGGTCAGACTCGCAGGCTTCCGCTCTTCGTCGGCAGCTCTGTTCGGTGACGCCACTCTCCATGGCCGCGTTTGAGTCTCCGGTTACGGTTCCTCCCGCAACTTCTTATTCTTCGGTTCCTCTCGCACACTTTATTTTTCCCTCCAAAGGCCTCAGCTTGCCGCCGGTCCGCTGACTTGTAGTTTTTGTTTTCCATGCTCGTACCTTCGGATGAGCGCTGCGTGGTTTTTTTTATTTTATTTTATGTGCACACAAAGAAAACACAAGAGAAAAAAAGAGTCCAGGACTAAACAAATAAAAGAAAACCCTGAAAGTTCAGTGCTCGAGCGGGAAGTGCCCAGTGCACGTCTTCCTGTTGAGCATAAGTTGTGTTCGGGGAACGTTGAAACTGGGTGAATGTGCACAGCCGATATTCACGAAATCAGCCATGTCGATTCCTGTCCTCATTGACTTTGCAGTCAGCCTCACAATGAAATCGTCGTGAGGATAACAACGTTTTTTGTTTGGAGGAGGGTAATAATTGAAAATCAACACAAATACATGTAAGCCAGGCGTCATGAGAAAAAAAATAATGTCAGTAAACAAAATAGGGTACGGAAAGTAAATTTAGCCTGATGGAGATAAGTACATTATATTCTAATAAAGAGGCAGTAAACACGGAGCTAAGGCTAGTAATAAATGGAGAGCTTGTCGCCGTGATATGCTTCACATGCTGTAAATCAGAGATGCTTCAGGTGTCGACAGGTGACAATGTGTGCAGGAAGTGGGTCATGATGCTGCTACTAGTTAGCTGCATTTCGGAGCTGGAGCGGTGGGTGGATTCACTGTGGAGCATCCGCAATGCTGAGCCGTCCCTGCGTAGCAAATTCAGTGAGGTGGTCAAAAAGCAAGTATAAATTAGAAGGGCACAAAGTGCGAACAGGCAGGAAGGCAGAGTAGATGAAGGCAAGTAGTCCAGGACTCTTCTTGTGAGATTCAACTTTATAAGTTGAACTTTATAATATAACTTTATAAGTTCAACTTTATAATAAATTGGCCTATATGAAGATGAGGCGTGAAGTTTCAGTTGGGGCGCTTGATATTTACAAGGAAGCGAGGAAGGATCTAAAGAGAGAGCTGAGACGAGCAAGGAGGGGACATGAGAAGTCTTTGGCAGGTAGGATCAAGGAAAACCCAAAAGCTTTCTATAGGTATGTCAGGAATAAAAGAATGACTAGGGTAAGAGTAGGGCCAGTCAAGGACAGTGGTGGGAAGTTGTGTGTGGAGGCTGAGGAGATAAGCGAGATACTAAATGAATACTTTTCGTCAGTATTCACTCAAGAAAAAGATAATATTGTGGAGGAGAATGTTGAGACCCAGGCTATTAGAATAGATGGCATTGAGGTGCGTAGGGAAGAAGTGTTGGCAATTCTGGACAAGGTGAAAATAGATAAGTCCCCGGGGCCGGATGGGATTTATCCTAGGATTCTCTGGGAAGCCAGGGAAGAGATTGCTGAGCCTTTGGCTTTGATTTTTAGGTCATCATTGGCTACAGGAATAGTGCCAGAGGACTGGAGGATAGCAAATGTGGTCCCTTTGTTCAAGAAGGGGAGTAGTGATAACCCCGGTAACTATAGGCCGGTGAGCCTAACGTCTGTGGTGGGTAAAGTCTTGGAGAGGATTATAAAAGATACGATTTATAATCATCTAGATAGGAATAATATGATTAGGGACAGTCAGCATGGTTTTGTGAAGGGTAGGTCATGCCTCACAAACCTTATCGAGTTCTTTGAGAAGGTGACTGAACAGGTAGACGAGGGTAGAGCAGTTGATGTGGTGTATATGGATTTCAGTAAAGCGTTTGATAAGGTTCCCCACGGTCGTCTATTGCAGAAAATACGGAGGCTGGGGATTGAGGGTGATTTAGAGATGTGGATCAGAAATTGGCTAGTTGAAAGAAGACAGAGAGTGGTAGTTGATGGGAAATGTTCAGAATGGAGTTCAGTTACGAGTGGCGTACCACAAGGATCTGTTCTGGGGCCGTTGCTGTTTGTCATTTTTATAAATGACCTAGAGGAGGGCGCAGAAGGATGGGTGAGTAAATTTGCAGACGACACTAAAGTCGGTGGAGTTGTAGACAGTGCGGAAGGATGTTGCAGGTTACAGAGGGACATAGATAAGCTGCAGAGCTGGGCTGAGAGGTGGCAAATGGAGTTTAATGTGGAGAAGTGTGAGGTGATTCACTTTGGAAAGAATAACAGAAATGCGGAATATTTGGCTAATGGTAAAATTCTTGGTAGTGTGGATGAGCAGAGGGATCTCGGTGTCCATGTACATAGATCCCTGAAAGTTGCCACCCAGGTTGATAGGGTTGTGAAGAAGGCCTCTGGTGTGTTGGCCTTTATTGGTAGAGGGATTGAGTTCCAGAGCCATGAGGTCATGTTGCAGTTGTACAAAACTCTAGTACGGCCGCATTTGGAGTATTGCGTACAGTTCTGGTCGCCTCATTATAGGAAGGACGTGGAAGCTTTGGAACGGGTGCAGAGGAGATTTACCAGGATGTTGCCTGGTATGGAGGGAAAATCTTATGAGGAAAGGCTGATGGACTTGAGGTTGTTTTCGTTAGAGAGAAGAAGGTTAAGAGGTGACTTAATAGAGGCATACAAAATGGTCAGAGGGTTAGATAGGGTGGACAGCGAGAGCCTTCTCCCGCGGATGGAGGTGGCTAGCACGAGGGGACATAGCCTTAAATTGAGGGGTAATAGATATAGGACAGAGGTCAGAGGTGGGTTTTTTACGCAAAGAGTGGTGAGGCCGTGGAATGCCCTACCTGCAACAGTAGTGAACATGCCAACATTGAGGGCATTTAAAAATTTATTGGATAAGCATATGGATGATAAGGGCATAGTGTGGGTTAGATGGCCTTTAGATTTTTTCCATGTCGGTGCAACATCGAGGGCCGAAGGGCCTGTACTGCGCTGTATCGTTCTATGTTCTATGTTCTATAAATATAAGGTTTTGCATCCTGCTGGGGAAGAGAGCGTGTTGGGTAAAGCAGCGGAAGCCACATTCATGGCACAATGGATAATTCTGATGCGCAATACGGGAAGAGAAAGAATGTGTGAGCTATAGTAGCAGTTGATACAATTGTCAGGGGAAGAAATAGTCCCTTCTGTGCCCACAGCAGAGACTGCAGGATAGTATGTTGCCTCCCTGCTGGAAGCGGCAGGGGTACCACAGAACAGCTGCAGGTACTACTGAGTGCAAGAAAAACAGACACATAGTCTGTTAAATATTGATACCACTAATATTAGGCGAAAAATGGATGAGATCCTGACAGCAGGCAGATCGCAACGGGACCCATAAGGTTGCAATCGCTTGATTACTTCCACTGCCACGTGCTCTTGAGTATGAAATAAGTCGTTCGTCGAGATGACTGGACAGATCGTGCAGGATGGAGGGCTTTAGATTTCTTGAACCATAGATCCGTTTTGTGAATTGTGGGACCTGAACAAGTCGGACGGGCTGCAATTGAAACGACATGTGGCTAGACTCCTTTCAGGAAGGTTTCCTAGTGTTGTTGGGGCGTGTTAACTTGTCAAGGGGCTGAGATCCTGAGAGATGGTGCAGAAGTAATATATGCACAGCTAAAATTAGAGGAAACATCAGGTGAGTCAGGAACGCACAGAACGTCTCAACCAGTTAAGTCACCAATGATTTCAGAAGATTCGTTTTTTTTGGTTTAGCGAGATGCCTGATAAACACAGCAGATTAATTGAAGGCACAAATAAAATATGCGGTATTTATGTTCTTCAGATATGGTTGAGAGAAGGGCAGATTAAGTCAGATCAATCTTCCAATATTCAGAAACTTCTGTCCAGAAAGGGAAGGATGTAAAATAGGAGGGAGTGTTGCAATTCTTATCATGGAATCAGTTACAGTAATAAGGATGATTGACATCTTAGAACAGTGTTTTTTTGAAACTTTTTTCCCGGGACCTACTTTTACCAACAGCGGACCTTCGGACCCATGCTGGCCGATGTTTATGAGACATGCCAGCTGACGTTACCGACACAGGTCGGCCGATTCGTGACATACCAATATTGTTAACCTTTAATTTGGAAGATGGGCCTGCTTGGTCCTCGCGATATCTCTGGCTTCGTCGTTCAATTATACATTTCGGCTAAGCAATGCAGCTATTAATTTAAGATATTTCTGCATACTTTGAAAATATGTTTGTCGTCGTGCTCACCATGCTCAGTCTTCCATGCCTTTGAAGATTTAAGTGTTTTCAGCTTCATTTCTCTGCACTTCCCTCCACATATCACACATGGGATTTGCATGCTGGTTTGCACTGACACAATTACCGCCATGCCTCAAAAATCATCTTTACACTGCTTTGTTCCTGAATTCAGTTTCTTCTTAATTGTTTGTTCACCAGAGGCCGTTGAGGACGGGATCCGGCTCACACCAGCACTGCCTTGCGCTACTGTAGTCTCTCCTGTGAAGCTCTCTCCAGCAGATTCAGTTGTGCGATTCTGTTCTCATTGAATCTCTGGAGCACTGTAACGTATTACAAAATGACTCTCTTCAGTTCTTCACACCGTTCTGCTTCCTGTAATCGACAAAATTGAGTAATCTCACCTCTGTGATGTGCCCAAATCATTTGCGTGTCTGGTGCATGATCTCTCTACCGCTGCAGCTGGCGGAAAGTGTAATCGTTCACATTTAAAGACTGCATTGACACTTTATTTCTAATATCCTATTTTCCCAAATGTATAACCTTTTACTGCTAAAAGTTAAATTATCTTCAGCTGGACATGTGCAGCCTTACTTTCAGACACAAACTTTATTTTTAATGTATTACAATTCCTTTGGAAATGTAACCACTTACCGTAGATCCATAGAATTGTAGAATTTACAATGCAGAAGGACGCCATTCGGCCCATTGGTGCAGAGCCTGCACCAGCCATTGGAAAGAATATCTTACTCAAGCACACAGATCGTCCACCTAATCCACTAAACACACTGACCCCCATTAACCTTTTTTGGACTCTATGGGCAATTACACATTGCCAGAACACCTAATCCGTACATTTATGGGGCGGAAATCAGAGCACCCTGAGGAAACCCACGGACACACGGGGAGAACGTGCAGACTCCACATAAACTGTGTCCTACGCCGGGAATCGAACCGGAGACACTGGAGCTTTTGCAGTTGGGAATTCCTGCCGCGATCGTTAACGCCACAATTGATCGCTCCATGACCCTCTCGACACCCACCCGCGACCCACCTGCAGGTCGCGACGCTGAGTTTGAAAACTACTGTCTTCGAAGGTTGTCCAAATAAGGCCACATCGGTCGAACAGAAATGCCAAAACGAGTAATAACATTGATGGGAATGTGCTATAGTTCCAACCGGATAGACAGTCATAGGAAATCAGATGTGAAGGTACATGTCAGATAAGTATAAATGCGATAGAGTAGTGATAGTGCAAAATTTGAAAGATACAATTATTAAATGGCGAAACAAATCTTGAAAGGTTTAGATGAAGGGAAACTCGTAAAATGCATCCAGAGGAAAGTTTAATGCCACGACATTGAAGGACCTACAAGAGATCATGGACTTACTTTTCATTAAAGTAGTTGGGCAGCTGAATGGAGTATTAATGGCGGAACATTTTGAGCACAGCGATCATAAGTGAATTCGATTCAAGATTGGTATGGGAAACGACAAAAATGGGGCCTGAGGTAAAGTTCTATTGTCGTTATATCAAATATGACTTCGCCAGAATGAACTGGCAGCGGGAACTTATCGGTAAATCTCTGACAGAACAGCAGGATACGTTCAGAAAGGAAATATGGAGAGTGCAAGACCAACATGTTCTTATCTACAAAAATGTACCGGCCAACAAACGCAGGGAATATTGGATAAACGGTGATATGCAGCACTTAGTAAGAGATAAATGAATGTTTCTGGCAGATGTGAAAAGCACAAAACAGCCGAACACCGAGCTGCGAATAGAATATGTGAATCTGCACGTATAAAGGAACTTATGAAAGCAAATAGGAGATACATTGGGCTCCTCGCGGATAAAACAATGTAAATATTACGTTTTTCTACAAGTACATTAAGGGCAATAGTATAACTGGGGACAGTGTAGGGCGCCATAAAAACTACTAGATGCTAGATGGGGACTCTTCTTCTGAGGTAGTATGGGCTGAGGTTAAAAACAGGAAAGGAGAGGTCACCCTGTTGGGAGTTTTCTATAGGCCACCTAATAGTTCTAGGGATGTAGAGGAAATGATGGCGAAGATGATTCTGGAAAAGAGCGAAAGTAACAGGGTAGTTGTTATGGGAGACTTTAACTTTCCAAATATTGACTGGAAAAGATATAGTTCGAGTACATTAGATGGGTCGTTCTTTGTACAATGTGTGCAGGAGGGTTTCCTGACACAATATGTTGACAGGCCAACAAGAGGCGAGGCCACATTGGATTTGGTTTTGGGTAATGAACCAGGCCAGGTGTTAGATCTGGAGGTAGGTGAGCACTTTGGAAACAGTGATCACAATTCGGTGACCTTTACGTTAGTGATGGAAAGGGATAAGTATACCCCGCAGGGCAAGAGTTATAGCTGGAGGAAGGGCAATTATGATGCCATTAGACATGACTTAGGATGTGTTGGTTGGAGAAGTAGGCTGCAAGGGTTGGGCACACTGGATATGTGGAGCTTGTTCAAGGAACAGCTATTGCATGTTCTTGATAAGTACTTACCAGTCAGGCAGGGAGGAAGGGGTCGAGCGAGGGAACCGTGGTTTACCAAAGAAGTGGAATCTCTTGTTAAGAGGAAGAAGGAGGCCTATGTGAAGATGAGGCATGAAGTTTCAGTTGGGGCGCTTGATAGTTACAAGGAAGCGAGGAAGGATCTAAAGAGAGAGCTGAGACGAGCAAGGAGTGGACATGAGAAGTCTTTGGCAGGTAGGATCAAGGAAAACCCAAAAGCTTTCTATAGGTATGTCAGGAATAAAAGAATGACTAGGGTAAGCGTAGGGCCAGTCAAGGACAGTGGTGGAAAGTTGTGTGTGGAGGCTGAGGAGATAAGCGAGATACTGAATGAATACACTTCGTCAGTATTCACTCAAGAAAAAGATAATATTGTGGAGGAGAATGCTGAGACCCAGGCTATTAGAATAGATGGCATTGAGGTGCGTAGAGAAGAAGTGTTGGCAATTCTGGACAAGGTGAAAATAGATACGTCCCCGGGGCCGGATGGGATTTATCCTAGGATTCTCTGGGAAGCCAGGGAAGAGATTGCTGAGCCTTTGGCTTTGATTTTTAGGTAATCATTGGCTACAGGAATAGTGCCAGAGGACTGGAGGATAGCAAATGTGGTCCCTTTGTTCAAGAAGGGGAGTAGAGATAACCCCGGTAACTATAGGCCGGTGAGCCTAACGTCTGTGGTGGGTAAGGTCTTGGAGAGGATTATAAAAGATACGATTTATAATCATCTAGATAGGAATAATATGATTAGGGATAGTCAGCATGGTTTTGTGAAGGGTAGGTCATGCCTCACAAACCTTATCGAGTTCTTTGACAAGGTGACTGAACAGGTAGACGACGGTAGAGCAGTTGATGTGGTGTATATGGATTTCAGTAAAGTGTTTGATAAGGTTCCCCACGGTCGGCTATTGCAGAAAATACGG
Organism: Scyliorhinus canicula; assembly: GCF_902713615.1. Classification (NCBI taxonomy): domain Eukaryota; kingdom Metazoa; phylum Chordata; class Chondrichthyes; order Carcharhiniformes; family Scyliorhinidae; genus Scyliorhinus; species Scyliorhinus canicula. The sequence goes on along the minus strand of NC_052157.1, from coordinate 86,093,768 downwards.
AGGCTGGGGATTGAGGGTGATTTAGAGATGTGGATCAGAAATTGGCTAGTTGAAAGAAGACAGAGAGTGGTAGTTGATGGGAAATGTTCAGAATGGAGTTCAGTTACGAGTGGCGTACCACAAGGATCTTTTCTGGGGCCGTTGCTGTTTGTCATTTTTATAAATGACCTAGAGGAGGGCGCAGAAGGATGGGTGAGTAAATTTGCAGACGACACTAAAGTCGGTGGAGTTGTAGACAGTGCGGAAGGATGTTGCAGGTTACAGAGGGACATAGATAAGCTGCAGACCTGGGCTGAGAGGTGGCAAATGGAGTTTAATGTGGAGAAGTGTGAGGTGATTCACTTTGGAAAGAATAACAGGAATGCGGAATATTTGGCTGATGGTAAAATTCTTGGTAGTGTGGATGAGCAGAGGGATCTCGGTGTCCATGTACATAGATCCCTGAAAGTTGCCAACCAGGTTGATAGGGTTGTGAAGAAGGCCTATGGTGTGTTGGCCTTTATTGGTAGAGGGATTGAGTTCCGGAGCCATGAGGTCATGTTGCAGTTGTACAAAACTCTGGTACGGCCGCATTTGGAGTATTGCGTACAGTTCTGGTCGCCTCATTATAGGAAGGACGTGGAAGCTTTGGAACGGGTGCAGAGGAGATTTACCAGGATGTTGCCTGGTATGGAGGGAAAATCTGATGAGGAAAGGCTGATGGACTTGAGGTTGTTTTCGTTAGAGAGAAGAAGGTTAAGAGGTGACTTAATAGAGGCATACAAAATGATCAGGGGGTTAGATAGGGTGGACAGCGAGAGCCTTCTCCCGCCGATGGAGGTGGCTAGCACGAGGGGACATAGCCTTAAATTGAGGGGTAATAGATATAGGACAGAGGTCAGAGGTGGGTTTTTTACGCAAAGAGTGGTGAGGCCGTGGAATGCCCTACCTGCAACAGTAGTGAACTCGCCAACATTGAGGGCATTTAAAAATTTATTGGATAAGCATATGGATGATAAGGGCATAGTGTAGGTTAGATGGCCTTTAGTTTTTTTTCCATGTCGGTGCAACATCGAGGGCCGAAGGGCCTTTACTGCGCTGTATCGTTCTATGTTCTATGTTCTACGGTGGGAGGATTTTGGCAGGGTTCTAATTGAATACTTTGTGTAGGTATTCACTCAAGAGGCGCAAAGTGTGTTAAATAAATCAGGGAGAAAGATATAAATAAAAATAAGGGCATTGACAAAGACAGACAAGGAAGTATGAGGGGTCTGGAAATCTTAAGGATGGACATGTCTCCAGTTCCGCATGAAATGTGTCTCCATCTACTGAGTGAGGTAAGGAAGAAATATCAGGGGCACTGGCTATCGATTTTTGAAGAAGTGACCAGGTGTGCAGATGAGGGAAAAGCAATTGACATACTCTACCCTGTCTTCAGCATGGTATTGATGACGTCCCACCTGGGGACCGGGTGTGAAATTAGAGCCCACGGTTTCCAAATAACTTCCGAAAATTTAATCCCGAATTGACTAAGATGCAAGAGCCAGAGTATGATGGTCGAGGGGTGTTTTTTTGTGTGGAAGCCTGTGCCCAGTGGCTTCGTACATGGATGAATGTTAGGGCACTTCCTGTTAATACTTGATGCAAATTATTTTGAGATGAATGTAGGACGGGTGTAAGTAAGTCTGCGGATGATGTGAGACTTGGTGGGGTGTTAAATAGTAAGAAGGACAGTCTTAGATCGCAGCAGGATAGAGATGTGGTCGTCAGGGGAGTTGAAAAATGAAATTGAATCCTGATAAGTGTGAGCTGTGCACTTGGCCAAGACAAACACATGTGAATTCGTGATGAACGGCAGGACCCTCGGAAGCACTTCTCATCAGAGGAATCATTTTGTGCATGTTCACTGCGTCGTGAGCCGTTCTCCAACCGATCACATATCCAGATTTTTGCATCAGGATACGAATCATTCCGCCCACGATTCACAGTCTTTCCATTACGTTCATTATTTATTTATTTTTAAAAAATATATATTTAGAGCACCCAATTCAGTTTTTCCAAGTAAGGGACAATTAAACGTAGCCAATCCGCGGACCATGCACAATTTTAGATTGTGTGGGCGATACCCACGCAAACATAGGATGAATGTGCAAACTCCATACAGGCAATGTCCCAGAGCTGGAATCGAATGCGGCACATCAGCACCCTGAACAGCAGTGTTACCCATTGCGCCATGATGCTGCCACAGTGATCATTATCTTGAATCTTGCTGCCGTCTCTCATGTTTCACCAATTCACGCAGATGAAACTATTCGGAGCCAAATTAGGTGGGTTGATGAAAGTTACAAAAAGTCTGAAAAAGTTGATGTTACTTCCGTTGATCGAGTTTGACACATTGTCCGATTCTGAATGGATACTTAAAACAACCACACAATTCCAAGCTGTGAGATGGATCACGGTTTTCCAATAAGTTGCCAAAACCTCTGTCAAGTGTTTTCCGAATTTCCCATAGAAGCACAGTTTTGAATTGTTATCGGCTGTTGCTGAACTCAGTTCATTGTTCATAAATTGTCCATTGTGCCTGAGAATCACCGAGAATAGCTCACTTAATATGCGCATCTCATTAGTGACAATGCTGTCTGGTTTCTTTGAGGCTAGAATACACGGGGATTCTGCAAACTGCTTGTCACTTTGCAACTGTCCATTTTTTCCTGTAACCTTTGCGTTCTTCCATTTTGTGTGAGGAAGTGGCCAACCCAGGTGGCTACAGGGCTGAAACTCACACTTCACATCTCGAGGTTACGTCTATTGTGCATGATTAAAACCAAATCTGGAGTGAAATAAAGAGCTGCATAACTTCGGCTGAAATCAAAATTGGAATTAATGAACAGTTTATTGCTAAGTCCTGCTTCGTGATACTATTTATGGCCACTCCCAACACATTACTGAGTGTAGAGTAAGAGAGCAGTGTGTGGTCCTGTTGCATTTGTCCTGCTTTCCGTGTTCAGGCTTTATCTGACAATTCTCCGTATTTCTATTTACATTCTCACGAATTTTTTTCTTTAGTGCCCTTCATTTGATGCGGGAGCACACTTAGGCACACATAAGAACATATATTCATATTACACAGTTAAGAAGCTGAGAAGCAAACACAGGTACATAATGGGTATGGAACCGACTTCCAACATGGAACAGGATAATTTATATACATTCTCATGGTGACCTGCGTCACCAAATGGAGATTCGGCGCCCTTCCGTTCATGAAATTACGTCGAGATTAGAGATTCAGGACAGTTTTGTCAGTAGTGAGTTATTTAAATTGAAGTTTAGAATAGTAACGATTGACCAGCTTCAAGTATGGAAGCTGTGAAGAACACATCCGGGAAATGCAATGTACAAGTGTATTTTGCATGTGATTAATGCGTATTTTGGTAGATTATAACCAGACATGAAAATGACACTTTTTTCGGGAGGAGACGACAACCTTCAAATAGAAACGCAAAAAAACATTGTAGTTTTTGTATGCGTGGTCCAACGGACTGAATCGATCAGAGCAACAACAGTTGCTCCTATTTTCAATTTCCAGATATTAATAAATGAAAACAAGAAATGTCTAAAATGTGTCAAAATACACCTCAGCATGAAACGTTGCTTTCCAGCAAGTGAAGCTGCTGCATTGGAGCCGGAACAAAATAACGTTAGGAACTGAGAATGTTTTCCATGAAATGGCGCGAATCAACATTCCTGTGAAAAAAACAACGTTGCACAACACGACTGAAAATCTCGAGTACACAATGCCAACACTGAAATAAAGGTGTCGTTTCCTTGTGTGTGCGTGAAATTCAGAGAGACTGGAAGATGTTGACGAATGTTCTTTATTGCATTTAAATTAAAAGTTTAACTGAAGATTGGCGGGCAGCATTAGTTCGAAACTGCCTAGTTCAGGATTTTTCTTGTGGCGAAACCCACATCGTTTTACCTGGGACTAATTTTGTCCCAGGTGGCACCGGTGCGTGCTCCTGAATAGAAGCGGACTTCGACAGATGTGGCGCCAGATTTCCTGACGTGAAAGTTCACAAATTCTGCATTGGCGTCAATACTTAGCCTTGGCAACAGAGAATCCCATCCCATGGTTTTCCGCCGCTTTACAATGTGATTTGCCAGTGAAGTCAACCAGCATCGCCGGAAAACACACTAACTGGGGTGTACATTAAGACTGCATGAGTATTTCGGACAATATTGGAATAGTCCGCGTAGCTCATCTGGCAAATAATCTGGATTTATTTTCCAGTGTCTTTATTTAATGAGTTCAGAATACATGGGTGCAAATGTAAAGAGTTCGATTGATATTTCTTTTGCACCATGTTTTGGAAAATTCGTCGGGTTCTTTCTGAGCCCTGGTTACAGTTTAGTTTTGAATGTAGATTTGCTGAATTGTTGCACTCCGTTTATTGATCTTCACAACATAGAAGTTGGGGATACTGTTCACACCTCTCCTCTTATGAACAACAGATCTTACGAAGGCCAAAGATGGTAGGAAAGCAATAAATTATTGTATATAGCTGCTGAAATTCAGAGAGAATGAACAATTGTAGCGAATGATTTTTGTTCAAAGAAAAAACAACAATCTTCTTAAATCCTAAAACTAATAGCACCACCTGGCTTGAAGATTTGTCAAATTTTTTTGATGTCCCGTCTTGAAGGTACATGGGCTTGCGTTGGTGATTAATCGATATACACAGTAAAATGATAAGCGAGCAAACATATTCAGTGGCCTGTATTAATTTCACACAGAATGCATAAAGGACAAAGAAGGTATGAGCGCAATATACATGTTGTTTCATTACATATGCTACAAAACTGATATATAACCGAGCAGAAAAGGACACGAGTCGACACAGTCGGTACATAGGCCTTTAATGTGAGGGAATAAAATAGTGAAAACTTTTAATTTGCACTCACCGAAAGACGAGGATTGGGAGACAGAAAGGCCCTCCTGGGTCAAAGGGGAAATATCAGCAGTGTGCTCGAACATGAGAGCCACGGGCATACGTTCTTCATTATTTATACACGGGGAAACATCAAGCTTAGACAGCATATGAATCCCGAAATTTCGAATTAGAACCATGCCTGACAACATATGTATAAGTGCAGTTTGATAATGGAACAACCGTAACGTGTATGGAATTCATATATACATTGAAGACAGATAAAGCCATCAAAACAAAATCTTTCAACATTCTTCAGCGTCCATGGCGTACGTGGCTATCAAACGTTTAAACATAGCCTCATTGCAAGGGATCATTCAATTATCGTGAAATTGAAAATCAAATTGTTGATCCATTTGAGAGTCATTTAAACATGACGAAATACATAGAACCAATCGAAGAAAAAGATTTAACAGTCAATCGATGCTGCTGTGGTGGCCTTTCTTACTCGTTTGCAACATGCAGCCATAGAAATGATGTTGAAAATGCCTAGCCCAGATTGTGTTAGGTTGTTATATATTATCTCATCTTTTGAAACCGTGGAATGTTATTCCGCCGATGCTGACCTCTGAAAAGTTAAACCTCTTAAAACATCTGCACGTTCTTGTCGCAATTCCACACTCATCATGCTAAAATATAATCCCTGGAAACAAACATATGGCATTCTCTCGGTTGAGGCTGACAGTTTGCTTCACTCCCTAATAACGCATAGGAATTATTCAAAATTATCATCCATATCGTTGAGGAATAACATTCAATTTATACAAATTTATTCCGGAACTGTAAGCTGTAATAAATTATTTCGGCACTTCGCGCAAGATGAAAAGCGTTTTTGAGTGAGAAAGTTATGAAACGGTTCACATATGGGAGTGTAATTTACGGATGTGAATAGAGAATGTCTTCAGAAACTTCTTCGCAGTCAGTTTGTCGACTAGTTTATTTCGTACTCGTCGAATCCAGATGTACAAAATGATTTCTCAGAATAAATAAAAGATGATGGTTTTCCATCAGTATATCTGCATGCTACACATACATAATTGACTTGGCAGGAAAGGGGATGTAACATAGAGCATAGAACAGTACAGGCCCTTCGGCCCTCGATGTTGTGCCGAGCGATGATCACCCTACTCAAACCCACGTATCCACCATATACCCGTAACCCAACAGCCCCCCTTAACATTACTTTTTAGGACACTACGGGCAATTTAGTACGGCCAATCCACCTAACCCGTACATCTTTGGACTGTGGGAGGAAACCGGAGCACCCCGAGGAAACCCACGCACACACGTGCAGACTCCACACAGACAGTGACCCAGCCGAGAATCGAACCTGGGACTCTGGAGCTGTGAAGCATTTATGCTTACCACCATGCTACCGTGCTGCCCAGTGCGATTTTGAAAAGATTTGTGCCATGTTTTTACTGTTTTATTGCACATATCTCTTGGAAAGGTCAAAGATGGTATGAAGCTAATACATCGTTTGATTTATTGTTTCTAAATATAATTAGGAGGGAAAGAACGAGCGTGCCCAGTGTTACTTAGAAAACGGAAACGAAAAACAAAGATTTGTGGAATATTTTATTTGTAAACAGCAGAGTCCATGATACGTCAACGTATAACTGGAAGAATGCGGTCTTTTTCATGCCGGTCGCTGCTGTATTATTATGTTCATTCACTATGTTACATTCACGCGAAGCCCGGTCAAACACCTGAAAGACATGAATATATATATAATCTGACCAAACCGAAAGATGAGTATAGCGAGACAGAAAGTCGCAAACCCAAAGAGGCTTGATTGCTCCATTTGTAGGCAGAGATGGAAACTCACAGGTATCCGGAGGTGCAGATGGTAGCGGCAGATAATTGTGATACACAGAAGACTGGAAAAGTCCAAAAAGTACGGATTTCTGCCTTATTTTGCGTCTATGACGCATACAGCCATCAATGATATGATCTTCAAAGGTCTTGTTTATTTCGGCATCACAGGATCACGGCTTTTGAAACAAAATAATGTACCAAGTATTCCTAATGCAATGAAAATGCCAAAGAAAAATGACTTTTTCGTCTTACTGCGACCGTTTAAGTAATTTGATCAATTCAAAATTAAATCATGCAAAGTCTTTGCGACAGGCTATTTTTATATTCGCGCCCTGTGACTTAAAAACCAGTCATGTGCATTCAGATCTTTATAAATCTAAACTTTTCAAATAATATATGTCACCTTGTTGGGCTCTGTTCTTCTTACCACATTGGACATTGTAAATATTGTTCACAAGTCTGCTGTTGCGTCTCACAGATTTTAAAAAGTGCAACGATGGTAAGGAAATAACAGCAGTTTATTGCCGCACGGCGTGTAATTCCGAGTAGCTGAACGTGTGTCGCAAGCGTTCTTTGTTAACTGCTTTAAAATGGCAGCACAGTCGGTTAACCCTGCTGCCTCACAGCGTCGATGTCCCGGTATGCTCCCAGCTCTGCTCTGTGTGGAGTTTGTAAATTCTCCTTGTATTTGCATGGGTTTCGCCCCCACAACCCAAATATGTGCCAGGTAGGTGGAATGAACACGCTAAATTTCTACCAAAGTGGGAAAATAAGGAATTGGGTGCACTAAATTTTTTTTTTTTTAAACTTCGTCAAAAAGTGGCTCTGTGTTCGGCAGCCGTTACAAATATCATGAGCTGTTTATATCAGTCACGGCGACACATGCACAGCTTTAGACGCCCAAAAGTGTCTCGCTAAATGGAAAACGTGCCATGCTGTCCACAGATGTTGAAGCAGGTACAGTTGGAGTGACAATCCTGAACAGATATCCAATTGGTGGACACAGTGAAGTGAGCTACAGGCCAGCGGAGATGAAGTTGAACACTCAGGGCATCCACGAGCACGGACTAGTAGAATTGATGAACACAGGATGATGGTATGCATATTTGAATATCTTCAGCTTGAATGGCGCATTCGTGATATATTTGTTGGAATAGCGCAATGCTAGGATATACACAGGACCATGAAATGAAATGCATTAAAAATCGCCCTTTTTGAATTTTGTTGGCTTCTATTAAGAAAAATGTGTACTGAAAATGTAACGACAGTTAAGCAGTTCGGCGGAAATGGATTTTGATAATTATATACCTTTGCACTGATAGCGAAGTCAGAATTTGCATTTGTTCAAATGCTACACTTGAAGCATACTTCCAAACAACTGTACGTTTTGGATCAATTTTCCTGATCTCCGAAGCTTGACAATGTCGCATTGAATAAAATGTATGGCCTCTGTCCAAATAGCCTGATAGATTTTCTTCTGTCAGTAATGGCGCTATAGTTTTGCTACCATTTAATACTGTGGCCTGAAGATGTCAAGTTGCGTCCCGCATAATCCAATTGGCTTGCAAGTATATATAACGTTGAAAGATGGGTGTAAATTTGGGTTTTTCCGTCTGCGGTTCGGAAGCTGTGATGAAATATACATTGTATTATCGGCATTGTCTTAAAGTAAAGAAACTTGCGCCTGCACTTCATTGTGGAGTCAGCACAGTTGAGGCTCAATACTGTCCTAACACACAGAAACATTAGCGAAAGATTCACCAAGCACAAATATGATTCAAGGCCCATGCTGGGAGTATTCGATAAATCTAACGCCATGGAATTTTACTGTTTTTGTATAATTCGTGTTTTTCTGTCATTTACGTCATGCTATGAATTCACATGAACATCCAATCTTTAGCTTCAAATAAATATTCATAGGCTTTGCACCGGAATGCCTGTCTCTATTGCTGAGACATTTATTATTCTGATTATTAAGAGTATTATTAATTTTTGAATAATGTTGGCTTCACTGGCTGAGAAAGCACTGGTTTCCTGTCACTAATCGCCATGGAAAGGTGATAGTTTGCGGCCTTCTAGATGTGCTACAGTCGATGTGGTGTAGGTACACTGACTCAGAGTTTGGAAGGGAGTGAACGGATTCTGTCGAAATGACACTGACGGAAATGCAATATATTTCCATGTCAGATGTTGAGAAACTTGAAGGCGTACATCCAGGTGGCGGTATTCCCATATATCTGCTGCCCTTCTGTTTATGGGAGGTAGACGTCGTTGTTTTGGGATTTAAAAACTAATGAGCCTACGTGAGTATTTGTAGAGAATCTTAGAGATACTCTATACTGCTTCTACTTGCGTCGATAGTGACCAGAGTGTATGTTTATGGAAAGGTTGCGAGTCAAGGGGCTGCTTTGTCTTCGATGTTGCCAAACACTTTGAGTGGTCTTGGAACTGCACTCATCCAGGCCAGTGAGGGGTATTCCGTGAGGACATGCTATTGGAATTCGGGCGATGAGTTATTTCCCACACGTTTCCTCGACTTTTTAAATAACTAATTTACGGGATGTTGTCTTCGTTGCCTAGGTCAGCATTTATTTACCATTCGTGGTTGCCCGACAGAAGGTGGTGGAGAATTTCCTTCTTGAACTTGTGAACTAACTGTGCTGTTCAGGAGGAAATTCCAGGTTGTTGCCCCAGTGAGAGTGAAAGAACGGCGATATATTTCTAATGCTGGGAGGTGAATGACATGGAGGGGAACTTCCAGGTGGTGGGGTGGCCAGGTATATGCTGCTCATATCGTTCTCGAAAGGCTGTGGTGGGCTGGCATGCAAAGGTGCTCGCTAAAGAAACTTGGAAAGTTACGGTAATGCAGCTTATAGATAATACACTCATCTCCCACAGTTCGCCGGTTGTGGAGCATTTGTATGTTTGTGGAACATGGAGCAGTCAAACGGGCCAGGGTCTGAAGGTCGATTCCCGGCTTGGGTCGCAGTATTTGAAGAGTCTGCACGTTCTCTCTGTGTCTGCGTGGGACCCTCCTAGCGCTTCGTTTTCTCCCACAACACCCGAATGATGTGCTTGTTTGGAAATTTGGACATTCTGATTTTTACATCTGTGTAGCTGAACAGGGGCCGAAACATGGAAACTTGGGATTTTCCACAGAAACATCATTGCAATGTTAATGTATACCTACTTGTGACAATACAGATTATCATTATGTCTATTGGAGATGGCCATTGTCTAGCGCATTTGTGGTGCAAATGTCGCTTGCCACTTGTCAACGCCAGCCTGGATATTGTCCAGTTCTTGCTGCATTTGTACAGGGCCTGCTTCCTGATCTCAGTAGTCACGAATCATTCTGAAAATCGTAAAGGCATCATCAAACAATCTTAATTCTGATCTTAAAATGGAAGTGAGATCATTGATGAAGCAGTTGACGAATGTTGGGCGGAATACACTACCCTGACGAACTCCTGCAGTGATGGCCTAGAGCTGAGATGAATGAGCTATAATCAATGCAACCATCCTTATTTGTGGCAGGTTTGGCTGCTGCCAGCGGTGAGTTCTCCCCTAATTCCCATTGACTCCAATTGAGCTCATGCCTCTTCATGCCATTTTCGATCAAATTATACTTTGATGTCAAGGACAATCATTCACACCTCACATTTAACATTCAACACTTTTGCATCTGTTTGAGCCAAGGCTGCAATGAGATCAGGACCTGAGTGACAGTGGCGAAACCCAAAAGGAGCGTTCATGATCAATATTGCTGAGTATGTGAGTGTCGGCTTGTTAATAATGGCGATTAGAGTGATCGTGTTTAATTAGAGTTATTTTCCTGTGTAATGAACAGACTTGGAGAATTTTCCACATTGATGGGAAGCTGTACTGAGAGCCCCTGGATCTGGGTACAGCACATTCTGGACCACAAGTCTACTATTATAGGCTCTTCATTGAATCCCTACAGTGCTGAAAGATGCCACTGTACGCATCCAGTGTTCGCCTATCTATTAAATAAGCACATTTTCCGGCCCCACTACCCCTTATTCCCGTAACCCTATAATCTTACGTGTACAACAATTTGCCATGGCCAATCTATGGAAAACACATACATATTTTGCACCGTGGGGGGAAACCTGAGTTCCCAGATGAATCTCATGCAGACACAGGGCGAACAAACAAACCACACAGCCAATTAAACATTGGCGGGATTAAAGACGCGTCCTTGCTACTGCGAGGAAACAGTGCTAACCCCTGCCGTACCGTGCCTCGCAGTACACACTGCGTTAACAAGGCAGGTACAGTTCAGTATCTGGTCAATGGTAAACCGCAGGATGTCGATAGTCGTGGATTCAGTGATGGGACAACCATTGTATATCAAGGTGCGATAGTTTGATCATCTCATACTGGAGATGGCCATTGCCTGACGATGATGTTGCTTGCCATTTGAGAGCGAAAGTCTGAATGTTGTCCAGACTTTTGCTGCATTTTCACGTGGGCTGTTTCACAGTCTGAGATATTGCGAATGATGTGGAGCATTATTCAATCATGCCCATTTCTGATCTAACGTTGATGAAAACCGTCATTTATGGAGCATCAGAAAATGCTTGGGCGAGAACAGCACTCTGAGGAACTCTGGTAGTGATCTCACGGGTCTGAGATGATTGAGATCCAACCAGCACTACCACCGTCCTTTGTGCTGGATATATCTCCACCCAGTGGAAAACTGTCCCATAATTCTCATTGACTCCACCTTTATTGGACTCCTTGATTCCTTACACGACCAAATATTTTGCTGATCATTGTACTGATTGTATTGAGTGTATTGAACGCTGTATCGAAGGGGGGCATGGTATCATAGTGGATAGCACAATTGCTTCACAGCTCCAGGGTCCCAGGTTCGGTTCCGGGATTTGATCACTGTCTGTGCGGAGGTTGCACGTTCTCTCTGTGTCTGCGTGGGATTTCGCCTGGTGCTCCGGTTTCCTCCCACGTATCCACCATATACCCGTAACCCAACAGCCCCCCTTAACATTACTTTTTAGGACACTACGGGCAATTTAGTACGGCCAATCCACCTAACCCGTACATCTTTGGACTGTGGGAGGAAACCGGAGCACCCCGAGGAAACCCACGCACACACGTGCAGACTCCACACAGACAGTGACCCAGCCGAGAATCGAACCTGGGACTCTGGAGCTGTGAAGCATTTATGCTTAGCACAATTGCTTCACAGCTCCAGGGTCCCAGGTTCGGTTCCGGGATTTGATCACTGTCTGTGCGGACGTTGCACGTTCTCCCTGCGTCTGTGTTGGATTTCGCTGGTGCTCCGGTTTCCTCTCATAGTCCCAAGGTGTGCAGGTTAGATGGATTTTCCATGCTGTAGCTGGGTTACCAGGAGAGAGTGGTGGTATGGGCTCAGTTAGGGTGCACTTTCAATGAGCCAGTGCAGGCTCAATGGGCCGAATTGCCTTTTCTGTACTGTAAATTCAATGATACTATGATTGATGGCAAGGGCAGTCACTCTCACATCAAGTATGCGCCCCCCCTCCCGGTCCCTCCCTTTTTCCCTTTTTTACCGCTCTCCTGTGTACCCCTCTTTTGTCCCTCTTTCCCATTTTCCTATCCCCTTTTGCTCTCCCACCTCTGTTGAGTGATCCTACCCCCCCCCCCTCGCCCCACCTTCCCCCCTGTTGGTGGCACACTGTGGCTCTTTGTTGTTGCTTGTCCCCGGCGCCAGCTCTCCTGTTAGTGCGGTGTCGCCGCTCCCAGGAGTCACTGCGTCTCTTCTCCCTTGCTCGGTCACTGTGGTTTCCTGTCTGCTACTCCCCCATTCCATCCTGCACTCCTGTCGCTTGCTTTACCTTTTCCTCTACTCTCGTACCCTGTGCTGTGGCCTGGTCTCCCACCTGAGGTGGTCCCTCGGGCAGTGATTCGCTTTTTGTTCAATGTGTGCTCGCCGTGATGAGGTTAGGGAAGTGTGTGGTGGGGGCTGCCGTTGCTTCACCCCTCCCTGCCCTCCACTGGCATGTTGTTGCACCTTGCCAGGGTCCCCATATTTCTACCCCAGCTGTTGGTTTTACAGCCCGTGTTTCTCGGCAAACGGGTTTGCTTGGGTGCGGCGATGAAGAAGTACCCTATTCCTTTGTGAGTGACCCAGAGTTTCCCTTGGTACAGCATACCAAAACGCTGGTCGTTCTTGTGAAGAACTCCTTTTGCTCTATTGAATTCGGCCCGTCTCCTGGAGAGGTCTTACCCATTGTCCTCGTTAACTCTAAAGGAATGTCCTCCCCCTTATAGGCTCTGCATGCCTGGCCCAGTGTGAGATAGTTTCCTTGTCTTGGTACCGTTGTAGTTTGGCTATAATTGCGCTCGAGTGGTCGCCTGCCTTGGGATTTGGGCACAGCGACCGTTGTGCTCTGTCCATTTCTCGTGGTTTGGGGAACATTTTCCTCCCCACTAAGTTGTCCAGCACCTCGGCCATGTGAGCCAAGGGGTATCTACCATCGATCCCCTCTGGTATGCCCACTATCCTAACATTTTATCTTCTCGAGCGGGTTTCCAGAGCATCCAGTCTGACCTTCAGGCTCCCTTGTGTTGTGCTGAGCCTCAGCACCAACTTCCAAAGGGCCGTGATCCGGTCGTTTATGTCGGTTGCAGCTTTTTCCAGCTTATTATTGGTTGCCTCAAGGGCTTCCAGTTTCTGCTCTTGGGCGTCCAGATTCTCCTCTGCTCTATCCAGGGTGAACTGTACCTCCGCCAGGGTCATGGGATTCGCTTTCTGCACTGACCTCTGTGTCTGATCTGCCCTCTGCTTTGTTTTCCTGCCGATATTACTCAGCGCCTCGGCAAAGGCTGCCTTCCAGTTGCAGTTCCCCTGTGGCCTCGTGAGAAAATGCTCATATCTGTCCAGTTCTTTTTGTTGCGGCGAACTTTTCGTTCAATCGCTGTGTGCGCTGATTAGCTCGTCAGAGCAGGCTCGCCCATTGCCCTATCTGATTTTTGTGCCTTTTCACTCTCTGTTTTGGCTCTCTTCTGGAATTTTTATCTCGCCCTCGCGCTATTTCCCACTTTCCCATCATTTTGATTGTCCCCTCCCTTCTCTCCTTTAACACTTTTTAAAAAACACTTTTCAAGTAAATTTGTTTCTTTCATGTGAAAACAATTATTTCCCTTTAAAATCATTTGTTACTTTCTTTTTTGAAAAGGGGGAAGTTTTTTTCCCCTCACTCACCCAGGGTCGAGAGAGAGAGAGGCGTCTGATCGGGCTAGGAGTCTCATTTTGTTCCGCCGCCTGCCTCGTTGTAGCAGTTGTCGGAGCGCGACTGGCCGGGAGGGAGGTTCGTTTCCTACTGCTGCCTCCCTCTGCTTTGTTTTCCTGCCGATATTCCTCAGCGCCTAGGCAAAGCCTGCATTCCAGTTGCAGTTCCCCTCTGGCCTCGTGACAAAATGCTCATATCTGTCCAGTTCTTTTTGTTGCGGCGAACTTTTCGTTCAATCGCTTTGTGCGCTGATTAGCTCGTCAGAGCAGGCTCGCCCATTGCCCTGTCTGATTTTTGTGCCCTTTCACTCTCTGTTTTGGAGGACGAGCAGCTGCTTTTGGTGCGGGCAGCTGCTCGTCCTCCCCCGCGCTCTGCTGCCGTGCGTGGGTGGGTTCGTCAGCCGTTCCTGCTGGCACGGTCCCCGCTCGGTCCCTCTTTGGCGCAACTTCTCTTCTGCCGCCCACGCTCTGCTGTGCGGGGCGGCGGTGTGGTCGGTCAGACTCGCAGGCTTCCGCTCTTCGTCGGCAGCTCTGTTCGGTGACGCCACTCTCCATGCCCGCGTTTGAGTCTCCGGTTCCGGTTCCTCCCGCAACTTCTTAGTCTTCGGTTCCTCTCGCACACTTTATTTTTCCCTCCAAAGGCCTCAGCTTGCCGCCGGTCCGCTGACTTGTAGTTTTTTTTTCCATGCTCGTACCTTCGGATGAGCGCTGCGTGGGTTTTTTATTTTATTTTATGTGCACACAAAGAAAACACAAGAAAAGAAAAAGAGTCCAGGACTAAACAAATAAAAGAAAACCCTGAAAGTTCAGTGCTCGAGTGGGAAGTGCCCAGTGCACGTCTTCCTGTTGAGCATAAGTTGTGTTCGGGGAACGTTGAAACTGGGTGAATGTGCACATGTAAATCAGCCATGTAGATTCCTGTCCTCATTGACTTTGCAGTCAGCCTCACAGTGAAATCGTCGTGAGGATAACAAAGTTTTTTGTTTGGAGGAGGGTAATAATTGAAAATCAACACAAATACATGTAAGCCAGCTCGCAACGGGACCAATAAGGTTGTAATCTCTTGATTACTTCCACTGCCACGTGCTCGTGAGTATGAATTAAGTCGTTCGTCGAGATGACTGGACAGATCGTGCAGGAGGGAGTGCTTTAGATTTCGTGAACCATAGATCCGTTTTGTGAATTGTGGGACCTGAACAAGTCGGACGGGCTGCAATTGAAACGACATGTGGCTAGACTCCTTTCAGGGAGGTTTCCTAGTGTTGTTGGGGCGTGTTAACTTGACAAGGGGTTGAGAACCTGAGAGATGGTGCAGAAGTAATATATGCACAGCTAAAATTAGAGGAAACATCTGGTGAGTCAGGAATGCACAGAAAGTCTCAACCAGTTAAGTCACCAATGATTACAGAAGATTCGTTTTTTTTGGTTAAGCGAGAAGTCTGATAAACACAGCAGATTAATTGAAGGCACAATATAAAATATGCGGATATTATTTTATTCAGATATGGTTGAGAGAAGGGCAGATATAGTCAGATCAATATTCCAATATTCAGAAACTTCTGTCCAGAAAGGGAAGGATGTAAAGTAGGAGGGAGTGTTACAATTCTTATCATGGAATCAGTTACAGTAGTAAGGATGATTGACATCTTAGAACAGTGTTTTTTGAAACTTTTTTTCCCGGGACCTACTTTTACCAACAGCGGACCTTCGGACCCATGCTGGCCGATGTTTGTGAGACATGCCAGCTGACGTCACCGACACAGGTCGGCCGATTCGTGACATACCAATATTGTTAACCTTTAATTTGGTAGATGAGCCGGCTTGGTCCTCGCGATATCTTTGGCTTCGTCGTTCAATTACACATTTCGGCTAAGCAATGCAGCTATTAATTTAAGATATTTCTGCATACTTTGAAAATATGTTTGTCGTCGTGCTCACTATGCTCTGTCTTCCATGCCTTTGAAGATTTAAGTGTTTTCAGCTTCATTTCTCTGCACGTCCCTGCATATATCACACATGGGATTTGCATGCTGGTTTGCATTGGCACAATTACCGCCATGCCTCAATAAATCATCTTTACACAGCTTTGTTCCTGATTTCAGTTTCTTCTTAATTGTTTGTTCACCAGAGGCCGTTGAGGACGGGATCCGGCTCACACCAGCACTGCCTTGCGCTACTGTAGTCTCTCCTGTGAAGCTCTCACCAGCAGATTCAGTTGTGCGATTCTGTTCTCATTGAATCTCTGGGGCTCTGTAACGTATTACAAAATGACCCTCTTCCGTTCTTCACACCGTTCTGCTTCCTGTAAGCGACAAAATTGAGTAATCTCACCTCTGTGATGTGCCCAAATCATTTGCGTGTCTGGTGCATGATCTCTCTACCGCTGCAGTTGGCGGAACGTGTAATCGTTCACAATTAAAGACTGCATTGAAACTTTATTTCTAATATCCTATTTCCCAAATGTATAACCTTTTACTGCTAAAAGTTAAATTATCTTCAGCTGAACATGTGCAGCCTTACATTCAGACACAAACTTTGTTTTTAATATATTACAATTCCTTTGTAAATGTAACCACTTACCGTAGATCCATAGAATTGTAGAATTTACAATGCAGAAGGACGCCATTCGGCCGTTTGGTTCAGAGCCTGCACCAGCCATTGGAAAGAATATCTTACTCAAGCACACAGTTCGTCCACCTAATCCCCTAAACACAGGGACCCCCATTAACCTTTCTTGGACTCTATGGGCAATTACACATAGCCAGAACACCTACCCGTACATTTATGTCCTATGGGGCGGAAATCAGAGCACCCGGATGAAACCCATGGACACACGGGGAGAACGTGCAGACTCCACATAAACTGTGACCTACGCCGGGAATCGAACCGGTGACACTGGAGCTTTGAAGCAACCGTGCTAACCACTATGCCACCGTGCTGCCCTTAAATATCAGAGAACAAAGTACATAGAACATAGAACAGTACAGCACAGAACAGGCCCTTCGGCCCTCGATGTTGTGCCGAGCAATGATCACCCTACTCAAATCCACGTATCCACCCTATACCCGTAACCCAACAACTCCCCCCCTTAACATTACTATTAGGACACTTCGGGCAATTTAGCATGGCCAATCCACCTAACCCGCACATCTTTGGACTGTGAGAGGAAACCGGAGCACCCAGAGGAAACCCACGCACACACGGGGAGTACGTGCAGACTGCACACAGACAGTGACCCAGCCGGGAATCGAACCTGGGACCCTGGAGCTGTGAAGCATTAATGCTAACCACCATGCTACCATGCTGCCCCAGCATGGGGCAAATATCAAAACATATTTACAAATTAAATATAAATATTAAATGATAATAAAATACATTCTTCATTTTACTTAACAAACTATGACTTTAGAGGTGTTGAAGTACCTTTCCACACACACAATGTCACACAATTTCTTACTTGTCCGACTGCATTGCACGATGCAAACATCCAAGTCACTTCGTGATCTATTCTTACCACATGCTCCGAGCGAGTCAACATAAAGTGATGACTGTAGGTTTATCCCAGTATTCAATTATGTCAGCCCTACTGACTGGCCGTAGATAATCAGTATGCCTAGAAACCTGGTCTGGGTTCCTCTCACTGTACCCACCCCAGGCACACCCCAGTACATAACGTCGTGGCAGTTCAAACGGATATTATGCTATCTGTTGAACGGATTTACGAAGTAGCCGCAGGCTGCATATGCAGATTGGTGGCGGGGGACGAGCTGGCAGCGCGCACAGGACGAGCACGAGAGCGGACCTCCAAACTGGGGCCACAAGTGTTTGCATCGCGTCCACGTGGAGGCAGGTCAACCCATTACCCACCCACCCCTCCAATACTCTGCGCGTGGTGACCAACACACAGCATTGCCTCACGCTTGCCGCCCCCTCAAGTACCGCATCCAATCGGGGACTGCAGTTGGGAATTCCTGCCGCGATCGTTAAGGCCACAATTGATCGCTCCATGACCCTCTCGACGCCCACCCGCGACCCACCTGCGGGTCGCGACGCTGAGTTTGAAAACTACTGTCTTGGAAGGTTGTCCAAATAAGGCCATATCGGTCGAACAGAAATGCTAAAACGAGTAATAAAATTGATGGGAATGTGCTATAGTTCCAACCGGATACACCAGGGGTGGGAAAACCTTTCCGTGCAAGGGCCAAATTCAGAAATAAACAATTTTAAAGGGCCGCATAGTATATTAAGTAAAATAATTACTTCACCCGGTTATGATTCTGGGCGCCTCATGTAGAACATAGAACATAGAACAGTACAGCACAGAACGGGCCCTTCGGCCCTCGATGTTGTGCCGAGCAATGATCACCCTACTCAAGTCAACGTATCCACCCTATACCAGTAAGTAACCCCCCATTAACCTTATTTTTTCCACTTTGTCTGTCTCCAGTTCTGCTTCAAAGTCCGGTTCTTTTCCTTCCAGATTACCCTCGTTATATTTTTTCTTGTACCATGGAACTCTGCAGTCTGACTTTCTATAATTCTTTGTCTTTGAAAATACGAATCTCAAACTATAGTGTCAGACCAAAATCTTTTGCATATTTAATATATCTTTTAAAAATATAAATGTAGCATACCAAATATTTTTCAAATTGAAAGCAAATTTAGCGGGGCATATCCAGCTACTGTGCCTGTGTTTTTGGATTATGGTGTGAGATTCACGCAGACTCCAAACAGACAGTAACCAGGGTCGTGATCGAACAGAATTCCTTCCCGCCGTGAGGCGGGAGTGCTTACTAACGCGATACCGTGACGCCCCAAGATAGTGGGTTTTCAATTATCTCAGCCGATCTAAGCAATTTACATGAGACTGATTCCATATTCTCTGCCATTCCATGAATTTTCCAATGAGCACACTTTTCAAACCTACTGCGGTTATGGTTGTATCTCTCCAGAAAATGATCGATCACGTTCAAAGACATTGTTCGCAGCCTTCTTAGATTAATATAACAGGGTCTTTTTGATTCCTCTTGCCCCTCACGCTCGTTACATTTATGTAGTGGAAAAACTACCACCAGCCAAACAATTTAGCCTATAAGAGACCGGATTTGCAACCCCTTCCCCCGCCAATGTTTTCTTAAGGATTAAGCGGATGTTCCCAACGAGGCAACTTTGAAAAAAGAGGTTCGTGGAGGTGTATTTTTGTCGAAATGGTGTGAGAACACAAATACATAGCCAGTGAGAATTAGCAGCCCAGCCGTCGTGTTACAATTTGTGTCTTCAATTTTGCAGAGTGTGCGTCGCAGGTTTTTAGAAGTGGAATCAATGACCGATGCCGCCCTTCAAATCAGCGCGCCAGAGCCGAACATCTGAATAGTCCAAAACTTCGCTAAACATCAATTTCGGTTTTCTAACATTTGATCTTTGGCCAACACGTGTGGCAACCTGTCTCGTACAATCACAGAATCCATACAGTTCAGATTGAAGCCATCCGGCCTGTCGATTCTGCGCCGACCTTTGGAAAGAGCACGCTACATCGGCTGAATACATGCTTTATCACTGTGTCCCCTTTGTACTGGACGCGGAATATTAGCTCGCCCAATACACGGAACCTGCAAATCTTTGGATTGTGGGAGGATAAAGAAACACGAGGATAAATGCTACACAGACAAGGGGGCTATCCTGCAATCTCCACGGAGAAAGTTACCCGTGCTCGGAATCGTACCGAGTTCCTGGCGCTGCGAGGCAGCTGTACTATCCATTCTGCCACCTTGCATTATTCTACCACAAACATTGCTGTGTCTCACCATTTACATGTTGTTTTTGGGAGGAATAGCGCACAGACACGACGGCTGCTGTTCTTACGGGGCTGGATTCTCCATCCCTTAGGCTAAGTGCGGACGGCAATGGAATATGCGTGGCGTTAGAAGTAATTCCTGCTCAGTGAGAGGCTAGAACCAGCGTCGCGTGGAACACCTGCGGAACATGGGACAAATGCTTGGAGAGCCGTCCTGCACATGCGCGGGGCTGATGAACTGCAGTGGCGCGTAGGACTACACCCGACACACTTGTGTCGGCACGGAAGCGGCACGGAACCCGCTTGAAAAGATGACACCAGCTGTTCTGGACCGCATACCCGCGCACCCCGACCGACAGCCCAAAAGGTGACCATCCCGCAACTCCCCCAGCCCGAGCAGAGGCTTCCGATCCACCGGCACTGATCAAGGCAGAGTGTGGTGCAGCTGGACACGATGTTCACGCCCCATCTCTCTCCCCATAGCCAGGGCGCCATGCTCCCGACCGCTGGGACTACATATGATCCGCTCTGTATCAATCTCGTCTCATTGGAGGCGGAGCATCGCGGTGCAGTTCCTGACGACTGGCAGAATGGATCTTTGCGACCCGCGTCAAACCGGCGCCTCCACCGATTCCGGCGTCAGTAGCCATTCATCATCACATTGCCTTTCCCAATTTTGGAATCGGGTACCAAAACTCACGCCCACGATCTATGATTTATAGTATTTCCATTATCTTGAATATTTCTACCGTCCCTCATGTTTCACCAATTTACACACATGGTAAAACTCGTAGACAAATTAGTAATTTGATAAAAATTCCAAACAGTCTGGAAACGTTGCTGTTACTTTTGTTGACCAAGTTTCAGTCATTGTATGATTTTAGGTGGATTTTTAAAAGAACGATACAATACCACGACGCGAAGTTTATCACAGCTTTTCAACGCGTCACTTGAAACTCTGTCAAGTGTTTTCCGAATTTTACACAGAGGTACAGTTTTGAATTTTTATCGGCTGCCTCTGAATTCAGATTATTGCTCATAACAGAATTAAAATGGTGCACAATTGAACGATGGAATCCTTTTGCCTCACATCATTTACAAATGCCAAAGACAGGATGGGAAGCAACGAACTGCATGATTCGTTAAATGTGTTTGGGATGAGAAGAGACTGAATTTTCATACCGCTATTTTTATGTTAAATAAGCAAAAAATCAGGGGCGGGATTCTCCTTTGGCTGATGCCGAAATCGGGAAATACGATTTGGCGGAAAATAGCTTCTGCCGCCAAAATCGCGGCAGGCGCCCGATTGACGCGCCCATGCGCCAATGCGTTTTACTGCACACATACAGTAGTCGGTATTTGTATATTATTAAAGGGCCCGACCAGTACTCTCCAGGGCAGGCGAGATTCTCCGCCTCCAATGGGCCGAAATCTCGACGGCGTGGTTCGCGTTCTACTTTTAAAAATCGTGAAACCGTCCTGGCGCCTGCTGAAGAAGAAAGACAGGCCAGGGTAAATGTCGAACTAAGCCATACATTTCTGCCAGATGTGCATGCGGTACAGGGGCTTTTGTAAGGGCAACGGGGTGTACTGGGGTGTGGCCAGCAGGTGGGCTGTGGGGTCGTGGTGGACGGGCACTGACCATCATCGTTGCTTGAAGAAAGGCAGCGATGCAGGTTCATGCCACGAATAGCTAGCTTTCTGATCTGTTGCAATGCTTGCATTTGTGTGATCCAGGGCACCCCACTGGAGCATCAGCTGTATTTGCGCTCTCTAGCCCAACCAGTGCCAACAGTTTGGCATGGGTAAATGAAGGTAATGCGGAACTCTGCGAGCCTTTAAATGTAGCGGAATCGTTACACGTGCAGTGCCGGATTTCCTGTTGTAAAAGACCATGTATTCTCACTTGGAGTCAATACTTAATCTCAGAAACGTATAATCCTTCCCTGTGCGTTTTCTAATCAGCGACAGTTCGAAACAAACGTGAGCAGCAATAATTGTGAATAATGAGAAAACAAAAACTATAATTTCTGAAAGCCGCCGCTGAAGGTACAATTTTGTACACTTACGTATTTTGCATTCAGAGGCAAGTGATCGATTTTGAAACGGAAGTTGATGGATAGAATAGGCAAATATACAGATATGACAAATAGGTGTGCCAGCGCTGGGTGTGCGTCAATATCCAATCACAAAGCAGTTAAGGGCGTACTTTTTCCATTAGGGATGCACGACGAAACAGACTTACAGGTTCGGGACAACATCTGTTCTGTGATTTCTAAACAGGCCACTTTTGATCAAATATAGTAAATCGCAGATATTTGGAGGGAGAGATGTAAACGCCATCGAACCTTTAGATATAGTGAAGACAAGTTGAGCAATGAAGTACGATTTTCGTACTTCAATGAACAATGAAGGGCAGCACGGTAGCATTGTGGATAGCACAATCGCTTCTCAGCTCCAGGGTCCCAGGTTCGATTCAGGCTTGGGTCACTGTCTGTGCGGAGTCTGCACATCCTCCCCGTGTGTGCGTGGGTTTCCTCCGGGTGCTCCGGTTTCCTCCCACAGTCCAAAGATGTGCAGGTTAGGTCGATAGGCTATGATAAATTGCCCTTAGTGTCCAAAATTGTTTACTGGGTTCTGGGGATAGGGAGAATGTTTTGACCTCGGGTAGGGTGCTCTTTCCAATAGCCGGTGCAGACTTGATGGGCTGAATGGCCTCCTTCTGCACTGTAAATTCTATGTAAATCTATGTAAATTTTCATGATTCGAAGCGTCGATGAAACACCTGAATACATTGAGTTTATACACATCATGAACAAACCTCAGCTTCAAAATCAAATTGGTGATTAATTTAAAGAGCAATGATATACAAGTAAATACAATGAAGCATTAGACAGTACTACATTTAGATCGAACTGATCATGCTGGAGGACATATTTCCGTCTTGTAAAAAAACGAAATAGCTAATTACAGCTTGGTTAGTCTCCAAAACGCCCAGATTGCGTTGGTTATTTCTATACAATGTCAATCCTGTTACTTACTTTTTTATGAGCACAGGTGGTAATGTCTGAAAGGAACTTGTAAAGCCTCTTAACTTTCACGCTCGTATTATCTTAATCGTCTTTCAAAAAGCAGCAATTTAAACAAACATAAATTGATCTGGCCAAACAACAGGCTGTGTTGTTTCACGCGAATCAAATATCTAAATTCCCGAGCAATAGCATCCAAAACTTTAAGAAGTCAGGACAACATTCGAAACAGTTTCCTGCTGAAGTTTTACGTTCCATCAGTATTGCGTCTGACATAAGATGATTAACCAGGAGCGAAAAGTCTCAAGCAAAGCCAATATGGCTGATCGATGGGTGTTTCATGATGCACTTGTCCAACTGTGCTAAACTTTACATTAACGTAGTGGTAGTATAACCTTGCACTAGGATATCGTTCTTTCTCTCTACATGAACCACCCTCTCTCACTAGCCGGATGGAACTTCACGCGTTTGCGCATTTGTGCCTCTGTCTGCCTGTGTGCAAGTCTGATTTTCCATTAAAAAGAGTGAGGGAATAATGAAAGTCAGCAGCAAGACTGGTTGAAAGAAATAGTCAGACCGAGGCAAATAAACATAATTTGAAATTGTGTTAATTAACCTAACGTTGTGGAAACTCTATGACGACTTTCAAAACATGAAGCTCAAATCACTATCTTTGTTTCAGGATATTTCCACGACTTCGCAGGAGTTTTCGTCAGAAAATAAGGATGAATATTTGGAATGATGACATGTGTCATATTGAAACTGTTGATGTCTGACTCAGAAATAGGCAGCACAACGCCTTCGACAACAGTCAACAATCGACTGCTCGATATGCCTATGCAATATAGTGGCTTAATGATGTCTAGCCCACACAGATTTTATTGTCTCTAAATCAGAGACAATCACATAACTGATTTTCAATAAGATGATGTTGGAATATGTTTTAACCTTGCTGGAGAACATAGAAATGTGCAATTTTAAAAACGTCTATTGGCTTTTCTTTCGCCTAACGTTTCTCCACTATATCAGAATAAAACCACGGTAATCCATGTGTTGAGTAGTCTTTATTGGTGTCACAAGTCGGCTGACATTCGTTTTCCGATGGACTTACTGTTAAAATCCACTTTATCGCCATACTCCGGCGCCTCTCATATTGATGTACATGTACTTCTGCCTTGACGATATATTATGTACTTTCAGGATCTTTCTTAAAGATCACGTGTTGCATTTCCATGTGCTGTCTTGCCGGGCTCTGTTTGCTGTTCTTTCAAACATGGGAATTATTGATAATGTTTACAAGTCTGGTCTTCTGCTTTACAGATCTTACAAAGAGCAAAGATGGTACGGAAGCAATCATGACATCACCGTATCTCTGCATGGAATTGGGAGGGACTACAGGATGAAGGAAAAGTACTTTGTTAACTTAAGAATGACTAATGTCCTGAGGGTGTAGTAGTTTAAAATATACGGATACAGGATTTTTCTTTCAAGGCTTAAATGACATAATTCGAGTAAAAAGCATGTTTCATTAAATCGATGTCTTTCCATCAGAGAGGGAACTAAAGTCTCAACGGTTGTTGAGACATCTTATTATGCTGATACTTACAATTTCTGATAGCTGTAGCCATAACCCTTTCTCTCTATATATGTATATCTACATACTAACACAATTGCCTAATCACATGTCTATATGGAACAAAAAGCGGCCTTTAACATCAGCAAGCTCAATAAAAGAACAGAAAGTGATCACATTTCAGTAAAAGAAAACAGAAACAGAAAAATATTTTTCAGTGAGAAAGAAATAAAAACGTTCTGTCACGTCTCATCAGAAAGCTTCAATAGCAAGTGAGGAATAAAGTAGGAAATTCGAACATCAGAGTCACAAACAACAATCGTACAGCATCAGAGACACTGGTATGGGTGTTCGTGAGAAGGAAATATGCCGAGAATTGGGTGCCGATGCATATCGGGAAATGCGAAAGTGTGCTGATTCACCACAGCTATATATGAAGGGCGAGAGGCAAAATGGCAGTTAATTCCCAGATATGTTTGAAACAAAAATAGTAAGTGCAAGAATTGGAGCATTCTTGGGGATTTCTGATGAATGCGGATATGATATTCCTGACCAAAGGGCGATCGTGTTATTATTTAATTATCCAAATATTGAACAGTTAGTTGTTCATCGATTTGAAGTACAACAAAACTCTTGTAAATATACAGAATCCTAAGACGAAATCGCTTTAATATAAACCGAACGATGCATTTGGGGGACTTATTAACCTCTTGCAGCAAATGAACAGAAGGAATAAAACGCTATTTAAGCAGTGCCACTGAGATTGAAGTGGTCCTTAACATATAAGTACGTTGGTATGTTGCTCCTGTTTTTTCTTCTTTATGAGGTGTTAATATCAGAAAAATACTCGTAAAACAGTCGTATCTTTTTTCACCTAATGTTCTTGATATTGCATGCTATCGTTTTGAATAAGTATATGACCTCCTGTCCAAATAGCCTTCTTGGAGTTTGTTTTAATGAATTAGCTACAGAACTTCTGGAGAAACATGTGAAATACATTAGGAGGTATACCTATCGCACAAAACACATTTATTCTTCTGCGAGAAAATTCATTCAAAATATTTCAATGTGGAGACAATATTAATGCGCTTTTCAAAAACCGAAATTCATCAAAACGTGTAAATGTGGAAGCAAAGAATTACTTCACTGAAGAGGAATGTTTGAGGTACCGGCTGATAATATTTTTTTATTAATATTTCCGTTACTCTCCTCCGAAATCAAAGCTAGTAAATCCTGTTCATATAATCAAAAGGTGGTGTTCCATTTAGTAGCATTGCACAGTGTAGCGGGAAAGTGCGGAGCTGCGTTGCCGTAATCGATTTGACCAGAAAGGCCATGAAACCCGGCAGGTGGGGGGGGGGGGGATATGTTTTTTTTTTCCCGTGTGATTATCCACTTGTGGGAAATGTCATAGTGCATTAGAAGTGCTGCCTTAAAGGGCAGGAAGTTCCCCAATAATTACGTAGACTCCTGGCCATAATTGTGGCGTTAAATCGCATTTGAGCAGAATATTTTGGACAAAAGAATCGATGAAGTTCAAATGTTTTTAAAGCGCATGCTTTAACATGCTGGAATTGCTTCGTAACCGGCTGGAATTGCTTCGTTTTATTCCAAATTGATGGACGAACGGAAGCGACCTGAAAAGGTCAGTCGAATTTAATATGTCAAATATGTTTTCTGGAGCTGTCACGCAGACATATGTATGTCATTGTTAAATTGCTAAGAATAAGTAATAATTCTTATTGATTAACTGTGCTTCGGCCTGTCCATTTATCAATCGAACCGTCTAACTTGTGCTATTTGTGTCTTTCTGTTCATTCCCATTTCATGCAAAATCACACTTGCACACACAAATACTGAAGAACACATAGACATACTCAATACGTAAACGTATATCCGCAGATGAATAACTAAGTAGACCTGCAAAGGGAAAACGCATGCAAACATGTATATATGTTGAGTTAGCGAGAGAGACAAGGTGAGAGACTAAGAGGAAAGTGGGCGATGTAGATATTCAGAATTGCATACATCTGAACACGCAAATGCAGACAACGTGAAAGACATTTAAATGGCGGGGCATTTACTCGGCATAGATGAAACGGGATTTCATAACGGTATTTGCAATCAGACGGCCAATTAGTCAGAGCAAGTTACACATAAAAAAAGCAGTGAATAGATATGCCGGCACCAAGAGCCGCATTCACAAAAATCGTACTGGATTAGTAGTTAACGTATCCACTGGGAAACATATTTCAATAATTTAGCATTATTACGGATGCGGCACTTGACTTCATATCATGACGCAAACAGAGCATTCTTCATACGGACTGGAGTTTACATAGTCCTGTAAGGTACACCTTCATTCATTGAAAACTTTACATTAATTTTCTTAATGAGAAAGTCATACTGCGCAGTCGACTTGGGACTTATTGCCGCAGTAATGGATTAACTAGAATATATGAGAGCCAAATTATCAATTGATTTGCGAAGAGTTCGGAGACTCTCAGGTTAACTAAAAATTCAATATATACCTGGAAGTCAATTGAATGGTTTCGATACAGAATGTGTTGAAATCATCGTAAATAATTGCGCGCAGTGCAACACATGCTAGTATTTGACAACATAACTAGAAATGCGCAACTGAAGATCACTGCCATTAATTGCATTCGGGTCTCGACACGAGCAAAGACGCGCCTCATGCTACATTTTGATATCTGGCTGCTGCTGATGCTCGACAGCTGTCGAACGTTTACTGGGCATATTGTGAACTATTATGTTTTGTTAAATTCGTATCAATATTGTTGCCAAGAAAATACACAATACATCGCCTGCTTTTTCCGTAATTAAATGAATTAATTCCAAAAACGTTTCATTTCACAATGCGTTTCTTGTGAGTTTTATCTTACCGACTGTTCCAAAATTCAAGCGCAAACATTATATAATTAAACAATTATGTGCATAGTCAGGCCATTCGGCCCAGCTATTCGACACCTGCTCTTGGAAAGAGCACCTTACTTAAATCCACACCCTCACACTTCCCCCGAACAACAGCAAGCGCACCAACCGCTTTTGGACACTCAGAGCAATAACTTTATCATATCATTAACAGAGACGATAACTCAGAAAATGTCCATCTGTTCCGGAAACTGCGTTTTATACTCGGCTCAATGTGTCCGCAATGACATTTGCTGTCCCCGCCACTTGGAAGACTTTACAGTTAACTCGATGCAACAACATATTTAATTTGTCTAACCAACTATCTTTTTTATCTCGATGGGATGAATGGTCTCCTTCTGCACTGTGATTTCGATGATTATATGAATCAGAACAAGGTCATCAGCAATTTCGTGGCATTTCTTTGATTCCTAACTCAGTGTTCCCCAACAGGTTTTATTATCATTACAGGCAAAGAATCTATAAATCCCACGAAATAATTATATCATTCAGGGCTTCAGAGATCCCATAGGTTTTCAAGGCCCGCACCACCCAATCAAAATTAATGTTTTCAGCCATTTCAAATTAAAGGCAGGTTTTGCCAGTCTGTTGGTTTGCATCTCGAAAACAACGCCGCTATGCCACCAGCAGCATCTCAAACGCAACCAATGGGTTGTTTGTCAGATTTTGAGATTAAATGCTGATGCCGGCGTAGAAACAATGGTATGTTTCCAACAGCGAAAAACACTCAAGAGCGAAGCCGATTCAGCAACTCTAAATGGGCTAGCCTGATTGGTACGTGGAACGCAACCGGTTCCAAGCAAAAAGGCGTCGGAATCGCTGGCCCATGATTGCTCATACGCCACAGACGCACGTCAATGATGCTCCCCCGCCCCCTCACTTCACGCACTGTCCCAGTCAACAAGAGAGCTGGAAGGAGAGCAGCACCACGGTTCAGTGACGCCCAAGGGGCCGGACGGTCGGAGGACAGGCCTTTCCCAGAAACCAGCTGCCACCCAGGCGGGTCCCGAGTCCTGGAAAATCCAGTCCCACCTACACTGGAGATGCAATCAGAGACAAATGCACTATAGGAGAGAATGACGGCCGGTTCCAGCACCAGAGGTGCAGGAGCCCATCCACGTGCAAGAGCAGCCGGTGGTGTCAGTCAGGCGTATCACCCAGTCTGACGCCACACGGGTGGCATCCACGGTTGAGGCAATCACGCCGACTGTGTCGGATATGCGTCAGCGTGTGCAAGACATGGGACGTTCTGTGGAGGCGGAAGCCGAGGCCCAGGACAGTGCTGCCATCTCAAAGGCAGCCGTTTGCTTGCGAGAGACTTGGTGATCGAAGCCGCGCTCATCAGCCTGGCCCAGTCACAGCAGGCATTTGCTACTAACGTTGGCGGCATTTGCCAGTCGCTGGTAAGAATGGTGCAGAGTCAGAAGGAGGTGTCCCATACCCAGGCGGACGTGACCCACACCCAGAGGCACGTGGCCCATTCACAGCCTGGTGTGGCGCAGACCCAGGGTGATGGGGCCACACCCAAAGTGACGTGGCACACTCACTGGTAGATGTGGCACGGACCATCACTGTGGTGGTGACAAATTAGTTTCTTTTTCCCAGTCAGTCTGGTCTCAATAAAATTCGAGATTGATTTCTCGGTAACAATTATTATTTGTTTGATTTAGCACAGTGGCCTAGTGGTTAGCACAACCGCCTCACTGCGCTGAAATCCCAGGTTTGATCCCGGCTCTGGATCACTGTCCGTGTGGAATTTGCACATTATCCCCGTCTCTGCGTGGGTTTCGCCCCCACAACCCAAAAATGTGCATAGCAGGTGGATTGGCCACGCTAAATTGCCCCTTAATTGGAAAAAATAATTGGGAATCTAAATTTATTTTTAAAGAAATATTTGTTTGAATTAAATTGCAAGTAGGATCCACTCTATCAACGGACAGAATAGAACCTTGGTCTCCTGTACCTTCCAGAGCAAGTTGGAACAAAGGAAACAGGACTTTTCTTACATGCACATTCAACTGGCATCAAGTTTCACATACATTACCAAATAAGGCAACAGTACTGAATGCACGATTCCCATAGGTCATCCCTATACACTATCTGTCCTGGCCATTTGTCCTGACTTGCTCACTTCGCACTCGTCAACCTTGAGGCCCTCTATTACCCAGCATTATTTCCATCCCTTCTGCAGGAAGATCTGGTGCTAACAACCGCCAGCCCCCCTCTCTTCAGCCATGATTTCCCCAGTTTCTTTGTTAATTCCCTTATAAATTCTGTACCCTACTCTCCGGCTCATATATTCGGATTTATCCACTAGATTATCCTAGCTAATTATCCCATTTTGTATCACGTTTGTTTGTTCAGTTCCTCATTTCCTCCCTTCATGATAACCACTCGGTCCGATCCATAGCTATGCCCTCACCAACGTTCGGCCCCTCATCCAGGTAAAAATGTCACTGCATTGCCAACTCTTGTTGCAGCACCCCGTCATCTGCTGCACCCTCGTGGATCCTAAAGGCCAAGAGTCTAGGGGCGTTTATCTGTTTCATGGCACCCTGCATTTTAGCCATCACACATTTAAGGATGACCT
The DNA here is from genome assembly GCF_902713615.1 of Scyliorhinus canicula. Lineage (NCBI taxonomy): Eukaryota > Metazoa > Chordata > Chondrichthyes > Carcharhiniformes > Scyliorhinidae > Scyliorhinus > Scyliorhinus canicula. The sequence continues at coordinate 86,063,784 of NC_052157.1, read as the reverse complement.
GGCCTACATAGATGCTGCCGAGTGTCACTGCTAAATACATGGCCATATTTTGTGGTTAGGTCTTATAAGAACATAAGAACATAAGAACTAGGAGCAGGAGTAGGCCATCTGGCCCCTCGAGCCTGCTCCGCCATTCAATTAGATCATGGCTGATCTTTTGTGGACTTAGCTCCACTTTCCGGCCCGAACACCATAACCCTTAATCCCTTTATTCTTCAAAAAAATATCTATCTTTACCATAAAACCATGTAATGAAGGAGCCTCAACTGCTTCACTGGGCAAGGAATTCCATAGATTCACAACCCTTTGGGTGAAGAAGTTCCTCCTAAACTCAGTCCTAAATCTACTTCCCCTTATTTTGAGGCTATGTCCCCTAGTTCTGCTGTCACCCGCTAGTGGAAACAACCTGCCCGCATCTATCCTATCTATTCCCTTCATAATTTTAAATGTTTCTATAAGATCCCCCTCATCCTTCTCAATTCCAACGAGTACAGTCCCAGTCTACTCAACCTCTCCTCATAATCCAACCCCTTCAGCTCTGGGATTAACCTAGTGAATCTCCTCTGCACACCCTCCAGCGCCAGTACGTCCTTTCTCAAGTAAGGAGACCAAAACTGAACACAATACTCCAGGTGTGGACGCACTAACACCTTATACAATTGCAACATAACCTCCCTAGTCTTAAACTCCATCCCTCTAGCAATGAAGGACAACATTCCATTTGCCTTCTTAATCACCTGTTGCACTTGTAAACCAACTTTCTGTGACTCATGCACTACCACACCCAGGTCTCTCTGCACAGCGGAATGCTTTAATATTTTATCGTTTAAATAATAATCCCGTTTGCTGTTATTCCTACCAAAATGGATAACCTCACATTTCTCAACATTGTATTCCATCTGCCAGACCCTAGCCCATTCACTTAACCTATCCAAATCCCTCTGCAGACACCCAGTATCCTCTGCACTTTTCGCTTTACCACTCATCTTAGTGTCATCTGCAAACTTGGACACATTGCCCTTGGTCCCCAACTCCAAATCATCTATGTAAATTGTGAACAATTGTGGGCCCAACACGGATCCCTGAGGGACACCACTAGCTACTGATTGCCAAACAGAGAAACACCCATTTATCCCAACTCTTTGCTTTCTATTAATTAACCAATCATCTATCCATGTTACTACTTTACCCTTAATGCCATGCATCTCTATCTTATGCAGCAACCTTTTGTGTGGCACCTTGTCAAAGGCTTTCTGGAAATCCAGATATACCACATCCATCGGCTCCCCGTTATCTACTGCACTGGTAATGTCCTCAAAAAATTCACTAAATTAGTTAGGCATGACCTGCCCTTTGCGAACCCATGCTGCGTCTGCCCAATGGGACAATTTCTATCCAGATGCATCGCAATTTCTTCCTTGATGATAGATTCCAGCATCTTCCCTACTACCGAAGTTAAGCTCACTGGCCTATAATTTGCTGCTTTCTGCCTACCTCCTTTTTTAAACAGTGGCGTCACGTTTGCTAGTTTCCAACCACCGGGACCACCCCAGAGTCTAGTGAATATAAAATTATCACTAGTGCATCTGCAATTTCCCTAGACATCTCTTTTAGCACTCTGGGATGCATTCCATCAGGGCCAGGACACTTGTCTACCTTTAGCCCCATTAGCTTGCCCATCACTCCCTCCTTAGTGATAACAATCCTCTCAAGGTCCTCACCTGTCATAGCCTCATTTCTATCAGTCGCTGGCATGTTATTTGTGTCTTCCACTGTGAAGACCGATCGCTCCTTCCGAGAGGATCCCTAACTATGAGATCATGAATCAATCCTGTCTCATTACACAGGACAAGATCTAGGACCGCTTGTTCCCTCGTAGGTTCCATTACATACTGTTCTAGGAAACTATCGCGGACACATTCTATAAACTCCTCCTCAAGGTTACCTTGACCGACCAGGTTAAACCAATCGACATATCGATTAAAATCCCCCATGATAACTGCTGTACCATTTCTACATGCATCAGTTATTTCTTTGTTTATTGCCTGCCCCACCATATCGTTACTATTTGGTGGCCGATAGACTACTCCTATCAGTGCATTTTTCGCCTTACTATTCCTGATTTCCACACACATGGATTCAACCTTATCCTCCATAGCACCGATGTCATACTTAAATAACAGAGCAACACCACCTCCCTTACCATCCACTCTGTCCTTCCGAATAGTTTGATACCCTCGGCTATTTAACTCCCAGTCGTGACCATCCTTTAACCATGTTTCAGTAATGGCCACTAAATCATAATCATTTACGATGATTTGTGCCATCAACTCATTTACTTTATTCCGAATACTACGAGCATTCAGGTAAAGTGCACTTATGTTGGGCTTTTTTACCTCTGTTTTGAATCTTAATATCTCCAGTTTTATTCCTTTTGTTATTACTGGGCCTATTCACTGAGCTCTCCTCAGTCACTGTACCTTGTACTGTCGCCCTTTTAGATTTTTGACTATGTCTTCTCTGCCTTGCACTTTTCCCCTTACTTCCTTTTGCTTCTGTCCCTGTTTTACTACCTTCCAACTTCCTGCATCGGTACCCATCCCCTGCCACATTGGTTTAAACCCTCCCCAACAGCTCTAGAAAACACACCCCTAGGACATCGGTTCCAGTCCTGCCCAGGTGCAGACCGTCCGGTTTGTTCTGGTCCCACCTCCCCCAGAACCTGTCCCAATGCCCCAGGAATTTGAATCCCTCCCTCTTGCACCATCTCTCGAGCCACGCATTCATCCTATCTATCCTGACATTCCTACTCTGACTAGCTCGTGGCACTGGTAGCAATCCTGAGATTACTACCTTTGAGGTCCTACTTTTTAGTTTAACTCCTAACTCCCTGAATTCCGATGGTAGGACCTTCACCCGTTTTTTTTACCTATATCGTTGGTGCCTATGTGCACCACGACAGCTGGCTGCTCCCCCTCCCCCCCTAGAATGTCCTGCAGCCGCTCCGAGATATCCTTGACCCTTGCACCAGGGAGGCAACATACCATCCTGGAGTCTCGATTGCGTCCACAGAACCGCCTGTCTATTCCCCTTACGATCGAGTGCCCTATCACTATAGCCCTGCCATTTTTCTTCCTGCCCTGCTGTGCAGCAGAGCCAGCCACGGTGCCATGAACCTGGCTGCTGCTGCCTTCCCCTGGTGAGCCATCTCCCTCAACCGTATCCAAAGCGGTATATCTGTTTTGCAGGGAGATGACCGCAGGGGACACCTGCACTGCCTTCCTACCCTTGCTCTTTCTTTTGGTCACCCATTTTCTATCTCCCTCAGTAACCTTCACCTGCGGTGTGACCAACTCGCTGAACATGCTATCCACGACCTCCCCAGCATCGCGGATGCTCCAAAGTGAGTCCATCCGCAGCTCCAGAGCCGTCAAGCGGCCTAACAAGAGCTGCAACTGAACACACTTCTTGCACGTGAAGGAGCCAGGGACAGTGCACGTCCCAAGGCAGTGGTCTTGAAGCCACACGATACACTTTCCCTGCACTATGGTGCATACCCCAACTTCACGGGCCAGAAGATAATCAAGAGTTTACCGGTTCTCTATTGCAAACAATCGCAGTTGGGGCAATTCCTTCGTTATTGCCCCAAGGCCCCCCAAGGTTTTGTTTCCAATGATGGTAAGGCCACAGATAAAATAATTCCGATTGCTTTCAGTCAAGGAACCCCCAAGTCCGCCCTGTGTCAATACGCTCAGTATGCCCCATCCGGCAGAGTGGCCTCGGTTGGGTGCTCGGACCCGAGGTTTTTTCCAGTTCTCGCAGAATTCTGCTGTGATTTCCCTGCGTGCCAATTGATTGTGCGGGATCCAGGCAGAGGGGCAGGGGACTGTGGTAGGGACTAGAGTCCCGATAGCAATTTGGAGGGTTAATGGAGGTGACAAAACATTGGTCGCTCTAGAATTAAAAAGGAAGTATTATCCATGATCCGTACAGAGGCTAGCATCACAACCAGTACATCGGTTGAGCAGGGATCCCCCTATTGCCCAGTTTATCGAACCTTGAAATTCCCATTGGGGCTCGCTAGCAATGCGGAAAGCCCTAGTCCCAACATTGATATGAGAAACATTCGCCCAGCCACAAAGGAGCTGAAGGCCCACTTTCAATGGAACGCAGGTCGTGTTGTAACAGACCCATTGGCCTGACGTCTGAGTTACATGACACCTTCGGTCAGTACAAGAGGAGAACAGACATGTTACATTCGTTTCCACCTCTACCAGCAAACAGCCGGACCCCTCACTGCTGAAACAATTCTCGTACGACCGGGAGTCTCTATTGATAGTGAAGTGGCTGGGTATATACGTCCTCTACCGTTGAAGCTTATGATACTGTGAATGGGTATTATCCCGAGGAAAGGAGGGGCAAATAGCTGGTGGGGCTGAACATGGATCGTAAGGAAGAGTAACTTGCTCGAGCAGTTGCTCGGAAGACTGATAGTAAACCACCGTTTGTGGAGTTCTCAAAAGCGGTGAAACTGAAAATAACCTGGACACCGATGCGGGGTCCGGGTAGCAAACAACCCGTCCCTGGCCATATGTAAAGTGATAAATTTGGTTGACGATATTCATGCTCCCCAGGTTTCCCTCGTTCTGGGTCCTACGTGAAGTAAGTATGTCCCCTGATAACCTGCGTTCCAGTCGTTCCCCCTTCTTACCCCCTCCGTCCTCTCGCTATTCCTCCAATCGCCCATACAACCTTTTCCTCACCCCTCCACACGGTCTGATGTTACCTTTGTGGCACTAGACTTGTCACATCCACAATCAAATGTACATTTACTCCAAAAACAAGGAAATGTGCATGCAATGTTCCCTTACCATCGCCGAGAACGATATAATTGTTTCATTATTCCTTCATTGTCCGTTAAGTTAAAAACCTTCCACGATTTGATACTATGCCCTCGTACATGTGGGCAGTGTAGAACGTCAACTCGGCATAAGTATAATGTCCTTGTAGATTGGCCGGGGTTACAGGCATAGATGGTGTTCCCCTTCTCCATTCCTCCCGCTGAAATTACTCCAAGCGAGGCGATGCCCAGCACAGCACAGGCGGCCTGGATCCATCCTGTCATGTTCCACACATGTAAAGGAGCGCTGGAGAAAGGAGGCAGGTTAGTGACCGACATTTTGCAGTGGCAGAGGTCGACCCAAGCACTCCGCCTCCCTACTTTAGCTTCAGGGGTGGTGAAAAGGAGAACTTGCAAGTGCCCCTCTCACCATTGTTCCAACCCTTTCCGTGTCCAATATTTGACCATGACATAACTGCCAGGCTGCACTGAAAGCGAGCTATGTAATGTGGACTGTAACGGGTGAGCCGCTCGAACAAGGCCATGGAGTTCCTTGAGGGCTTTAGTTAAGGCTTGAACAAAAATAGTAATTTCTTCAGTCATATGGTGAAACTGGATCTGTCTGGGAACATGCTGGTCCAGGGGGTTCGAACGGGCCTGCCATAAATGATGACCGCAGGAGAGAGCCGGGTCGAACTCAGAGGTGTGACGCATAGCTGGAAGAGGGCGACGGGGAGCAACTTAAGCCATGTCAATCCCGTGTCTGCTCGCAATTTAGCCAATTTGGTTTTCAGGGTCTGATTATGTCTCTCAACCAACCCAGCCGCCTGTGGTCTATACGCGCAGTGCAACTGCTGGCATATGCCTAACTGGGAGCAGAACACCTTGTTAATCTGTCCAATAAAATGAGGCCCGTTGTCAGAACTTAAGTGAGATGGTATGCCTTACCGGGGAATGATTTCTCGCATCAGAACTTTAACCACAGTTGTAGCTTTGTTATCGGTAGTCGGATACGCCTCAATCCATTTGCTGAACGCATCCACAATAGCCAAGACATATTTATAACATTGACACCGTTCCAACTCAATCTAATCCGTCGGGAGCGTCTCAAAGGGACCACTGGGCAACGGTGTCTGACCCATACTACAAGAGATACCTTTACCGGTGTTATATTGCTACCAAATCAAACACCGATATCTAATACTCTGGGCCAGCCCCTGCATTTTAGGATACCACCAAGTGTCCAGTAACAAATCACTAGTTCCCTGAGCCCCACAATGTGTTGCAAAGTGTACACATCCGATGACCCATAATGCTAGCACATCAGACATGCAAGTATTTTGTGTTGGTGTGGTCCATAAAGAAGAAATAGAATCATATGTACAACCTAAACGTTTCCACATTTGTTTATCACTCTCAGGTGTGTCCTCATCTAACCTTATAACGTCTTGGATGGTTGGCATTGGCTTTTCAGGGGCAGACCTATTTATTTCAGAATGTTTAGTCTGACTTAGCATTTTAGGCACCACCACTAGCAGAGATTTCGCGGCTGTCCGCGCCGCACAGTCTGCACGTGCATTACCAACATCAACCGGGGTCTTACTGTTTTTATGGGCAGCACATTTAATGACAGAAATCTGCGTGGGCCAGAGGAGGGCCTGCAGTAGGTCATGAACTAAACCCCGATGGGATAGCTCCGTGCCTGCTGAGGTATGGAATCCCCTATTCTTCCAGAGTTTTCCGAAGTCATGAACCACCCCGAAGGCATATCGTGAGTTTGTGTACATATTTACTCGGCGATCTACCCCAAGTATACGTGCGTGGGTAAGGGTGAAAAGTTCAGCTTGTTGGGCTGAATAAGGGGCCTGAAAAGCAGCCGCCTCTGTGGTCAGGCGATACTGATCCACTATTGCGTAACCAGACAGTCTCTGGTCGGCGGGGCTTATTAATGCACTGCCATCAACATACATGGTCATGTCAGGTTGATCGAAGGGAGTGCCGCTCAAATCTTCCCTTACTGTCGTAGCTTCCTGAATCAGGACTAGACATTCGTGGGCAGGCGCTTCTTCATGATCAGGGGGACCGCTAAGAAAACAGGCTGGATTGATAGTGGGACAATATTTAAATGTCAGGCGTGGATTGTTTCAAAGGTATATTGCATGCCTATTCTGACGAGCTGGGGTAAGATGCTGGTTCTGCAGCTGCCCCAGTAGTGCAATGACCAAGTTGGAGCTAAACACCGTAATGTCCTGTTGGAGAGTTATATTGGCAGCAGCTTGTAAACTATTATATATAGCTCTCAGGATCTGGGTGCAAGAGTAATATGCCACGGGCCGGTGCTTATCCCCATGTTGCTGGGTGAGGACTACTGTTGAACACCCTTCCAGAATAGTACAGTATATCTGCAACGGTCGGTCGTATATGGGTCAATCGAGGGCCGGTGCTTGTAACAAGGCCTGCTTCGGGTAATGGAAGGATTCGAGTACCTCGGCGGTGAGAGTAAAAGCCCCCCCCCTTGCTGGTGTGAGGCGGCGGCAGCTTTGTATCGACAGCGATGTTTGGTATCCACTGCCCACAATTATTCGCCATACTCAGCCAATGACGAACCTCCTTGGCTGTGGTAGGGCTGGAGAATTGGCATATAGGTTCAATCCTACGAGTTCGATACTTCTCTCTGTGGCCGTGAGTAAAACTCTTAAGAACTTGACCTTCGTCTGAGCCACAGGACCTATAATTTCGAAATAACGTAGCCCAGCGAGGATAGGTGGTTCAGTAACTGGATCACATCATCCCTATCATTGGGCTCGTCGGGACTCGCTACCAGTAGGTCATCTACATACTGCACGAGAGTTGAACTATGCTCCAATATCAAGGCCTGGAGTTGGGTCTGCAGACATCTGGAGAAGAGCCTAGGTGAGTTGACGAAACCCTGAGGCAGTCGGGTCCACGGGTACTGATGTCCATTATAAGTGAAGGCAAACAAATACTGGCTTTCAGGTGCGAGTGGAAGGGCAATCTATGTCTATAATATGTCAACTATGGCGAATATCCGGGCCAGAGCTGGAATTTGAGCCAGTATGTGAAATGAAAAATGAAAATGAAAATGGCTTATTGTCACGAGTAGGCTTCAATGAAGTTACTGTGAAAATCCTCTAGTCGCCACATTCCGGCGCCTGTCCGGGAAGGCTGGTACGGGAATCGAACCGTGCTGCTGGCCTGCTTTGTCTGCTTTAAAAGCCAGCGATTTAGCTGGAGGAGCTAAACCAGCCCCTATGTGGGCCTGAGTAGGGACGAGAGCATTTAACGGCTGCGTGATTGCAATAATTGGACGTTAATCCTGTACCAGCCGGTACTGGTATGTTTTGCCTGGTTTGAGCACCGCAAGTATGGGTGTATTACAATCTGACTGGCAAGGGACCAGGAGAACCTGTTGCAGCAGTTCTCGGATTAGTTTATCTATAGACGGGGCAGATTGTGGTTTCAGACGGTATTGCCGAATAGAAGACAGCGTCACATGGTCCTTAATCGTTACCATAATGGGTGTAACATTTGCCTGTGCCACGTGTGACGGGTATTCTGCCCACACCAGTGGGTTGATATATTCCAAAACGTCGCGCCCCAGTGGATGCTAGAGTCGAGTGTTAACCGTTTCAGGGGCCTCAAAGCACTTCATGGATGTACCGTCTGGCAGGACTTGGAGTGCGTACTCTGTTGGATCTGAGTGGTCCACTGCCCTCCTTACCATAGGTCCAAGATCCCCTGCATGGTAGTGGTCGTGGACTTGACGTGTAATATGGGGGCCCACAGAAGCTGATTGTTGGCATAAATGCGGTGGTATTATAACAAAATCGGCTGTACCTTTTTTCTCCGTGACTATGGTTGTAATCGTGACTGGCCATTCGGACCCAATTAAAGGCCTGTATTTGTCCTGCAACTCCCTGTTCTGTGCGGTTCTTTCATAGGCTAGGGTAACGTGGTGCAGTGAATGTTCAATGTCCAACGTCTACCACTGGGGTGTGATAGATAAATAGCACTGTTGTCTCAGCCTCGATGATTGAACCTTCCTCCCCCCCCCCCCCCTCGTCCCTGTACTCTAGTTGTAGCTGGAAGATACACAGTAAATCCCGGGTCAACAAGTTACAGTCCAATCCGGTGGTCACCACAAATTGATGATCTGTAGGCTTATTCTCATAAGTGACTATCACAGGTTCAGAAATGTGATAATCACACACCGGGCCTTGGTACCCCGACAAATGTTGTCGGATAGTGATAGTTGAAGTTCTGATTGCCCCGAATACATGGCTGCTCCAGTGACGATTATAAATGGGTGATATCGATCTCCTATCTGCAGAGAGATAATAGGTTCCCTGTCCGATTGGAGAGTCCTTATGTCTACATTAGTTAGTTAATCTTATGTTAGGAAGGGGTTTGCCTGGGAAAAATCGGCGTACCTCGTCTGTCCTACCCTCTGTGAGTGCCCCCTCCTCTGGGTTGGCTGTTCTCCTCCTGCTGCCTGTCTTCTAAAGGGACATTCCTGATGCCAGTGCGGCTACAATTGAAATATGCATTCTTCCCTCTATATCTGCTCCGACCCGTTTTCCCAGTTGACCAATGGCCCCTCAGAAGGGGCGGCAATTGTAAAGTTTCTGGTGCATAAGGTGGGCCATAAAGAGGGGCTAAGAGTCAATTGGTGTGGGTTTGATATCCTCCCCGTGTTGATCCACCCACCCAATGTCACAATATTAGGGTTCCAGCTGGTAAGCCACTGTATCTGCAGCTGGTTGGGGTCCCAGATCACCTGTTTTCATTACATACTCGGTCTTAGTCTTTGTAACTGATCCTCCTTCCTGGCCTACACCCACCTTCCAATACAATCTGACTGACCAGGCCATCTGAGAAGGGTCGTTCCCTGTCACATTCATGTGATTACATTTCACGGCAGTGGCCACGGAAAGTAGTAGGCAATGCATTAACGTAGCACAATATCGAGGAGAATTCTGACCATTTTGGTATAGCAAGACTGTCCACGGTGGATTTCATTAATGCGTTCCAGAAATTCCTCTGGCTCCTCAGCCTTTTCTGGGTTGAAGGTCTAAGATAGCAGTGATGTTTAAGGGCTTTTGAAATGTGGCATTCAGTGCATTCAGGATTCGTGCCCGTCCATCATCGTCTAAGGTATGAGCCTGTTGAAGTGCAGCGCGCCTGGCATGATTTAAGGGGTTGATACCTGCTGGACTATGGTCCCTAGAGTCAGCTTGATAAACTGAGATGGTGGTTCTCAGATAGTCCACGAAAGCAGCAGGAGATTTCCTCCTGTCTGGGATTCCACCCAGAATAGCCATATTCTCGCTCTGTCTCCATGTGAAATAAACGTGTATCGTGGGCTGGCCTGCTGAGGTAGCAACATCAGTGTAGGGTATTTTCCGAATCGGTAACTGTCTCAGGGTCTCACTAGGGGGCGCTTTAGCGGATTCCTCTGGCTCTTCAGAGACTTCGAAGTCCTCCTCTTCCGATATGGGGTTCTCCGGTTCCTCAGAGCCATGCCCGTTCTCGCCGCGTTTTAACAGACTTTTCTGTCCCATCATATTGGCCAGAAGGGACCTAGGTCGGATGCGCAATTGTTTATGGATATGATCAGATCCCTTTCTCATAGCTCGAGATCGGGTCCTCCACCTCACCGGGCTTGTGGAACGGGGCTCCTCTTTTCTAACAGACGGTGAAGGTTGAAGAAATTGGACAAAAACTATCAACTGAAGGGACTGCAGAGGCTGATATTAATGCCTCCGGAACTATCATGTGATCGGTCATAGGGGTGCAGTATAACTGCCACAGCCTGTGAGATGGAATCTTAAGGGGCTGGAGAGGCTGGCATGATTTAATTCCGGGAAGCAGCGACGGGATATAAATTACGATACACTGCTGGTTCTTGAAATGCTGCAGGCAATGCTGCTTGTGCCGTCGGGACTCTTCCAGACATGATCGAATTCTCCAGGTCATCGTCTACCTCTGTCAACGCAAGGTCAGTCTTTGAACTACGTAGCCCATTTTTATTTACACGAGTCTGCCCTGTTAGGTATCTCCCTCTATTTAAATCCACGTTTTTTTTAATGCACACTCCTATTATCATGATTTTAGGGTCTCCTGGTTACCCCTTCACTAATTGGAATCCCCATTTTAAGGGCATTTTCATGCTAACTTAATAACACGATCTTATCCCTCTCCTCTTGATAATATTGTCTCCATAATCCAGTTAACTCTTTGGCTTTCATACTTCGGTTCCTTTTCCAGATTTCTCCATGAATCTCACGCTTGATCTGGATAGGTATCGCATAATGCTTGCCATTAATTACTTGAATCACTCTTATTATCCAAGCAATTCCCCATAATCTCGAACTAGTCCTAAAGACTGCGTTGTTCGCCACTACAGTCCAAGGATACAATTTTAGCTTATTTAATTATATTTTCAAAATCCCACGTGGAACTGAACTATCACTATGATATTCCATCAATTCCGTAATCAACCTTTAACAGAACTATCACTATGATATTCCGTCAGTTATCATTAACCCTCAGTCTTACCTACATCGGCTCAATTTTTAATTTTCTAATTCACCAGACTGACCTTTGATTTCGTCGAGACGATCGTACCTTACCATCCGCGAGTTACCAGACTGGAATCAGACTACGAGATGGAGGGAAAACGATCTGGTCATTTTCCAGCTACTCACTTCGTGGGCCCATTTCCTCTTTCCCCGTCCGAGATCAGTCTAATTCTGATTTCGCAGATGGCCGGTGATCGCTGGAGAAGCCCCTGGTTTCGGCACCAAATGACAAATTAGGTTATTTTCCCAGTCAGTCTGGTGTCAGTAAAATTCGAGATGGATTTGAAGGTAACAATTATTATTTATTTTCATCATCTTGCAAGTAGGACCCACAGTATCAAGAGACAGGATACAACCTTAGTCTCCTTTATCTTGGAGAGCGAGTGGGAACAAAGGAAACATAACTTTTCTTCCATGCACATTCAAGTGGCATCAAGTTTCACATATAGGACCAAATATGGCAACAGTACTGAATGAAAGATTCCCGTAGGTCATCCCTATACACTACCTGACCTCGCCATATGTCTTGATTGGCTCACTTCGCATTCGTCAACCCCCGCGCCCTCTGCAGGAGAATCTGGTCCAAACAACCGCCCATCCCCCTATCTTAAGCCATGCTTTGTCCAGGTCCTTTGTTCATTCCCTGATAAACTCACTACCCTACTCAACGGCTCATATATTCGGATTTATCCTCTACGTTATCATAACTAATTATCCCATTTTGTATCACATTAGTTTGTTCCATTCCTCTGTGGCACGCTCCCAGAGATGGCCAACTCCTTTGTGCTCTAAGACCGCAAACATGCAGCCACTGGACTGGACCAGAGAGGACATTCAGGCCTGGCAGCGCCCAATGGCGCCGGGGCATTTGACGGTTGCCCGCTCGCACCGCTGACCCATGGAATAGGCCAGGGTCCACCAGGCAAACCGTGCGAAGACGTGGTACTGGGGCTCTTGCTATTGACTCCCGCAGATGAGGTGCCGGAAGTGTGGAGCAGCTCGGAAACCCCCCTCCTGTTTATGCTGGTTCTGGTGGGAAGCGGGTAGAACAGGGCGGCACCACTCCTACAGGGACGCCTTCAAGCATCCGGGCCCATCCAAGCCGGGTGGCCCCAGGAGTTGTGCGCCAACGTGAACCCTTGTGGCAGGGCAGAAGTCTCAGCAGGTCGGCTCAACTTTTGATGTACCGTCTGGGGATCCACCTATGCGTATTTTTGGAGTCCGCAAGGACAGAGAGTTAGACACCAGTAGAGTTGGCACGGGTGCAGGACACTGTTGAGTTATCGCGGATAAGGCACAGACTGTATTTAGTTGTTCACAATAAGCACCTATTAACAACATTCAAAACTGCCTTGATGCATGTCTCATGGTTGTGGGGATGACGCGGTCAGTGCTGACCAGTGGGTCTGATGAGTGCGGTACGAAAAAAAGCCCTCTCGACATGAATGCTATTACTGTATTTTCTTTACTAAATGACGACTTAACCTTAAGTGACTCGTGAATAAGAACTCCCAAGTCCCTTTGAGTACTTTTTGATATGCTAAGCATTTCCCCATTTAGAAAACAGACAGTGCCTCCATTCCTCCTTCGAAAGTGCATGATCTCACACTTTTCGACATTGTATTTCATCTGCCCCTTCACTGCCCACTGCCTAGCCTGTGTAAATCCTTCTGCAGCCCCTCTGCTTCCTCGATACTACCTGGTCCTTTACAGGAATATCAGATTTTTAAAAACACGGTTATTAATGTTTTAAATTATTGTGATGAGGACAGAGGTACATTAGTGGGATTATCATTTTTAAAGAAGGCGGAACATCTCATCTGACGCATATTTGAACGGGAGGACAGCACACTACGGTAAGATAGCATGAAATCTGTGAGAATTACATAGCTTCTGCACATACAGAGGCAATTATTGGGCTAAAAGCAGCCTTTTTCTGGCACATTGCTTCGTACCGTATATTGACCATCCCGTTTTTAACCTATTGCATTAGGGCCTAGATGCACCACAACAGCTGTATGTTCACTCTCCCGATTTAGAGTACCCTGCAGCCGCTCTGAGACATCCAGGACCATCGCACTAGTGAGGCAACAAACGTTCCTGGAGTCTCAGTTGCGTCCACAGAAAAGCTTGTCTACTACCATTAAAATCGAATCCACTATTACTCCAGCTCTAACACACTTTTCCATGTCCATCTGGACAGCAGACACAGCCACTGTGCAATTAACCAAGCTTTTGCTGCCTTATCCTGGTCAGTGGAATACCTGTTTTGCTGGCAGATGACCACAGAGGACTTCCTTACCAATTTTCCTCTGTCTGGTGGTCACCCATTTCCTCTCTCCCTCAGTACTTTTGATCTGCAGTGCGATCAACACGCTAACGTTGGTCAGCCATGATTGAATGCCACAGCATACTCGATGGAAAGAATGGCCTAATTCTGCCCCTCTGTCTCACGGACTAAAGCATGTGAGTGGGCCGTCGCATGGAATAACACAATAGATTCACAGAACGCCGACAGTATTGCGAGGATTGTTGGACCAAAGAATCTGCACCGATGCTCAGAAAGAGCCCCATTCCCCGCTCGGTCCCTGTAACGCCATATTACCGGCACCTCTTTGGGCACAAGGGCCGACCTCGGACTGGCAGTGAACATATCTTGCACATCTTTGCATCGTGCTTGGGAACCCACGCAGACTAGGGGCGAAAGTGCAAACACCTCGGGCCTAATTGTACCGGGTTGCCGTCGGATATAGATAGATGACTTCGCAGAGACGATCATAAGTCTATAGTGAAAAGTAAGGTTGCTTGAATGCTCACGACAGATGATCAGTGCATTAATCGTACAACAACCTAATCTACCGAAGTGGATACACATGGATGCAGCGACAAATCTATATTTTGCTGTGAGAAACAGATAAAAATGTACTGGAATGGCTCAACAGAACGCTTGCACGGAGACATGGCCAGATAAGCAGTGAATTCGATCAACAGAGCCACGAACATGAGTTGTTTCGCATCAGAGTCACAGAGACACATGCACAGTTTTGAACACCTGTCTGTGTCTCGAGAAATAGAAACAGTGTCATGTTCGTTCGCAGGTGTAGAAGCACGCGTAGATGGAGGGACAGTCCTGAACGTATTTGAAATTGACACAGTGAGGATAACTAAAGGCAGATGGAAAATATTTTGTTCACAATAGATCGTCTATGAGCACAGATAATTCGAATGTCTGAACACGGTGATTGTATACACATTTTAATGTCTTGAGCTTGATTAGCACATTGATGATCGATTTGGAGTATTCCAACTTGCTAGGAAATACAGAGGGCCGCATGAAAGCTCTTAAAAGCCCATTTTGTATTTTCTGGGCTTCCTATCTCTCATAGAAAAAACGACATTTCAGCATACGATTTCAATTTACGATATTTCATCAGTTTGACGGCAATTGGTTTGGATGGTTATGCATTATTACACAATAATTTGTATTTGTTTAAGTATTCATCTCTCGTGTCCTCCCAAACAATTGCAACGTACAATCAAATTTCTTGATTTACCAGGCTCAAGAATGTCACATTGAAAATAAAGTATGGCCCTCCGTTCAAAAGCCTTATCGTTTTCCTTCTGCTAAATTGGCCATGGAGACGGTCCACAAACAACATTGAAATATCTCAAGGTCATCCGACAAATTCGGTTTCTGTTAATCTGCTATGAAATTATTATGAGCATGTCAGTATTGCGATTAGGACAATGTGCTTATCAAAGAGGGAAACAAATGAAATTTACAAATATAAAAGCCACAGATTTTTGTATCTGCGTTGAGACATTCGTGAGCTACCAAAGGCATTCTTATGACGTTATTTTCATAAATTTTAAATATTTTATCCCATTCAGATGAGAAAATTAGCGTTATAGTGTTGGTACCACTAAGCGCTGTGGCGGTAATTTGCCAAATTGCATCCCGCATAATCCAGTTGTCTTAAAAACCCAAATAATTTGATAAATGGACGCAAATTTGGATTACTCCGCATGCGGTTTCATAGTTGTAATGAATGATGCACGGTATTGTCGGTATTGATTTAGATTGTGGAAACTTCGCCACGCATGTCATAGTGTAGTGAGCACAGTTGAGGCTCGACATTAACTTAATGCACAGACAGTTTGACGAACGATCCACAAAGCACAAATACGTTTTCAAGCCACATGCTGTGACAGTGGGGCCAATCTCACGCGACGGAATTTTATCGCTTTTAAACATTTTGTGATTTTTCGTAATTTCCGTCATATTACGAATTGATGTGGGGAGAGAATCTTTTGCGAATGAGACATATTCAGAAACTTTACATCGGACTGCCGGTCTCTGTTGCTCTCACATTTATTATTATTCATCTTTCAAGGAGGTAAGCTTCGCTGCCTCGTCCATCATTGGTTGCCCATCACGTATCGCCGACCAAAATGTGATGCTTAACGGCCTTCTTGATCCACTGCATTCGATGTGGTGTGGGTACACTCAAACAGCTGTGAAGGAGAGAGTTACAGGATTTAGATCAAATCACACTGAAGAAATGGCGGGAAATTTCCAAGGATGGATTGTAAGGGGCTTGAAGAAGAACGTGCAGGTGCCTGTCTTCCCATATATCTGCTAACCTTGTTTTTATTGAAAGATAAATGTCGTGGGTTTGAACGGTGCAGACTCCAGAGCCTACGTAAGTTGTTCAAGTAAATCTTGTCGATAGTGCATACTGCTGCTTCTGTGCGTCGATGGTGCAGGTAGTGAATCCTTATGGAATGGGTTTTAGTCAACCGGGCAGCTTTGTCTTTAATGGTGCCTTGAGTGTTGTTGGAACTGCAGTCAATCATGTCAGTGAGGAGTAGTCTATCAGTGTCCTGAATCTTTCCTCGAAGGAGGTGCATATGCTTTGGCAATTAAGAAGGTGATTTAACGCATGATTTCTCGCCTTTTAAAAATTCATTTACGGGATTTCGGTGTCGCTGCGTCGGTCAGCATTTGTCTCCCATTCGCAGTTGCATGTCAGAAGACTTTGTTGACAGTCTTTCATGCACGGCTGCAGTCATTGTGGTGCAGGTACGGTTCGGGGGGATCTCCAGGAAGTTGGCGAGCGATAGTGAAGGAACGACGATGTATTTCGAAGTCAGGGTGGTGAGTGCCTTGGAGGGGAGCCTCCAGCTGGTGATGTTCTCAGGTGTCAGATGCTCTTTTCCTTCCTGGTGATAGTGGTCATGGGTTTCCAAAGAAATTTCCAAAGAACCTCGGTGAATTACTGTTGTGTATCATGAAGGTAGCACAACAGGCAGTAAGCAGATTGTGGAGGGTTTGAATGTTTGTGAAAGGTGGATCAATGAAGCGGGCTGGTTTTTCCTTGGTGGTGAAATGCTTCTTGAGTATTCCTGGAGCTGAACTCATACAGGTAAGTGGAGATTAATTCAATACACTCCTGACTTGTGACTTGCAGATTCTGGACATGCTTTCGGGGACAGGAGGTGATTTACTCGCCGTTGGGCCTCTGGTCTTTCACCTGCACTTGTAACCACAGTATTGATACGGCATGTTCAGTTTAATTTCTGATCAGTGGTAACCACCATGATGTTTATTACGGGTGATTCAGTGATGGCAATGCCATTGAATGGCCAGGGGTGGTGGTTATAGCCTCCGGTGTACCAAGTCGGCATTGCATTGAACTTGCATCGTGCCAATATAGCTTGCCACTTCATAGCATTCTTCATTATTGACACAAATTGGCTTACATTAACACTGCAATGAAGTTACGTGTGAAAATCCCCTCATCGCCACACTCATGCACGCTGTTCCAGTACACTGAGTGAAAATTGAGAATGTCTAATTCTCCTAACAAGCACATTGGTCGGGACTTGTGGGAGGAAACTGGAGCTCCCGAAGGAAACTCACGTCGACATAGTGAGAACGTGCAGGCGCCCCGCATGCAGAGACCCAAACCGGGAACCGAACTTTGGACCATTGCACTGTGATGCAACAGTGCTGAGAAAAGTGCATCGTCTCAGCCGCAGGTTTGATATTTTTCTGGCCTTGCTGCATTTGGACATCGAATGCTTCATGATCTGACCAGTCGCAAATCGTGCAGAATATTGTAACATGTAGATCACACATCATCACTTCGGACCTTGTGATGGAACGTAGATCATTGTTGAACTAATTTACGAATGTTGGACCTGGAACAGTAACCTGAGAAACACTTTCAGCGGTGATCTGGAGCTGAGATCGTTGACCCCCAACAACGGCAATCATATTTCTTTGTGGCAGGTATGGCTGCAACCAGTGGAGCGTTTGCCTCCGAATTTCCATTGTCTCCAGTTCAGCTGATGCTGCTTCATGCCATACTCGGGTCATATGCTGCCTGATGTCAATGACAGTCACTTTCACATCGCATCTAGCATTCAGCTGGCTTGATCTTGTTTGAACCAAGGCTGTAATGAGATTAGGAGCTGGGTAGTGCTGGCTGAAACCAACTGAGTGTTCGTGAGTGATCAGGTTATTGCTGAGTATGCTGAGCGTCCGTGATCAGGTTAATGCTGAGTAAGTGTCGTTTGGTTCACACTATTGGTGACTCCTCCATTCACCTTGCTGATGACGGACAATAGATTGAATTGTGCTACAGTATTTCCTGTGTAAAGGAAAGACTTGGGCAATTGCTCACATTGATAGGTCGTTGCGAATGTCAAAGCTGTACTGGAATCGTTTGGATGTAGGTACATCAAGTTATAGTGCAGAAGTCTTCAGTGCTATTGTCAGCTTTTCACAAAATCATTGCAGTGCAAAAACATGTCATTTTGCTCATCTGTCGAGACTGCGCCGACACTTGCAAAGTGAACTGTCCCCGGGCCAACTCCCCCCTATGGTTCTGACCCAACGACATGACATGCACATCGCTGGACACCAAGGGTCAATGTATCATGGCCAATCCACAAAACACACACACATACCTTTGACCAACTGGAGGAAACCGGAGGACCCGGAAGATGCATTTGCAGACACAGGGAGAACGGACAACTACGAGAGAGACAGGAGCCCAAGGTCGGAATTGAACCCTGGTCCCTGCCGTTGTGGGGCGACAGTGCAAACGTATATGCTACCGTGCGTTGCAGCAGCCACTGTAAAAAGAACAAGGAACAATACAGACCAGGAACAGGCCCTTCGGATCTCCAAGCCTTCGCCAATCACGTGACCTAACTAGACCAACTGCCTTTCATCTTCTGTACCCCGTCTGCTCATGTGCCTTTCCAGATAAATCTTAAAGTCGCTGAAGTCTCTGCCTCAACCCATCAGTTGGCAATGCATTCCTGGCCACCAACACTCTCTGTGTAAAAACATCCCACCGCTCATCTTGAATAGACCTCTCCCTCTAACCTTGTACCAGTGCCCCCTTGTAATTAGTAATTCTGTTTTTGGAAAAAGACTCCAACTGTTCAGCCTATATATATCTTTATAAAGTTATAAACTTCTATCAGTCAGCCACTCAGCCTCAATCTCTCTCGGGAGAACAATCCCAGTTTATTCAATCTCTCCTCGTATCTAAAAAGCTCCTAAGAAGGCAACATCTTGGTTAACGTTTTCTGTGCTCTCCCCAAATCCCCCACGTCCTTCTGGCAGGGCGGTGACCAGAACTAGACACAGTATTGCAAATGTGGCCGAACCAATGTTCTGTATAGTTGTAACATTTTTTTTCCATTTTACGGCAGGTACATTTCAGTTTCTGGCGAATGATAAACTCCAAGATGTTGACAGTGGGGCTTAAGTGATGGGAAAGTCATGAACTTTCAAAGTACCATCGTTTCTTGTTGGTCGTCACTGCCTGGCAATGATGTGGTGTGTATGGATATTTCCATTTGGCAGGGCAAGTCAGGATATTACACATTAGTGATACATTTGCACGTGGCCTGCTTCATTGTCAGAGGATTTGCGAATGGTGCGGAATATTCTGCAATCATCGGTGAATCTTCCCATATCTAAGCTTATTTCGAAAGAAATGTCATTTATGGAGCAGAAGGAGATGGTTGGGCCTGGAACGGCACCCTGAGATACTCTTGCAATGATCTCGCGGGCCTGAATGACTGACATCCACATTGTAACTGCCAATGAGAACAAACGGGATGCCTGTCCCTGTCCCGGGCGGCTTTTATACAAGCTAATTTCGAGCACTAGCATAGCTGGCCATGCACCCAATTGTGGGGAATCTCGTATCCTTGCAGTACATTGGCGACATCGATGATGTCATTCCCGTTAAATGCAGCACAGTCGTCCAGTGGTGAGGTTCGATTCCTGCTCTGGGTCACTGTCCATGTGGAATTTACACAATCGCAACATGTTTGCGTAGGTTTAGCACGCACAACCCAAAAGATGTGCAGGGAAGGTGGATTGACCACTCTAAACTCACCCTTAATTGGAAAAAAAAGAATTCGGCACTCTAAATTATAAAAAATATATAAATAACGCGTAATTTCCGTGAGTCTTGGCAGCCTCATCATGGATATCATAGAAGGTACAATGCTAAAGAAGGCCCTTCGGACCAGCGAGTCCGCACCGGCTCTTGGAAAGAGCACCTTATCCAAGCCCAACCTTCCAACCTATCACCCTAACCCAGTAATATCATCCAACAATTTAGACACTAAGGGCAATTTGGCAAGTCCAGTCCATCTAACCTGCACATCGTCGGACTGTGGGACGCAACCGGTGCACCCGGAGATAATGCATGCTGACGCAAGGTGAACCTGCAGACACCGTAAAGACACTGACCCAAGCCGGGAATCGACCATGGAACACTGGAGCTGTGAAGCAACTGTGCTAAACACTGTGCTACCGTGCGACCGCCGACGTCAATAAAAGAGAGTCGCGCCGGGCATCTGGAAAATTGAACGTATTTTGGCTCTCTTATGAAATGGTAAATATGCTTTAAAGTTAGAATTGATCAAATAATATCAATATCTTGAAGATTTATGGGCACCTCAATATTTATTGTCCTTGTATTTTCGGTAATGAATAAACATCAAGATATGACGACAAAATAGAAACCGAATCATGGCTTGATTGAACCAAGTTGACTTCCGCATGACTTGGGGCTCAAGCTTTTAGAAATTGCATCACTGATGTTGATATGGCAGTTCAGGCATGGCAGCAACATTTGCTGTCGTGCAGCGAGTTAATGTGTCTGCAATGAAAAGTCCTATTACAGATTGGACTTTGTTTTAAGACAAGACATGGCGAAGCCTCAAGGTTTGTTATTTCAACAGCTCAATCGCGGAATAATCGTGTTATCCTCTCAGTACAGTTTGTTTTTTGCAAGGGAATTATTGATATTGTAGTTTCGAACAGTAACAATTGACCAGATAGAAGTATGAAAGCTGTTAGGAGCACATCCGCGGAAGGCAGTGTACAAATTAACATCGCATATGATTAATGTGGAGCTATGTAGATTATGACTAGCCATGAGAATCTGTGCAGCAGGGTAGCGCAGTATTTAGCACTGTTGCGTAACAGCTCCAGGCTCTCATGTTCGATTCCCAGTTTGGTCACTGTCTGCATGTTCTCCCTGTGTCTGCGTGGATTACCTCCGTGTGCTCCGGTTTCCTCCCACAAGTCCAGAAGGACGTACTGTTAGGTAATTTGGACATTCTGAATTCCCCCCCCCGCCTCGTGTACCCGAAAAGAGGCCGGAATGTAGCAACGAGGAGCATTTCACGGTATGTCCATTGCAGCGTAAATGTAAGACAATTGTGACAATAAAGATTATTAGAAATCGAAATTTAGCGGGAGCTGGCGCCAGACTGCATATAGAAACGGAAAAACACATTCTAATTATTGTATGAATGGTGCAGCGGGAAGGATGGATCAGAGGAACTTCTGAAGCCCCTAATTTCAAATGTGCATGCTTCTTTGTGAAGATGCTGTTATGTCGGCGCGGTTGGTATTTTTCCTTTCATCATTGATTACCCGGCGTGGGCTAGTAAATAGATTTTAGGTAGGCATAAACATCTATCAGGTTTGGTCATCAGGCTCAGTTGTGTCTGTAAAAGCGACACACAATATTGTGGAAATATAGGTGAGTGCACATGCAGAAATTAACCTGGCTAACCAGTTGTGTACTGTCTCCTCTAATGAATAGGATCCTTGTCGGCTGATTTCCTCTTTGGGTTGTGAGAACCTGAAACGAGCCTCTTGTCCATTACCCAACTCAGAAATGCACCGACGAATACAAAATTGACCATAACTTGTCAAAACACCCCTCAGCGTGGAAAGTTGCTAACAAACAAGTGAAGGTGCTGAATTTTAGCCGTAACAAGATGATGTGAGGAATTGAGAAATTTTCTTTGACAAGAACCCAATAAACATTCCCTCTGGAAAAAAAGCACCGCTGTCTAAAACTACGGACAACCTCAAGATCACAATGTCGACACTGAAATAAAGTTGCCGTTTCCTTGTCTGTGAGTGAAATTCAATGAGACTGAAGACTGTGAACGAATATTTGTTTTACAAATCTAAATGAAAAGCTGAATGTTGGCGGGCAGCAATAGTTCGAAACGGCCAAGTCCAGGATTTTCCATCTGGCAAATACGGCATCGTTTTTCATGAACTCGGTAGCATCCCGCGCGGCACCGGAACTAGCCCCTGAATAGTAGAGGAATTGGTGTAGGTATGGCACCATCATTTTTGGCGTGAACGTCCACGGATTGTGTATTGCCGTCAACACTTATTCTCAGAAACGGAGAATCCGTCCCTCTGCATTTTCGCCATTTTTGAATGCAACTTGCCAACCCAGCGTTGCAGGAAAACACAAGGAATGAAGTGCACTTCTTGCTGACGACATAATTCGGGACAAAATTCAACTGTGTATAAAGAGTTTAGAGAAAATGTCAAATAATGGGGATGCTTTTCCACTGTCGACATTTAAATACCGCCCCACAGAGGTAACCATCATATCAGAATAAATGAGTGCAGATACACAAAGTTCGATTGATCTTACTTTTACACCATGTTTTTGAACATGTGTGAGGTTCTTTCCGGGATATTGTTGATGTTGAATTCGGAATATAGATTTGCTGCCATGTTGGGCTCTGTATAAAATAGTAACAAAATGCAAATTGAGGATATTTTCACACCTCTCCTCTTCTGATCAACAGACCTCACAAAGGCCAACGATGCTGTGAAACCAATAATTGATGTTTTGCATAACTTAGAACATAGAACAGTACAGCACAGAACAGGCCCTTCGGCCCTCAATGTGTGCCGAGCCATGATCACCCTACTCAAACCCACATATCCACCCTATACCCGTAACCCAACAACCCCCCCCCCTTAACCTTACTTTTATTAGGACACTACGGGCAATTTAGCATGGCCAATCCACCTAACCCGCACATCTTTGGACTGTGGGAGGAAACCGGAGCACCCGGAGGAAACCCACGCACACAGGGGGAGGACGTGCAGACTCCACACAGACAGTGACCCAGCCGGGAATCGAACCTGGGACCCTGGAGCTGTGAAGCATTTATGCTAACCACCATGCTACCCTGCTGCCCCTTCTGGAATTTGAGTGAACAATCGTAGTTTGTGGTCTTTGTTCAATGGGAAAACAACAATCGTCTTAAATACGAAAACAAATTGCATCACCTAGCTTGAAGATTTGTTGAATGATTTCGGAAGTACCCCCTTAAAGTTAGATTGCCTTTCGTTGGTGTCTGCTTGATATTCATAGCAAAATGGAAAGTGGTTAAAACTTTCAGTGTCCTGTTTTAATTTCACACAGATTTTACAAAGGCCAAATATGGTATTGGCGTAATGTACAGGTTGTTTAATCACATATGTACAGCAGTACTGATAGACGAGCAGACAAAGACACGACTCGACAGACAGTCGGCACAGAGACCATAAATGTGGGAGTTTAAAAATGTAAACATTTAATCCGAACGACAGGGTTTGGGAGACAGAAGACGCTCTGGGCCAAAGGGGAATAATTAGTAATGAGTTCACAACATCAAAGCCTCCGGTATTATTTCTTTATTATAGATACATGGGGAAACAGCATAAAACATATCGACCCTATGACTCCAGATGTTTCTAAATTGCACCATGCCTGACCAGAGATGCCTGATGCCGGAACATAGAGGAACAAATGTACTACGTACGAAAGTTATAGAAGCATTGAAGACAGATAAATGCATCAAAACAAAACTTTCGACATTCTTAAGCATCCATGACATACACGGTAATTAACTTTTTGAACACAGCGCCAGTGGAAGAAATCATTTGATTCTCAAATTGAAAATCAAGTTGTTGATCCATTTGAGGGTCATTAGAATGTTAGGAAATACGGAGAACCAATAGACGAAACCGGTTTAACAATGCACCGATGCTGATGTGGTGGTCTTATTTCCCTGTTGCCACAGGCAATTATATAAATGATGTCCAATATGCTTGGCACAGACTGTGTTGGGTTGTTGTATCATTCTGTTGTACATCATTTGGAACCCTGGACTGTTATTTCTACGCTCTTAATCTCTGAACAGTAACCCTCACAAAACATCTGCACTATCTTGCCGCAATTCCAAATTCACCATGCTGAAATGTATCTTTTTAAACTACCATATTGCCTTCTGTCGAAAGAATATGGACGTTTGTTCCGCCCCCGAATAATGCACTTTAAATATCCAGAATGATCATCTATATAGAAGCTGGTTTAGCTCAGTGGGCTAGCCAGCCGGTTTATGATGCAGAACAAGTCCAAAATCGCTGGTTCAATTGCCGTACCAGGTTACCAGAACAGGCGCTCGAATTTGGCGACAATGTGCTGTACACAGTAACTTTATATTTGTGACAATAAAAGACTATTATTATTATACCTTGAGGAATGACAGAGAATTTGATACACATATATTCTGGAAACGTTGGCTGTTATATATTACTTCGGAAGTGCTCCCACAATAGAACACTTTTTGGAGGATGAAAGTTATCAAAATATGTTGATATATGGCCGCAAATTTGGGTTTTGCCGCATGTGGTTTCAACACTGTGATGAAATGTGCATTGTATTATTGATACTGTCTTAAAGTGTGGAAACATGCGCATGCAGTTTTTGGTGTAGTCAGCACAGTTGACGTTCGATATTGTCTGAACACTCAAACAATTTGGTGAAAGATCACTTGATGATTCAAAAGCAATAGCTGTTTTCTATAAAGGATTGAAACGACGGTTTTCTTTGTCGTTTTGCATGCTCTCATCAAGACTAAACAGCAGAAAGGAAAGTTTCTGTGTTTATATGTATAGGAGGTTTATATGTATAGAGAGAATTGTAGCTGCGTGTTGAAAACATTTTTTTTGATTAAAAAATGTTGACCGAATTCGTAGAATAAACTTAGTTCTGTTTAATAGTGCTTAACGCCCTCTGTTAAAATATCACATGAAACGAAGACCAATGTGCTTGCCCTACCGATATCTATAAACAGTTGGGGGGGGGGGGGGGCAGGTGTACTCCATGATATACTTTGGAGTTTTCTACACCTTGGCCCACAGTGAATTGGGGACTCGTTCAGCATAAACGTCTATCTTTCGTGATTCTATTGGCTTATTGAACGTAAGGACAATGAGGGGTGGGCATGTTTGTGTTTTCTTTTCACGTGTGGTATTCCAGTTAAAGTAGGGAGTGTATTGTGAACAATTGATCTTTCAGAAGCTCAATAGATTTTGGGGGTGGGGTGGAGTAGGAAACACGCAGTACCTCACAAACAGGGATGCAAGAAGGCTTTTGGATGTGGCAAAAAATTGGAGTTAACATTACCTGACAAGATACGAAAAGAAGTGGTAATTGAAATGGTAGCTTAGCGTGTAAAATTTACTGAGGCACAGTCAGATTGATTGGAAAGGGCAAGAATTGAATTACGTATCCAGTGGCTTGAACATAAAAAATAATTAAAGCGGCTTGGATATGAAATGCAGGACATAGAAAGAATTGCACTAGCAGGACAAAAACAGAGAAAAGGATGTACAGATTAGGGGAAATTTGAAGAGAGAGGCTTTGAAAATCAGAAAATGGCCGTGAAACATAACAGTCAGGTAAAATTAGCGAATTTTAAGAGAAACGTACAGCCTGTGTACAGTGACGAGGATCGTGAGCATGAGCGACAAAGTCGAAGGCTTGGTGGGGATCAATTTAAATATGTCCAAGCATTGCCAAGGTTTGATGAGAAGGTAGAAGCCTTTTTGAATTTCACTTGAGAAGTTAGCTAAACAAATGAAATGGCCTCAAGACGTGTGCGTATTACTGATTCAAACATTATTGATAGGTAGAACTAGTGAAGTGCTTGCATATCAGAGGGGGTGTCTGGTATGTATGAGCTGCATATGAATTAGTGTCTGAAGCCTACAGGCAAAGATTTAGGAATAGAGTTTTTTCTTGGGTAATGATATAGCTGGATCGCAGATGGGATTGCTGCATACTGTTGTTGATAATTCTGTTGTGAAAAATCTAACAACTGAAGTGCTAAAGCAGGAATATCCTGGGATTTTTCCCGATTGTGTGGTAACAAGATCGCAAAGTCACAGGTTAACACAAGAGGAGGAATCAAAGAGTGAATATACATTTGAAATTCAATTATCAAAACCTTTTTTTGATCAGATGGTTCGAAAATAACAAGGACAGGTAGAAGATAAGGTGGATATTTTTCGTTTAGGAATATTGGCGGTTTACGAAAAGAAAGATTAAGAAATAAAACGGATGTCCAGAAAGCATGCACGGAAGAGGAATTTTATTGTAAACCAGAATGGTATTACCTTAAAAACGATGTCTTGATGTGAAAATTGAGGACATTGCATATACAGGTGGCTGAAAAGTGGGCAGACGTTCGAAAAGTGAAAAGGGTACAGAAAGGGGCTCTTGGAATAGCGCACGAGGTATCAGTAGGCGGCCATTTTGGAGTAAGGAAAGATCAAGATAAAATAGAAAAACATTTTTATTGGCTTGGAGTACGTACAGATATTCTTTGGTTTTGTCACACACGTCAAGCATTAGGGAAAACTCAAGTTTTGATCAAACAATCGCCCTTAACATCATTACAGCATTTGAGGAACCTTATACAAGCACCTTAATTGATTGCGTAGAACACTTCCTGAAACGAAAAGTGAAAATCAATATCTTTTGACTATAATGGATGAGTCTACTAGTTTTCCAGAGACAATTCTGACATGTTGGAGGCTTTCAAGTGTCAGATGAAAGGAATTTAGGACCGGCATGTTCCTGTAAGGAAGAAGGATAAGTGCGGCACATTTTCGGAACCTTGGATAACGAGAGATATTGTTGGCCTCGTCAAAAAGAAAAAGGAGGCATCTGTCAGGGCTAGAAGGCTAGGAACAGACAAAGCCTATGTGGAATATAAGGAGAGTAGGAACGAACTTAAGCAAGGACTCCGGAGGGCTCGAAGGGGTCACGACAAGTCATTGGCAAATAGGGTTATGGAAAATCCCAAGGCTTTTTACGCATACATAGAAAGCAAGAGGGTAGTCAGGGAAATGGTTTGCCCACAAAAGGACAGGCAAGGAAATCCATGTGTGGAACCAGAGGAAATGTTTGAGGTACTAAATAAATACTTTGCATCAGTACTTACCAAAGCGAAGGAATTGGCAGATGTTGAGTCGCGTGAAGGGTGTGTAGGTGGCCTTGGTCACATTGAGATCCAAACGGACGAGGTGTTGGACGTCTTGAAAAATATTGAGGTAGATAAGTACCCAAGGCCTGATGGGATATACTGATGGAGTCTGGAGAGTAAATTGCTGAGGCCCTGACAGAAAGCTTTTGATTCTCACTGTATTCTGGTGATGTCCCAGAGGACTGGAGAATAGCCAATGTTGTTCCTTTCTTTCAGAAAGATAGTAAGGATAATCCAGGGAACTACAGGCCTGTGAGCCTTACGTCAGTGGTAGGGAACTTACTGGAGATAATTCTTCCAGACAGGATCTACTCGCATTTGGAAGGAAATGGACGTATTAGTGAGAGATGGCATTGTTTTGTGAAGGGGAAGTCGTGTCTCACTAAATACATAGAATTTTTCGAAGAGGTCATAAAAATGACTGATGCAGATAGGGAAGTGGATGCTGTCTATATGGACTTCAGTAAGGCCTTTCACAAGGTCCCTCATGGTAGACAGGTACAAAGGTTGAAGTCACACGGGATCAGGGGTGAGCTGGCAAGATAGATAAATAACTGACTACGTCATAGAAGGCAGTGAGTAGCAATGGAAGAGTGTATTTCGAATTGGAGGGCTATGACTAGTGTTGTTCCACAGGGATCAGAGCTGGGACCTCTGCTGTTCGTAGTATATATACATGATTTGGAGGAAAATGTAACTGGTCAGATTATTAAGTTTGCAGAAGACACAAAAATTGGTGGAATTGCAGATAACGATGAGGACTGTCATTGGATACTGCAGGATTTAGTTTGTAGGCTTGGGCGGAGAGTTTACAGATGGTATTTAATCCGGACCAATGTGAGGTGATGTATTTTGGAAGGTCTAATGCAGGTAGGGAATATACAGTGAATGGTAAAACTCTCAGTAGTACTGACAATCAGAGATATCTAAGTGTATACGTGGACAGGTCACTGAAAGGGCAACACAGTTTGAGAAGGTACTCAAGAAGGCATACGGCATGCCTGCCTTCAATGGCCTGTGCAGTGAGTATAAGAATTGGCAAGTTATATTGCAGCTATACAGAAACTTAGTGAGACCACATTTGGACTATCGTGTTCAATTCTAGTCGCCACACTAGCAGAAGGATCTGGAGGATTTCGACAGGATGCAGAAGAGATTAACGAGTACGTTGCCTCGTATGGAGGGCATTAGCTGAGCGGAGGTGTTGAATTACTCGTTTTTTTCTCACTGGAACGACGGAGGTTGAGGGGCGACCTGTTAGAGGTCCACAAAATTATGAGGGGCATAACTGGGCTAAAGGCTGAGTATTTGCCATCCACCACCACTCTCTGACTTCTATTGGTTAGCCATTTCGTTATCCAACTGGCCACATTTCCCACTATCCCATGCCTCTTTACTTTCTGTGTAACCGTACAATGGGGAACTTATTAAATGCCTTACTAAAATCCATGTACACTACATTCACTGCTTCACCTTCATCCACATGCTTGGTCAACACTTCAAAGAAGGCAATAAGTCTCTCGAGGCAAGACCAACCCGTCAAAAATCCGTGCTGACTATCTCTAATCAAGCAGAGTCTTTCCAGATGCTCAGAAATCCTATCCCTCAGTTCCCTTTCCATTAATTTGCCTGCCTCCGAAGTAAGACTAACTGGCCTGTAATTCCAAGGGTTATCCGTATTCCCTTTTTTGAACAGGGGCACGACATTCACCGCTTTCCAATCCCCTGGTACCACCCCTGTTGACAGTGACGACGAAAAGATCATTGCCAAGGGCTCTGCAATTTCATTTCTTGCTTCCCATAGAATCCTTGGATATATCCCGGCCGGCTCAGGGGACTTGTCTATTATCACGTTTTTAAAACTGCCCAACACATCTTGCTTCCAAACAAGTTTCACCTTGTGCTTACCAGTCTGTTCCACGCTGTCCTCTCCAACACTATATCCCCGCTCATTTGTAAACACAGAAGAAACGTATTCGTTCAAGACCCCTCATATCTCTCCCGCTACTGTCCTTGATCGGAACTACCCTCGCTCTAGTCATTCTCATATTTCTCACATATGTGTAAAATGCCTTGGGATTTTTCTTGATCCTCCCCGCGAAAGATTTTTCACGCCCTCTCTTAGCTCTGCTGATCCCTTTCTTCAGTTCCCTCCTGGCTATCTTGTATCCCTCCAGTTTTTCTAAACATTGTTTCCACAGCCTTACATAAGTCTCCTTCTTCCGCTTAACAAGACATTCAACGTCTCTTGTCAACCATGGTTCCCTCGCTTTATCGTCTCTT
The DNA here is from genome assembly GCF_902713615.1 of Scyliorhinus canicula. Classification (NCBI taxonomy): domain Eukaryota; kingdom Metazoa; phylum Chordata; class Chondrichthyes; order Carcharhiniformes; family Scyliorhinidae; genus Scyliorhinus; species Scyliorhinus canicula. Next base: position 86,034,375 of record NC_052157.1, on the reverse strand, counting down.
TCCTGTCCGACACGGACATACATATCAAAGACACGTAGCACCTGTTCATTGAAGAAGTTCCACATTTCACTTGTGTCCTTCGCTGACAGCCTATGTTCCCAACGTATGCACTTTAATTCATTTTTAAAAATAAATTTAGAATACCCAATTATTTTTTCCAATTAAGGGGCAATTTAGCGTGGCCAATCCACCTACTCTGCACATTTTTGGGTTGTGGGGGTGAAACCCACGCAGACACGGGGAGAATGTGCAACCTTCACACGGACAGTGACCCAGAGCCGGGATCGAACCTGGGATCTCAGCACCGTGAGGCGGTTGTGCTAACCAGTAGAACACCGTGCTGCCTGCACTTCAATTCTTGCCTAACAGCATTGTATTGAACCATCCCCCAATTGTAAACCTCCCTGTAACTCTTCTCTTTAACCTCCTCTGCGTCCCGGATGATCTGACGTTCATCCAGCTCCAGCTCCAGCTTCCGATTACGGTTTCTGAGGAGCTGGAATTGTGAGCACATCCCGCAGGTATAGTGAGCGGGGACACCAATGGTCTCCCTCACCACCCACATCCTACAGGGGAAGCATGCAACTGCCCTCGCCTCAATCCCCGCTTACTTTACAGAACATAGGTTCCCTGTGGACCAGCTGGACCTCGTGTTCCGACGCACTTCCCAGTCAGCTGCAATCTGTAAACTCCTGGCTCCCTTCTCGCTCCTTGCAGAAACGAAATGAAAGAAGCACTTTGCTACCTCCTCAACTAACTCCCTCAGTCACCAATCTCCCACTATAGAACGTCTGCACTGTTGCTGGATCCTTTTGTACTGTGAATATAGCCTCTGAAAACTGGCCAAATTCAATTAACTAATTAACAAGCTCCAGCTACATGGACCTACATGTAGAACCTTTATTTAAAGCTTATTGAAAATGTAAATTCTTCTAAACTAAACCAAACAGCAACTTTTAAGTTAATTAACTAAATAGAAGAAAGACTAGACATTAGAAAAAATGAACCCTTATACTCACGTCACCAAACTCTCACTCCAGCACTGAAATGCGCCACATGCAGGACTTACGTGCAAGCATTTAGTAGGTGCACAACATGAGATTAAACGGGCAACGCACAATAAAGCAAAACTTTGTAGATTTGCCACTGGAGATAAAGTTTTAATATTGTTACAAGTGGTAAGTGAATCTTTAAAACAATGCTTTGCGGACCTTAATAGATTGAAATGAAAATAAGTCAGATGAATTTTTCCAGGTCGAAGGAAAACTCAGTATCATACAATTATGCTTAAAATGTATATCGAAAGGCAAGGAGAGCAACACGGGAAGATTTTGGTGATTTTAACTCAAAGACAAGAAGCGAATACAGATGACTCTGTATTTGAGATTTCGAAATGTAATTAGATAATGAGGATGTTCTTTAAAAAGGGAAGCATTGTTGAATTACCTTCCAGAGGAAAAACGAACTGACCCGAAACAGTTATTAATATCTCGTTGGCACGTTTGTGTAGATAAGTTGTGAAGCACTCAAATGGCTATGCATGATGTATATGTAGGAAGTGCTGTTCCAATTAATGAACATACATCTAACGTAGCCCTGTAAATTTGACATAGGTTAACAAAGAAATGGAAAGTTTGCTTAAAAATCGCTTAATTGAAGTGGATTGCAGCCAATGGAGATCACCAATAATGATGGTACAGAAACAGGATTGTTCCCAAATATTTAGTGTGGACTACCAGAGGAAGGAGCAGTGCTCCGAAAGCTAGTGTTTGAAACAAATATATTGGACATTAACCTGGTGTTGAAGACTTCTTGCTGTGCTCGCCCAAGGGCAACGCCGGCATCTCCACATCATGTTTACAGAAAGGTTAGTGCAGTTACAAGAATCAAATCTCATCCAATCGAATGGAGGATTGCATTGAGAAGATGAGTCAATCAGCTTTAATTTACAAACTGGATTTACAAAAAGGTCACTGGCAGGCATTTTTTTTTCCAAAAGGCCTAAGGTGATATCTGCTTTTGTTACTCCAGGTTGTATACACCGATTCAAAGTTATGCCATTTGTCATGAAACACGCCCCAGCCACATGTCAACGGGTGACGAACAAAGTCGTCTGAGCGTTATGCAAATGAGCGGTATACATCAATGATCTGGGGATTTTTTGTCAGACATGGAAAGAACGTTTGAAGCATCTGACGGCGATATTCGATCAACTTCAGGAGCCGGGAATGGTTTGCACAGCCAACAGTGAGTTTGCAAAAGCCCAAATTAAGTGCCTTGGCCATTGGAGAGGGTCAAATGATCCCACAGGCTCTCAAATCAAAATTCCTTGATGCGTTTCGAATGCACGAAGGGAAATAACGCGATTACTTGGCATGAGTAGATTTTGCCGAAAATTGATGCCGAATTTTCGCAGCCTGATTGCCACACTGACGGACTTGCTGTAGAAGCTGCAGTTGACGGCCGAGCGTCAACAGACCTCTGTGGGCCGCCCGTTTGTGTTAACTTCTGCTCCTGTGTTAGCCACCCAAATTACACAAAACCTTTCAAAGTGGCTGTCGATGCGAGGCATGTGGGCGGAGGTGCTGTGCTCTTGCAAGAAAACGACGAAGGAATACAGTGGACTATTGGTTATTTTTCAAAGAAATTGAACAATCACAAAAGGAATTATTCAACAATTGAGAAGGAGGCTTTGCGCATGGTGATGGCTTTGCAACATTCCCATATTTCTGTTACCAGCAATTCGTCTGAAACAATTGTGTATACTGATCGTAACCCATTGTCTTTTTGGAGCGATTCAGGAATAACAACGCCAAACTGTTTCGAAGGAGACAATTGTGATACCATTTCCATGAACAAATAATAAATGTGGCAGGACGAGAATGCGTGTCACCCGATACTCAGTCAAGAATGTCACGAATAGAATCAGGTTCGATGCTCGAAGAAGAAGTAAAATGAATTGTCTTATTACGAACGGTAGCCTGTTTTGTTTTGTTAATAAAAATGCAATGTTTTTATCAAACCAATGAGAAAATGTGAAAAACAAAACCAGCTGTGACGTGGATGGTTTGATTGTTTTCTCGGGGGGGGGGGGGGTGATATCATGCGAGAAATCTTTACAGGTTTGACTTTGTTTCACGACAAGATATGGCGGAGCCTGAGTGCTTGTTTTTTTAACGAATTTAATCGCCGAAGAATCGCATATATAAGCTGTTAAGAACAACTGTGCACAAGGCAGTATACAAGTGTAGATTGTATATGATGAATGTGGATGTAAGTAGATTATAAATAGCCATGCAAATCTAAATGTATCTGGAGACTACGGCAATCGCAAGGAGCAACGCAAGAACATTGTAATTATTGCATGAGTGGTGCGATAGACTGTGTGGATTGGAGTAACAAATGTTGCTCCTATTTTCAAATGGCCCTGTTTCTCTATGAAGATGCCGTCATGTCTCGAGGGGTGACCAGTATTTTATCTTTGATATTTGATTACCCGGTATAGTTGAGCAAATAGATATTATGCAGCTGAAAACATCCGCCCAGGTGTGGGCATCAGGCTCAGTTGTGTCTATAAAAGCGACACACGTTTTTCTGGAAAGATAGGCGAATGCATGTGCAGAAATTAAACTGGAACGCAAGGAGTGCACCGGCTCCTGTGCTGAATGTAATCCTTATCGGTTAGTTTCCCGTTTGGGCTGTGATTACCTTAAAAATTGCCTCTTGTCCGTTACCCGACGCAGAAGTGGACAGATCAAATTACAAAACAGACTATAACTTGTCAAAACACGCCTGAGCATGGCACTTTGATCACCAACAAGTGAAGGTGCTGCATTATAGGCGGAACGAAATAACGTAAGGATGGGAGAAGTATTTCTTTGACAAGGCGCCAATCAACATTCCCTCTGAAATAAAACAACTCTGCGGACAACCTCGAGATCACAAAATCAACACTGAAATAATTTGGTCGTTTCCTTGTATGTGCGTGAAACTCAGAGTGACAAAAGGATGTTAACGAACATTCTTTACTAAATATAAATGAAAACTGAAGTTTGGCGTGCAACAATCGTCCGAAATAACCAAGCGCAGGATTTTTCATGCGTCGATTCCCTCATCGTTTTTCATGGAATCGATAGCGTCCCTCATGGAACCGGTGCTTCCAAACTTCCATACCGCCACACTTCGTGTCGCGAAAGTCCACGAATTCTGCAATGGCGTCAACAACTAGTCTCAGAAACACAGAATACCCGTGCCTTTTCGTCGCTTGTCAATCTGATTTGTCATTGAAGTCACCTAGCGTTGCTGGAAAGCACCCGGACTGGGGTGTACGTCTTGCCGATAATATAATGGCTGACAATTTTCCAATTTGTATCTGCAGCGCGCCGAAAATGCCATTTAATCTGGGTTTTTTTCCATTGTCGTCTTTTTAAGTCCACCCCCAATCTTTCAGAATAAGTAGATGAAAATACAAAGAGCTCGCTTGATCTTTCCTTTGCACCATGTTGTTGAAAATGTGTCACGTTCTATCCGAGCCGTTGCGAAGTTGTATTTGGAATATAGATGCGCTGCTTTGTTGGACTCTGTTTATTGATCTGCACAAAATGCAAATTGAGGATGTTGATCACACCTCTCCTCTTATAATCAACAGATCTCACCAAGGCCAACAAAGGTAATAAAGCAATAAACCATATTTCTTAGAGCTGCTGATAATTGAGTGTGGCTTAACAATTGTAGCGAGTGTTGGTTCTCTGTTCAGTGAAAAAAAAACAACGATCGCCTTAAGCTCTAACGCAAATTGCATCACCTGGCTTGAAGATTTGTCGAATGTTTTCGGATTTTTCGTCTTGAAGTTAAATTGCCTTTCGTTGGCCCCTGGTCAATATTCATAGCAAAATGGAAAGCGGATAAAGTTTCATTGGCCCGTTTTAATCTAACACAAAATTAACAAAGGTCAAAGCAGGTATGGTCGCAGGAGACAGGTTGCTTCGTTATATATATACAACAGTACTGATTGATAGCCCAGCATAGAAAGATCCGAGGGGGCAGACAGTTGGCACAGAGGCAATGAATGTCGATGTTTAAAACGATTTCAGCATTGAATTTGCACTAACCAAACGAAACGGATTTGGAGACAGAATGGTCCTTTTGTGCCAAAGGGGTAAAATGAGCAATGAGTTCAAACTTCAGAGTCACGGGTGTCCGGTCGTCAGTATAGATACGTGGGAAATCTTGCACAAAGCTTCGAGACCACATGCATCCCGAGATTTCGAAGTTGAACAATGCCTGACAAGAGAATCCTCAGTTCAGGTACAGAGAGGAACAAACGTAATGGGTACGCAATTCATAGATGCATTAAAGACAGATAAAGACATGCAAGCAAAACTTTGAGGATTTTTGAGTATCCATGACGTATACGGCAATACACGGCAAGAAACTTTGAATACAGTATCATTCTGAGAAATCCTTCAATTAGCGTAAAATCGAAAATCAATTTGTTGTTCAATTGAGGGTCAATACAATATTAGGAAATACAGAAAACCAATTGAGTAGCCCTGGAATGTTATTCCCACGGAGTGAATCTCTGAACAGTAATACTCTCAAAACATCAGCACTCTCTTGTCACAATTCCACATTCACCATGTAAAAACCTATCGTTTTATATCAACACATGGCCCTCTCTCCAACGAGCCTGCCAGTTTGATGCACTCCATAAAAATGCATAGCGAAGCATCATCCATAACTTTGAGGAATAACATGCAATTTCAAACTTATTTATCCTGCAATCGTTAGCTGTTATAACGTATATCGGCACTCTACCCAAGACGAAACGCTTTTGAGTGTGAAAGTTATCAAAAGATACACATATGGCAGGGCAAAGTATTCGTGTGAATAGAGAAAATCTTCCGATGCTTATTGACAGTCATTTTGTCCGCTAGGTTATTTCATCGTCGTCTATTTCAGAAGATCAAAATGCTTTCACGCAATGAAGAAAGTATGGAGATGTTGCATCTGGACAACTTAAAACTTCGGCGCGAACGTGCCAAGCTGCATCCCATTAATCCACTTGAAATGAGAGGGGATGTAACATGAAATTGCATGTTTTTGATTTTTTCCATGTGCTCATCTAATTATTTTATTGCACACAGAACTTACAAATGTCAAAGATGGTATGCAGCTCATACGTCTTTTGTTTTATTATTTCGAAATTAAATTGGTAAGGAAAGAACCAGTGTTACCTATTGAACGGGAATGAAGAACAAAGCTTTTGTGAACTATTATACTTTGAAGCAACAGAGTCCATGATATGTTGATAAATAACTGGAAAGACGCGCTAATTTTTCAATTCCATCGTTGGAGTATAATTATGTTCATTGACTATTGTCACATTCAAGCGGAGCGCGATCAAACACCTGAAAGACGTGAATATATATAAATTCTGATCAAACCGAAAGATGCGTCCAGCGAGAAAGAAAGACGCAATCCCAAAAGGGTAAACGTGAATGCTGAGTTCTATATTGATTGTCACTGGCATGCGTTCTTCAACATAACTTCATGAGGAAACATGCATGGAGTTTCACGTCCAAATGAGTCCCGTGATTTCGAAACAACATGCGGTATGCGCACACATCACAAATTACAGTGACCTTGAGGGAAAGATGGTAGCGGTATAGAATTGTTGACAGACGGCAGAAGAAAAAATCGCGTAAAAGCGAGGCGTTCTGCGTTCTCTAGCATCCAGGAGGCATACGGTAATCAATGTTATGATCTCTTGTTTATGACGCAATGAATGAATGTCGGCTTTTTTAACATAATAATGGATTAATTATTTCTAATATGATGAATTTGCGAAAGAATAACGTGTTTATTTTACACCTGAGTTCATCTTATGGCGCCCATTTAAGCAGTTTGATCAATTCACAATTTATTTTTGGAAACCCATTGTGACGGACTATTTCTATGTTGGGGTACGTGTTTTAGAGATGCATCATGTGCTTTCACATCATTCTTAATCATAACATTTGAAATAATATATTTCACGTTGTAGGGGTGTGCTCCTCTTAGGAGCGTTGTAAATATCTTTTATCAGGCTGCTCTAGTGCCTCATAGATCTTACAAAGTGCAACGATGGTAAGGAAGCAATAATAGTTTTTTAGTCGCTCTGCGTGAAATGACGAGCGACTGGCTGTTTATAGCAAGAGTTCTCTGTTACCATCAACAAAATACTTGGCCCTGTCGTCAGCAGTCGTTGCAAAGAGCCACATTTAAGATTATCTCAAGGCTCACGGAATAGAGGTGACTTTACACGATCGGCGTAGTTCACGGAAGACGTGTGTTTGTAGCCGTTGCAGGCTTTAATTTGGATAGAAAGGTAATATAACTATGTCTACTTCAATGCCAGGAGTATACGAAATAATGTAGGGAAACTGGCAGGATGGGTTGGTACCTGGGACTTCGATGTTGTGGCCATTTCAGAGACATGGATAGATCAGGGACAGGAATGGTTGTTGCAGGTTCCGGGGTTGAGGTGTTTTAGTAAGCTCAGAAAAGGGGGCAAAAGAGGGGGAGGTGTGGCGCTGCTAGTCAAGGACAGTATTACGGTTGCGGAAAGGATGCCAGATGGGGACTCTTCTTCCGAGGTAGTATGGGCTGAGGTTAGAAACAGGAAAGGAGGGGTCACCCTGTTGGGAGTTTTCTATAGGCCACCTAATAGTTCTAGGGATATAGAGGAAAGGTTGGCGAAGGTGATTCTGGAAAAGAGCGAATGTAACAGGGTAGTTGTTATTGGAGACTTTAACGTTCCAAATATTGACTGTAAAAGATATAGTTCGAGTACATTAGATCTTGTTCTTTGTACAATGTGTGCAGGAGGGCTTCCTGACACAATATGTTGACAGGCCAACAAGAGGCGAGGCCACATTGGATTTGGTTTTGGGTAATGAACCAGGCCAGGTGTTAGATCTGGAGGTAGGTGAGCACTTTGGAAACAGTGACCACAATTCGGTGACCTTTACGTTAGTGATGGAAAGGGATAAGTATACCCCGCAGGGAAATAGATATAGCTAGGTGTGGCAATTATGATGCCATTAGACATGACATAGGATGTGTAGGTTGGAGAAGTAGGCTGCAAGGGTTGGGCACACTGGATATGTGGAACTTGTTCAAGGAACAGCTATTGCTTGTTCTTGATAAGTACGTACCAGTCAGGCAGGGAGGAAGGGGTCGAGCGAGGGAACCGTGGTTTACCAAAGAAGTGGAATCTCTTGTTAAGAGGAAGAAGGAGGCCTATGTGAAGATGAGGCGTGAAGTTTCAGTTGGGGCGCTTGATAGTTACAAGGAAGCGAGGAAGGATCTAAAGAGAGAGCTAAGACGAGCAAGGAGGGGACATGAGAAGTCTTTGGCAGGTAGGATCAAGGAAAACCCACAAGCTTTCAATAGGTATGTCAGGAATAAAAGAATGACTAGGGTAAGAGTAAGGACAGTCAAGGACAGTGGTGGGAGGTTGTGTGTGGAGGCTGAGGAGATAAGCAAGATACTAAATGAATACTTTTCATCAGTATTCACTCAGGAAAAAGATAATATTGTGGAGGAGAATGCAGAGACCCAGGCAATTAGAATAGATGGCATTGAGGTGCGTAGGGAAGAAGTGTTGGCAGTTCTGGACAAGTTGAAAATAGATAAATCCCCGGGGCCTGATGGGATTTGTCCTAGGATTCTCTGGGAAGCCAGGGAAGAGATTGCTGAGCCTTTGGCTTTGAATTTTAGGTCATCATTGTCTACAGGAATAGTGCTAGAGGACTGAAGGATAGCAAATGTGGTCCCTTTGTTCAAGATGGGGAGTAGAGATAACCCCGGTAACTATAGGCCGGTGAGCCTGACGTCTGTGGTGGGTAAAGTCTTGGAGAGGATTATAAAAGATACAATTTATAATCATCTAGATAGGAATAATATGATTAGGGATAGTCAGCATGGTTTTGTGAAGGGTAGGTCATGCCTCACAAACCTTATCGAGTTCTTTGAGAAGGTGACTGAACAGGTAGACGAGGGTAGAGCAGTTGATGTGGTGTATATGGATTTCAGTAAAGCGATTGATAAGGTTCCCCACGGTCGGCTAATGCATAAAATACGGAGGCTGGGGATTGAGGGTGATTTAGAGATGTGGATCAGAAATTGTCTAGTTGAAAGAAGACAGAGAGTGGTAGTTGATGGGAAATGTTCAGAATGGTGTTCAGTTACGAGTGGCGTACCACCAGGATCTGTTCTGGGGCCGTTGCTGTTTATCATTTTTATAAATGACCTAGAGGAGGGTGCAGAAGGATGGGTGAATAAATTTGCAGACGACACTAAATCGGTGGCGTTGTAGACAATGCGGAAGGATGTTGTAGGTTACAGAGGGACATAGATAAGCTGCAGAACAGGGCTGAGAGTTGGCAAATGGAGTTTAATGTGGAGAAGTGTGAGGCGATTCACTTTGGAAAGAATAACAGGAATGCAGAATATTTGGCTAATGGTAAAATTCTTGGTAGTGTGGATCAGCAGTGGGATCACGGTGTCCATGTACATAGATCACTGAAAGTTGCCACCCATGTTGATAGGGTTGCGAAGAAGGCCTATGATGTGTTGGCCTTTATTGGTAGAGGGATTGAGTTCCGGAGCCATGACGTCATGATGCGGTTGTATGAAACTCTAATACGGCCGCATTTGGAGTATTGCGTACAGTTCTGGTCGCCTCATTAGCGGAAGGACGTGTAAGCATTGGAACGGGTGCAGAGGAGATTTACCAGGATGTTGCCTGGTATGGAGGGAAAATCTTATGAGGAAAGGCTGATGGACTTGAGGTTGTTTTCGTTAGAGAGAAGAAGGTTGAGAGGTGACTTAATAGAGGCATACGAAATGATCAGAGGGTTAGATAGGGTGGACAGCGAGAGCCTTCTCCCGCGGATGGAGGTGGCTAGCACGAGGGGACATAGCCTTAAATTGAGGGGTAATAGATATAGGACAGAGGTCAGAGGTGGTTTTTGTACGCAAATAGTGGTGAGGCCGTGGAATGCCCTATCTGCAACAGTAGTGAACTCGCCAACATTGAGGGCATTTAAAAGTTTATTGGATAAGCATATGGATGATAAGGGCATAGTGTAGGTTAGATGCCCTTTAGTTTTTTTCCATGTCGGTGCAACATCGAGGGCAGAAGGGCCTGCACTGCGCTGTATCGTTCTATGTTCTATGTTCTATAACAATAATGGTTTCAGGCGTTATGGAGTGAAGGATGGAGACAGGCGATGAGAAAAAGAAACGGTCATGATAAAATGCGGGTTCGATGGCCAGAATGATCTCAACCTGCTCCTTCCTCTTATGGTCTAACAATTTTTTGGTGTGCCGTAACAAATAATCAGAGAATGGGATCATAGAATTCTAATAGTACAAAAGGAAGCTATTTGATCCATATAATCTGCGCCGACGCACTGCAACAGACCCATTTCCCCGCCTTGTCCCTGGTACTCCACGTAACATGGACATCTTTGAAAACTAAGGGTTGATTTCGCACTGCTCGTTTACATTTCCTGCTCATCTTCGGACCGTGGTAGGAAACCAGACAGACAATGGGAGAAAGTGCAAATTCCTTCCACACAGACACTCACCCGGGGCCATAATTGAGCATGAGTCTCTTGCGGATATTGATACAATACGTAGCAGACACGATCAGAAGTTTATGGGTAGTGTGGAGGGTGCGTGAATACACATTCCGTAAGATTGGTGTCAAAATCGTGCAAAATCTACTTGTGCAGAACAAGTGGACAGACAAGAATGTAGCGACAAATCTATACTTGGCCGTAAGAAACCGATAGAAATGTACTGGAACGCCTCAACAGAAAGATTTCATGGAGAATTGGCCCAAAAGGACCATTCTGTCTCCCAATCCGTTTCGTTTGGTTAGTGCAAATTCAATGCTGAAATCTTTTTAAACATACACATCCATTGCCTCTGTGCCAACTGTCTGCCCCCTCGTATCTTTGTATGCTGGGCTATCTATTAGTACTGTTCTATATATATATATAATGAAGCACCATGTATACTGCGACCATACCAGCTTTGACCTTTGTTAATTTTGTGTTAAATTAAAACGGTGCAGTGAAACTTGTATCCGCTTTCCATTTTGCTATGAATATTGTCCAGAGGCCAATGAAAGGCAATTTAACTTCAAGACGGAAAATCGGAAAACATTCGACAAATCTTCAAGCCAGGTGATGCAATTTGTCTCAGAACTTAAGACGATCGTTGTTTTTTTTTAATGAACAGAGAACCAACACTCGCTACAATGGCTAAGCCACACTCAATTATCAGCAGCTCTAAGAAAAATGGTTTATTGCTTTCCTACCATTGTTGGCCTTTGTGAGATCTCTTGATCATAAGAGGAGAGGTGTGATCAACATTCCCAATTTGCATTTTGATCAGATCAATAAACAGAATCCAACAAAGCAGCACATCTATATTCCAGATACAACTTAGCAACTGTTCGGATAGAACGTGACACATTTTCAACAACATGGTGCAAAGGAAATATCAATCGAGCTCTTTGTATTTTTACCCACTTATTCTGAAAGGATGGGGGGTGGACTTCAAAAGACGACAATGGAAAAAATTCCAGATTATTTGGCATTTTCGCCGCGCTAGAGATACACATTGGAACAATGTCCGCAATATTATTGTCGGCAAGGCGTACACCCCAGTCCGTGTGCTTTCCTGCAACGCTAGGTGCCTTCAACGGCAAATCAGATTGACAAGCGACGAAAAGGCACGGGGATTCTCTGTATCTGAGACTAATTGTTGACGCCAGTGCAGAATTCGTGGACGTGTGCGACAGGAAGTATGGCGCCACACTGAGACCAATTCCACTACAATTCAGTGGCTAGCACCGGTTCCATGAGGGACGCTATCGATTCCATGAAAAACGATGCGCAAATCGACGCATGAAAAATCCTGCACTTAGATATTTCGAACGCTTGTTGCACGCCACATTTCAGCTTTCATTTATATTTAGTAAAGAATATTCGTTAGCATCCTTCTGTCTCTATAGTTTGACACACAGACAAGGAAACGACCAATTTTTTTCAGTGTTGATTTTGTGATCTCGAGGTTGTTCGCAGCGTTGTTTTCTTTCAGATGGAATGCTGATTGGCTCCTTGTCACATAAATACTTCTCACTTCCTTACGTTATTTTGTTTAGCCTATAATGCAGCACCTTCACTTGTTGGTCATCAAAGTGCCATGCTCAGGCGTTTTTTGACAAGTTATAGTTTGTTTTGTAATTTGATCTGTGCACTTCTGCGTCGGGTAACGGACAAGAGGCAATGTTTAAGCTTATCAAAGCCCAAACTGGAAACGAACCGATAAGGATTACATTCAGCACAGGAAACAGTGCACTCCTTGCGTTCCAGGTTAATTTCTGCACATGCATTCGCCTATCTTTCCAGAAAAACGTGTGTCGCTTTTACAGACACAACTGAGCCTGATGCCCAAACCTGGGCGGAAGTATTCTGCTGCATAATATCTATTTGCTCGACTATACCGGGTAATCAAATATCAAAGATCAAATACTGGTCACCCCTAGAGACATAACGGCTTCTTCATAGAGAAACAGGGCCATTTGAAAATAGAAAACAGGAGCAACATTTGTTCCTCCAATCCACACAGTCTGTTGCACCACTCACGAATTAATTACAATGTTCATACGTTGCTCCTTGCGATTGCGGTTGCATTCCGATACATTTCGACTTGCATGACTATTTATAATCTACTGATATCCACATTTATCATATGCAATGTACACTTGTACACTGCTTTGCGCACAGGTGTTCTTAACAGCTTGTATACGTCTATCTGGTCAATCGTTAATATTCTAAACTGCATCATGAATAATTCCCTTCAAAACAAACTGTACAGATTGGAGTACGCAATTCTTCCGCGATTAAATTCGTTAAAAAAAACAAGCACTCAGGCTCCGCCATATCTTGGCTTGAAACAAAGTTAAACCTGTAACGATTTCTCGCATGATATTACTCACCCCCAAAAAAAATGAAACCACCAGCGTCACAGCTGGTTCCATTTTTCACTTTTTCTCATTAATTTATTGAAAAATAGTACATTTTTATTAACAAAACAAAACAGGCTTCCTTTCGTAATAATACAATCCACTTTACTTCTTCTTCCAGCATCGAACCTGATTCTATTCATGACATTCTTAACAGAGCATCGGTTATAACGCATTCTCGTACTGCCACATCCATTATTTGTTAATGGAAATGGTGTAACAATTGTCTCATTCGAAACATTTTGGCGTCGTTATTCCTGAATCGCTCCAAAAACGACATTGGGTTATGATCTGTATATACAATTGTTTCAGACGGATTGCTGGTAAGAGAAATATGAGAATGTTGCAAAGCCATCACCAAGCTCAAAGCCTCCTTCTCATTTGTTGAATACTTCGTTTTGTAATTGTTCAATTTCTTTGAAAAATAACCAATAGTACACTGTATTCCTCCAGCGTCTTCTTGTAAGAGCACAGCACCTCCGTCCACATGCCTCGCATCGACAGCCACTTTGAAAGGTGATTGTCACATCTTCTCAATGCAACCTCCATTGGATTGGATGAGATTCGGTTCTTGTAACTGAACTAACCTTTCTGTAGCCATGATGTGGAGATGCCGGCGTTGGGTTTGGGTGAGCACACCAAGAAGTCTTCAACACCAGGTTAAAGTCCAACATATTTGTTTAAACACGAGCTTTCGGAGCACTGCTCCTTCCTCAGGTAGCCCACACTAAAACTTTGGGAACCATTCTGTTTGTGTACCATCATTATTGGTGATCTCCATTGGATTCAACCCATTTCAATTAAGCAATTTTTAAGCATACTTTCCATTTGTTTGTTAACCTATGCCACATTCAAAGGGCTAGGTCTAGATGGATGTTGAATAATTGGAACAGCACTTCCTACAAATACATCATGCATAACCATTTGCGAGCTTCCCAACTTATCTCCACAAACTTGCCAACGAGATATTAATAACTCTTTCAGGTCAGTTCGTTTTTCCTCTGGAAAGTAATTCAACAATGTTTCCTCTTTTAAAAGAACATCCTCGTTATCTAATTCAATTTCGAAATATCAAATACAGAGTCATCTGTATTCCCTGCTTTTCTTTCAGTTATAATCACCAAAATCTTCCCGTATTGCTCTCCTTGCCTTTCAAAAGACCTTTTAAGCTTAATCATATGATACGCTCGTTGAATATTCCTTCGGCCTAGAAAAAATCACCTGCCTTATTTTCCTTTCCATCTATTAAGTTCCGCAGAGCATTGTTTAAAAGTTTCACTTACCACTTGTAACAACATAAAAACTTCATCTCCAGTGGCTAATCTACGCAGTTTTGCTTTATTGTCCGCTGCCCGTTTAATCTCATGTTGTGCAACTACTAAATGTTTGCACCGGAGTGCTGAATGTGGTGCATTTGAGTGCTATAATGAGAGTTTGGTGACTAAGTGAGTATACGGGTTCATATTTTTCTAAAGTCTAGACTTTCTTTTATTTAGTTAATTAACTTAAAAGGTGGCGTTTGGTTTAGACGAAGGAAAATTTTCAATCAGGTTTAAATAAACGTTCTACTTGTAGGTACCTGCAGCTGGAGTTTGTTAATTAGATTAATTGGATTAGGCCAGTTTTCAGAGGGTAGATTCACAGTACAAAAATGATCCAGCGACAGTGCAGACTTTGTTTGCACTGTAGTGCTGCATTTGGTGCATTTGTGTCCTATAGTGGGAGTTTGGTGACTGAGGGAGTTTGTTGAGGAGGAAACAAAGAGCTCCTTTAATTTCGTTTCGGCAAGGAGCGAGAAGGGAGCCAGGAGTTTACATAGAACAGTACAGCACAGAACAGGCCCTTCAGCCCTCGATGTTGTGCCGAGCAATGATCACCCTACTCAAATCCACGTATCCACACTATACCCGTAACCCAACAATCCCCCCATTAACCTTACACTACGGGCAAATAGCATGGCCAATCCATCTAACCCGCACATCTTTGGACGGTGGGAGGAAACAGGAGCACCTGGAGGAAACCCACGCACACACGGGGAGGACGTGCAGACTCCACACAGACAGTGACCCAGCCGGGATTCGAACCTGGGACCCTGGAGCTGTGAAGCATTTATGCTAACCACCATGCTACCATGCTGCCCAGAGTGCAGCAGACTGGGGGGAGCGTCGGAGCATGGATGTCGAGTTGGCCCACAGGGAACCTACATTCTGTAAAGTAAAAGGGGATTGAGGAGAGGGCAGTTGCATGCTTCTCCTGTAGGTTGTGGGTGGTGAGGGATACCATTGGTGTCCCCGCTGACTATACCTGCGGGAGGTTCTCCCAATTCCATCTCCTCAGAGACCGT
Source organism: Scyliorhinus canicula (assembly GCF_902713615.1). Lineage (NCBI taxonomy): Eukaryota > Metazoa > Chordata > Chondrichthyes > Carcharhiniformes > Scyliorhinidae > Scyliorhinus > Scyliorhinus canicula. The sequence continues at coordinate 86,018,944 of NC_052157.1, read as the reverse complement.
GTTAGGAAACTGGAGCTGGAATTGGATGAACGTTGGATCATCCGGGAAGCAGCAGAGGTTAACGAGAATAGTTACAGGGAGGTTTACAATTGGGGGAAGGTTAAATACAATGCTGTCAGGCAAGAACTGAAGTTCATGCGTTGGGAACATCGGCTGTCAGGGAAGGACACAAGTGAAATGTGGAACTTATACAATGAACAGGTACTACTTGTCTTTGATAAGGATGTCCGTGCCGGATTGGAAAGAGATGTTAAAGTGCTGGAACCATGGTTGACAAGAGACGTTGAACGTCTTGTTAAGCAGACGAAGGAGACTAATGTAACGCTGAGGAATCAACGTTCAGACATCCTGGAGGGAAACAAGATAGCCAGAGGCAACTGATAAAGGTATTAGCAGAGCTAAGGGACGGCATGAAAAACCTTTGTATGGTAGGATCAAGAAAAATACCAACGCCTGTTACACATGTGCGAGAAATATGAGAATGACTAGAACGAGGGTTGTTACGATCAACGACAGTAGCGGGATATTTTATATTGAGTCTGAAGAGATAGGAGGGGTCTTGAACGAGTGCACATCTTCAATATTTACAAATAAGAGGGGATATAGTGTTGGACAGGACAGTGTGGAACAGACTCGTAGTCTCGAGGTGAAGCTTGTTAGGAAGGAAGAAGTGTTGGGCAGTTTGAAATACTTGATGATAGACAAGTCCCCCGGGCCTGACGGGATATATCCAATGAATGTGTGGGAAGCAAGAAATGAAATTGCACAGCCGTTGGCAATGATTGTTTCGTCGTCACTGTCAACAGGGCAGGTACCAGCCGTTGGAAAGCGAAGACTGTCGTGCCCCTGTTCAAAAAATGGAATAGGGATAACCCTGGGAATTACAGACTAGTTAGTCTTAATTCGGTGGCAGGAAACGTAATGGAAAGGGTACTGAGGGATAGGATTTCTGAGCATCTGGAAAGACACTTCTTTTTTATGGATAGTCAGCACAGAGTTTTGACGGGCAGGTCTTGCCTCACGAGACTTTTTGCATTCTTTGAAGAGGTGCCCAAGCATGTGGATGGTGGTAAAGCAGTGGATGTAGTGCACATGCGTTTTAGTAAGGCATTTAATAAGGTTACCCATGGGATGTTGATGCAGAAAGTAAGGACGCATTGGATAGTGGGAAAGGTGGCCAATTGGATAACGAACTGGCTGACCAATAGAAGAGTCCGAGAGTGGAGGCGGATGGCAAATATTCAGCCTGGAGCCCAGTTATCAGTTGCGTTCCGCAGGGATCAGTTCTGTGTCCTCTGCTGTCTCTGATTTTCATTATTGACTTGGATGAGGTAGCTGAAGGGTGGGTCAGTAAATCTGAAGAAGCTACGAAGATTGGTGGAGTTGTGAATAGTGAGAAGGCTGTTGTCGGCTGCAAACAGACATAGATAGGATGCAGAGCTGGGCTAAGATGTGGCAGATGGAGTTTAAACCTGACAAGTGTGAGGTTGTCCTTTTTGGAAGGACAAATATGAATGCGGAATACAAGGTCAACGATAGGCTTATTGGCAATGTGGAGGAGCAGAGGGACCTTGTTGTGTATGTTCAAAGATCTTTGAAATTGACCACTCAAGGGGATAGAGGTGCGAAGAAAGCCTATGGATAGCTAACATTCAGTAGCAGAGGGATATAATTTAAAAGCCGTGAGGTGATGATGGAGCTTTACAAAACTTGGTACGCCCACATTAGGAGGATTGTGTGCAGTTCTGGTCACCTCATTTTAGGAAGGATGCGGAGCTTTGGCAATGGTGCACAGGAGATTTACAATCATGTTACCTGGAATGGAGAGTAGGTCTTACGAGGAAGGGTTTAGGGTGTTGGTCCCTTTCTCATTGGAACGGAGAAGAATGAGGGGCGACATGATAGAGGTTTATAAGATGATCAGTGGAAAGGTAGAGTAGACAGTCAAAGACTGGTTCCCCGGGCGGAACAAACCATTACATCGGAACATAAATTTAAGGTGAATGGTGGAAGATATCGGGGGGTGTCTGATGTGTCACTGTCTGTGGAAGAAGATGAGTCGGAAACATTCGTGACATTCACGCGGCTATTGAATAGCTACATGGATTATGGTAGAATAATGGAGTGTAGATTTATTTGTTCTTACGGGAAGAGCGGTAGCATTGTGGACAGCACAATTGCTTCACAGCTCCAGGGTCCCATGTTCGATTCTGGCTTGGGTCTGTGCGGAGTCTGCACATCCTTCCGGTATCTCCTCCGGTTTTCTCCGGGTGCTCACGTTTCCTCACACAGTCCAAAGATGTGCAGGTTAGGTGGATTGGCCATGATAAATTGCCCCAACTGTCCAAAATTGCCCACTTTGCGCTCTTTCCAATGGCCGGAGCAGACTCGATGGGCCGAATGTCCACTTTCTGCTCTGTAAATTCGATGATAATCTGTGATTAATCCAGGACAAAGGGTCGCCACAATACAGTGGGCTGAAGGACCTGTTCTGTGCTGTATGTTTCTATGTTCTATGTGAAGCCAATTCACCTGCTCAATTTAGACGTTCCCTAAAATTTGGCAGGTAATCCAAAAATGCAATTTCAGACTCCTGACTCACCAATTTCTCCTTTATCTATTTAAGGAGTCTCCTTCACTCATGAACAATAATTAGTTCAAAAGGATTGCAATTTGCTGACTCATTATGTGCATCCCTAATAGCAAACATTACAAATGAATTCCTTTATCCAAATACTCTGCCTTATCATAGCAATAAGCGCTCGACTTATTCTGAACATCTGATGCCACTTTTCTAACGCTCGCTGCAATTCAAGAATGTTTGAATTTGTTTTAAATGTGTTTACTCCTGAGCTATCCATAAATGTTTGAGTAATCTTAAGGCAAAATTTGATCCTTGATCCGATTGTATTTATGAGGGTAGTTCATATCTAGCAAAGTATTTAATTAACTCTTCCAAAATCATTTTATCTGAAATATTGCGTATTGGAATAAACAGAGAAAAGTGCATCACATGAACAGGCTTTCGGCTCTCCAAGCCCGGGCTGACCATGCTGCCCGACTGAACAACAATATTCAACACTTCATGAGTCCGTATCCCTATATTCCCATCCCATTCATGTAGTTGTGAAGATTCCCCTTTAATGTCACGATCGTCCCTCTTTCCACCACCTCCTCCGGGAGCGAATTCAAGGCACACAGTACCCTCTGTGCATAAAACGTGCCTTCCACATGTTCTCTGTATCTTGTCCCTCACACCTTAAACCAATGATCCCGAGGAATTGACCCACCTACCCCAGGGAAAAGCCGCTGAATATTCACTCTGTATATGTCGCTTATAATTTTGTGGACCTCTATCAGGTCGCCCCTCAACATCCGTCGTTCGTGTGAGAAAAAAACGAGTTTGTTCAACATATACGATTAGCTAATGCCCTCCATACCAGGCAGCACACTGGTAATCTCTTCTGCATCCTCTCGAAAGCCTCCAAATCCTTCTGGGAGCGTGTCGACGAGAATTGAACACGATACTCCAAATGTGGCCTAACTAAGATTCTGTACAGCTGCAACATGACTTTCCAATTCTTATGCTCACTGCCTCGGCCAATGAAGGCAAGCATGCCGTATGCCTTCTTTACTGCCTTCTCAAACTGTGGTGCACCTTTCAGTGACCTGTCGACCTATACACATAGATGTCTCTCACTGTCAGTACAATTGAGGGTTCTACCATTCACTGTATATTCCCAACCTGCATTAAACCTTCAAAAATACATGACCTCACATTTGTCTGGATTAAACTCCATCTACCATCTCTCCGCACAAGTCTCCAAACTAAATCCTGCAGTATCCTCTGACAGTCCTCATCGTTATCACAAGATAATGCACAAGAGGGTTAACTACAAGATTTGTAATGAGGTAGACTGCGCTTATCATCAATACAACATTTGGTGGTGGAAGAAGTCAAGGAGCCCATAAAAGCTGGAGTCAATTACAATTGCGGCACAACTTTCCACTGGGCGGAGTCAGCCCTCGGAAAAATAAAGATGGTAGTGCTTGTTGGATATGAGTCCTCCCAGACTTGGCAGAAAACTGGATACCTGCAATTGTGAATCGGGATGTTGTTCTAGCCCAACTATTTTCTGGTGCTTCATAAATGTAATTTCTTTCAACACAAGGTCAGATGTGGGGAGCTATGAACAATGTTCTGCATCATTCGCAATACCTCAGACATTGAATTGACCACGTGCAAATACAGCAAAAAGTGTATAATATCTCGACATTCGCTGGCAAATGGCAAGTAACATACGCGCCACATCTCTGCCAGGCAATTACCATCGCCAGTCAGAGATTATCAAACTGAAGGATCTTGATATTTAAGGCTTTCCAATAACTGAATCCAAGAGTATCGACATCCTGGGATTTAACATTGACCAGAAACTGAATTGTCCTTGCCTTGTTAACACAAGGTCTATTGAGAGGCACGCTGGCACAGTGGCTGGCACTGTATCCTCGTAGCGACGGAGCGTAGGTTTAATTCCGGTCTTCTTCTCTGCCTGCTAGGAGTTTGTTCATTCTCCCGGTGTTTGCATAGGATTCATCCGGACGCTCTGGTTTTGCCCCACGGTGCAAATGGGAGAGTGAGTTATATTGATTGGCCATGATAAATTGCCCGTTGGTGTCGAGGACTGTGCTCGTTATATGATGGGGTTACGGTGATAAAGGGGGCGGTGGGACCGGGGAGATTGCTCATTCAAAGGATTGGCGTAGACTCGATGAGCAAAATTGATTTTTTCTGCACTGTCGTGCTTCAATGAAGATCCGACAATAGTCCTGAAGATTTGTGCTAAAAGATAACTTGTTGTACCCAGATCCAAGCGTTTCCAGTCCAGCCATCCATTAATGATGGAATTTACGCAGGAGTTTTCTTTACAGAGGAAACAAGCAAAACTCAGTAAATTACCACCCGATTACCCTAATATCCATCATGAGCAAGGTTAAGGAAAGAGTCAGGCACAGTATTATAAAATGGTATTTACTCAGCAATAACTTGATGACAGACGCTCATCATTCTCAGCAAAAACGTGATCACGAAAGCTCAGATTGGATTCCGCCAGTGTCACTCAACTACGAATCTCATTACAGCTTTGTCTCAAACAAGGACAAAAGAGTTGAACGTTAGATGCGAGCTATGAGTGACCGCCCATGACATCAAGGCAGCATTTGCGCGAGGATGGCATGAAGGAGCATTGGCTAAATTTGAGTCCATGTAAATTTGGGGGAGGATCTCCGCTGGTTGCAGTCAAACCTGCCACAAAGTAGGTAGGTTGCATTGGTTGTTGGTCAATCATATCAGCTTCATTACACCACTGTAGGTGTTCCTCATGGTAGTGTCTGAGAGCGAACATTTCGTATACTGCTTCATCAATGATCTCCTTTTATTATAATGTCAGAATTAAGGACGGTTGAATAAGCCTTTGCAATGCTCAACATCATTCGTGACTCCTCAAAAATGATGCAGTCCATGTCCAAATGAAGCAAGACCTGGAAAATATCGAGGCTGGGTTTGGCAAGTGGTAAGCTTATATACGTCTATCTGGTCAATCGTTAATATTCTAAACTGCATTATGAATAATTCCCTTCAACACAAACTGTACAGATTGGAGTACGCGATTCTGCCGCGATTAAATTCGTAAAAAGAATAAGCACTCAGGCTCCGCCAGATCTTGGCTTGAAACAAAGTCAAAGCTGTAAGGGTTGCTCGCATGATATCACTCCCCCCAAAAAATGAAAACACCGGCGTCACAGCAGGTTACATTTGCCACTTTTTCTCATTTCTTTAAGAAAAATTGTATATTTTTATTAACAAAACAAAACAGGCTACTTACATAATAATACAATCCACTTTACTTCTTCTTCCAGATTTGAACCTGATTCTATTCATGACATTCTTGACAAAGCATCGGTTATCAAGCATTCTCGTACTGCCACATCCATTATTTGTTAATGGAAATGGTGTAACAATGATCTCATACGAAACAGTTTGACGTTGTTATTCCTGAATCGCTCCAAATACGACAAAGAGTTATGATCAGTATATACAATTGTTTCAGACGAATTCCTGGTAAGAGAAATATGAGAATGTTGCAAAGCCATCATCAAGCTCAAAGCCTCCTTCTCATTTGTTGAATACTTCGTTTTGCGATTGTTTAATTTCTTTGAAACATAACCCATAGTCCACTGTATTCCTTCGCCGTCTTCTTGCAAGAGCACAGAACATCCGTCCACATACCTCGAATCGACAGCCATTTTAAAAGGTTTTGTGTAATTTGGGTGGCTAACACAGGAGCAGAAGTTAACAAAACCGTGCGACCCTCAGAGGCCTGTTGACAGTCGGCCGTCCACTGAAGCTTTTTCCGCAAGTCCGTCAATGCAGCAAACAGGCTGCGAAAATTCGGCATCAATTTTCGGCAAAATCTACTCATGCCAAGAAATTGCATTATTTCCCTTCGTGCATTGAAACGACTGAATGAATTTTGCTTTCAATCATTAATATTCTAAACTACATTATGAATAATTCCCTTCAAAACAAACTGTACAGATTGGACTACGCGATTCTTCCGCGATTAAATTCGTTAAAAAAACAAGCACTCAGTGGGATCATTCGACCCAGTCCAATTGTATGGCCAAGGTACTTAAGTGGGCTTTAGCAAACTCAGTGTTGGTTTTCTCGCCACCAATCCCGGAACCTGAAGTCGATCGCATAACACCGTCAGATGCTTCAAACGTTCCTTCCATGTCTGACTAAAGATCTCCAGATTATTGATGTATACCCTTCCTTTTCCATTACCCTCATACGACTTTGTTCGTTACAGGTTGACATGTGGCTGGGGCGTATTTCATGACAAATGGCATAACTTTGTATCGGTGTGTAAATTGTGGAGTCACAAAAGCTGAATTCTCCTTAGGCCTTTTGGGAAAAAATTGCCTGCCAGTGACCTTTTAGTAGATCCAGTTTGGAAATACAAGCTGATTGTCGCATCTTCTCATGCAAACTCCATTGGATTGGATGAGATTCGGTTCTTGAAACTGCACTAATCTTTCTCTAGCCATGATGTGGAGATGCCGGCGTTGGGTTTGGGGAGCACAGCACGAAGTCTTCAACACCAGGTTAAAGTCCAACATATTTGATTCAAACCCGAGCTTTCGGAGCACTGATCCTTCCTCAGGTAGTCCACTCGAATTCTTTGGGAACCAACCTGTTTCTGTGCCATTATTATTGGTGATCTCCATTGGCTGCAACCCACTTCAATTAAGCAATTTTTAAGAATACTTTCCATTTCTTTGTTAACCTATGCCAAGTTTAAAGGGCTACGTCTAGATGGATGTTGATTAATTGGAACAGCACTTCCTACAAATTCACCATGCATAACCATTTGAGTGCTTCCCAACTTATCTCCACGAACTTGCCAATGAGATATTAATAACTCTTTCAGGTCAGTTCGTTTTTCTGCTGGAAGGTAATTCAACAATGTTTCCCTTTTTAAAAGAACATCCTCGTTATCTAATTAAATTTCGAAATTTCAAATACAGAGTCATCTGTATTCCCTTCTTTTCTTTCAGTTAAAATCACAAAAATCTTCCCGTGTTGCTCTGCTTGCCTTTCAAAATACCTTTTAAGCATAATCATATGATACACTCGGTGAATTTTCCTTCGGCCTGTAAAAATACACCTGACTTATTTTCCTTTCAATCTATTAAGGTCCGCAAAGCATTGTTTTAAAGGTTCACTTACCACTTGTAACAATATAGAAACTTTATCTTCAGTGGCTAATCTACGAAGTTTTGCTTTATTGATCGCTGCCCGTTAATCTCATGTTGTGCAACGACTAAATGTTTGCACCGGAGTGCTGAATGTGGTGCATTTGAATGCTATAGTGAGAGTTTGGTGACTGAGTGAGTATAAGGGTTCATATTTTTCTAAAGTCTAGTCTTTTCTTCATTTAGTTATTTAACTTAAAAGTTGGCGTTTGGTTTAGTCGAAGGAAAATTTTCAATCAGTTTTAAATAATGGTTCTACTTGTAGGTACCTGCAGCTGGAGCTTGTTAATTAGTTAATTGCATTAGACCAGTTTTCAGAGGCTAGATTTACAGTACAAAAATGATCCAGATAGAGTGCAGACTTTGTTTGCACTGCAGTTCTGCATTTGGTGCATTTGTGTCCTATAGTGGGAGTTTGGTGACTGAGGGAGTTAGCTGAGGAGGAAGCAAAGTTCTCCTTTCATTTCGTTTCCGCAAGGAGCGAGAAGGGAGCCATGAGTTCACAGTGTGCAGCTGACTGGGAGGTGCGTCGGAACACGGAGGTCCAGTTGGCCCACAAGGTGTAGACAACCCGGAGGGAAACAGGATAGCCAGGAGGCAACTGAAGAATAGGATTAGCAGAGCTAAGAGAGGGCAAGAAAAATCTTTGGCAGGTAGGATCAAGAAAAATCCCAAGGCCTGTTACAACATATGCGAGAAATATGAGAATGACTTTAGCGAGGGTAGTTCCGATCAAGGACAGTAGCGGGAGATTGTATATTGAGTCTGAAGAGATAGGAGGGGTCTTGAACGAGTACATTTCTTCAGTACTTACAAATGAGAGGGGGATATAGTGCTGGAGAGGACAGTGTGGAACAGACTGGTAGGCTCGAGGTGAAACAATTTACGAACGAAGATGTGTTGGGCAGTTTGAAAAACTTGATGATAGACAAGTCCCCCGGGCCTGACGGAATATATCGAAGGATTGTATGGGGAGCAAGAAATGAAATTGCACAGCCGTTGGCAATGATCTTTGCGTCGTCACTGTCAATAGGGGTGGTACCAGAGGATTGGAAAGCGGCGAATGTCGTGCTCCTGTTCAAAAGATGGAAGAGGGATAACCCTGGGAATTACAGAGCAGTTAGTCTTACTTCGGTGGCACGCAACGTAATGGAAACGGTACTGAGGGATAGGATTTCTGAGCATCTAGAAGGACACTGCTTGATTAGGGATAGTCAGCATGCATTTGTGGCGGGGAGGTCTTGCCTCACGAGACATATTGCATTCTTTGAAGAGGTGACCAAGCATGTGGATGAAGGTAAAGCAGAGGATGTAGTGCACATGGATTTTAGTAAGGCATTTAATAAGTTTCTCCATGGTACGGTTATGCAGAAAGTAAGGATGCATGGGATAGTGGGAAAGTTGGCCAGTTGGATAACGAACAAGCTAACCACTAGAAGTCATAGTGTGGTGGCGGATGGCAAATATTCTGCCTGAGCCCAGCTATCAGTGGCGTACCGCTTGGATCAGTTCTGTGTCCTCTGCTGTTCCGATCTTCATTATGTCTTTGATGAGGGAGTTGAAGAGTGGGTCAGTAAATATGCAGATGCTACGAAGATTGGTGGAGTTGTGTAAAGTGAGCAGGGGTGTTGTCGGGCTGCAAAGAGACAAGATAGGATGCAGAGCTGGGCTAGGAAGTGGCAGATGGAGTTTAACCCTGGCAAGTGTGAGGTTGTCTCATTTGGAAGGACAAATATGAATGTGGAAATAGAGGGTTAACGATAGGCTTAATTGCCAATGTGGAGGAGGAGAGAGACCTTGTTGTGTATGTTCATAGATCTTTGAAATTGACCAGTCAAGTGGATAGAGCTGCGAAGAAAGCCTCTGGTGAGCTAACATTCATTAGCAGAGGGATATAATTTAAAAGCTGTGAGGTGATTATGGAGCTTTATAAAACCTTGGAAAGCCCACATTTGGAGTATTGTGTGCAGTTCTGGTCACCTCATTTTAGGAAGGATGTGGAAGCTTTGGAAGTGGCGCACAGGAGATTTACAATGATGTTACCTGGAATGCAGAGTAGGTCTTACGAGGAAAGGTTGAAGGTGCTGGGCCTTTTCTTACTGGAACGGAGAAGATGAGGGGCGACTTGATAGAGTTTATAAGATTATCAGTGGAATAGGTAAGAGTAGACAGTCAGAGACTGGTTCCCCGGGTGGAACAAACCATTACAAGGGGACATGAATTTAAGGTGGAATGGTGGAAGATATAGGGGGGTAATTCTGAGGTGTCACTGTCTGTGGAAGTTGATGAGTCCGAACATTACAGACCTTCAACGCGGCGATTGAATAGCTACATGGATTATGGTAGAATATTGGAGTGTAAATTAATTTGTTCTTACGGGCAGCGCGGTAGCATTGTGGGAAGCACAATTGCTTCACAGCTCCAGGGTCCCATGTTCGATTCCGGATTGGATCTGTGCGGAGTCTGCACATCTTGCCCGTGTCTGCTCCGATTTCCTCCGGGTGCTCTGGTTTCCTCCCAGAGTCCAAAGATGTGCAGGTTAGATGGATGGGCAATGATAAACTGTGCTTAGTGTCCAAAATTTCCCTTCGTGTTGGGTGGGGTTACTGGGTTGTGGGGATAGGGAGGATGTTTTGACCTCGGGTAGGGTGCTCTTTCCTATAGCTGGTGCAGAACCGATGGGACGAATGAACACTTTCTGCACTGTAAATTCGATGATAATCTATGATTAATCTGGGACAAAGGTTCGCCACAACATCGTCGGCTGAACGGCCTGTTCTGTGCTGTATGTTCCAATGTTCTATGTAAAGCCAATTCACCTGCTCAATTTAATCGTTCCCTAAAATTTGGCAAGTAATCCAATTATGCAATTTCAGACTGCTGACTCACCAATTTCTCCTTAATCTATTTAAGGAGTCAACTTCACTCATGAACAATAATTAGTTCAAAAGCACTGCAATTTACTGACTCATTAGGTGTATCCCTAACAGCAAACATAAGAAATAAATTCCTTTATCCAAATCCTCTGCCTTATCATAGCAATAAGCGCTCGACATTGCCCTGAACATCTGATGCCACTTTTCTAACGCTCGCTGCAATTCAAGAAGGTTTGAATTTGTTTTAAAAGTGCTTACTCCTGAACTATCCATAAATGTCTTGAGTAATCTTAAGGCAAAATTTGATCCTTGAATTGATTGTATTGATGAGGGTAATTCATATCTAGCAAAGTATTTAATTAATTCTTCCACAATCATTTTATCTGAAATACTGCGTATTGGAATACACAGTGAAAAGTGCATCAGAGGGACAGGCTTTCGGCTCTCCAAGCCCGCGCCGAGCATGCTGCCCGACTAAACAACAATCTTCAGCACTTCATGGGTCCGTATCCCTATATTCCCAACTTATTCATGTATTTGTCAAGATTCCGCTTTAATGTCACGATCGTCCCTATTTCCACCACCTCCTCCGGCAGCGAGGTCGAGGCACACAGTACCCTCTGTGCATAAAAAGTGCCTTCCACATGTACTCTGTACCTTGTCCCTCACACCATAAACCAATGCCCCAGAGGAATTGACCCACCTACCCTGGGGAAAAGCCGCTGACTATCCACTCTGTCTATGTCCCTCAGAATTGTGTAGACCTTTATCAAGTCGCCCCTCAACCTCTGTCGTTCCAGTGAGAAAAAAACGAGTTTATTCAACATCTCCGCTTAGCTAATGGCCTCCATAACAGGCAACACACTGGTAAATCTCTTCTGCATACCCTCGAAAGCCTCCGCATCCTTCTGGTAGTGTGGCGACGAGAATTGAACATGATACTCCAAATGAGGCCAACTGAGGTTCTATACAGCTGCCACATGGCTTTGCAATTCTTATACTCACTGCCTCGGCCAATGAAGGCAAGCATGCCGTATGCCTTCTTGACTGCCTTCTCAAACTGTGGTGCACCTTTCAGTGACCTGTCGACCTATACACATAGATATCTCTGACTGTCAGTACAATTGACGTTTCTACCATTCACTGTATATTCCCATCCTGCATTAGACCTTCAAAAATACATTACCTCACATTTGTCCGGATTAAACTCCATCTGCCATCTCTCCGCACAAGTCTCCAAACTCTGACAGTCCTCATCGTTATCACAAGGTAATGCACAAGAGAACTAAATTCCAGATTTGTAATGAGAATGACCGCCCTTGACATCAATACAACATTTGAACGTGGAAAAAAATCAAGGAGCCCATAAAAGCTGGAGACAATTAGAATTGAATTAGCACAACATTCCACTGGGCGGCGTCAGCCCTCGGAAAAATGAAGATGTTAGTGCTTGTTGGATATGAGTCCTCCCAGACTTGGCAGAAAACTGGATACCTGCAATTGTGAATCGGGATGTTGTTCTGGCCCCACCTTTTTCTGGTGCTTCATGAATGTAATTTCTTTCAACACAATGTCAGATATGGGGAGCTATGGACAATGTTCTGCATCATTCGCAATACCTCAGACATTGAATTGACCACGTGCAAATACAGCAAAAAATGTACAATCTCTCGACATTCGCTGTCAAATGGCAAGGAACATACGCGCTACATCTGTGCCTGACAATTACCATCGCCAGTCAAAGATTATCAAACTGAAGCATCTTAATATTTAAGGCTTTCCCATCACTGAATCCACGAGTATCGACATCCTGGGATTTAACATTGACCAGAAACTGAATTTCTCTTGCACACACAATGTCTATTGAGAGGCACGCTGGCACAGTGGCTGGCACTGTATTCTCGCAGCGACGTAGCGTAGGTTCAATTCCGGTCATGTTGTCTACCTGCTAGGAGTTTGTTCATTCTGCCTGCGTTTGCATGGGATTCATAAGTATGCCCTGGTTTTGCCCTACGGTGCAAATATGTGCGTGCGGTTTTTGGATTGTCCATGAAAAAATGCCAGGTTGGTGTCTAGGTGTGTGCTCGTTATATAATGGGGTTACGGTGATAAGGGGGCGGTGGGACCTGGGAGATTGCTCATTCAAAGTATTGGCGTAGACTCGATGAGCAAAGTGGATTTCTTCTGCACTGTCGTGCTTCAATAAAGATCCGACAATAGCCCTGAGGATTTGTGCTCCATAACTTGCTGTATTCATATCCAAGAGTTTCCCGTCCACCCATCCATTAATGTGGGAATTTACGCAGGACTTGTTTTTACAGAGGAAACAAGCAAAATTCAGTAAATTACCACCCGATCAGCCAAATATCCATCATGAGCAACGTGATGGAAATAGTCAGGCACAGTGTTCTAAAATGGTATTTACTCACCAATAACTGGATGACAGACGCTCAGCATACTCACCAAAAACGTGATCACGAATGCTCAGATGGGTTCCGCCAGTGCCATTCAACTCCGTATCTCAATACAGCCTTGGCTCATACAAGGACAAAAGAGTTGAACGTTAGATGCGAGGTATGAATGACCGCCCATGACATCAAGGCAGCATTTGCTTGAGGATGGCATGAAGGAGCATTGGCTAAATTTGAGTCCATGGAAATATGGGGGAAGATCTACGCTGGTTGCAGTCATACCTGCCACAAAGAAGGTAGGTTGCATTGGTTGTTGGTCAATCATCTCAGCTTCATGACACCTCTGTAGGAGTTCCTCAGGGTAGTGTCTGAGACCGAACATTCGTAAACTGCTTCATCAATTATCTCCTTTTACCATAAGGTCAGAATTAAGGATGGTTGAATACGCCTTTGCAATGTTCAACATCATTCGTGACTCCTCAAAAATGATGTAGTCCATGTCCAAATGAAGCAATTTCTGGAAAATATCGAGGCTGGAGTTGACAAGTGATAAGACACATTCGCACCACTGAAGTGCAAGGGAATGGCCATTTCCTTCCAATAATAATACTGAGAAGAAAGTAATCTATATTTGACACAAGTAAGTGCCCGTTAGCACTGCAATGAAGTTACTTGAAAAAGGTCCATTGTCTCCACATTCCGCTGCCTGTTCGGGTACACAGTGGGAGAATTCAGACTCTCCAAATCACTTAACTAGCACCGCTTTCGGGACATAAGAACTAGGAGCAGGAGTAGGCCATCTGGCCCCTCGAGCCTGCTCCGCCATTCAATTAGATCATGGCTGATCTTTTGTGGACTCAGCTCCACTTTCCACCCCGAACACCATAACCCTTAATCCCTTTATTCTTCAAAAAACTATCTATCTTTACCTTAAAAACATGTAATGAGGAGCCTCAACTGCTTCACTGGCAAGGAATTCCATAGATTCACAACCCTTTGGGTGAAGAAGTTCCTCCTAAACTCAGTCCTAAATCTACTTCCCCTTATTTTGAGGCTATGCCCCCTAGTTCTGCTTGTCAACCCGCCAGTGGAAACAACCTGCCCCGCATCTATCCTATCTATTCCCTTCATAATTTTAAATGTTTCTATAAGATCCCCCCTCATCCTTCTAAATTCCAACGAGTACATTCCCAGTCTACTCAACCTCTCCTCATAATCCAACCCCTTCAGCTCTGGGATTAATCTAGTGAATCTCCTCTGCACACCCTCCAGCGCCAGTACGTCCTTTCTCAAGTAAGGAGACCAAAACTGAACACAATACTCCAGGTGTGGCCGCATTAACACCTTATACAATTGCAACATAACCTCCCTAGTCTTAAACTCCATCCCTCTAGCAATGAAGGACAAATTCCATTTCCTTCTTAATCACCTGTTGCACTTGTAAACCAACCTTCTGTGACTCATGCACTAGCACACCCAAGTCTCTCTGAACAGCGGCATGCTTTAATATTTTATTGTTTAAATAATAATCCCGTTTGCTGTTATTCCTACCAAAATGGATAACCTCACATTTGTCAACATTGTATTCCACCGGACGTATGTGAATACACCGGAGATCCAGGAGGGACAGCCGCAGGTACAGGGAGAACGTGCAGACTCCGCACAGACATGCCCGAGGTCACGGGTGGCAGGTGTACAGCTCTGGACGCACAAATAAATCTCTTGAAATGTAAACAGTGCCATATTTCTCCACTGCTGAAACGGGTAAAGATGGATGGACAGTCCGAATCGTTTGTGCAACTGAAGGACACAGTTAAATAAGTTACAGGCAGTCGGAAAATAAATTCAACACTAGGGGCATCGATGAACACTGGCGAGCAGAATTGCTGAAAACAGGTTGATTGGATTCATATTTAAATATCTTCATCTTGAATAGCACATTCTTGATCGATTTGGGGTACACCAAATTGCAAGGTAATATCAAGGAACATGAGATGGAACCGCTTTAAAATACGCCCATTTTGAATTTTGTGGGCTTCTTGTACAAATACCAAGCTGGCAGTATAACGATATTTGAAAGGTTTTACGGAGAATGATATCAGCAGTTATATGTGATTACACAGCGATTGAATTCAGATTTGTATTTGTTTCCATGTTAATCTTTCAGCGTACTCCCACACAACTGCACCTTTTGAATCAAATTTCTTGATTTTGCAGGCTAGACAATTTCGCATTGAACAAAATGTATTCCCTCTGTTCCAATAGCCTTCAAGATCTTCTTCTATAAGAAATGACGTTATAGTGTTGGTACCATTCAATCATGTGTATTGAAGATGCGGAGTTTGTCCCGCATAATCCGCCTGCTTTAGAAGTGCGAATTGATAGCTGGACGCATACGATTAACGAACTGTGATGAAATGTGCATTGCATTTTCGGGACTGTCTCAAAGTGTGGGAACTCGCACATACACTTAGTGGTGTAGTTAGCGCATTTGATGCTCGATATTGTCTTAACTCAGACCCTGACGAAAAATCCACAATTCATATATACGTTTTCAAGCCACATGCTGCTGCAGTTCAACCAATCTAACGCCATGGAATTTAATCGGTTTTAAATACCTCGTGTTTTTCTGTCATTTCCATCGTGCTATGAACTGGGCGGTAGAATATTTCGCTTCTGAGAAATATTCATAAACGTTCCATCGGACTGCCAGTTTCTGTTGCTCACCCACTTATTTTAAGGATTATCATGAGTATTATCCTTTTTTAAATGATGTTGTCTACGCTGGCTGGGCCAGCATTTATTTCCTATCACTAATTGCCGTGAAAAGCTGGTGGTTCGCAGTCTTCTGATCCCTCCCGATGTGGAATGGATACACTGACGCCAATTTTGTAACGGAGTTCCTAGGTTTTAACACAATGGCACTGACGGAAGGACAATATAATTCAAAGTCAGAATGATGAGGAAATTGAAGAAGTACATCCAGGTGGCACTGTTACGATTTATCTGCTGCATTCTGTTTATGCAATGTCGAGGTAGTGGGATTGGATGGTGCAGCCTCATGAATCTACGTGAGTTTCTGAAGTACGTCTTGTAGATAGTGCTTACTGCTGATACTGTGCGTCGATGGTGAAGGGAGTGAATGGTTATGGATGGGATGCTCGTCAATGGGATGTTTTGTCTTGAGTGGGACCGATCGCCTTTTGTTGTTTTGGAAATGCACTCACCCAGGCCAGTGAGCAGTATGCCATCAGACTGCTGAATGTTTCCTTGTAAGAGGAGGTCAGTCTGTTGGAATTCGCGAGCTGAGTTACTTTTCGCAGGTTTCCTCGCATTTTCTCTTAAGTTAATTTACGAGATGTGGGGTTCGCTGCTTAGGCAAACATATATTTCCCATTCTTATTTGCCCGACAGAAGGCGGTGTTGAGATTGCTTCTAAAACTGCTGCAGCACTTGAGGAGCAGATACACGTATTGTGCTCTCAGGGAGGGAGATCCAGGTTATTGCCCAGGCTCGAGTTAAGGAAAGCCGATTTATGTACATCACAGTGTGGTAGATTACGTGGAGTGGCACCTCCTGCTGTTGGGGCTGCAAAGTATCTGCTGCTCTTGTTCTTCTCGATGGCGGTGGTCCTGGCTTGCGCAGGTGTTTTCAAAAGAAATCTTGGTCAGTCAGTGGAATGCATGTCCTCGATACTACAGACATTCTCACACAGTTCGCTGCTGCGGGAGAGTTTCATGTTTGTGGAAATCGGAACAATCACACTGGCTACGTTATCCTGGAAGCCCCGTGCTTCTTGAGTGTTGCTGGAGCTGCTTTCGTGCACGTAACTGGAAAACACTCCATCGCCCTCCTGGTTTGTGCCTTGTGGATTGTGGGCAAGCTTTGGAGGTCAAAATGTGAGTTCCTCGCTAAAGCATTCCTTGTGTGTGACCTGAAATAGTAGCCACAGAATTAATAAGCCTGATACTGTTAATTGTTTGTGCAATGGTGAACCCCAAAATGCTAATGAATGGCAAATTGAGGAAGTTACAACCAGCAGTGGTTAGAATTTTCTTTTTAAATTCAGAGTACCAAATTAATTTTGTCCAATTATAGGGCAATTTAGCATGGCCAATTCACCTACCCTGCACATGTTTTGGATTGTTGGGCCGATACCCATGCAACCACGGGGAGAATGTGCAAACTCCACACGGACATTGGTCCAATGCCGCGATCGACCCTGGGACACAAGAGTCGTGGTGCAACAGGGCTAACCCACTGAACCACCGTGCTGCCATAGTTTTTAGCATTGTCGTTTCACAGCTCCAGGGCCGATGGTCAATTCCCGGCTTGTGCCACTGTCTGTGTGGAGTCTGCACGTTCTCTCTGTATCTGCGGCGGTCCCTCCGGGCTCTCCGGTGTATTCACATACGTCCCGAAAGCGGTGCTGGTTAAGTGATTTCGACAGTCTTAATTCTCCCACTGTGTACCCGAACAGGCACCGGAATGTGGAGACAAGGAACTTTTTTACAGAAACTTCATTGCAGTGCTAACGTACGCTTAATGTGACAAATATAGATTATTTTCTTCTTCGTATTATTATTGGAAGGAGATGGCCATTCCCTTGCACTTCAGTGGTGCGAATGTATCTTACGACTTGTCAACCACAGCCTCGATATTGTCCAGGTCTTGCTTCATTTGGACATGGACTACATCATTTTTGAGGAGTCACGAACGATGCTGAACATTGCAATGGCGTATTCAACCATCCTTAATTCTGACCTTATGGTAAAAGGAGAGAATTGATGAAGCAGTTTACGAATGTTCGGTCTCAGACACTACCCTGAGGAACTCCTACAGAGGTGTCATGAAGCTGAGATGATTGACCAACAACCAATGCAACCTACCTTCTTTGTGGCAGGTATGACAGCAACCAGCGGAGATCTTCCCCCATTTTCCATGGACTCAAATGTAGCCAATGCTCCTTCATGCCATCCTCGAGCAAATGCTGCCTTGGTGTCATGGGCGGACACTCAAACATCGCAACTAACGTTCAATCTTTTGTCCTTCTTTGAGCTAAGGCAGTAATGAGATACGTAGTTGATTGACACTGGCGGAACCCAATCTGTGCGTTCCTGATCACGTTTTTGATGAGTATGCTGAGCGTCTGTCATCCAGTTATTGCTGAGTAAATATCATTTTATAACACTGTGCCTGACTATTTCCATCACGTTGCTCATGATGGATATTAGGCTAATCGGGTGGTAATTTACAGAGTTTTGCTTGTATCCTCTGGAAAGACCACTCCTGCGTAAATTCCCACATTAATGAATGGCTGGACGGGAAAGGCTTGGATATGGGTACAGCAAGTCTTGGAGCACAAATCTTCAGGTCTATTGTCGGATCTTCATTGATGCACGAAAGTGCAGAAGAAAGATTATGCTCATCGAGTCTACGCCAATTCTTTGAATGAGCAATCTCCCCGGCCCCACCGCCCCCTTATCACCTTAATCCCATCATATAACGAGCAAACTCCTAGACACCAACGGGCAATTTATAATGGCCAATCCATATACCTCACTCACCTATTTGCACCGTGGGGTAAAACCAGGACATTCTTATGAATCCCATGCAAACACAGGGAGAATGAACAAACTCCTAGCAGGCAGAGAACAAGACCGGAATTGAACTAACGCTCCTTCGCTGAGAGGATACAGTGCCAGCCACTGTGCCAGCGTGCCTCTCAATAGACATTGTCTTAATAAGGCAAGGAAAATTCAGTTTCTGGTCAATGCTAAATCCCAGGATGTCGATACTCGTGGATTCAGTGATGGGAAAGCCTTAAATATCATGATGATTCAGTTTGATAATCTCTGAATGGCGATGGTAATTGCCTGGCACAGATGTGGCGCGTATGTTACTTGCCATTTGCCAGCGAATGTCGTGA
The DNA here is from genome assembly GCF_902713615.1 of Scyliorhinus canicula. Taxonomy (NCBI): domain Eukaryota; kingdom Metazoa; phylum Chordata; class Chondrichthyes; order Carcharhiniformes; family Scyliorhinidae; genus Scyliorhinus; species Scyliorhinus canicula. The sequence goes on along the minus strand of NC_052157.1, from coordinate 85,999,913 downwards.
TATTGTACACTTTTTGCTGTATTTGCACGTGATCAATCCAATGTCTGAGGTATTGCGAATGATGCAGAACATTGTCCATAGCTCCCCATATCTGACCTTGTGTTGAAAGAAATTACATTTATGAAGCACCAGAAAAAGGTTAGACCAGAACAACCTCCCGATTCACAATTGCAGTTATCCAGTTTTCTGCCAAGTCTGGGAGGACTCATATCCAACAAGCACTAACATCTTCATTTTTCCAAGGGCTGACTCCGCCCAGTGGAAGTTGTGCCTTGATTCTAATTGACGCCAGCTTTTATGGGCTCCTTGATTTCTTCTACGATCAAATGTTGTATTGATGTCAATGGCAATCATTCTCATTAGAAATCTGGAATTTAGCACTCTTGTGCATTATCTTGTGATAACGATGAGGACTGTCAGAAGATACTGCAGGATTTAGTTTGGAGCCTTGTGCGGAGAGATGACAGATGGAGCTTAATCCGGACAAATGTGAGGTAATGTATTTTTGAATGTCTAATGCAGGTTGGGAATATACAGTGAATGGTGGAACCCTCAATTGTACTGGCAGTCAGAGATATCTATGTGTATCGGTCGACAGGTCACTGAAAGGTGCACCACAGTTTGAGAAGGCAGTCAAGAAGGCATACGGCATGCTTGTCTTCATTGGCCGAGGCAGTGAGTATAAGATTTGGAAAGTCATGTTGCAGCTGTATAGAACCGTAGTTAGGCCACGTTTGGAGTATCACGTTCAATTTTCGTCGCCACACTACCAGAAGGATGTGGAGGCTTTCGAGAGGATGCAGAAGAGATTTACCAGTATGTTGCCTGGTATGGAGGGCATTAGCTAAGCGGAGATGTTGAATAAACTCGTTTTTTCCCAGTCGAAATACAAATGTTAAGGGGCGACTTGATAGAGGTCCACGCAATTATGACGGACATAGACAGAGTTGATAGTCAGCGGCTTTTCCCCAGGGTAGGTGGGTCAATTCCTCTGGGGCATTGGTTAAGGTGTGAGGGACAAGATTCAGAGTACATGTGGGAAGGCTCGTTTTTTTCACAGAAGGTAGTGGGTGCCTCGAACTCGCTGCCGGAATAGGTGTTGGAAATAGGGAAGATCGTGACATTAAAGGGGAATCTTGACGAATACATGAAAAGGATTATAATATAGGGATACGGACCCATGAAGTATTCAAGATTGTTGTTTAGTCGGGCAGCATGCTCGGCAGGGTCTTGGAGAGGCGAAAGCCTCTTCCTGTGATGCACTTTTCTCTGTTTATTCCAATGCGCAATATTTCAGATAAAATGATTGTGGAAGAATTAATTAAATACTTTGCTAGATATGAACTACCCTCATCAATACAATCGGATCTAGGATCACATTTTCCCTTATTATTACTCAAGACGTTTATGGATAGCTCAGGAGTAAACACATTTAAAACAAATTCAAACCTTCTAGAATTGCAGCGTGCGTTAGAAAAGTGGCATGAGATGTTCAGGACAATTTCGAGCGCTTATTGCTATGATAAGACAAAGGATTTCAATAAAGGAATTCATTTCTTATGTTTCCTGTTAGAGATGCACCAAATTAGTCAGCAAATTGCAGTCCTTTTGAACTAATTATTGTTCATGAGTGAAGTTGACTCCTTAAATAGATTAACGAGAAATTGGTGAGTCAGCAGTCTGAAATTGCATTATTTGATTACCTGCAAAATTTTAGGGAACGATTAAATTGAGCAGGCGAATTGGCTTTACATAGAACATAGAAAAATACAGCACAGAACAGGCCCTTCAGCCCACGATGATGTGGTGAACCTTTGTCCTAGATTAATCATTGATTATCATCGAATTTACAGTGCGGAAAGAGGTCATTCGGCCCATCGAGTCTGCACCAGCTATTGGAAAGAGCTCCCTACCCGTGGTCAAAACATCCTCCCAATCCCCACAACCCAGTAACCCCACCCAACACTAAGGGCACATTTGGGCACTAAGGGCAATTTATCATGGCCAATCCACCTAACCTGCACATTTTTGGACTGTGGGAGAAAACCGGAGCACACGGAGGAAACGGGAGCAGACACGGGCAGGATGTGCAGTCTCCGTACAGACCCACGCCAGAATCGAAAATGGGACCCTGGAGCTGTGAAGCAATTGTGCTGTCCACAATTCTACCGCTCTGCCACGAAGAACAAATTAATCTACGCTCCATAATTCTACCATAATCCATGTAGCTATTAAATAGCCGCGTGAAGGTTCCTAATGTGTCCGACTCATCTACTTCCACAGACAGTGACACCTCAGACACCCCCGATATCTTCCACCATTCACCTTAAATTTATGTCCCCTTGTAATGATTTGTTCCACCCGGGGAACCAGTCTCTGACTGTCTTCTCTACCTATTCCACTTATCATCTCATAAACATCAAGCAGAAACTCAAGTGGGAGAATCCAGCTAAGAATGTTGTGCAGTGCTGGTCCGAGTAGACAGAAGAGATCTTACGTGACTGCTTGGAGACCGTGGACTGGTCCATATTTAAGAACTCAGCGACTAACTTAAATGAGTATGTCACCACCGTCACAGACTTCATCAGCAAATGTGTGGACGACTGTGTGCCAAAGAAAGCAGTACGTACGTTCCCCAACCGGAAACCATGGCTCAACCGCGAGATTGACTCCCTACTGAAGGACAGATCTGACGCGTTCAAGGCAGACGATCCTGTCCTATACAAGAAATCCAGGTACGACCTCCGCAAAGCCATCCGAGATGCCAAGAGAGAATATCAAACTAAGCTAGAGTCACAGACAGACTCTCGACGGTTGTGGCAAGGACTAAGCAACATAACGGGCTACATCGCGAGGCCGAGCAGTACCTTTGGCAGCAGTGCACCCCTCCCCGATGAACTTAATGCATTCTATGCTCGGTTTGAGCAGGTAACCAACAATCCGCTGTCGAGTGCCCCAGCACCCATAATTCACCCATACCCACCGTCACAGCTTCCGAAGTCACATCGGCCTTCCTGAAAGTGACCCCACGGAAGGCGACGGGCCTGGACGGGATCCCTGGTCGTGCACTCAGAGCCTGCGCGGACCAGCTGGCAGAGGTTTTCACAGACATCTTTAACCGATCCCTACTCTACTCCGAGTTCCCCACCTGCTTCAAAAAGACCACCATCATACCGGTACCTAAGAAGAACCAGGCAACGTGCCTCAATGACTGCCGCCCGGTGGCCCTGACGTCAGTTGTAATGAAGTGCTTCGAGAGGCTGATCATGAAGCACATCACCTCCATACTCCCAGAACGCATTGACCCACTTCAATTCGCATTCCGTCGCAACCAGTCCACATCTGACGCCATTTCCCTGGCCGTACACTCATCCCTAGAGCATCTCGAAAACAAGGACTCCTACATCAGACTCCTATTTATTGACTACAGCTCCGCGTTCAACACCATAATCCCAGCCAAGCTCATATCAAAGCTCCAGAACCTAGGACTTGGCTCTCCACTCTGCAACTGGATCCTTGACTTTCTGACCAACAGACCACAGTCAGTAAGAATTAACACCAACACCTCCTCCACAATAGTCCTCAATACCGGTGCCCCGCAAGGCTGCGTACTTAGTCCCGTACTCTACTCCCTGTACACACACGACTGCATGGCAAAACTTGGTTCCAACTCCATCTACAAGTTTGCTGACGATACGACCATAGTGGGCCGGATCTCGAATAACGACGAGTCCGAATACAGGAGGGATATAGAGAACCTAGTGGAGTGGTGCAGCGACAACACTCTCTCCCTTAATGCCAGCAAAACTAAAGAACTGGTCATCGACTTCAGGAAGCAAAGTACTGTACACACCCCTGTCAGCAACAACGAAGCCGAGGTAGAGATGGTGAGCAGTTTCAAATTCCTAGGGGTGCACATCACCAAAAATCTATCCTGGTCCACTCATGTTGACGCTCTCACCAGGAAAGCACAACAGCGCCTTTACTTCCTCAGGAAACTAAGGAAATTCGGCATGTCCACATTAACCCTTACCAACTTTTACAGATGCACGATAGAGAGCATCCTATCGGGCTGCATCACAGCCTGGTATGGCAACTGCTCGGCCCAGGACCGCAAGGAACTTCAGAGAGTCGTGAATACCGCCCAGTCCATCACACGAACCTGCCTCCCATCCATTGATTCCATCTACACCTCCCGCTGCCAGGGGAAAGCAGGCAGCATAATCAAGGATCCCTCCCACCCGGCTTACTCACTTTTCCAACTTCTTCCATCGGGCAGGATATTCAGAAGTCTGAGAACACGGACGAACAGACTCAAAAACAGCTTCGTCCCCACTGTCACCAGACTCCTAAATGACCCTCTTATGGACTGACCTCATTAATACTACACCCATCTCTGCTTCATCCGATGCCAATGCTTATGTAGTATATTGTATATATTGTGTTGCCCTATTATGTATTCTCATGTATTTTCTTGAATTCTGTTTAATTCCCTTTTCTTCCCATGTACTGAATGATCTGTTGAGTTGCTTGCAGAAAAATACTTTTCACTGTACCTCGGTACACGTGACAATAAACAAATCGAACCCAATCCAATCCAATCTATCATGTCGCCCCTCATTCTTCTCCGTTCCAATGAGAAAAGGACCAGCACCCTAAACCTTTCCTCGTAAGACCTACTCTCCATTCCAGGTAACATGATTGCAAATATCCTGTGCATCATTTCCAAAGCTTCCACATCCTTCCTAAAACGAGGTGACTAGATCTGCACACAATACTCCAAATGTGGGCTTAACAAGGTTTTGTAAAGCTCCATAATCACCTCACGGCATTTAAATTATATCCTTCTTCTAATAAATGTTACCTCACCAGAGGCTTTCTTCGCAGCTCTATCCACTTGAGTGGTAAATTTCAAAGATCTATGAAAATACACAACAAGGTCTCTCTGCTCCTCCACATTGGCAATAAGCCTATCGTTAACCCAGTATTCCGCATTCATATTTTTCCTAGCATCTGTAGATTTCCTGACCCACCCTTCAGCTACATCATCCAAGTCAATAATGAAAATCAGAAACAGCAGAGGACACAGAACTGAACCCTGCGGGACGCCACTGATAACTGGGCTCCAGGCTGAATTTTGCGATCCACCAGCACTCTCTGACTTCTAGAGGTTAGCCAGTTCGTTAGCCAACTGGCCAACTTTCCCACCATCCCAGGCGTCGTTACTTTCTGCATAACCGTACCATGGGGAACCTTATTAAATGCCTTACTAAAATCCATATGCAATACATCCCCTGCTTTATCTTCATCCACATGCTTCGTCACCTCTTCAAAGAATGCAATACGTCTCGTGAGGCATACCTCCCAGTCACAAATCCGTGCTGACTGTCCCTAGTCAAGCAGTGTCTTTCCAGATGATCAGAAATCCTATCCCTCAGTACCCTTTCCATTACGTTGCGTGCCACCGAAGTAAGACTAACTTGTCTGTAATTCCCAGGGTTATCCCTATTTCATTTTTTGAACAGGGGCACGACATTAGCCGCTTTCCAATCCCCTGGTACCACCCCTGTTGACAGTGACGACGAAAAGATCATTGCCAACGGCTGTGCAATTGCATTCCTTGCTTCCCATACAATCCTTGGATATATCCCGTCAGGCACGGGGGTCTTGTCAGTCATCATGTTTTTCAAACTGCCCAACACATCTTGCTTTCTAACAAGTTTCAATTCGAGCCTACCAGTCTGTTCCACACTGTCCTCTCCAACACTATATCCCCTCTCAATTGTAAATATTGAATAAATGTACTCGGTCAAGACCCCTCCTATCTCTTCAGACTCAATGTACAATCTCCCGCTACTCTCCTTGATCGGAACTACCCTCGCTATAGTCATTCTCATATTTCTCACATATGTGTAACAGGCCTTGGGGTTTTTCTTGATGATACCGGCCACAGATTTTTCATGCCCTCTCTTAGCTCTGCTAATCCCTTTCTTCAGTTGCCTCCTTGCTATCTTGTTTCCCTCCGGGTTTTCTGATCCTTGATTCCTCAGCGTTACATAACTCTCCTTCTTCTGATTAACAAGACATTCAACGTCTCTTGTCAACCATGGCACCAGCACTTTAACATCTCTTTCCAGTCCGACACGGACATCCATATCAAAGACAAGTAGTACCTGTTCATTGAACAAGTTCCACATTTCACTTGTGTCCTTCCCTGACAGCCTATGTTCCCAACGTATGCCGTTTAATTCTTGCCTGACAGCATTGCATTTAACCTTCCCCCAATTGTAAACCTCCCTGTAACTATTCTTGTTAACCTCTGCTGCATCCCGGATGATCCGAAGTTCATCCAACTCCAGCTCCAGTTTCCTAACACGGTCTCTGAGGAGCTGGAATTGGGAGCACCTCCCGCAGGTATAGTCAGTGGGAACACCAATGGTATCCCTCACCACCCACATCCTACAGGAGAAGCATGCAACTGCCCTCGCCTCAGTCCACTTTTACTTTACAGAATATAGGTTCCCTGTGGGCCAAATCGGCCTCCGTGCTCCGACGCATCTCCCAGTCAGCTGCACTCTATAAACTCTGAGCTCCCTTCTCGCTCCTTGCGGAAACGAAATGAAAGGAGCACTTTGCCTGCTCCTCAACTATTTCCCTCAGTCATCAAACTCCCACTATAGAACACAAATGCACCAAACGCAGCACTGCAGTGCAAACAAAGTGCACTGTCGCTGGATCATTTTTGTACTGTGAATCTAGCCTATGAAAACTGGTCTAATATAATTAACTAATTAAAAAGCTCCAGCTGCACGTACCTCCAAGTAGAACGTTTATTTAAACCTGATTGAAAATTTAACTTTTTCTAAACCAAACAGCAACTTTTAAGTTAATTAACAAAATAAAAGAAAGACTGGACTTTAGAAAAAATATGAACCCTTATACTCACTCAGTCACCAAACTCTAACTATAGCACTCAAATGCACCACATTCAGCGCTCCGGTGCAAACATTTAGTAGTTGCACAACATGAGATTAAACGGGCAGCGGACAATAAAGCAAAACTTCGTAGATTAGCCACTGGAGTTTAAGTTTTTATATTGTTTCAAGTGGTAAGTGAACCTTTTGAAACAATGCATTGCGGACCTTAATAGATTGAAAGGAACATAAGTCAGGTGAATTTTTCCAGGCCGAAGGAAAATTCAACGATTGCATCACATGATTATGCTTAAATGGTATTTTGAAAGGCAAGGAGAGCAACACGGGAAGATTTTGGTGATTTTAACTGAAAGAAAAGTAGGGAAAACAGATGACTATGTATTTGATATTTCGAAATTTAATTAGATAACGAGGATGTTCTTTTAAAAGAGAAACATTGTTGAATTATCTTCCAGAGGAAAAACGAACTGACCTGAAAGAGTTATTAATATAGGGGGCAGCAGGGTAGCATGGTGGTTAGCATAAATGCTTCACAGCTCCAGGGTCCCAGGTTCGATTCCCGGCTGGGTCACTGTCTGTGTGGAGTCTGCACGTCCTCCCCCTGTGTGCGTGGGTTTCCTCCGGGTGCTCCGGTTTCCTCCCACAGTCCAAAGATGTGCGGGTTAGGTGGATTGGCCATGCTAAATTGCCCGTAGTGTCCTATTAATAGTAAGGTTAAGGGGGGGGGGGTTGTTGGGTTACGGGTATAGGGTGGATACGTGGGTTTGAGTAGGGTGATCATGGCTCGGCACAACATTGAGGGCCGAAGGGCCTGTTCTGTGCTGTACTGTTCTATGTTCTATGTTCTAATATCTCGTTGGCAAGTTTGTGGAGATAAGTTGGGAACCACTCAAATAGTTATGCATGATGTATCTGTAGGAAGTGCTGTTCCACTTAATCAACATCCATCTATACGGAGCTATTAAAATTTCGCATAGGTAAACAAACAAATGGAAAGAATGCTTAAAATTGCTTAATTGAAGTGGGTTGCAGCCAATGGAGAGCACCAATAATGATGGTACAGAAACAGGATGGTTCCCAAAGATTTAGTGTGGACTACCTGAGGAAGGAGCAGTGCTCCGAAGGCTACAGAAAGTTTAGTTCAGTTACAAGAACCGAATCTCATCCAATCCAATGCAGGTTGCATTGAGAAGATGAGACAATCAGCTTGTATTTCCAAACTGGATTTGCTCAAAGGTCACTGGCAAGCAATTTTCTCCCAAAAGGCCTAAGGAGATTTCAGCTTTTGTGACTGACGAATTTATGCACCGATTCAAAGTTATGCCATTTGTCATGAAACACGCCCCAGACGCATGTCAACGGGTATCGAACAAATTCGTATGAGGGTTATGCAAATGAGCGGTATACTTCAATGATCTGCTGATTTTTAGTCAGACATGGACAAAAACGTTTGAAGCACCTGACGGTGTTATTCGATCGACTAAAGGAGCCGGGATTGTGGGTTACAAAGTCAACATTGAGTTTGCTAAAGCCCAAGTTAAGTACCTTGGCCATACAATTGGACAAGGTCGAATGATCCCACTCAGTGCATGTTTTTTTTAACGAATTTAAGACCATAAGACCATAAGACATAGGAGTGGAAGTAAGGCCATTCGGCCCATCGAGTCCACTCCGCCATTCAATCATGGCTGATGGGCATTTCAACTCCACCTACCAGCATTCTCCCCGTAGCCCTTAATTCCTCGCGACATCAAGAATGTATCTATCTCTGCCTTGAAGCCATTTAGCGTCCCGGCCTCCACTGCACTCCGCAGCAATGAATTCCACAGGCCCACCACTCTCTGGCTGAAGAAATGTCTCCACATTTCTGTTCTGAATTTACCCCCTCTAATTCTAAGGCGTCTCCTCGCCTAACGGAAACAGTTTCTTTGCGTCCACCCTTTCTAAGCCATGTATTATCTTGTAAATTTCTATTAGATCTCCCCTTAACCTTCTAAACTCCAATGAATACAATCCCAGGATCCTCAGCCGTTCGTCATATGTTAGACCCGCCATTCCAGGGATCATCCGTGTGAATCTCCGCTGGACACGCTCCAGTGCCAGTATGTCCTTCCTGAGATGTGGGGCCCAAAACTGGACACAGTACTCCAAATGTGGCCTAACCAGAGCCTTATAAAGGCTCAGTAGCACATCGCTGCTTTTATATTCCAACCCTCTTGAGATAAATGACAACATTGCATTCGCTTTCTTAATCACAGATTCAACCTGCATGTTTACCTTTAGGGAATCCTCGACTAGCACTCCCAGATCCCTCTGTACTTTGGCATTGTGAATTTTCTCACCGTTTAGAAAGTAGTCTATGCTTGGATTCTTTTTTCCAAAATGCAAGACCTCACATTTTCTCACGTTGAATTGCATCAGCCATTTCCTGCACCACTCTCCCAAACTGTCTAGATCCTTCTGCAGCCTCCCCACTTCCTCAGCACTACCTGCCTGACCACCTAACTTCGTATCATCGGCAAACTTCGCTAGAATGCCCCCAGTCCCTTCATCCAGATCATTAATATATATGGTGAACAGCTGTGGCCCCAACACTGAACCCTGTGGGACACCGCTGGTCACCGGCTGCCATTCCGAAAAAAAACCTTTTATCCCAATTATCTGCCTTCTGTCAGACAGCCAATCCTCAACCCATGCCAGTTGCTCACCTCGAACACCATGGGCCCTCACCTTACTCGGCAGCCTCCTGTGTGCCACCTTATCAAAGGCCTTTTGGATTAATCGCGGAAGAATCGCTTAGTTCAATGTGTAGTTTGTTTTGAAGGGAATTATTCATAATGCAGTTTAGAATATTAACGATTGAAAGCAAAATTTCTTGAGTCGTTTCGAATGCACGAAGGGAAATAATGCAATTTCTTGGCATGGGTTGATTTTGCCGAAAATTGATGCCGCGTTTTCGCAGCCTGTTTGCTGCACTGACGGACTTGATGAAGAAGCTTCAGTGGAAGACCGACTGTCAACAGGACTCTGAGGGCCGCACGGTTGTGTTAACTTCTGCTCCTGTGTTAGCCACCCAAATTACACAAAACCTTTCAAAGTGGCTGTCGATGCGAGGCATGTGGACGGAGGTGCTGTGCTCTTGCAAGAAGACGGCGAAGGAATACCGTGGACTACTGGTTATTTTTCAAAGAAATTGAACAATCACAAAACGAAGTATTCGACAAATGAGAAGGAGGCTTTGAGATTGGTGATGGCTTTGCAACATTCTCATATTTCTCATACCAGCAATTCGTCTGAAAGCAATTGTACATACTGAGCGTAACCCATTGCCGTTTTTGGAGCGATTCAGGAATAACAACGCCAAAATGTTTCGAATGAGACAATTGTTACACCATTTCATTAATAAATAATACATGTGGCAGGACGAGAATGCGTGATAACCGATGTTCTGTCAAGAATGTCATGAATAGAATCAGGTCCGATGCTGGAAGAAGAAGTAAAATGGATAGTATTATTATGAAAGGTAGCCTGTTTTGTTTTGTTAATAAAAATGTACTATTTTTCTTAAATTAATGAGAAAAAGTGAAAAATAAAACCAGCTGTGACGCTGGTGGTTTTATTATTTTTTTTTGGGGGGGGGGAGTAATATCATGCGAGCAATCCTTAGAGGTTTGACTTTGTTTCAAGCCAAGATATGGTGGAGCCTGAGTGCTTGTTTTTTTACGGATTTAATCGCGGAAGAGTCGCGTACTCCAATCTGTACACTTTGTTTTGAAGGGAATGCAGTTTATAATGCAGTTTAGAATATTAACGATTCACCAGGTAGACGTATAAAAGCTGTTATGAACACCTGCGCGCAAAACAGTGTAGAAGAGTACATTGCATATGATAAATGTGGATATAAGTAGACTATAAATAGCCATGCAAATCGAAATGTATCGGGAGGCTACAGTAATCGCAAGGTGCAACGCAAGAACATTGTAATTATTGCATAAGTGGTGCAACAGACTGTGTGGATTGGAGGAGCACATGTTGCTCCTGTTTTCTATTTTCAAATGGCCTTGTTTCTCTATGAAGAAGCTGTCATGTCTCGAGGGGCGACCAGTATTTTATAATTGATATTTTAATACCCGGTATAGTCTATCAAATAGATATTATAAAGCTGAAAACATCCGCCCAGGATTGGGCATCAGGCTCAGTTGTGTCTGCAAAAGCGACACACGGTTTTCTGAAAAGATAGGCGAATGCATGTGAAGAAACTAACCTGGAACGCAAGGAGTGCACCGTCTCCTGTGCTGAATGTAATTCTTATCGGTTAGTTTCCCGTTTGGGCGGTGATAACCTTAAAAATTACCTCTTGACCGTTACCCGGCGCATAAGTGCACAGATCAAATTACAACACAGACTATAACTTGTCAGAACACGCCTGAGCAATTCACTTTAATGCCAGCAAGTGAAGGTGCTGCATTGTAGGCGGAACAAAATAACGTAAGGAAGTGAGAAGTATTTATTTAACAAGGCGCCAATCAACATTCCCTCTGAAAGAACACAACGCTGCGGACAACCTCGAGATCACAAAATCGAAACTGAAAAAAATTGGTCGTTCATTTGTATGTGCGTGAAGCTCAGAGAGACAGAAGATTGTTAACGAACATTCTTTACTCAATATAAATGAAAACTGAAGTTTGGCGTGCAACAATCGTTCGAAATAACCAAGTGCAGGATTTTTCATGCGTCGATTCCCGCATCGTTTTTCATGGAATCGATAGCATCCCTCATGGAGCCGGTGCTTCCAGAATTCCATACCGCCATACTTCCTGTCGCTAAAGTCCACGAATTCTGCAGTGGCGTCAACAATTAGTCTCAGAAACCCAGAATCCCCGGGCCTTTTCGTCGCTTGGCAATCTGATTTCTCATTGAAGGCACCTAGAGTTGCAGGAAAGCACACAAACTGGGGTGTACGTCTTGCCGATAATTAAATTGCGGACAATGTTCCAATTTGTATCTGCAGCGCGCCGAAAATGCCATTTAAACTGGATTTTTGCCCATTGTCGTCTTTTAAAGTCCACCCCCCATTCTTGCAGAATAAGTGGATGAAAATACAAAGAGCTCGATTGATCTTTCCTTTCCACCATGTTGTTGAAAATGTGTCACGTTCTATTCGAGCCGTTGCTAAGTTGAATTTGGAATATAGATGTGCTGCTTTGTTGGACTCTGTTTATTGATCTGCACAAAATGCAAATTAAGGATGTTGATCACACCTCTCCTCTTATGATCAACAGATATCCCCAAGGCCAACAAGGGTAGGAAAGCAATAAACCATTTTTCTAAGAGCTGCTGATAATTGAGTGTGGCTTAACAATTGTAGCGAGCGTTGGTTCCCTGTTCATTGAAAAAAAACTACGATCGTCTTAAGTTCTAACACAAATTGCATCACCTGGCTTGAAGATTTGTCGAAAGTTTTCGGATTTTTCGTCTTGAAGTTAAATTGCCTTTCGTTGGACTCTTGTCAATATTGATAGCAAAATGGAAAGCGGATAAAAGTTTCATTGGACCGTTTGAATTTAACACAAAATTAACAAAGGTCAAAGCTGGTATGGTCGCAGTATACAGGTTGCTTCGTTATATATACAACAGTACTGATAGATAGCCCAGCATACAAAGATACGAGGGGGCAGACAGTTGGCACAGAGTCAATGAATGTGTATGTTTAAAATTATTTCAGCATTGAAATTGCACTAACCAAACGAAACGGATTTGGAGACAGAATGGTCCTTTTGGGCCAAAGGGGAAAAATGAGCAATGAGTTGAAACTTCAGAGTCACGGGCATCCGGTCTTCAGTATAGATACGTGGGAAATCATGCATAAAGCTAAGAGACAACATAAATACCGATAATTCGAAGTTGCACCATGCCTGACAAGAGAATCCTCAGTGCAGGTACACAGAAGAACAAACGTGATGCGTACCCAATTCATAGATGCATGAAAGACAGATAAAGACATGCAAGCAAAACTTTGAGGATTTTTGAGTATCCATGACGTCTACGGAAATACAGGGCAATAAACATTGAATACAGTATCATTCTGAGAAATCCTTCAATTAGCGTGAAATTGAAAATCAATTTGTTGTTCATTTGAGGGTTAATAGAATATTAGGAAATACAGAGAATCAATAGAGTAGCCCTGGAATGTCATTCCAACGGTGTGAATCTCTGAACGGTAATACTCTCAAAACATCTGCACTCTCTTGTCGCAATTCCACATTCAGCATGTTAAAATCTATCGTTTTATATCAACACGTGACCATCTCTCCAACGAGCCTGCCAGTTTGCTGCACTCCATAAAAATGCATAGCGAAGCATCATCCATAGCTTTGAGGAATAACATGCAATTTCAAACGTATTAGCTGTTACAAAGCATTTCGGCACTCTACCAAAGATGAAACGCTTTTGAGTGTGAAGGTTAACAAAAGATACACATATGGCAGTGCAAATTATTCGCGTGAATAGAGAAAATCTTCAGATGCTTATTGGCAGTCATTTTTTCCGCTAGGTTATTTCGTCGTCGTCTATTTCAGAAGAACAAAATGCTTTCACTCAATGAAGAAAGCATGGAGATTTTGCATCTGGACAACTTAAAACTTCGGCACGAAAGTGTCAAGCTCTATTCCATTCATCCACTTGAAATCAGAGGGGATGTAACATGAAATTGCATGTTTTGATTTTTTTCATGTGCTCATCTAATTATTTTATTGCACACAGAACTTACAAATGTCAAAGATGGTATGCAGCTCATACGTCTTTTGTTTCATTATTTCTTGATTAAATAGAGAGGGAAAGAACGAAGGTGCCCAGTGTTACTTATAAAGAGAAATGAAGAACAAAGCTTTTGTTGACTGTTATACTTTGAAGCAACAGAGTCCATGATATGTTGATAAATAACTGGAAAGACGCGGTTTCTTTTCAATTCCATCGCTGGACTATTTTTATGTTCATTGACTATTGTCACATTCAAGCGGAGCGCGATCAAACACCTGAAAGACGTGAATATATATAAAATCTGATGAAACCGAAAGATGCGTCTAGCGAGAAAGAAAGTCGCAAGCCCAAAGAGTAAAGGTGAATGTTGAGTTCCATAATGATTGTCACTGGCATGCGTTCTTCAACATACCTGCATGAGGAAACATGCATGGAGTTTCACGCCGATACGAGTCCCGTGATTTCGAAACAACATACGGTATGCGCAGACATCACAAATTACAGTGATCTTGAGGGGCAGATGGTAGCGCTATAGAATTGTTGATAGACGGCAGAAGACAAAACGCGTTAAAGCGAGGCGTTCTGCGTTCTCTAGCATCCAGGGCGCATACGGTAATCAATGTAATGATCTCTTGTTTATGACGCAATGATATAATGTCGGCTTTTTTTAACATAACATTGGAATACTTATTTCTAATATGATGAATTTGCGAAAGAATAACGTGTTTATTTTATACGTGAGTTCATCTTACGGCGCCCATTTGAGCAGTTTAATCAATTCACAATTAATTTTTGCAAACCCATTGTGACGGCCTATTTCTATGTTGGGGTACGTATTTTAGCGATGCGTCATGTGCTTTCACATCATTCTCAACCATAAATTTTGAAATAATATATTTCACGTTGTAGGGGTGTGCTCCTCTTTGGAACGTTGTAAATATATTTTAACATGCTGATCATGTGCCTCATAGATCTTACAAAGTGCAACGATGGTAAGGAAGCAATAACAGTTTTTAGTCGCTCTGCGTGAAATTACGAGCGACTGACCATTCATAGCAAGCGTTATTTGTCAACATCAACAAAAACATGGCTCTGTGGTCAGCAGTCTTTGCAAAGAGCGACATTTAAGATTATCTCATGGCTCACTGAGTAGAGGTAACTTTTCCCGATTGGCGTAGTTCACGGAAAACGTGTGTTTGTCGCGGTGGCAGGCTGTAATTCGGAGAGAAAGGTGATATAACAACAATGGTATCAGGCGTTATGGAGTGAAGGTAGGAGAAAGGCGGTGAGCAAAAAAAACGGGCATGATAAAATGCGGGTTCGATGGGCAGAATGGTCTGATTTGTTCCTTTCTCTTGTGGTATAACAGATTTTTGGCGTGCTGTAATAAATAATCAGAGAACAGGATCACAGAATTCCGAAAGTACAGATGGAAGCTATTTGATCCATATAATCTGCGCCGACGCTGCCTTTTCCCTGGTACTCCACGTAACATGCACATTTTTGAAAACTAAGGGTTGATTTCTCACTGCTCGTTTACATAGCCTGCACATATTCGGACCTTGGTAGGAAACCCAGACAGACAATTGGAGAAAGTGCAAACTCCTTCCACACAGAAACTCACCCGGGACCATAATTGAGCATGAGTCTCTGGCGGACATTGAAACATTACGTAGCAGACACGATGACAAGTTTATGGGGAGTGGGGAGAGTGCGTGAATAGATAATTCGTAAGATTGGCGTCAACATCGTGCAAAATCTACTTGTGCAGAACAAGTCGAAAGACAAGGATGCAGCGACAAATCTATACTTGGCCGTGAAAACCGATAGAAGCATACTGGAACGCCTCAACAGAAAGATTGCTTGGAGAATTGGCCAGATGGCAGAGAAGTCGAATACAAGAGCCACGATCATTTTCTTTTTATTATCAAGGTCACGGGGGCAGATCGACAGCTTTGGACGCACAAATAAATCTCTTGAACTGTTAACACTGCCATATGTCTCCACTGCTGAAACGGATAAAGATGGATGGACAGTCCGAAACGTTTATGCAACTGAAGGAACTGAATTAATCAAAAAACAAACTGGCAGTATAACGATATTTGAGCGGTTTTACGGAGAATGATATCCGCAGTATATTTGATTACACTGCCATTGAATTCAGATTTGTATTTGTTTACATGTTAATCTGTCAGCGTACTCCCACACAACTGCACCTTTTGAAAAAAAATTCTTGATTTCGCAGGCTCGACAATTTCGCATTGAACAAAACGTATTCCCTCTGTTCCAATAGCCTTCCTGATCATCTTCTGTAAGAAATGACGTTATAGTGTTGGTACCACTCAATCATGTGGGTTGAAGATGCGAAGTTTGTCCAGTACAATCCGCGTGCCTCAGATGTGCGTATATTATTGATAGCTGGACGCATCCGATTAACGAACTGTGCATTGCATTTTCGGGACTGTCTTAAAGTGTGGGAACTCCCACATACACTTAGTGGTGTAGTCAGCACAGTTGAGGCTCGATATTGTCTTAACTCAGACACTGACGAAAAGTTCACAATTCATATTTACGTTTTCAATCCACATGCTGCTGCAGTTCAACCAATCTTACGCCATGGAATTTAATCGGTTTTAAATACCTCGTGTTTTCCTGTCATTATCGTCGTGCTATGAACTGAATTGGCGGTAGAATATTTCGCTTCTGAGAAATATTCATAAACTTTCCATCGGACTGCCATTTTCTGTTGCTCACCCATTTATTTTAATGATTATCATAAGTATTGTCCTTTTTTAAATAATGTGATCTACGTTGGCTGGGCCAGCATTTATTTCCTATCACTAATTGCCGTGAAAGATTGGTGGTTCGCTGTCTTCTGATCCTTCCCTATGTGGAAACGGTACACTGACACAAATTTTGTAACGGATTTCCTAGATTTTAACACAATAGCACTGACGGAAGGGGAATATAATTCAATGTCAGACTGATGAGGGAATTGAATAAGTACATCCAGGTGGCGTAGTAACGAATTGTCTGCTGCATTCTGTTTATGGAATGTCGAGGTTGTTGGATTGGATGGTGCAGCCTGCTGAATCTACGTCAGTTTCTGAAGTACGGTAGTGCTTACAGCTGCCTGCTACTTTCCGTCGATGGTGAAGGGAGTGAATGCTTATGGAAGGGATGCTAGTCATCGGGCTCTTTTGTCTTGAGAGGGACCGATCGCCTTTTGTTGTTTTGGAACTGCACTCGCCAAGGCCAGTGAGCAGTATTCCATCAGACTCCTGAATTGTTACTTTTCGCAGGTTTCCTCGTATTTTCTCTTAAATTAATTACGGAATGTGGACTTCGCTGCTCAGGCAAGCATCTATTTCCCATTCTTATATTCCCTGTAGAAGGCGGTGTTGAGATTGCTTCTTGAACTGCTGCAGCAATTGAGGAGCAGATACACGTATTGTGCTCTCAGGGAGGGAATTCCAGGTTGTTGCCCAGGCTAGAGTAAAGGAAAGCCGATATATGTACAACACAGTGTGGTAAATTACGTGGAGGGGCACCTCCTGCTGTTGGGGCTGCCAAGTATCTGCTGCTCTTGTTCTTCTCGATGGCGGTTGCCCTGGCTTGCGCAGGTGTTTTCAAAAAAATCTAGGCCAGTTAGTGGAATGCATGTCCTCGATAGTACAGTCATCTCAAACAGTTCGCTGGTGGGGGAGAGTTAGAATGTTTATGGAAATCTGAACAATCAAACGGGCTACGGTATCCTGGATGGTCTCTTGCTTCTTGAGTGTTGCTGGAGCAGCATTCTTGCACCTAACTGGAAAATACTCCATCACCCTCCTGGTTTGTGCCTTGTGGATTGTGGGCAAGCTTTGGAGGTCAAAATGTGAGTTCCTCGCTAAAACATTCCTTGCGTTTGACCTGAAATGGTCGCAACATCATTAATAATCCTCACACTGTTATTTCTTTGTTCAATGGTGAACCCCAAAATGCTATTGAATGGCAAACATAGGAAGATACAACCAACACCGGTTAACAAGGTTGCTTTTTTTAAATTTAGAGTACCCAATTAACTTTTTCCAATTAAGGGGCAATTTAGCATGGCCAATTCACCTACTCTGCACATGTTTCGGATTGTGGGGCCGATACCCATGCAACCACGGGGAGAATGTGCAAACTCCACCGGACAGTGGTACAAAGTCGCGATCGACACAGGGACCTAAGAGTCGTGTTGCAACAGGGCTAACCCCCTGCGCCACCGTGTTGCCCATAGTGGTTAGCATTGGTCTTTCACAGCTCCAGGGTCCGATGGTCAATTGCCTGCTGGTGTCACTGTCTGTGCGGAGTCAGCACGTTCTCTCTGTATCTGCTGCGGTACCTCCGGGCTCTCCGGTGTATTCACATACGTCCCGAAGGCGGTGCTTGTTAGTTAAGTGATTTGGACAGTCTGAATTTTCCCAATGTGTACCCGAACAAGCAAAAGAATGTGGAGACAAGGAACATTTTTACAGTAACTTCATTGCAGTGCTAACGTACACTTACTTGTGACAAATATAGATTATTTTCTTCTTAGTATTATTATTGCAAGGAGATGGCACTTCAGTGGTGCGAATGTATCTTACCACTTGTCAACCCCAGCCTCGATATTTTCCAGGTCTTGCTTCATTTGGACATGGACCACATCATTTTTGAGGAGTCACGAATGATGCTGAACATTGCAAAGGCGTATTCAACCATCCTTAATTCTGACAAAATAATAAAAGGAGATCATTGATGAAGCAGTTTACGAATGTTCGGTCTCAGACACTACCCCGAGGAACTCCTACAGTGGTGTAATGAAGCTGATATGATTGACCAACAACCAATGCAACCTACCTATTTTGTGGCAGGTATGACTGCAACCAGCGGAGATCTTCCCCCAAATTTACATGGACTCAAATTTAGCCAATGCTCCTTCATGCCATCCTCGAGCAAATGCTGCCTTTATGTCATGGGCGGTCACTCATAGCTAGCATCTAACGTTCAACTCGTTTGTCCTTGTTTGAGATAAAGCTGTAATGAGCTTTGTAGATGAGAGACACTGGCGGAACCCAATCTGAGCGTTCGTGATCGCGTTTTTGCTGAGTATGATGAGCGTCTGTCATCTAGTTATTGCTGAGTAGATATCATTTTATCATACTGTGCCTGACTATTTCCATCACGTTGCTCATGATGGATATTAGGCTGATCTGGTGGTAATTTACTAAGTTTTGATTGTTTCCTCTGTAAAGACCACTCCTGCGTAAATTCCAACATTAATGGATGGCAGGACGGAAACGCGTGGATCTGGGTACAGCAAGTTTTGTTTAGCACAAATCTTAAGGACTATTGTCGGATCTTCATTGAAGCACGACAGTGCAGAAAAAATCCATTTTGCTCATCGAGTCTACGCCAATCCTTTGAATCAGCAATCTCCCCGGTCCCACCGCCCCCTTATCACCGTAACCCCATCATATAACGAGCACAGACCTCGACACCAACGGGCAATTTATCATGGTCAATCCATATAACTCACTCACCTATTTGCACCGTGGGGTAAAACCAGGACATTCTTATGAATCCCATGCAAACACAGGGAGAATGAACAAACTCCTAGCAGGCAGAGAACAAGACCGGAATTGAACCGACGCTCCGTCGCTGCGAGGATACAGTGCCAGCCACTGTGCCAGCATGCCTCTCAATAGAAATTGTGTTAACAAGGCAAGGACAATTCAGTTTCTGGGCAATGTTAAATCCCAGGATGTCGATACTCGTGGATTCAGTTATGGGAAAGCCTTAAATATCAAGATCCTTCAGTTTGATAATCTCTGACTGGCGATGGTGATTGCCTGGCACAGATGTGGCGCGTATGTTACTTGCCATTTGCCAGCGAATGTCGAAATATTGTACACTTTTCGCTGTATTTGCACGTGGTCAATTCAATGTCTGAGGTATTCCGAATGATGCAGAACATTGTTCATAGCTCCCCACATCTGACCTTGTGTTGAACGAAATGACATTTATGAAGCACCAGAAAATGGTTGGGCTAGAACAACATCCCGATTCACAATTGAAGGTATCCAGTTTTCTGCCAAGTCTGGGAGGACTCATATCCAACAAGCACGACCATCTTCATTTTTCCGAGGGCTGACTCCGCCCAGTGGAAAGTCTGCCGCAATTGTAATTGACTCCAGCTTTTATGGGCTCCTTGATTTCTTCTACCATCAAATGTTGTATTGATGTCAAGCGCAGTCATTCTCATTACAAATCTGGAAGTTAACTCTCTTGTGCATTATCTTGTGATAACGATGAGGACTGTCAGAGGTTACTGCCGGATTTAGTTTGGAGACTTGTGCGGAGAGATGGTAGATGGAGTTTTATCCGGACAAATGTGAGATAATGTATTTTTGAAGGTCTAATGCAAGTTGGGAATTTACAGTCAATGGTAGAACCCTCAATTGTACTGACAGTCAGAGATATCTATGTGTATTGGTCGACAGGTCACTGAAAGGTGCACCACAGTTTGAGAAGGCAGTCAAGAAGGCATACGGCATGCTTGCCTTCATTGGCCGTGGCAGTGAGTATAAGATTTGGAAAGTCATGTTGCAGCTGTGTAGAACCTTAGTTAGGCCACATTTGGAGTATCGTGTTCATTTCTCGTCGCCGCACTACCAGAAGGATGTGGAGGCTTTCGAGAGGATGCAGATGAGATTTACCAGTGTGTTGCTTGGTATAGAGGGCATTAGCTAATCGGAGATGTTGAATAAACTCGTTTTTTTCTCACTCGAACGACGGATGTTGAGGGGCGACCTGATAGAGGTCCACAAAATTATGCGGGACATGGACAGAGAGAATATTCAGCGGCTTTTCCCCAGCGTAGGTGGATGAATTACTCGGGAGCATTGGTTTAAGGTGCGAGGGACAAGGTACAGAGTAAATGTGGAAGGCACGTTTTTTACACAGAGGGTACTGGGTGCCTCGAACTCGCTCCCGAAGGAGGTGGTGGAAATAGGGACGATCGTGACATTAAAGGGGAATCTTCACAACTACATGAATGGGATGGGAATATAGGAATACGGACTCATGAAGTGTTGAATATTGTTGTTCAGTCGGGCAGCATGGTCGGCACGGGCTTGGAGAGCCGAAAGCCTGGTCCTGTGATGCACTTATCTATGTTTTTTCCAATACGCAATATTTCAGATAAAATGATTGTGGAAGAATTAATTAAATACTTTGCTTAATATGAACAACCCCATAAATACAATCGGATCAAGGATCAAATTTTGCCTTAAGATTACTCAAACATTTATGGATAGCTCAGGAGTAAACACACTTAAAACAAATTCAAACATTCTTGAATTGCAGCGAGCGTTACAAAAGTGGCATCAGATGTTCAGGACAATGTCGAGCGCTTAATGCTCTGATAAGGCAGAGGTTATGGATAACGGAATTCATTTGCAATGTTTTCTATTAGGGATGCACATAATGAGTCAGCAAATGGCAGTCCTTTTGAACTAATTATTGTTCATGAGTGAAGGAGAATCCTTAAATAGATAAAGGAGACATTGGTGAGTCAGCAGTCTGAAATTGGGAACGAATAAATTGAGCAGGTGAATTAGCTTCACATAGAACATAGAAACATACAGCACATAACTGGCCCTTCAGCCCACGATGTTGTGGCGAACCTTTGTCCTGGATTAATCACAGATTATCATCGAATTTACAGTGCAGAAAGAGAACATTCGGTCCATCGAGTCTGCTCCTGCCATTGGAAGGGCCACAAAGGGCAATTTTGGACAGTAAGGTCAATTTATCATGGCCAATCCACATAACCTGCACATCTTTGGACTGTGGGAGGAACCGGAGCACCCGGAGGAGACCGGAGCAGACACCGGCAAGATGTGCAGACTCCGCACAGACCCAAGCCGGAATCGAACATGGGACTCTGGATCTGTGAAGCAATTGTGCTTTCCACAATGCTACCACTCTTCCAGTAAGAACGAATTAATCTACACTCCATTATTCTACCATAATCCATGGAGCAATTCAATAGCCTCGTGGATGTCCCTAATGTATCCGACTCATCTACCTCCACAGACAGTGAAACCTCAGACATCCCCCTATATCTTCCACCATTCACCTTAAATTTATGTCCCCATGTAATCGTTTGTTCCACCCGGGGAATCGGTCTCTGTCTGTCTTCTCTACCTATTCCACTGATCATCTTATAAACCTCTATCATGTCGCCCCTCATTCTTCTCCGTTCCAATGAGAAAGGGAGCAGCACCATAAACCTTTCCTCGTAAGACCTATTCTCCATTCCAGGTGACATGATTGTAAATCTCCTGTGCACCATTGCCAAAGATCCACAAGCTTCCTAAAATGAGGTGACCAGAACTGCACACAATACACCAAATGTGGGCGTACCAAGTTTTGTAAAGCTCCATCATCACCTCACGGCTTTTAAATTATATCCCTCTGCTACTGAATGTTAGCTATCCATAGGCTTTCTTCGCAGCTCTATCCTCTTGAGTGGTAAATTTCAAAGATCTATGAACATACACGTCAAGGTCTCTCTGCTCCTCCACATTGCCAATAAGCCTATCGTTGATCTTGTATTCCGCATTCATATTTGTCCTTCCAAAATGGAAAACCTCACACTTGTCAGGTTTAAACTCCATCTGCCACTTCTTAGCCCAGCTCTGCATCCTATCTATGTCTGTTTGCAGCCGACTCTTCAACTCCCTCATCGAAGACATAATGAAGATCAGGAACAGCAGAGGACACAGAACTGATTGCTGCGGAATGCTACTGATAACTGGGATCCAGGCTGAATATTTGCCAACCGCCACCACTCTCTGACTCTTCTATTGGTTAGCCAGTTCGTAAAACATTTGGCCACCTTTTCCATTATCACATGCGTCCTTACTTTCTACATAACCGTACCATGGGTAACCTTATTAAATGCCTTACTAAAATGCATGTGCACTACATCCACTGCTTTACCTTCATCCACATGCTTGGCCACATCTTCAAATAATGCAAAACTTCTCGTGAGGCAAGACCTCCCCGTCACACATCCGTGCTGACTATCCATAATCAAGCAGTGTCTTTCCAGATGCTCAGAAATCCTATCCCTCACTACCCTTTCCATTACGTTGCGTGCCACCGAAGTAAGACTAACTGGTCTGTAATTCCCAGGGTTATCCCTATTCCATTTTTTGAACAGGGGCACGAAATTCGCGCTTTCCAATCCCCTGGTACCAACCCTGTTGACAGTGACGACGAAAAGATCATTGCCAACGACTGTGCAATTTCATTTCTTGCTTCCCATACAATCATTGGATATATCCCGTCAGGCCCGGGGTACTTTTCTATCATCAGGTATTTCAAACTGCCCAACACTCTTCCTTCCTCACAAGTCTCACCTCGAGACGACGAGTCTGTTCCAGACTGTCCTCTCCAACACTATATCCCCTCTCATTTGTAAATATTGAAGAAATGTACTCGTTCAAGACCCCTCCTATCTCTTCAGACTCAACATACAATATATCGCTACTGTCCTTGATCGTAACAACCCTCGTTCTAGTCAATCTCATATTTATCACATATGAGTAAGAGGCCTTGGTATTTTTCTTGATCCTACCATCCAAAGATTTTTCATGCCGTCTCTTAGCTCTGCTAATTCCTTTCTTCAGTTGTCCCTGGCTATATTGTTTCCATCCAGGTTGTCTGAACGTTGATTCCTCAGCGTTACATAAGTCTCCTTCGTCTGCTTAACAAGATATTCAACGTCTCTTGTCAACCATGGTTCCCTCACTTTACCGTCTCCTTCCTGTCCGACACGGGCATACATATCAAAGACACGTAGTACCTGTTCATTGACCAAGTTCCACATTTCACTTGTGTCCTTCCCTGACAGCCGATGTTCCAAACGCATGCACTTCAGTTCTTGCCTGACAGCATTGTATTTAACCTTCCCCAAATTGTAAACTTCCCTGTAACTATTCTCGTTAACCTCCGATGCGTCACGGATGATCCAAAGTTCATCCAACTCCAGATCCAGTTTCCTAACACGGTCTCTGTGGAGCTGGAATTGGGAGCACCTCCCGCAGGTATAGTCAGCGGGGATACCAATGGTGTCCCTCACCACCCACAACCGACAGGAGAAGCATGCAACTGCCCTCTCCTCAATCCCCTTTTACTTTACAGAATGTAGGTCTCCTGTGGGCCAACTCGACCCCCGTGCTCCGACGCACCCCCCAGTCAGCTGCACTCTGTAAACTCCTGGCTCCCTTCTCGCTCCTTGCGGAAACGAAATTAAAGGAGGACTTTGCTTCCTCCTCAACTAACTCCCTCAGTCACCAAACTCCCACTATAGGACACAAATGCACCAAATGCAGCACTGAAGTGCAAACAAAGTCTGCACTGTAGCTGGATCATTTTTGTACTGTGAATCTACCCTCTGAAAACTGGCCTAATCCAATTAACCTAATTAACAAGCTCCAGCTGCAGGTACCTACAAGTAGAACGTTTATTTAAACCTGATTGAAAATTTTCCTTCGTCTAAACCAAACGCCAACTTTTAAGTTAATTAACTAAATGAAGGAAAGACTAGACTTTAGTAAAATATGAACCCTTATACTCACTCAGTCACCAAACTCTCACTATAGCACTCAAATGCACCACATTCAGCACTCCGGTGCAAACATTTAGTAGTTGCACAACATGAGATTAAACGGGCTGCTGACAATAAAGCAAAACTTCGTAGATTAGCCACTGGAGATAAAGTTTTAATATTGTTACAAGTGGTAAGTGAACTTTTTTAACAATGCTCTGCGAACTTAATAGATTGAAAGGAAAATAAGACAGGTGAATTTTTCCAGGCCGAAGGAATATTCAACGAGTGTATCATATGATTATGCTTAAAAGGACTTTTGAAAGGCAACGAGAGCAATACGGAAGATTTTGCTGATTTTAACTGAAAGAAAAGAAGGGAATACAGATGACTCTGTATTTGATATTTCGAAATTTAATTAGATAACGAGGATGTTCTTTTAAAAAGGGAAACATTGTTGAATTACTTTCCAGAGGAAAAACGAACTGACCTAAACGAGTTATTAATATCTCGTTGGCAAGTTTGTGGAAATAAGGTGGGAAGCTCTCAAATGGTTATGCATGATGTATTTGTATGACGTGCTGTTCCAATTATTCAACATCCATCTCGACCTAGCCCTTTAAATGTGGCATAGGTTAACAAACAAATGGAAGGTATGCTCAAAAATTGCTTAATTGAAATGGGTTGAAGCCAATGGAGATCACCAATAATGATGGTACAGAAACAGAATGGTTCCCAAAGATTTAGTGTGGACTACATGAGGAAGGAGCAGTGCTTCGAAAGCTAGTGTTTGAAACAGATATGTTGGACTTTAACCTGGTGTTGAAGACTTCTTGCTGTGCTCACCCAAACCCAACGCCGGCATCTCCATATCATGGCTACAGAAAGGTTAGTGCAGTTACAAGAAACGAATCACATCCAATCCAATGGAGGAATGCCTTGAGAAGTTGCGACAATTAGCTTGTATTTCCAAATTGGATTTACTAAATGGCCACTGGCAGACATTTCTTTCCAAATGGCCTAAGGAGATTTCAGCTTTTGTGACTCCACAATTTATACACCGATTCAAAGTTATGTCACTTGTCATGAAACACGCCCCAGCCACATGTCAACGTGTAACGAACAAATTCGTATGAGGGTAATGTAAATGAGCGGGATACATCAATGATCTGGTGTTATTCGATCGACTTAAGGAGCCAGGATTGATGGTTTACAAAGCCAACAGTGAGTTTGCTAAAACGCAAGTAAAGTACCTTGGCCATACATTTCGACAGGGTCGAATGATCCCACTAAATGCTTGTATTTTTAAAGAATTTAATCGGAGAATCCAATCTGTACAGTTACTTTTGAAGGGAATTATTCATAATGCAGTTTAGAATATTAACGATTGAAAGCAAAATTTCTTGTGTCGTTTCGAATGCACGAAGGGGAATAATGCGATTTCTTGGCATGAATAGATTTTTGCCGAAAATTGATGCCGAATTTTCGCAGCCTGTTTGCTGCGCTGACGGACTTGCTGAAGAAGCTTCAGTGGACGGCCGACTGTCAACAGGCCTCTGAGGGCCGCACGGTTGGGTTAACTTCTGCTCCTGTGTTAGCCACGAAAATTACACTAAATCTTTCAAAGTGGCTGTCGGTGCGAGGCATATGGACGGAGGTGCTGTGCTCTTGCAAGAAGACGGCGAAGGAATACAGTGGATTATTAGTTATTTTTCAAAGAAATTGAACAATCACAAAACGAAGTATTCAACAAATGAGAAGGAGGCTTTGATCTTGGTGATGATTTTGCAACATTCTCATATTGCTCTTACCAGCAATTCGTCTGAAACAATTGTGTTTACTGATCATAACCCAATGTTCTTTTTGGAGCGATTCAGGAATAACGACGCCAAAATGTTTCGAATGAGACAATTGTTACACCATTTCCATTAACAAATAATGGATGTGGCAGTACGAGAATGCGTGATAACCGATGCACTGTCAAGAATGCGATGAATAGAATCAGGTTCGATGCGGGAAGAAGAAGTAAAGTGGATTTAGTTATTATGAAAGGTAGCCTGTTTTGCTTTGTTAATAAAAATGTACATTTTTTCTGAAAGGAATGAGAAGAAGTGAAAAATAAAACCTGCTGTGACGCTGGTGGTTTCATTTTTTTTGTGGGGAGTGATATCATGCGAGCAATCCTTACAGGTTTGACTTTGTTGCAAGCCAAGATATAGAGGAGCCTGAGTGCTTGTTTTTTTAACGAATTTAATCGCGGAAGAATTGCGTACTTTAATCTGTACAGTTTGTTTTGAAGGGAATTATTCATAATGCATTTAAGAATATTAACGATTGACCGGATAGACGTATACAAGCTGGTAAGAACACCTGTGCGCAAAGCAATGTGCAAGTGTACATTGCATCTGATAAATGTGGATATAAGTAGATTATAAACAGCCAGGCAAATCTAAATGTAAAACAGGCTACGGAAATCGCAAGGAGCAACGCAAGAACATTGTAATTATTGCATGAGTGGTGCAACAGACTGTGTGGATTGGAGGAACAAATTATGCTCCTGTTTTCTATTTTCAAATGGCCCTGTTTCTCCACGAAGAAGCCGTTTTGTCTCGAGGGGTGACCAGTATTTTATCTTTGAAATTTGATTACCCGGAATAGTCGAGCAAATAGATATTATGCAGCTGAAAACATCCGCCCAGGTTTGGGCATCAGGCTCAGTTGTGTCTTTAAAAGCGACACACGTGTTTCTGGAAAGATAGGCGAATGCATGTGCAGAAATTAACCTGGAACGCAAGGAGTGCACCGTCTCCTATGCTGAATGCAATCCTTATCGTTTAGTTTCCAGTTTGGGCTACGATAAGCTTAAACATTGCCTGCTGTCCGTTACCCGACGCAGAAGTGGACAGATCAAATTACAAAACAGACTATATGTTGTCAAAACACGCATGAGCATGGCACTTTGATGACCAACAAGTGAAGGTGCTGCATTAGGGGCGGAAGAAAATAACGTAAGGAAGTGAGAAGTATTTATTTGACAAGGCGCCAATCAACATTCCCTGTGAAAGAAAGCAACGCTGCGGACAACCTCGAGATCACAAAATCAACACTGAAAATAATTGGTCGTTTCCTTGTCTGTGTGTGAAACTCAGAGAGACCGAAGGATGCTAACGAACATTATTTACTAAATATAAATGAAAACTGAAGTTTGGTGTGTAACAATCGTTCGAAATAACCAAGTGCAGGATTTTTCATGCGTCGATTCCCGCGTCGTTTTTCATGGAATCGATAGCGACCCTCATGGAACAGGTGCTAGCCACTGAATTGTAGAGGAATTGGTCTCGGTGTGGCACCATACTTCCTGTCGCGAAAGTCCACGAATTCTGCAATGGCGTCAACAATTAGTCTCAGAAACAGAGAATCCCGGTGCATGTTCGTCGCTTGTCAATCTGATTTGCCTTGGAAAGTACCGAGCGTTCCAGGAAAGCACACGGACTGGAGTGCACGTCTTGCCGACAATAAAATTGCGGACAATGTTCCAATGTGTACCTGCAGCGCGGCGAAAATGCCAAATAATCTGGATATTTTTTCCATTGTCGTCTTTTAAAGTCCACCCCCCATCCTTTCAGAATCAGTGGATGAAAATACAAACAGCTCGATTGATGTTTCCTTTGCACCATGTTGTTGAAAATGTGTCACGTTCTATCGGAGCAGTTGCTAAGTTGTATTTGGAATATAGATGTGCTGCTTTGTTGGATTCTGTTTATTGAACTGAACAAAATGCAAATTGGGCATGTTGATCACACCTCTCCTCTTATGATCAACAGATCTCACAAAGGCCAACAATGGTAGGAAAGCAATAAACCATTTTTTCTTAGAGCTGCTGTGGCTTAACAATTGTAGCGAGTGTTGGTTCTCTGTTCATTGAAAGAAAAACAACGATCGTCTTAATTTTTAACACAAATTGCATCACCTGGCTTGAAGATTTGTCGAATGTTTTCGGATTTTCCGTCTTGAAGTTAAATTGCCTTTCATTGGCCTCTGGTCAATATTCATAGCAAAATGGAAAGCGGATAAAAGTTTCACTGGACCGTTCTAATTTAACACAAAATTAACAAAGGTCAAAGCTGGTATGGTCGCAGTATACATGGTGCTTCATTATATACAACAGTACTGATAGATAGCACAGTATACAAAGATAAGAGGAGGCAGACAGTTTGCACAGAGGCAATGAATGTGTAGGTTTAAAAAGATTTCAGCATTTAATTTGCACTAACCAAACGAAACGGATTGGGAGACAGAATGGTCCTTTTGGGCCAAAAAGGAAAAATGAGTTCAAACTTCAGAATCACGAGCATCCGGTCTTCAGTATAGATACGTGGGAAAACATGCATAAAGTTTGTAGAGCACACGAATCCCGTGAATTCGAAATTGCACCATGCCTGACAAGAGAATCCTCAGTGCAGCTGCACAGAGGAAGAAACGTAATGCGTACGCAATTCATAGATGCATTGAAGACAGATAAAGATATGCAAGCAAAACTTTGAGGATTTTTGAGTATCCATGACGTATTCGGCAATACACGGTAATAAACTTTGAATACAGTATCATTCTGAGAAAGCCTTCAATTACCGTGAAATTGAAATTCAATTTGTTGTTCATTTGGTGGTCAATAGAATACGAGGAAATACAGAGAACCAATAGAGTATCCCTGGAATGTTATTCCCACGGTGTGAATCTCTAAACAGTAATACTCACAAACATCTGCACTCTCTTGTCGCAATTCCACATTCACCATGTTAAAATCTATGGTATTAAATTAACACATGGCCCTCTCTCCAACGAGCCTGCCAGTTTGCTGTACTCTATAAAAATGCACAGCGAAGCATCATCCGTAACTTTGAGGAATAACATGCAATTTCAAACTTATTCATCCTGCAATCGTTAGCTGTAATAAAGTATTTCGGCACTCTACCCAAGATGAAACGCTTTTGAGTGTGGACGTTACCAAAAGATTCACATATGGCAGGGCAAATTATTCGTGTGAATAGAGAAAATGTTCAGATGCATATTGACAGTCATTTTGTCCGCTAGTTTATTTTGTCGTCGTCTATTTCAGAAGAACAAAATGCTTTCACACAATCAAGAAAGAATGGAGATTTTGCATCTGGACAACTTAAAGCTTCGGCGCGAACGTGCCCAGCTGCATTTCATTAATCCACTTGAAAAGAGAGGGGTGGTAACATGAAACTGCATGTTTTTGATTTTTTTCCCATGCGCTCATCTAATTCTTTTATTGCACACATAACTTACAAATGTCAAAGATGTATGCAGCTCATACGTATTTTGTTTCATTATTTCTTGATTAAATTGGGAGTGAAAAAACGAAGGTGCCCAGTGTTACTTATTAAACGGAAAGGAAGACGAAAGCTTTTGTGGACTACTATACTTTGAAGCAACAGAGTTCATGATTTGTTAATAAATCACTGGATAGACGCGGTTATTTTTCAATTCCCTCGCTGGAGAATTATTATGTTCATTTGTTGATAGATAAATTCTTCACCCGGTAGTCTGGCTCAATAAAATGAGAGATGGATTTGTAGGTATAGTATAATTTAATAATAAGCAACTTGCAAGCCTGGCTTACTCGTAGAACTCCAGAACACACAGCTGTCTCCAGTGAGCCCCACAGCAAGAGAGACAGAAGACAAAAGGGTATCTGCAGATGTATTCAAAATCACAGTAAGATTCACATATAAGCTTTCCATTGGTCATTCTATACACCTCCTGACCTGGCCCTATATCCTAATTGGTCACTTCGCATTGTAACCCCAGCATCCTTTTCACCATGCTCACCATGCGGCTACCCTCCCCCGAAGGTTTCAAGCTAGGCTTTGCTAAATTATTTTGTCCTTTGTTTGTGAGCACACTACCATCGGACCGGCCCTACTATTTATACTATTGTAACTAATAATCCTATTTTTATCACATTCATTTATTAATTTCCTCATTCCCTCTTTTTATCATTTCATGATAACCTATTGGTCCAAGCCGCAGTCACGTCCCCTCATCTTGGAACATTCGTCACGTTATTTCTAATTCCTGTTGCAGCACCACATCATCCACTGCACCCTCGTGCATCCGAACAGCCAAGACTCGAGGGCGGCTATCTGTTCCACCGCATCCTGCATTTAAGGAAGGCCAGGCCCACAAAGATGCAGCCAAGTGCCACCGCTAGATACATGGCCATATTAAATCAACCAATCCTTCCAACCTCCGAATCCCTAGCTACCCCAAGAGCCAGGGTCCCGCATTCCCTTCAGGTGGTCCCTTATGCGATCCACAAATGTAGTGATGTTAGCGGTTAAATCTTTAACTCCCATGATACACTTACCCTGCACTATGGCGCATACCCCACCTTCACGGGCCAGAAGATACTCAAGAGCATACCGGTTCTGCATGGCAAACAACCGCAGTTGAGATAGTTCCTTTGTTATTGCTCCGAGGGCCTCTAAGATCTCGTTTCCCAGGATGGTAAGGCCGCAAATAAAAATAATTCCTATCGTTGACAGACAAGGAACCCCCCACACCCGCCAGTGTCAAGGCACTCAAAATTCCCCATCCAGCTGAGTGGCCCCGGTTGGGTGCTAGAACCTCAGGTTTCTTCCAACCTTCGCAAAATTCGGCTGAGACTGACCGGCACGCCAATTGATGGTGCAGTATCCACTCAGTGGGGCAGGGGACCCTGGTAGGGACTAGAGTCCCGATAGCAATTTGGCGGGGAAATGGGGGTGACAAAACATTGGTGGCTGCGCCATTAATGAAAAAGTAGTATCCCTGTCCGTGTACAGGCTAGCATCACAATCAGTATGTTGATTGAGCAGGGAACCCCCAGTAGCACATTTCATCCAGTTTTGGAACTCCCATTCGGGCCTCCTCGCAATGCAGAACGCCCTAGACCCAATAGTGATATGAGAGATATTCGCCCAGCCACAAAGGAGCTGGAGGCCAGCGTTTATTGGAACGCAGGTGGTGTTATGACAGATGCATTGGCCAGACGCCTGAGTGACGTGACACCTCCTATCCGTACAAGCGAGGAACAGACATGTTATGTTCGTTTCCACCTCTACTAGCAAACACCCGTACCCCGGACTGCTGAAACAATTCACGTACGGCCAGGAATCTCTATTGGGAGTGAAGTGGCTAGGTATATACGCCCTCCACCGTCGAAGCTTATCATACTGAGAGTGGGAATTATCTCTAGGAAGGGGAAGGCAAATAGCTGGTGGGGCTGAACCCGGATCGTAAGGAAGAGTGACATGCTCGGGCGGTGGCTCGGAACGCTGACAATGAACCACAGTTTGGGGAGTGCCCCAAACCGGTGAAACAGAAAATAACCTAGACACCGATGCGGGGTTCGGGTAGCAGACAACCCGTCCCTGGCCATACAAACGGTGGGAAATCTGGTAGAAGAGATTCATACTGCCTCAGTTACCCCCCTCCCGGGTCCTATATGAATCAAGTACACCTTCCGAGAACCTAGGTTCTAGTTGTACCTTCCTCCTCACACGGCCCTTCCTTTGCCTAGTCCCTGTCTTTCACTCACAACCACTTCCTACCCCTCCTCACAGTCTGATTGTATCTGTAAGCCACAAGGTGAACACATCCAAAATCAAATTTACATGTACTCCAAAAACAAGGTAATGTCCATGCAATAGTCCCTTCCCATCGTCGGGACTGGTGCAATTGCTTCATGAGTCCTGCACGGTCCGTCAGACGGATGACCTTCCATTAGTCGATACCCCATCCTCGTATATGGGGGCAGCGGAGAACGTCACCTCTGCATATGTGAAATGTTCTTGTAGTTTGGTTGGTGTTACAGATGTAGATGATATTCCCCTGTTCCATCTCCGCCGCCGATGTCACTCCAAGCGAGGCGTGGCCGAAGATCACACAGGCTGTGTGTAGCCACCCCATCATGCTTCACACCTGTAAAACAACGCTGGGTAAGGGAGGCAGGTTAGTGACCGACCTTTTTACATTGGTGGAGGTGGCCCAAGCACTCCGCCCCTCCACTTTGACTGCAGTGGGGGTGGCAAGGAGAACTTGGAATGGTCCCTCCCATCGCGGCTCCGACCCTTTCTGAGTCCAATTTTTGACCATGACATAACTACCCGGCTGCACTGAAAGCAAGCTATGTAATGGGGGCTGTGACGGGTGAGCTGCTCGAACCTGGCCATGGAGCTCCTTGAGTACCTTAGTGAGGGCAGGAACATAGGTAGTCATTTCTTCAGTCATATGGTGAAACTGAGCCAGCCCAGGAACATGCATGTTCCAGGGAGTTCTAAGCGGCCTGCCATAAAGGATCTCGGCAGGGGAGAGCCGGGCCGATCCCGCAGGTTTAACCCGCAGTTGGAAGAGGGCAACGGGGAGCAACGTAATCCATGTCAGTCCCGTGTCTGCTCTTAATTTAGCCAATTTAGTTTTGAGGGTCTGATTGTGTCTCTCAACCAACCCGGCTGCCTGCGGTCTGTACGCACAGTGTAACTGCTGGCATATGCCCAACTGGGAGCATAACTCCTTATTAATCTGTCCAATAAAATGAGGCCCGTTATCAGAACTTAACTGGGCTGGTATGCCGTACCGGGGTATGATTTCCCGCATCAGAACTTTGACCACAGCAGCAGCTTTATTATCGGTAGTCGGATACGCCTCAACCCATTTGCTGAACACATCCACAATGAGAAAAACATACTTATAACAGTGACATCGTTCCAACTCAATGTAATCCATTTGGAGCGTCTCAAAGGGACCACTGGACAACGGAATTTGCCCCACCCCACAAGGGATACCTTTGCAGGTGTTATATTGCTGACAAATCAAACACCGATTACTGACACTTTGGGCCAGCCCCTGCACTTTAGGGTGCCACCAAGTGTCCAGTAACAAATCACTAGTCCCCCGAGCCCCACAATGAGTGGCAAAGTGTACACATTCGATGACCCATAAAACCAGCACATCAGACGTACAAGTCTGATATGCTGGAGTGGTCCATAAAGATGAAACAGAATCATATGTATAACCTAACTGTTTCCACAGTTGATTATCACTCACAGGAGCGTCGCCCTGTAAGCTTATGACGTCTTGGATGGTTGGCATTGGTTTGTCAGAGGAAGACCTATGTACTGCAGAACGTTTAGTCTGACTCAATATTTTAGGCACCATCACTTGCTGAATCTGCACAATCTGCACGTTCATTACCAACGTCAACCGGGGTCTTACCGTTTGTACGGGCCGCGCATTTAATGACGGATATCGGCGCGGGCATAAGTAGGTCAGTAGGTCATTAACAAAACCCCGGTGGGATATCTCCATGCCTGCCGAGTTAAGGAATCCCCTATGCTTCCAGAGCTGTGCAAAGTCATGAACCACCCCGAAGGCGTACCGTGAGTCAGTGTAAATATTTACCCGGTGATCTGCCCCAAGTATACATGCACGGGTAAGGGCACAAAGTTCGGCTTGTTGGTCTGAATAAGGGGTCTGAAAAGCGGCTGCTTCTAGGGTCAGGCCATCCTGATCCACGATTGCGTAACCGGATAGTCTCCGGCCAGTGGGGCTTATTAATACACTGCCATCAACAGACAGAATCATGTCAGGTTGATCTAACGGTATATCGCTCAGATCTTCCCTTATCGAAGTAACTTCCTGAATCAGGGCAAGACAGTTGTGGCCAGGCGCGTCTTCATGGTCAGGGGGGCCGCTAAGAAAACAGGCTGGATTGATAGCAGTACAATATTTAGATGTAAGACATGGATTGTTTAAAAGGTATATTTCATACCTATTCTGACGAGCTGCGGTAAGATGCTGCGCCTGCAGTTGTCCCAACAGTGCGATGACCGAGTGGGAGCAATACACCGTAATGTCCTGTTGGAGAGTTAGATTGGCAACAGCCTGCAGACTATTGTATATCGCTGCCAGGATCTGGGTGCAAACAGGGTAGCCCAACGCCACTGGATCAAGGTTGGAAGAGTAATATGCCACAGGCCGGTGCTTATCCCCATGTTGCTGGGTGAGTACCGCTGCTGAACACCCTTCCAGAACAGTACAGTATATCTGGAACGGCCGGTCGTACAGGGGCCTGCCGAGTGCCGGCGCTTGGAATAAGGCCTGCTTCAGGCAAAAGAAAGCTTCGAGTGCCTCGGTGGTGAGAGTAAAATTCCCCCTTTCGCTAGTGTAAGGCGTCCGCAGCTTTGTATAGACTGCGATGTTCGGTATCCACTGCCTACAATAATTCACCGTACCCAGCCAATGACGGACCTCCTTGGCTGTGGTAGGGACGGGGAATTGGCATATGTGTTCAAGCCTACTGGGTTCAAGACTTCTGTCTGTGGCTGTAAGTAACAGCCCTAAGAACTTGACCTTTGTCTGAGCCACCAGGACCTTTGATTGTGAAACAACGTAACCCAACAAGGCTAGGTGGTTTAATAACTGGATCACATCATCCCTGTTACTGGGCTCATCGGGACTCGCTACCAAGAGGTCATCAAGATACTGAACTAGAGTGGAACCATGCTCCAATGTCAAGGCCTGGAGTTGGGTCTGCAGACATCTGGAGAAGAGCATAGGTGAGTTGACGAACCCCTGAGGCAGTCGGGTCCAGGTATACTGCTGTCCATTATAAGCGAAGGCAAACAAATATTGACTTTCAGATGCGAGCGGAAGGGCAAAGAAAGCGTACTGGAGGTCAACTACAGCGAAGATCAGGGCTCGAGCTGGAATTTGAGCCAGTATGTGGGCAGGATTAGGGACGAGAGCATGTAACGTCTGTGCGATGGCATTGTTTGAACGTAAATCCTGCACTAACCGGTACTGGTCTGGTTTGCCTGGTTTGGGCACCGCAAGAATGGAGGTGTTACATTCTGATTGGCAAGGTACCAGAATACCATGTTGCAACTGTTCTCGGATTAATTTATCTATAGACGGGGCAGCTTGGGGTTTCAGGGGGTATTGCCGAATGGAAGGCAGCATTACATTGTCCTTAATCGGTACCTTAATAGGTGTAACATTTGTTTGTCCTACTTGTGATGGGCATTCTGCCCAGACCTGCGGGCTGACATATTCCAAAACGTCACGTCCCAGATGATGCTGAAGACGAGTGTTAATAGTTTCAGGGAGCTCAAAATATTTTATGGAAGTGCCGTCTGGCATGACTTGAAGTTTGTACTCCGTTGGATCTGAATGATCCACTGCCCTCCTTACCATTGGCCCCAAATCCTTGGCATGGTATTGGTCTTGGACTTGACGTGTAATGTGAGGGCCTACAGAAGCTGACTGTAGCCATAAATGTGGTGGTATTGTAACAAAATCGGCTGTACCTTCTTTTCCCGTGACTGTGGCTGTAATCTTGACCGGCCATTCGGTCCCAATTAACGGTTGATATATGTCCTCCAACTCCCTGTTCTCTCCGGTTCTATCATAGGCCAGTGTAACGTGGCACAGTGAATGTTCGATATCTAACGCCCACCACTGTGACGTGACAGAAATATAGCACTGTTGTCTCGTCCTCCATGATTGAACCGTTACCCCTTCATCCTCGCACTCGAGCTGTAGCTGCAAGATACACAGTAAATCTCTGGCCAAGAAGTTACAGTCCAATCCAGTAGTCAACACAAAACGATGATCTGTAGACTTATTCTCATAAGTGACTACCACAGGTTCAGAGATAGGATACTCACTCACCTGGCCTTGGAACCCCGACAAATGCTGGGTGCGGTCCGATAGTGGTAGTTGAAGTTCTGATTGCACTGAAGATACGGCTGCTCCAGTGTCGATTACAAATGGGCGATGTTGATCTCCTATCGCCAGAGCGATAATAGGTTCCCTGTCCGATTGGAGAGTCCGTATGACTAAATTAGCTAGTCAATCTTGTGTTGGGAAAGGGTTTGCCTGGGAGAAGTCGGTGTACCTCGTCTGTCCTCCCCTTGGTGGGTACCCCCTCCTTTGTTTCGGGTAGTCTCCCCCTGCTGGCTGTCTTCTAAAGGGGCATTCCTGATGCCAGTGATCTGTACGGCCACAATTAAAACATGCATTGTTCCCTCTATGTCTGCCCCGTCCTCTTTTCCCAGTAGACCAATGACCCCTCAGAGGGGGTGGCAGTTGTAAAGCTGTCGGTGCATACGGTGGGCCATAAAGAGGGGCTGCGGATTCATTCGGGTGTGGTAGATATCCTCCCCATTGTTGATCCACCCACCCCCCATCGCAATATTGGGGTTCCAGCTGGTAAGCCACTGTATCTGCCGCTGGTTGGGGTTTCAGATCATCCTTTTTCATCACGTACTCAGTCTTAATCTTTGTAACTGAGCCTCCTTCCTGACCTTCACACTCCTTCCAATAAAAACTGACTGCCCGGGCCATCTGGGAAGGGTCGTTCTCTGTCCAATTCATGTTATTACATTTCACGGCAGTGGCCACAGAAGGTGGTAGGCAATGCATTGACATAGCACAGTACTAAGGGGAATTCTGGCCATTCTGATACAGCAAGTCGCCTGACTGCGCACGGTAGAGTTCATTAAAGCGTTCCAGAAAGTCCTCTGGCTCCTCAGGCTTTTTAGGTTTGATATCTAAGATAATAGAGATGTTTATGGGCATTTGAAACGTGGCATTCAACGCATTCAGGATCTGTGTCTGTCTTTCATCGTCCAAGGCATGGGCTTGCTGGAGTGCGGCGTGGCTAGCATAATTTAAATGGTTAAGGTGACTGCGGTATTCTGCTGGGGTTAAAACCTGGTGGACTTAGAACATAGAACATAGAACAGTACAGCACAGAACAGGCCCTTCGGCCCTCGATGTTGTGCCGAGCAATGATCACCCTACTTAAACCCACGTAACCCAACAATCCCCCCATTAACCTTACACTACGGGCAATTTAGCATGGCCAATCCACCTAACCCGCACATCTTTGGACTGTGGGAGGAAACCGGAGCACCCGGAGGAAACCCACTCGGGACTTGGGCCCAGAGGTCCCGAGAGTCAGCTTGGTAAACTGAAATGGTAGTTCCCAGATAGTCCACGAAAACAGCAGGAGATTTCTTCCTGTCTGGGATTGTAGCCAGAATAGCCATCATCTCACTGGGTCTCCATGGGAAATAAATATCTATAGTGGGTTGAGCTGCGGCTGTCGCAGCGTCAGGATTCGGTAACTTCCTAACCGGCAACTGTCTCAGAGTCTCACAAGGGGGCGCTTTAGCGGATTCCTCTGGCTCGTCAGAGACTTCAAAGTTTTTCCCTTCCACTAGGGGGAGCTCCGGCCCCTCAGAACCACCCCCCCCCCCCACCCCCGTTTTCTTTGTTCCTACATGTGTCTGTTTCAAGACTTCGGCCTTAAGGGATCCTTGTGGTATGGGTAATTGTTGCCGTAGAGGATCAGACCCCTCTCTTATTGTCTGGGATCTGGTCCTAGAACTAACGGGGCTTGTGGAACCGAACTCCTCTTCTCTAACCGCAAACGAAGGGACTGGTGAGGCTGGTATGATGTGAATCTGGGAAGGAGCAACTGGATATAATTTATGATATCCTGGCGGCTCTGGAATTAGTGCAGGCAATGCTACTGGTGCAGTGGGAACTCTACCCGACATGGTCCAATTATCTAAGTCATCCTCTACATCTGTCAATGCAAGGCAAAGCCATTGAACTACGTAGCCCATTTTTCTTACTCGAGTCTGCCCCAGTAGGCAGCTCCCTCTCTTTACGTGCGCGGTTTTTGAATGCACACTCCTTTTTCAAGACCTCTAGAGTTTTCTGAGTTCTGCCTTCACTAATTGGAATACCCATTTTAAGGGCATTGTCTTGCCAACTGGATAACATGATCTTATCCCTCTCCTCTTGACAATATTGTCTCCATAATCCAATCAACTCTTTCGCTCGGAGGCTTTGATATTTCTTCCAAATTTCCCCCTGAATTTGTTTAATTACGTCCAGATCTTTAGTGCCCCCTAGTGGCCATTCGTCTCCCAATTTCTTTCTTAAAGTTGCTGATAGTTTTCTAAAATCTCTCGCTTTATCCGGATAAATATCACATAATATTTGCAAAGAACTGTTTGGATGAATCGTATTATACGAGCAATTCTCCATTATCTCGACCTAGTCCCCAAGACTGCGTTGTTTGCCACTACAGTCCAAGGATACAATTTTAACTTAACCAACTATAGTTCCCAAAACACACATGGAACTGAATCCCACAAACAACCTCTAACTGAACTGTCCCAATTAAGACATGCCATACGTTAAACCAACCCTTAACTGAACTGCAACAATTACATCCCATCAGTTAAACCAACCCTTAACTGAACTGTAACGATTACATCCCATCAGTTAAACCAACCCTCAACTGAACTGTAACGATTACATCCCATCAGTTAAACCAACCCTCAACTGAACTGTAACGATTACATCAAATCAGTTAAACCAACCATCTGTCGTACCTACATCGACTGATTTTCCGACTTTTCTAATCCCCGGACTGTCCTTTGATTTCGTCGAGACGATTGTACCGTACCAGCCGCGATAAACCAGGCCAATCAGTCCATGGGAAAGGGGAGATCAAAGTGGCAATTTTAAGCTACTCACGTTGTGGGCCCATGTCCACTTTCCATGTCCAAAATCAGCCTAATTCTGAATTCGCAGCTGGCCGGTGATCGTCTGGAGAAACCCGGGTTTCAGGCACCAAATGTTGATAGTTATATTCTTCAACCGGTAGTCTGGCTCAATAAAATGAGAGATGGATTTGTAGGTATAGTGTCATTTAATAATAAGCCACTTGCAAGGCTGGCTTACTCGTAGAACTCCAGAAAACACAGCTGTCACCTGTGAGCCCCACAGCAAGAGAGACAAAAGACAAAAGGGTATCTGCAGATGTATTCAAAATCACAGTAAGATTCACATATAAGCTTCCCATTGGTCATTCCATACACCTCCTGAACTGGTCCTATATCCTAATTGGTCACTTAGCATTGTAACTCCAGCATCCTTTTCACCATGCTCACCTTGCGGCTACCCTCCCCCCCCCCCCACCTCCCGAGGGTCTCAAGCTAGGCTTTGCCAAATTCGTTTCTCCTTTGTTTGTGAGCTCACTACCATCGGACCGGCCCTACTATCTATACTATTTTAACTAATAATCCTATTTTTATCACATTCATTTATTAATTTCCTAACATTGACTATTGTCACATTCAAGCGGAGCGCGATCAAACACCTGAAAGAAGTGAATATATATAAAATCTGATCAAACCAAAAGATGCGTCCAGCGAGAAAGAAACTCGCAAGCCCAAAGAGTGAAGGTGAATGCTGAGTTGCATATTGATTGTCACTGGCATACGTTATTCAACATACCTGCATGATGAAACATGCATGGAGTTTCATGCCCATACGAGTCCCGTGATTTCGAAACAACATACGGTATGCGCAGACATCACAAATAACAGTGATCTTCAGGGGCAGATGGTAGCGGTATAGAATTGTTGATAGACGGCAGTAGACAAAACGCGTAAAAGCGAGGCGTTATGCGTTCTCTAGCATCAAGGAGGCATACGGTAATCAATGTTATGATCTGTTGTTTATGACACAATGATAGAATGTCGGCTTTTTTAGCATAATGTTGGATTAATTATTTCTAATATGATGAATTTGCGAAATAATAACGTGTTTATTTTACACGTGAGTTCATCTTACGGCGCCCATTTAAGCAGTTTGATCAATTCACAATTAAATTTTGCAAACCCATTGTGACGGCCTATTTCTATGTTGGGGTACGTGTTTTAGTGATGCGTCATGTGCTTTCACATCA
Organism: Scyliorhinus canicula; assembly: GCF_902713615.1. Classification (NCBI taxonomy): domain Eukaryota; kingdom Metazoa; phylum Chordata; class Chondrichthyes; order Carcharhiniformes; family Scyliorhinidae; genus Scyliorhinus; species Scyliorhinus canicula. The sequence goes on along the minus strand of NC_052157.1, from coordinate 85,959,754 downwards.
TTCTCAATCATAGCATTTGAAATAATATATTTCACGTTGTAGGGGTGTGCTCCTCATAGAAACGTTGTAAATATGTTTTACCAGGCTGCTCTTGTGCCTCATAGATCTTACAAAGTGCAACGATGGTAAGGAAGCAATATCAGTAATTAGTCGCTCTGCGCGAAATTACGAGCGACTGACCGTGCATAGCAAGCGTTTTTTGTTAACATCAACACCAACAGGGCTCTGTCGTCAGCAGTCGTTGCAAAGAGCCACATTTAAGATTATCTCAAGGCTCACAGAGTAGAAGTGACTTTTCCCGATCGGCGTAGTTCACGGAAGACGTGTTTTTGTAGCGGTTGCAGGCTGTAATTCAGTGAGAAGGGTACTATGACAATAATGGTATCCGGCGTTATGGAGTCATGGAAAGAGAAAGACGATGAGAAAAAAAAAACGGTCATGATAAAAACGGGTTAGATGGGCAAAATGGTCTCATTTGCTCCTTTCTTTTATGGTCTAACAGATGTTTGGTGTGCCGTAATAAATAATCAGAGAATAGGATCACAGAATTCCGATAGTACAGACGGAAGCTGTTTGATCCACATAATCTGCGCAGACGCACTTCAACAGGCCCACTTCCCCGCCTTGTCCCTGGTACTCCACGTCAGGTGCACATCTTTGAAAACAAAGGGTTGATTTCTCACTGCTCGTTTACATATCCTGCACATCTTCGGACCGTGGTAGGAAACCCAGACAGTCAATTGGAGAAAGTGAAAACTCAGTACACACAGACACTCACCCAGGGCCATAATTGAGCATGAGTCTCTGGCGGATATTGATACATTACGTAGCAGACACGATCACAAGTTTATGGGGAGTGGGGAGGGTGCGTGAATACACACTTCGTAAGATTGGCGTCAACATCGTGCAGAATCTACTTGTGCAGAACAAGTCGAAAGACAAGGATGCAGCGACAAATCAATACTTGCCAATGAGAAACCGGTAGAAATTTAATGGAATGCCTCAACAGAAAGATTGCTTGGAGAATTGGCCAGATGGCAGAGAAGTCGAATACACGAGCCACGATCATGACCTTTTTATTATCAAGGTCACGGGGGCAGGTGGACAGCTTTGGACGCACAAATCATTACCTTGAAATGTAAACAGTGCCATATTTCGCCACTGCTGAAACGGGAAAAGATGGATGGACAGTCCGAAACGTTTATGCAACTGAAGGACACAGTTAACTGAGTTACAGGCAGTCGGAAAATAAATTGAACACTCGGAGAATCCATGAGCACTGCCGAGTAGAAGTGCTGAAAACAGGGTGCTTGGATGCATATTTGAATATGTTCAGCTTGAATAGCACATTCTTGATCGATTTGGGGTACACCAAATTGCAAGGTAATATCAAGGAACATGAGATGAAACTGCTTTAATATACGCCAATATTTAATTTTGTGGGCTTCTTATACAAAAACAAACTGGCAGTATAACGATATTTGAGCGGTTTTACGGAGAATGATATCCGCAGTTATATGTGATTGCAATGCGATTGAATTAAGATTTGTATTTGTTTACATGTTAATCTTTCAGCGTACTCCCACACAACTGCACCTTTTGAATCAAATTTCTTGATTTCGCCGGCTCGACAACTTCGCATTGAACAAAATGTATTCCCTCTGTTCCAATAGCCTTCTAGAGCTTCTTCTATAAGAAATGACGTTATAGTGTTGGTACCACTCAATCATGTGGCTTCAAGATGCGAAGTTTGTCCCGCATAATCCGCGTGCCTTAGAAGTGCGTATAATATTGAGAGGTGGACGCATATGATTACCGAAATGTGATGAAATGTGCATTGCATTTTCGGAACTGCCTCAAAAGCGTGGGAAATCGCACATGCACTTAGTGGTGTAGTCAGCACAGTTGAGGCTCGATATTGTCTTAACTCAGACACTGACGAAAAATCCACAATTCATATATACGTTTTCAAGCCGCATGCTGCTACAGTTCAACCAATCTAACGTCATGGAATTTAATCGGTTTTAAATACCTCGTGTTTTTCTGTCATTTCCGTCGTCGTATGAACTGATATGGCCGTAGAATATTTCGCTTCTGAAAAGTATTCATAAACGTTCCATCGGAATGCCAGTTTCTGTTGCTCACCCATTTATTTTAATGATTATCATGAGTATTATCCTTTGTTAAATGATGCTGTTTCCTATCACTAATTGCCGTGAAAAACTGGTGGTTCGCAGTCTTCTGATCTCTCCCGATGTGGAATGGGTACACTGACACAAATTTTGTAACCGAGTTCCTAGATTTTAATACAATGGCACTGACGGAAGGGCAATATAATTCAAAGTCAGAATGATGAGAGAATTGAAGAAGTACATCCAGGTGGCGCTGCTACGATTTATCTGCTGCATTGTGTTTATGGAATGTCGAGGTAGTGGGATTGGATGGTGCAGCTCATGAATCTACGTGAGTTTCTGAAGTACGTCTTGTAGATAGTGCTTACTGCTGCTACTGTGCGTCGATATTGAAGGGAGTGAATGCTTATGGAAGGGATGCTAGTCAAGCGGGCTGCTTTGTCTTGAGTGGGACCGATCGCCTTTTGTTGTTTTGGAACTGCACTCACCCAGGCCAGTGAGCAGTATTCCATCAGACTCAAAATTTTTTCCAAAAAGAGGAGGTCAGGCTGTTGGAATTCGCGAGGTGAGTTACCTTTCGCAGGTTTCCTCGTATTTTCTCTTAAGTTAATTTACGGGATGTGGGCTTTGCTGCTCAGGTAAGCATCTATTTCCCATTCTTATTTGCCCTACAGGAGGTAGTGTTGATCTTGCTTCTTGAACTGCTGCTGCAATTGAGGAGCAGATACACGTATTGTGCTCTCAGGGAGGGAGTTCCAGGTTGTTGCCCAGGCTAGAGTAAAGGAAAGCCGATATATGTACAGGACAGTGTGATAAATTACGTGGAGGGGCACCTCCTGCTATTGGGGCTGCCAAGTATCTGCTGCTACTGTTCTTCTCGATGGCGGTGGTCCTTTCTCTCGCAGGTGTTTTCTAAAAAAATCTTGGTCAAATCGTGGAATGCATGTCCTCGATAGTACAGTCATCTCACACAGTTCGCCGGCGAGGGAGAGTTTGAATGTTTGTGGAAATCGGAACAATCAAATGGGCTACGTTATCCTGGATGGTCTCGTGCTTCTTGAGTGTTGTTGGAGCTGCATTCATGCACGTGAGTGGAAAATACTCCATCACCCTCCTATTTTGTGCCTTGTGGATTGTGGGCCAGATTTGGAGGTCAAAATGTGAGTTCCTCGTTCAAGCATTCCTTGCGTTTGACCTGAAATGGTAGCCACAGCATTAATACGCCTCATACTGTTAAATTTTTGTTCAATATTGAACCCCAAAATGCTATTGAATGGCAAATGGAGGAAGTTACAACCAACGGTGGTTAGCATGTTTTTTTTTAAAGTTAGAGTACTCAAATACTATATTCGAAATAAGGGGCAATTTAGCATGGCCAATTCATCTACTCTGCACATATTTTGGATTGTGGGGCCGATTCCCATGCAACCACCGGGAGAATGTGCAAACTCCACACGGACAGTGGTCCAAAACCACGATGGAACCTGGGACCTAAGTGTCGTGTTGCAATTGTGCTAACTCGCTGCCCCACCGTGCTGCCCATAGTGGTTAGTATTGTTGTTTCACAGCTCCAGGGTCCGATGATCAATTCCCGGCTTGTGTCACTGTCTGTGCGGAGTCTGTACGTTCTCTCTGTATCTGCGGCGGTCCCTACAAGCATTCCGGTGTATTCACATACGTCCAGAAAGCGGTGCTAGTTAAGTGATTTGGACAGACTGATTTCTCCCACTGTGTGCCCGAACAGGCACCGGAATGTGGAGACAAGGAACTTTTATACAGTAACTTCATTGCAGTGCTAACGTACACTTACTTGTGACAAATATAGATTATTTTCTTCTTAGTATTATTATTGGAAGGAGATGGCCATTCCCTTGCACTTCGTGGTGCGAATGTATCTTACCACTTGTCAACCCCAGCCTTGATATTTTCCAGGTCTTGCTTCATTTGGACATGGACTATATCATTTTTGAGGAGTCACGAATGATGCTGAACATTGCAAAGACGTATTTAACTATCCTGAATTCTGACCTTATGATAAAAGGAGATAATTGATGAAGCAGTTTATGAATGTCCGGTCCCAGACACTGCCCTGAGGAACTCCTACAGTGGTGTCATAAAGCTGAGATGATTGACCAACAACCAATGCAACCTACCTTCTTTGTGGCAGGTATGACTGCAACCAGCGGAGATCTTCCCCAAATTTCCATGGACTCAACTTTAGCCAATGTCCTTCATGCCATCCTCGAGCAAATGCTGCCTTGATGTCATGGGCGGTCACTCATACCTCGCGAATTATGCAGAACATTGTCCATAGCTCACCATATCTGACCTTGTGTTGAAAGAAATGACATTTACGAAGCACCATAAAAAGGTTGGGCCAGACCAACATCCCGATTCCCAATTCCAGGTATCCAGTTTTCTGCCAAGTCTGGGAGGAATCATATCCAACGAGGACTACCATCTTCATTTTTCCGACGGATGACTCCGCCCAGTGGAATGTTCTGCCGTGATTCTAATTGACTCCAGCATTTATGGGCTCCTTGATTTCTTCAACGATAAAATGTTGTATTGATGTCAAGGGCAGTCATTCTCATTACAAATCTGGAATTTAGCTCTCTTGTGCATTATCTTGTGATAACGATGAAGACTGTCAGAGGTTACTGCAGCATTTCGTTTGGAGACTTGTGCGGAGAGATGGCAGATGGAGTTTAATTCGGAAAAATGTGAGGTAATGTATTTTTGAAGGTCTAATGCAGGTTTGGAATATACAGTGAATTGTCGAATCCTCAATTGTACTGACAGTCAGAGATATCTATGTGTGTAGGTCGACAGGTCACTGAAAGGTGCACCACATTTTGAGAAGGCAGTCAAGAAGGCATACGACATGCTTGTCTTCATTGGCCGAGGCAGTGAGTATAAGAATTTGAAAGTCATGTTGCAGCTGTATTGAAACTTAGTTAGGCCACGTTTGGAGTATCATGTTCAATTTACGTCGCCACACTATCAGAAGGATGTGGAGGCTTTCAAGAGGATGCAGAAGTGATTTACCAGTGTGTTGCCTGGTATGGAGGGCATTAGCTAAGCGGAAATGTTGAATAAACTCGTTTTTTTCACAGTAGAATGACAGAGGTTGTGGGGCGACTTGATAGAGGTCGACACAATTATGAAGGGCAGAGACAGAGTGGATAGTTAGCGGCTTTTCTCCAGCATAGGTGGGTCAATTCCTCAATTCCTCGGGAGCATTGGTTTAAGTTGTGAGGGACAAGGTACAGAGTACATGTGGGAAGGCTCGTTTTAAACACAGAGGGGAGTGGGGTGCCTCGAACATCGCTGCCGGAGGAGGTGGTGGAAAAGGGATGATCGTGACATTAAAGGGTAATCTTGACAAATACATGAAAAGGATTGGAATATAGGGATACGGACCCATGAAGTGTTGAAGATTGTTGTTTAGTTGTGCAGCATGCTCGGCGCGGGCTTGGAGAGCCGAAAGCCTGTTCCTCTGATACACTTTTCACTGTGTATTCCAATACGCAATATTTCAGATAAAATGATTGTGGAAGAATTAATTAAATACTTTGCTAGATATGAACTACCCTCAAAAATACAATCGGATCAAGGATCAAATTTTCCCTTATGATTACTCAAGACATTTATGGATAGCTCAGGAGTAAACACATTTAAAACAAATTCAAACCTTCTAGAATTGCAGCGAGCGTTAGAAAAGTGGCAACAGATTTTCAGGACAATGTCGAGCGCTTATTGCGATTATATGACAGAGGATTTCAATAAAGGAATTCATTTCTTATGTTTCCTGTTAGAGATGCACCTAATGAGTCAGCAAATTGCAGTCCTTTTGAACTAATTATTGTTCACAAGTGAAGTTGACTCCTTAAATAGATTAACGAGAAATTGGAGAGTCAGCAGTCTGAAATTGCATTATTGGATTACCTGCCAGATTTTAGCGAATGATTAAATTGAGCAGGTGAATTGGCTTTACATAGAACATTGAAAAATACAGCACAGAACAGGCCCTTCAGCCCACGATGTTGTGGCGAATCTTTGTCCCAGGTTAATCATAGATTATCATCGAATTTACAGTGCAGAAAGAGGTCATACGGCCCATCGAGTCTGCACCAGCTACTGGAAAGAGCACCTTACCGAGGTCAAAACGTCCTCCATATCCCCGCCAACCAGTAACCCCACCCAACACAAAGCGGAATTTTGGACACTAAGGGAAATTTTTCATTGCCAATCCACCTAACCTGCACATCTTTGGACTGTGAGAGGAAACCGGAGCACCCAGAGGAAACTGGAGCAGACACAGGCAGGATGTGCAGGCTCCACACAGAGCCAAGCCGGAATCGAACATGGGACTCTTGAGCTGTGAAGCAATTCTGCTGTCCACAATGCTACAACGCTGCCCGTAAGAACAAATTAATCTACACTCCATAATTCTACCATAATCCATGTATCTATTCAATAGCCGCGTGAAGGCCCCAAATGTTTCCAAGTCATCTACTTCCATAGACAGTGACACCTCAGACATACCACCTATATATTCCACCATTCTCCTTAAATTTATGTCCTCTTGTAATGGTTTGTTCGACCCGGGGAACCAGTCACGGGCTGTCCACTCTACCTATTCCACAGATTATCTTATACACCTCTATCAAGTCGCCCCTCATTCTACTCCGTTCCAATGAGAAAAGGCCCAGCACCCTCAACCTATCCTCGTAAGACCTACTCTCCATTCCAGGAAACATGATTGTAAATCTCCTGTGCACCATTCCGAAAGCTTCCACACCCTTTCTAAAATGAGGTGACCAGAACTGCACACAATACTCCAAATATGGGCTTATCAAGGTTTTGGAAAGTTCCATCACCACCTCACGGCTTTTAAATTATATCACTCTGCTAATGAATGTTAGCTCACCATAGGCTTTCTTCGCAGCTCTTTCCACTTGACTGGTAAATTTCAAAGATCTATGAACATGCACAACAAGTACTTTCTGCTCCTCCACATTGGCAATACGCCTATCGTTAACCCAGTATTCCGCATTCGTATTTGTCCTTCCAAAATGGTCAACCTCACGCTTGTCAAGTTTAAACTCCATCTGCCACTTCTTTGCCCAGCTCTGCATCCTATCTATGTCTCTTTGCAGCCGACAACACCCCTGCTCACTTTACACAAATCCACCAATCTGCGTAGCATCTCCTGATTTACTGACCCACCCTTCAATGCCGTCATCCAAGTCAATAATGAAAATCAGAAACAGCAGAGGACACAGAACTGATCCCTACGGCACGCCACCGATAACTGGGCTTCAAGCTGAATATTTGCCATCCGCCACCACTCTCTGACTTCTAGTGGTTAGCCAGTTCGTTATCCAACAGTCCAGCTTTCCCACTATCCCATGTGTCTTTACTTTCTGCATAACCGTACCATGAGGAACCTTATTAAATGCCTTACTAAAATCCATGTGCACTACATCCACATGTTTGGCCACCTCTTCAAAGAATGCAATAAGTCTCGTGAGGCAAGACCTCCCAGTCACAAATACGTGCTGACTAATCCTAATCAAGCAGTGTCTTAAAAGATGCTCAGAAATCCTATCCCTCAGTACCCTTTCCAATACGTTGCGTGCCACCGAAGTAAGACTAACTGGTCTGTAATTCCTACGGTAATCCCTATTCCATTTTTGAGCACGACATTCGCCGCTTTCCAATCCTCTGGTACCACCCCTGTTGACAGTGACGACGAAAAGACCATTGCCAACGGCTGTGCAATTTCATTTCTTGCTTCTCAAACAATCCTTGGATATGTCCCGTCAGGCCCGGGTGACTTGTCTATCATCATGTTTTTCAAACTGCCCAACACATCTTCCTTCCTAACAAGTTTCACCTCGAGTCTACCAGTCTGTTCCACACTGTCCTCTCCAACACTATATCCCCTCTCATTTGTAAATATTGAAGAGATGTACTCGTTCAAGACCACTCCTATCTCTTCAGACTCAATATACAATCTCCCGCTACTGTCCTTGATCGGAACTACTCTCGCTCTAGTCATTCTCATATTTCTCACACATGTGTAACAGGCCTTGGGATTTTTCTTGATCTTACCTGCCAAAGATTTTTCATGCCCTCTCTTAGCTCTGCTAATCCCTTTCTTCAGTTGCCTCCGGCTATCTTGTTTCCCTTTGGGTTGTCTGAACCTTGATTCCTCAGCGTTACATAAGTCAACTTCTTCTGCTTAACAAGACATTCAACGTTTCTTGTCAACTATGGAACCAGCACTTTAACATCTCTTTCCAGTCCGACACGGACATCCATATCAAAGACAAGTAGTACCTGTTCATTGAACAAGTTCCACATTTCAATTGTGTCCTTCCCTGACTGCCTATGTTCCCAACGTATGCCCTTCAATTCTTGCCTGACAGCATTGTATTTAACCTGTCCCCAATTGTAACCCTCCCTGTAACTATTCTCGTTAACCTCCGCTGCGTCCCGGATGATCCGAATGTCATCAAACTCCAGCTCCAGTTTCCTAACACGGTCGCTGAGGAGCTGGAATTGGGAGCACCTGCCGCAGCTATAGTCAGCGGGGACACCAATGGTATTCCTCACCACCCACATCCTACAGGAGAAGCATGCAAATGCCCTCGCCTCAGTCCTCTTTTACTTTGCAGAATATAGGTTCGCTGTGGGCCAACTCGACCTCCGTGCTCCGACGCACCTCCCAGTCAGCTGCTCTCTGTAAATGCATGGCTCCCTTCTCGCTCCTGGCGGAAACGAAATGAAAGGAGCACTTTGCTTCCTCTTCAACTAACTCCCTCAGTCACCAAACTCCCACTATAGGACACAGATGCACCAAATGCAGCACTGCAGTGCAAACAAAGTCTGCACTGCAGCTGGATCATTTTTGTACTGTGAATCTAGCCTCTGAAAACTGGCCTAATCGAATTAACTAATTTAAAAGCTCCAGCTGCAGGTACCTACAAGTGGAACCTTTTTTTAAAACCTGATTGAAAATTTACCTTCTTCTAAACCAATCAGCAACTTTTAAGTTAATTAACTAAATAAAGGAAAGACTAGAGTTTAGAAAAATATGAACCCTTATACTCACTCAGTCACAAAACTCTCACTGCAGCACTCAAATGCACCAGATTCAGCGCTCCGGTGCAAGCATTTAGTAGCTGCACAACATGAGATTAAACGGGCAGCGGACAATAAAGCAACTTCGTAGATTAGCCACTGGAGATCAAGTTTTTATATTGTTACAATATAAGTGAACCTTTTGAAACAATTCTTTGCGGAACTTAATAGATTGACAGGAAAGTAAGTCAGGTGAATTTTTCCAGGCCGAAGGAAAATTCAACGAGTGTATCATATGATTATGCTTAAAAGGTATTTTGAAAGGCAAGGAGAGCAACACGGAAGATTTTGTTGAATTTAACTGAAAGAAAAGAAGGGAATACAGATGACTCTATATTCGATATTTCGAAATTTAATTAGATAACGAGGATGTTCTTTTATAAAGGGAAACATTGTTGAATTATCTTCCAGAGGAAAAACGAACTGACCTGAAAGAGATATTAATATCTCGTTGGCAAGTTTGTGGAGATAAGTTGGGAACCTCTCAAATGGTTATGCATGTTGTATTTGTAGGAATTGCTTAATCAACTTAATCAACATCCACCTAGACGCAGCCCTTTAAATTTGCCATAGGTTAACATAGGAAAGTATGCTTTAAAATTGCTTAATTGAAGTGGGTTACAGCCAATGGAGATCACCAATAATGATGGTACAGAAACAGATTGGTTCCCAAAGATTTTGTGTGGACTACCTGAGGAAGGAGGAGTGCTCGAAAGCTAGTGTTTGAAACAAATATGTTGGACTTTAACCTGGTGTTGATGACTTCTTGCTGTGCTCACCCAAACCCAACGCCGGTATCTCCACATCATGGCTACAGAAAGGTTAGTTCAGTTACAAGAACCGAATCTCATCCAATCCAATGGAGGTTGCATTGAGGAGATGCGACAATCAGCTTGTATTTCCAAAATGGATTTACTAAAAGGTCACTGGCAGGCAATTTTTTCTCAAACGGCTTAAGGAGATTTCAGCTTTTGTGCCTGCCGAATGTATACACCGATTCAAAGTTATGCCATTTGTCATGAAGCACGCCCCAGACGCATGTCAACGGGTAACGAACAAAGTCGTCTGAGGGTTATGCAAATGAGCGGTATATATCAACGATCTGATGATTTTTAGCCAGACATGGAAAGAACTTTTGAAGAATCTGACGGTGTTATTCGATCGACTAAAGGAGCCGGGATTGGTGGTTACAAAGCCAACAGTGAGTTTGCTAAATCCCAAGTTAAATACCTTGGCCATACAATTGGACAGGGTCGAATGATCCCACTGCGTGCTTGTTTTTTAACGAATTTAATCGCGGAAGAATCGCGTAGTCCAATCTGTGCAGTATGTTTTGAAGGGAATTATTCATAATGCAGTTTAGAATATTAACGATTGAAAGCAAAATTTCTTGAGTCGTTTCGAATGCACGAAAGGAAACAATGCGATTTCCTGGCATGAGTAGATTTAGCCGAAAATTGATGCCGAGTTTTCGCAGCCTGTTTGCTGCACTGACGGACTTGCTGAAGAAGCTTCAGTGGACGGCCGACTGTCAACAGGCCTGTGATGGCCGCACGGTTGTGTGAACTTCTGCTCCTGTGTTAGCCACCCAAATGATACAAAACATTTCTAAGTGGCTGTCGATGCGAGGCATGTGGACGGAGGTGCTGTGCTCTTGCAAGAAGACGGCGAAGGAATACCGTGGACAATTGGTTAATTTCAAAGAAATTGAACAATCGCAAAACGAAGTATTCAACAAATGAGAAGGAGGCTTTGAGCTTGGTGATGGCTTTGCAACATTCTAATATTTCTCTTACCAGCAATTCGTCTGTAACAATTTAATAAACTGATCGTAACCCATTGTCGTTTTTGGAGCGAATCAGGAATAACAACGCCAACTGATTCGAATGAGACAATTGCTACACCATTTCCATTAACAAATAATAGATGTGGCGGAACGAGAATGCGTGGTAACCGATGCTCTGTCAAGAATGTCATGAATAGAATGAGGTTCGATGCTGGAAGAAGAATAAGTGAAATGGATAGTATTATTATGAAAGGCAGCCTGTTTTGTCAATAAAAATGTACAATTTTTCATAAATTAATGAGAAAAAGTGAAAAATAAAACTAGCTGTGACGCTGGTGGTTTCATTTTTCGGGGGGGGGAATGATATCATGCGAGCAATTCTTACAGGTTTGACTTTGTTACAAGCCAAGATATGGCGGAGCCTGAGTGCTTGCTTTTTAACGGATTTAATGGCCGAAGAATCGCGTACTCCAATCTGTTCACTTTGTTTTGAAGGGAATTATTCATAATGCAGTAAGAATATTAACAATTGACCAGATAGACATATATCAGCTGTTAAGAACACCTGCGCACACAGCAGTGTACAGTACAAGAGTACATTGCATATGATAAATGTGGATATAAGTAGATTATAAATGTATCGGGAGGCTACGGCAATCGCAAGGAGCGACGCAAGAACATTGTAATTATGGCGTGAGTGGTGTAACAGACTGTGTGGATTGGAGGAACAAATGTTGCTCCTGTTTTCTATTTTCAAATGACCCTGTTTCTTTATGAAGAAGCCGTCATGTCTCAAGGGGTGACCGGTATTTTATCTTTGATATTTGATTACCCGGTATAGTCGAGCAAATAGATATTATGCAGCTGAAAACATCCGCCCAGGTTTGGGCATCAGGCTCAGTTGTGTCTGTAAAAGCGACACACGTTTTTCTGAAAAGATAGGCGAATGCATGTGCATAAATTAAACTGGAACGCAAGGAGTGCACCGGCTCCTGTGCTGAATGTAATCTTTATCGGTTAGTTTCCCATTTGGGCTGTGATTACCTTAAAAATTGCCACTTGTCCGTTACCCGACGCAGAAGTGCACAGATCAAATTACAAAACAGACTATAACTTGTCAAAACACGCCAAGCATGGCACTTTGATCACCAATAAGTGAAGCTACTGCATTATCGGCGGAACAAAATAACGCAAGGAAGTGAGAAGTATTTATTTCACAAGGCGGCAATCAACATTCCCTCTGAAAGAAAACAACGCTGCGGACAACCTCGAGGTCACAAAATCAGCACTGAAAAAATTGGTCGTTTCTTTGTCTGTGCGTGACACTTAGAGAGAAAAGGATGTTAACGAACATTCTTTACTAAATATAAATGAAAACTGAAGATTGGCGTGGAACAATCATCCGAAATAACCAAGTGCAGGATTTTTCATGCGTCGATTCCCACATCGTTTATCATGGAATCGATAACGTCCCTCATGGAACCGGTGCTTCCAAACTTCCATACCGCCATACTTCGTGTCGCGAAAGTCCACGAATTCTGCAATGGCGTCAACAAATAGTCTCAGAAACACAGAAGACCCGTGCCTTTTCGTCGCTTGTCAATCTGATTTGTCATTGAAGGCACCTAGCGTTCCAGGAAAGCACACGGAATGGGGTGTACGTCTTGCCCGTAATATAATGTCTGACAATGTTCCAATTTGTATCTGCAGCGCGGCGAAAATGCCATTTAATCTGGATTTTTTTTTCTATTGTCGTCTTTTAACGTCCACCTCCCATCCTTTCAGAATTAGTGGATGAAAATACAAAGAGCTCGATTGATCTTTCCTTTGCACCATTGTGTTGCAAATGTGTCACGTTCTATCCGAGACGTTGCTAAGTTGTATTTGGAATATAGATGTGCTGCTTTGTTGGACTCTGTTTATTGATCTGCACAAAATGCAAATTGAGGATGTTGATCACACCTCTCCTCTTATAATCAACAGATCTCACCAAGGCCAACAAAGGTAAGAAAGCAATCAACCATATTTCTTAGAGCTGCAGATAATTGAGTGTGGCTTAACAATTGTAGCGAGTGTTGGTTCTCTGTTCATTGAAAAAAAAAACAACGATCGTCTTAAGTTCTAACACAAATTGCATCACCGGGCTTGAAGATTTGTTGAACGTCTTCGGATTTTTCGTCTTGAAGTTAAATTGCCTTTCGTTGGCCCCTAGTCAAAATTCACAGCAAAACGGAAAGCGGATACAGCCCGTTTTAATTTAACACAAAACTAACAAAGGTCAAAACTGGTATGGTCGCAGGATACAGGTTGCTTTGTTATAAATATACAACAGTACTGATTGATAGCCCAGCATACAAAGATACGAGGGGGCAGACAGTTGGCACAGAGGCAATGAATGTGTATGTTTAAAAAGATTTCAGCATTGAATTTGCACTAACCAAACGAAACGGATTTGGAGACAGAATGGTCCTTTTGGGCCAAAGGGGTAAAATGAGCAATGAGTTCAAACTTCAGAGTCACGGGTAACCGGTCATCAGTATAGATACGTGGGAAATCATGCATAAAGCTTAGAGACCACATGCATCCCGAGAATTCGAAATTGAACCATTCCTGACAAGACAAACCTCAGTTCAGGTACACAGAGGAACAAACGTAATTGGTACGCAATTCATAGATGCATTGAAGACAGATAAAGGCATGCAAGCAAAACTTTGAGGATTTTTGAGTATCCATGTCGTATACGGCAATACACGGCAAGAAACTTTGAATACAGTATCATTCTGAGAAATCCTTCAATTAGCGTGAAATTGAAAATCAATTTGTTGTTCATTTGAGGGTCAATAGAATATTAGGAAATACAGGGAACCAATAGAGTAGCCCTGGAATGTTATTCCCACGGTGTGAATCTCTGAACAGTAATACTCTCAAACCATCTGCACTCTCTTGTCACAATTCCACATTCACCATGTTAAAATCTATCGTTTAAAATCAACACATGGCTCTCTCTCCAACGAGCCTGCCAGTTTGATGTACTCCATAAAAATGCATAGCGAAGCATCATCCATAACTTTGAGGAATAACATGCAATTTCAAACTTATTTATCCTGCAATCGTTAGCTGTTATAAAGTATTTTGGCACTCTACCCAAGATGAAACGCTTTTGAGTGTGAAAGTTATCAAAAGATACACATATGACAGTGCAAATTATTCGTGTGAATAGAGAAAATCTTCAGATGCTTTTTGACAGTTATTTTGTCCGCTAGGTTATTTCATCGTCGTCTATTTCAGAAGATCAAAATTATTTCACGCAATTAACAAAGTATGGAGATGTTGCATCTGGACAACTTAAAACTTCGGCGCGAACGTGCAAAGCTGCATCCCATTAATCCACTTGAAATGAGAGGGGATGTCACATGAAATTGCATGTTTTTGATTTTTTTCCTTGTGCTCATCTAATTCTTTTATTGCACACAGAACTTACAAATGTCAAAGATGGTATGCAGCTCATACGTCTTTTGTTTTAGTATTTCGAAATTAAACTGGGAAGGAAAGAACCAGTGTTACCTATTAAACGGAAATGAAGAACAAAGCTTTTGTGGACTATTATACTTTGAAGCAACAGAGTCCATGATATGTTGATAAATAACTGGAAAGACGCGCTTATTTTTCAATTCCATCGCTGGCGTATTGTTATGTTCATTGACTATTGTCACATTCAAGCTGTGCGCGATCAAACACCTGAAAGACGTGAATATATACAAAATCTGATCAAACCGAAAGATGCGTCTGGCCAGAAAGAAAGCCGCAAACCCAAAGAGTAAAGATGAATGCTGAGTTCCATATTGATTGTCACTGGCATGTGTTCTTCAACATACCTGCATGAGGAAACATGCATGGAGTTTCACCCAAAAGTGTCCCGTGATTTCGAAACAACATACGGTATGCGCACACATCACAAATTACAGTGACTTTGAGGGGAAGATTGTAGCGGTATAGAATTGTTGACAGACAGCAGAAGAAAAAACGCCACGTAAAAGCGAGGCGTTCTGCGTTCTCCAGCATCCAGGAGGCACACGGTAATCAACATTATGATTTCTTGTTTATGACGCAATGATAGAATGTCAGCTTTTTTAACATAATATTGGATTAATTATTTCTAATATGATGAATTTGCGAAAGAATAACGTGTTTATTTTACACATGAGTTAATCTTGTGGCGCCCATTTAAGCAGTTTGATCAATTCACAATTTATTTTTGCAAACCCATTGTGACGGCCTATTTCTGTGTTAGGGTACGTGTATTAGAGATGCGTCATGTGCTTTCACATCATTCTTAATCATAACTTTTGAAATCATTTATTTCACGTTGTAGGGATGTGCTCCTCTTTGGAACGTTGAAAATATGTTTTATCAGGCTGCTCTTGTGCCTCATAGATCTTACAAAGTGCAATGATGGTAAGGAAGCAATAATAGTTTTTAGTCGCTCTGCGTGAAATTACGAGCGACTGGCTGTTTATAGCAAGCGTTCTCTGTTACCATCAACAAAAACATGGTTCTGTCGTCAGCAGTCGTTGCAAAGAGCCACATTTAAGATTATCTCAAGGCTCACAGAATAGAGGTTACTTTACACGATCGGCGTAGTTCACGGAAAACGTGTGATTGTCGCGGTTGCAGGCTTTAATTTGGATAGAAAGGTAATATAACAATAAAGGTATCAGGCGTTATGGAGTGAAGGTAGGTGAAAGGCGATGAGAAAAAATAAACGTTCATGATAAAATGCGGGTTCGATGAGCAGAATGGTCTCAATCTGCTCCTTCCTCTTCTGGTCTAACAGATTTTTGGTGTGCTGTAACAAATAAACAGAGAATGGGATCAAAGAATTCCAATAGTACAGAAGGAAGCTATTTGATCCATATAATCTGCGCCGACGCACTGCAACAGGCCCACTTCCCCGCCTTGTCCCTGGTACTCCACGTAACATGCACATCTTTGAAAACTAAGGGTTGATTTCTCACTGCTCGTTTACATTTCCTGCACATTTTCGGACCGTGGTAGGAAACCCAGACAGACAATGGGAGAAAGTGCAAACTCCTTCCACACAGACACTCACCCTGGGCCATAATTGAGCATGAGTCTCTGGCGGATATTGATACAATACGTAGCAGACACGATCACAAGTGTATGGGTAGTGCGGAGGGTGCGTGAATACACATTCCGTAAGATTGGTGTCAAAATCGTGCAAAATCTACTTGTGCAGAACAAGTGGACAGACAAGGATGCAGCGACAAATCTATACTTGGCCGTAAGAAACAGATAGAAATATACTGGAACGCTTCAACAGAAAGATTGCATGGAGAATTGGCCAGATGGCAGAGAATTCGAATACAAGAGCCACG
The DNA here is from genome assembly GCF_902713615.1 of Scyliorhinus canicula. NCBI lineage: Eukaryota > Metazoa > Chordata > Chondrichthyes > Carcharhiniformes > Scyliorhinidae > Scyliorhinus > Scyliorhinus canicula. Next base: position 85,943,288 of record NC_052157.1, on the reverse strand, counting down.
ATCATGATTTTTTTAAATCAAGGTCACGGGGGCAGGTGTACAGCTTTGGACGCACAAATAATTTTCTTGAAATGTAAACAGAGCCACATTTCTCCACTGCTGAAACGGGTAAAGGTGGATGGACAGTCCTAAACGTTTATGCAACTGAAGGACACAGTTAACTGAGTTACAGGCCGACGGAAAATACATTGAAACTAGGGGCATCCATGTGCACTGGCGAGTAGAATTGCTGAATACATGGAGATTGGTGCATATTTGAATATCTTCAGCTGAAATAGCACATTCTTGATCGATTTGGGGTACACCAAATTGCAAGGTAATATCAAGGAACATGAGATGAAACCCCTTTAATATACGCCAATTTTGAATTTTGTGGGATCCTTATACAAAAACAAACTGGCAGTATAACGATATTTGAGCGGTTTTACGGAGAATGATATTCGCAGTTATATGTGATTACACTGCAATTGAAGTCAGATTTCTATTTGTTTACATGTTAATCTTTCAGCGTACTCCCACACAACTGCACCTTTTGAATCAAATTTCTTGATTTCGCAGGCTCTTCAATTTTGCATTGAACAAAATGTATGCCCTGTGTTCCAATAGCCTTCTAGATCTTCTTCTATAAGAAATGACGTTATAGTATTGGTACCACTCAATCACGTGGCTTGCAGATGCGAAGTTTGTCCTGCATAATCCACGTGCCTTTCAAGTGCGTATAATATTCATAGCTAGAAGCATACGATTCACGAACTGTGATGAAATGTGCATTGCATTTCCGGAACTGTCTCAAAAGTGAGGGAAATCGCACATGCACTTAGTGGTGTAGTCAGCACAGTTGACGCTCGATATTGTCTTAACTCAGACACTGGCGAAAAATCCACAATTCATTAAAAAATGTATTGGATAAGCATATGGATGATAAGGGCATAGTGTAGGTTAGATGGCCTTTAGTTTTTTTTTCCATGTCGGTGCAACATCGAGGGCCGAAGGGCCTGTACTGCGCTGTATCGTTCTATGTTCTATGTTCATATATACGTTTTCAAGACACATGCTGCTACAGTTCAACCAATCTAACGCCATGGAAGTTAATCGGTTTTAAATACCTCGTGTTTTTCTGTCATTTCTGTCGTGCTATGATCTGATAGGTCGGTAGAATATTTCGCTTCTGAGAAATATTCATAAACGTTCCATCGGTCTGCCAGTTTCTGTTGCTCATCCGTTTATTTTAATGATTATCATGAGTATTATCCTTTTTTAAATGATGTGGTCTTCGCTGGCTGGGCCAGCATTTATTTCCTACCAATAATTGCCGTGAAAAATTGGCGGTTCGCAGTCTTCTGATCCCTCCCGATGTGGGATGGGTGTACTGACACAAATTGTGTAACGGAGTTCCTAGATTTTAACACAATGGCACTGACGGAAGGGCAATATAACTCAAAGTCAGAATGATGAGGGAATTGAAGAAGTACATCCAGGTGGCGCTGTTACGATTTATCTGCTGCATTCTGTCAATGGAATGTTGAGGTCAATGGATTCGATGGTGCAGCCTCATGAATCTATGTGAGTTTCTGAAGTACGCCTTGTAGATAGTGCTTACTGCTGCTACTGTGCCTCGATGGTGAAGTGAGTGAATGCTTATGGAAGGGATGCTAGTCAAGCGGGCTGTTTTGTCTTGAGTGGGACCGATCGCCTTTTGTTGTTTTGGAAATGCACTCACGCAGGCCAATGAGCAGTATTCCATCAATCTCCTGAAATTTTCCTTATAAGAAGATTTCAGGCTGTTGGAATTCGCGAGGTGAGTTATATTCGCAGGTTTCCTCGTATTTTCTCTTAAATTAATTTACAGGATGTGGGCTTCGCTGCTCAGGCAAGCATATATTTGCCATTCTTATTTGCCCTACAGAAGGTAGTGCTGATCTTGCTTCTTGAACTGCTGCAGCACTTGAGGAGCAGATACACGTATTGTGCTCTCAGGGAGGGAGTTCAAGGTTGTTGCCCAGGCTAGAGTAAAGGAAAACCGATATATGTACAAGACAGTGTGGTAACTTACGTGGAAGGGCACCTCCTGCTATTGGGGCTGCCAAGGATCTGCTGCTCTTCTTCTTCTCGATGGCGGTGGTCCTGGCTTGCGCAGGTGTTTTCAAAATAAATCTTGGTCAGTTAGTGGAATGCATGTCCTCGATACTACAGTCATCTCACACAGTTCGCCGGTGGGGGAGAGTTTGAATGTTTGTGGAAATCGGAACAATCACACGGGCTACGTTATTCTGGATGGTCTCGTGCTTCTTGAGTGTTGCTGGAGCTGCATTCATGCACGTAACTGGAAAATACTACATCACCCTCCTGGTTTGTGACTTGTGGATTGTGGGCAAGCTTCGGAGTTCAAAATGTGAGTTGCTCGCTAATGCATTCCTTGCGTTTGACCTGAAATGGTAGCCACATCAATAATAAGCCTCATACTGTTAAATTTGTGTTCAATGGTGAACACCAAAATGCTATTGAATGGCAAATGGAGGAAGTTACAACCAATAGTGGTTAGCATGGTTTTTTAAATAAATTAGAGTACTCAATTATTTTTTTCCAATTAAGGAGCAATTTCGCATGGCCAAGTCACCTGCTCTGGACATATTTTGGATTGTGGGGCCAATACCCATGCAACCACGGGGAGAATGTGCAAACTCGACACGGACAGTGGTCCAAAGCCGCGATCGAACCTGTGACCTAAGAGTTGTATTGCAACAGGGCTAACCCACTGCGCCACCGTGCTGCCCATAGTGGTTAGCATTGTTGTTTCACAGCTCCAGTGTCCGATGGTCAAAAACCGGCTTGTGTGACTGTCTGTGCGGTGTCTGCACGTTCGCTCTGTACCTGTGGCGGTCCCTCCTGGCTCGCCGGTGTATTCACATACGTCCCGAAAGCGGTGCTAGTTAAGTGATTTGGAGAGTCTGAATTCTCCCACTGTGTACCCGAACAGGCAGCGGAATGTGGAGACAAGGGACTTTTTTAAAGTAACCTAATTGCAGTGCTAATGTACACTTACTTGTGACAAATATAGATTATTTTCTTCTTAGTATTATTATTGGAAGGAAATGGCCATTCCCTTGCACTTCAGTGGTGTGAATGTAGCTTACCACTTGTCAAACCCAGCCTCGATATTTTCCAGGTCTTGCTTCATTTGGACATGGACTACATCATTTTGAGGAGTCACGAATGATGTTGAACATTGCAAAGGCGTATTCAACCATACTTAATTCTGACCTTATGATAAAAGGAGATAATTGATGAAGCAGTTTACAAATGTTCGGTCTCAGACACTACCCTGAGGAAAACCTACAGTAGTGTCATGAAGCTGAGTTGATTGACCAACAACCTGTGCAACTACCTTCTTTGTGGCAGGTATGACTGCAACCAGCGGAGATCTTCCCTCATATTTCCATGGACTCAAATTTAGCCAATGCTCTTTCATGCCATCCTCGAGCAAATGCTGCCTTGATGTCATGGGCGGTCACTCATACCTCGCATCTAACGTTCAACTCCTTTGTCCTTGTTTGAGCCAAGGCTGTAATGAGATACGTAGTTGAATGGCACTGGCGGAAATCAATATTAGCGTTCGTGATCACGTTTTTGGTGAGTATGCTTAGCGTCTGTCATCCAGTTATTGGTGAGTAAATACCATTTTATAACACTGTGCCTGACTATTTCCATCACGTTGCTCATGATATATATTTGGCTGATCGGGTGGTAATTTACTGAGTTTAGTTTGTTTCCTCTGTAAAGACAAGTCCTGCGTAAATTCCCACATTAATGGATGGGTGGACGGGAAACGCTTGGATGTGGGTACAGCAATTTATGGAGCACAAATCTTCAGGGCTATTGTCGGATCTTTATTGAAGCACGACAGTGCAGACGAAATCCATTTTGCTCATCGAGTCTACGCCAATCCTTTGAATGAACAATCTCCCCGGTCGCACCGCCCCCTTATCACCGTAACCCCATCATGTAACGAGCATACTCCTAGACACCAACCTGGAATTTTGTCATGGCCAATCCAAATAACTCACACACATATTTGCACCGTGGGGCAAAACCAGGGTATACTTATGAATCCCATGCAAACGCAGGCAGAATGAACAAACTCCCAGCAGGCAGAGAACATGACCGGAATTGAACCAACGCTCCGTCGCTGCGAGGATACAGTGCCAGCCACTGTGCCAGCGTGCCTCTCAATAGACATTGTGTTAATAAGGCAAGGGAAATTCAGTTTCTGGTCAATGTTAAATCCCAGGATGTCGATACTCGTGGATTCAGTGATGGGAAAGCCTTAAATATCAAGACGCTTGAGTTTGATAATCACTGACTGGAGATGGTAATTGCCTGGCACAGATGTAGCGCGTATGTTCCTTGCCATTTGCCAGCGAATGTCGAGATATTGTACAATTTTTGCTGTATTTGCACGTGGTCAATTCTATGTCTGAGGTATTGCGAATGATGCAGCAGATTGTCCATAGCTCCCCATATCTGACATTGTGTTGAAAGAAATTACATTTATGAAGCACCAGAAAATTGTTGGGCCAGAACAACGTCCCGATTTACAATTGCAGGTATCCAATTTTCTGCCAAGTCTGGGAGGACTCACATCCAACAAGCACTAACATCTTCATTTTTCCGAGGGCTGACTCCGCACAGTGGAATGTTGTGCCGTGATTCTAATTGACTCCAGCTTTTATGGGCTCCATGATTTCTTCCACGATCAAATGTTGTGTTGATGTCAAGGGCGGTCATTCTCATTACAAATCTGGAATTTAGTTCTCTTGTGCATTATCTTGTGATAACGATGAGGACTAGCAGAGTTTGGAGACTTGTGCGGAGAGATGGCAGATGGAGTTTAATCCGGACAAATTTTAGGTAATGTATTTTTGAAGGTCTAATGCAGGATGGGAATATGCAGTGAATGGTATAACCCTCAATTGTACTGACAGTGTGAGATATCTATGTGTATAGGTCGACAGGTCACTGAAAGGTGCACCACAGTTTGAGAAGGCAGTCAAGAAGGCATACGGCATGCTTGCCCTCATTGACCGAGGCAGTGAGTATAAGAAGTGCAAAGTCATGAGCAGCTGTATAGAACCTTAGTTGGCCACATTTGGAGTATCATGTTCAACTCTCGTCGCCACACTACCAGAAGGATGTGGAGGCTTTCGAGAGGATGCAGAAGAGATTTACCAGTGTGTTGCCTGGTATGGAGGGCATTTGCTAAGCGGAGATGTTGAATAAACTCGTTTTTTTCTCTCTGGAATGACAGAGGTTGAGAGGCGACTTGATAGAGGTCTATACAATTATGAGGGACATGGACAGAGTGGATAGTCAGTGGCTTTTCCCCAGGGTAGATGGGTCAATTAATCTGGGTCATTGGTTTAAGGTGTTAGGGACAAGGTACAGAGTACATGTGGAAGGCACGTTTTTAATACAGAGGGTAGTGGGTGCCTCGGGCTCGCTGCCGGAGGAGGTGGTGGAAATATGGACGATCGTGACATTAATGCGGAATCTTTACAAATACATGAATAGGATGGGAATATAGGGATACGGACCCATGAAGTGTTGAAGATTGTTGTTTAGTCGGGCAACATGTTCGGCATGGGCTTGTGAGAGCCGAAAGCCTGTTCCTGTGATGCACTTTTCAACTGTGTTCCAATACGCAATATTTCAGATAAAATGATTGTGGAAGAATTAATTAAATACTTTGCTAGATATGAACTACCCTCATAAATTCAATCGGATCAGGTTCAAATTATTCCTTATGATTACTCAAGACATTTATGGATAGCTCGGGAGTAAGCACATTTAAAACAAATTCAAACCTTCTAGAATTGCAGCGAGCGTTAGAAAAGTGGCATCAGATGTTTAGGACAATGTCGAGCGCTTATTGCTATGATAAGGCCTAGGATTTCGATAAAGGAATTCATTTCTTATGTTTGCTGTTAGGGATGCACCTAATGAGTCAGCAAATTGCAGTGCTTTTGAACTAATTATTGTTCATGAGTGAAGTTGACTCCTTAAATAGATTAAGGAGAAATTGGTGAGTCAGCAGTCTGAAATTGCATTATTGGATTACCTGCCAAATTTTGGGGAACGATTAAATTGATCAGGTGAATTGGCTTTCCCTTGAATATTGAAAAATACAGCACAGAACAGGCCCTTCAGCCCACGATGTTGTGGTGAACCTTTGTCCTATATTAATCATAGATTGTCATCGAATTTACAGTGCAGAAAGAGTTCATTCGGCCCATCGAGTCTGCACCAGCTATAGGAAAGAGAACCCTTCCCGAGGTCAAAACATCCTCCAAATCCCCACAACCCAGCAAACCCACCAAACACTAAGGGCAATTTTGGACACTAAGCGCAATTTATCATGGCCAATCCACCTAACCTGCAGATATTTGGACTCTGGGAGGAAACCAGAGCACCCGGAGGAAACCTGAGCAGACACGGGCAAGATGTGCAGACTCCACACAGACACAAGCTGGAATCCAACATGGGACCCTGGAGTTGTGAAGCAATTCTGCTGTCCACAATGCTACCACGCTGCCCGTGAGAACAAATTAATCTACACTCCATAATTCTACCATAATCCATGTATCTATACAATAGCCGCATGATGGTCCCTAATGTTCCGACTCATCTACTTCCACAGACAGTGACACTTCAGACATCCCCCCTATATCATCCACCATTCACCTTAAATTTATGTCCCCTTGTAATGATTTGTTCCACCCGGGGAACCAGTCTCTGACTGTCTTCTCTACCTATTCCACTGATCATCTAATAAATCTCTATCAAGTCGAGCCTCATTCTTCTCCGTTCCAATAAGAAAATGCCCAGCACAGTCATCTTTTCCTCGTTAGACATACTCTCCATTCCTGGTAACATCATTGTAAATCTCCTGTGCACCACTTACAAAGCTTCCACATCTTTCCTAAAATGAGGTGACCAGAACTGCACACAATATTCCAAATGTTGGCTTACTAATGTTTTGTAAAGCTCCATAATCACCTCACGGCTTTTAAATTATATCCCTCTGCTAATGAATGTTTGCTCACCAGACGCTTTATTCGCAGCTCTATCCACTTGAGTGGTCAATTTGAAAGATCTATGAACATACACAATAAGGTCTCTCTGCTCCTCCTCATTGGCAATTAAGCCTATCGTTAACCCTATGTTCCACATTCATATTTGTCCTTCAAAATGGACAACCTCACACTTGCCAGGTTTAAACTCCATCTGCCACTTCTTAGTCCAGCTCTGCATCCTGTCTTTGTCTCTTTGCAGCCGACAATACCCCTGCTCACTTTACACAACTCCACCAATCTTCGTAGCATCTGCAGATTTACTGACCCACTCTTCAACGCCCTCATCGAAGACAATAATGAAAATCAGAAAAGCAGAGGACACAGAACTGATCCTTGCGGTACGCCACTGATAACTGGGCTCAGGCTGAATATTTGCCATCCGCCACCACACTATGACTTCTAGTGGTTAGCTTGTTCGTTATCCAACTGGCCAACTTTCCCACTATCCCATGCGTCCTTACTTTCTGCATAATCGTACCATGGGGAAACTTATTAAATGCCTTACTAAATTCCATGTGCACTACATCCACTTCTTTACCTTCATCCACATGCTCGGTCACCTCTTCAAAGAATGCAATAAGTCTCGTGAGGCAAGACCTCCCAGTCACAAATCCGTGCTGACTATCCCTAGTCAAGCAGTGTCTTTCCAGGTGCTCAGAAAACCTATCTCTCAGTACCCTTTCCATTACGTTGCGTGCCACCGAAGTAAGTCTAACTGGCCTGTAATTCCCACGGTAATCCCTATTCCATTTTTTGAGCACGACATTCGCCGCTTTCCAATCCTCTGGTACCACCCCTGTTGACAGTGACGACGAAAAGTTCATTGCCAACGGCTGTGCAATTTCATTTCTTGCTCCCCATACAATACTTGAATATATCCCGTCAGGCCCGGGGGACTTGTCTATCATCAAGTTTTTCAAACTGCCCAACACACCTTCCTTCCTAACAAGTTTCACCTCGAGCCTACCAGTCTGCTCCACACTGTCCTCTCCAACACTATATCCCCTCTCATTTGTAAATACTGATGAAATGTACTCGTTCAAGATCCCTCCTATCTCTTCAGACTCAATATAACATCTCCAGCTACTGTCCTTGATCGGAACTACCCTCGCTCATGTCATTCTCATATTTCTCACATATGTGTAACAGGCCTTGGGATTTTTCTTCATCCGACCGGCCAAAGATTTTTCATGCCCTCTCTTAGCTCTGCTAATCCCTTTCTTCAGTTGCTTCCGGCTATCTTGTTTCCCTTCGGGTTGTCTGAACCTTGATTCCACAGCGTTACATAAGTATCCTTCTTCTGCTTAACAAGGCATTAAACGTCTCTTGTCAACCATGGTTCCCCCACTTTAACGCCTCTTTCGAGTCCGACACGGACACCCATATCAAAGACAAGTACCTGTTCAATGAACAAGTTCCACATTTCACTTGTGTCCTTTCCTGACAGTCTATGTTCCGAACGTATGCTCTTCAATTCTTGCCTGACAGCATTCTATTTAACCTTCCCCAAATTGTAAACATCCCTGTCACTAGTCTCGTTAACCTCTGCTGCCTCCCGGATGATCCGAATTTCATCCAACTCCAGCTCCAGTTTCCTAACACGGTCTCTGAGGAGCTGGTTTTGGGAGCACCTGCCGCAGGTGTAGTCAGCGGGGACACCAATGGTATTCCTCACCACCCACATCCTACAGTAGAAGCATGCAACTGCCCTCGACTCAATCCCCTTTTACGTTACAGAATATGGGTTCACTGCGGGCCAACTCGACCTCCGTGCTCCGACGTACCTCCCAGTCAGCTGCACTCTGTAAACTCCTGGCTCCCTTCTCGCTCCTTGCGGAAACGAAATGAAAGGAGCACTTTGCTTCCTCCTCAACTAACTCCCTCAGTCACCAAACTCCCACTATAGGTCACAAATGCAGCAAATGCAGCACTGCAGTGCAAACAAAGTCTACACTCCAGCTGGATCATTTTTGTACTGTGAATCTAGCGTCTGAAAACTGGCCTAATCCAATTAACTAATAAACAAGCTCCAGCTGCAGGCACCTACAAGTAGAACCATTATTTAAACCTGATTGAAAATTTTCCTTCGTCTAAACCAAACGCAAACTTATAAGTTAATTAACTAAATAAAAGAAAGACTAGACTTTAGAAAAAGATGGACCCTTATACTCACTCAGTCACCAAACTCTCACTGTAGCACTCACATGCACCACATTCAGCACTCCGGTGCAAATATTTAGTAGTTGCACAACATGAGATTAAACGTGCAGCGGACAATAAAGCAAAACTTCGTAGATTAGCAACTGGAGATAAAGTTTTTATATTGTTACAAGTGGTAAGTGAACCTTTAAAACAATAATTTGCAGACCTTAATAGATTGAAAGGAAAATAAGCCAGGTGAATTTTCCAGGCCAAAGGAAAATTCAACGAGTGTATCATATGATTATGCTTAAAAGGTACTTTGAAAGTCAAGCAGAGCAACACGGGAAGATTTTTGTGACTTGAACTGAAAGAAAAGAAGGGAATACTGATGACTCTGTATTTGATATTTCGATATGTAATTAGATAACGAGGATGTTCTTTTAAAAATGGAAACATTGTTGAATTACCTTCCAGCGGAAAAACGAACTGACCTGAAAGAGTTATTAATATCTCGTTGGCAAGTTTGTGGAGATAAGTTGGGAACCACTCAAATGGTTATGCATGATGTATTTGTAGGAAGTGCTGTTCCAATTAATCAACATCCAACTCGAAGTAGCCCGTTAACTTTGGCATAGGTTAACAAAGAAATGGAAAGTATGCTTAAAATTGCTTAATTGAAGTGGGTTGCAGCCAATGGAGATCACCAATAATGATGGCACAGAAACAGGTTGGTTCGCAAAGATTTCGTGTGGACTACCTGAGGAAGGAGCAGTGCTCCGAAAGCTCGTGTTTAAAACAAATAGGTTGGACTTTAACCCGGTGTAGAATACTTCGTGCTGTGCTCCCCCAAACCCAACGCTGGCATCTCCACATCATGGCTACAGAAAGGTTAGTGCAGTTACAAGAACCGAATCTCATCCAATCCAATGGAGGTTGCATAGAGAAGAGGCGACAATCATCTTGTGTTTCCAAACTGGATTTACTAAAAGGTCACTGGCAGGCAATTCTTTCCCAAAAGGCCTAAGGAGAATTCAGCTTTTGTGACTCCACAATTTACACACCGATTCAAAGTTATGCCATTTGTCATGAAACACGCCCCAGCCACATGTCAACGTGTAACGAACAAGGTCGTATGAGGGTAATGCAAATGAGAGGTACACGTCAATGATCAGGGGACTTTTAGTCAGACGTGGAATGAACGTTTGAAGCATCTGACGGTGTTATTGGATCGACTTCAGGAGCCGGGATTGGTGGTGACAAAGCCAACAGTGAGTTTGCTGAAGCCCAAGTTAAGTACCTTGGCCATACAATTGGACAGGGTCGAATGATCCCACAGAGTGCTTGTTTTTTTAACGAATATAATCGCGGAAGAATCGCGTAGTCCAATCTGTACAGATTGTTTCGAAGGGAATTATTCATAATGCAGTTTAGAATATTAATGATTGACCTGATAGACGTATATAAGCTGTTAAGAACACCTCTGCGCAAAGCAGTGTACAAGTGTACATTGCATCTGATAAATGTGGATATAAGTAGACTATAAATAGCCATGCATATCGGGAGGCTACGGTAATCGCAAGGTGCAACGCACGAACGTGTAATTATTGCATAAGTGGTGCAACAGACTGTATGGATAGGAGGAACAAATGTTGCTCCTGTTTTCTATTTTCAAATGGCCCTGTTTCTCTATGAAGAAGCCGTTATGTCTCGAGGTGTGACCAGTATTTCAGCTTTGATATTTGATTACCCGGTATAGTCGAGCAAATCAATATTGTGTAGCAGAACACATCCGCCAAGGTTTGGGCATCAGGCTCAGTTGTGTCGGTAAAAGCGACACACTTTTTCTGGAAAGATAGGCGAATGCATGTGCAGAAATTAACCTGGAACGCAAGGAGTGCACAGTCTCCTATGCTGAATGTAATCCTTATCGGTTCGTTTCCAGTTTGGGCTGTGATAAGCTTAAACATTGCCTCTTGTCCGTTACCCGACGCAGAAGTGCACAGATCAAATTACAAAACAAACTATAACTTGGCACTTTGATGATCAACAAGTGAAGGTGCTGCATTATAGGCGAAACAAAATAACGTAAGGAAGTGAGAAGTATTTATTTAACAAGGCGCCAATCTCCTTTCCCTCTGAATGAAAACAACGCTGCGGACAACCTCGAGATCACAAAATCAACACTGAAAACAATTGGTCGTTTCCTTGTCTGTGTGTGAAACTCAGAGAGACAGAATGTTGCTAACGAATATTCTTTACTGAATATAAATGAAAGCTGAAGTTTGGCGTGCAACAATCGTCCGAAATAACCAAGTGCAGGTATTTTAATGCGTCGATTCCCACATCGTTTTTCATGGAATCGGGAGCGTCCCTCATGGGGAACGGTGCTAGCCACTGAATTGTAGTGGAATTGGTCTCAGTGTGGCGCCATACTTCCTGTCGCAGAAGTCCACGAACTGTGCAATGGCGTCAACTATTTGTCTCAGACACAGAGAATCCCCGTGCCTTTTCGTCGCTTGTCAATCTGATTTGCCGTTGAAGGCACCTAGCGTTGCAGGAAAGCACGCGGACTGGGGTTTACGTCTTGCCGACAATACAATTGCGGACAATGTTCCAATGTGTATCTGCAGCGCGGCGAAAATGCCAAATAATCTGGATTTCTTTCCATTGTCGTCTTTTAAAGTCCACTCCCATCCTTTCAGAACAAGTGGATGAAAACACAAAGAGCTCGATTGATCTTTCCTTTGCACCATGTTGTTGAAAATGTGTCACGTTCTACCCGAGCAGTTGCTAAGTTGTATTTGGAATATAGATGTGCTGCTTTGTTGGATTCTGTTTATTGATCTGACAGATCTCACAAAGGCCAACAATGGTAGGAAAGCAATAAACCATTTTTCTGAGAGCTGCTGATAATTGAGTGTGGCTTAACAATTGTAGCGAGTGTTGGTTCTCTGTTCATTGAAAAAAAAACAACGATCGTCTTAAGTTCGGAGACAAATTGCATCACCTGGCTTGAAGATTTGTCGAATGTTTTCCGATTTTCCGTCTTGAAGTTGAATTGCCTTTTATTGGCCTCTGGTCAATATTCATAGCAAAATGGAAAGCGGATAAAAGTTTCACTGGACCGTTTTAATTTAACACAAAATTAACAAAGGTCAAAGTTGGTATGGTCGCAGTGCTTCATTATATATATATAGAACAGTACTGATATACAGCCCAGCATACAAAGATACGAGGGGGCAGACAGTTGGCACAGAGGCAATGAATGTGTATGTTTAAAAAGATTTCAGCATTGAATTTGCACTAACCAAACGAAAGGGATTGGGAGACAGAATGGTCCTTTTGGGCCAAAGGGGAAAAATGAGTTCACACTTCAGAGTCACGGGCATCCGGTCTTCAGTATAGATACGTGGGAAAACATGCATAACGCTTAGAGACCACACGAATCCCGAGAATTCGAAATTGCACCATGACTGACAAGATAATCCTCCGTGCAGGTACACAGAGGAACAAACTTAATGCGTACGCAATTCATTGATGCATTGAATACAGATAAAGACATGCAAGCAAAACTTTGAGGATTTTTGAGTATCCATGACGGACACGGCAATACAGGGCAATAAACTTTGAATACAGTATCATTCTGGGAAATCCTTCAATTAGCGAGAAATTGAAAATCAATTTGTTGTTCATTTGATGGCCAATAGAATACTAGGAAATACAGAGAACCAATAGAGTAGCCCTGGAAGGTAATTCCCACGGTGTGAATCTCTGAACAGTAATACTCTCAAACATCTACACTCTCTTGTCGCAATTCCTCATTCACCATGTTAAAATCTATCTTTTTAAATCTGCACATGGCCCTCTCTCCAACGAGCCTGCCAGTTTGCTGTACTCCATAAAAATGCATAGCGAAGCATCATCCATAACTTTGAGGAATAACATGCAATTTCAAACTTATTCATCCTGCAATCGTTAGCTGTTATAAAGTATTTCGGCACTCTACCCAAGATGAAACGCTTTTGAGTGTGGAAGTTATCAAAAGATTCACATATGGCAGTGCAAATTATTCGTGTGAACAGAGAAAATCTTCAGATGCATATTGACAGACATTTTGTCCGCTAGGTTATTTTGCCGTCGTCTATTTCAGTAGAACACAATGCTTTCACACAATCATGAAATAATGGAGATTTTGCATTTGGACAACTTAAAGCTTCGGCGCGAACGTGCCCATATGTATTCCATTAATCTACATGAAATGAGAGGTGTTGTAACATGAAACTGAATGTTTTTGAATTTTTTTCATGTGCTCATCTAATTATTTTATTGCACACAGAACTTACAAATGTCAAAGATGGTATGCAGCTCATACGTCTTTTGATTTATTATTTGTTGATTAAATTGGGAGGTAAAGAACGAAGGTGCCCAGTGTTACTTATTAACCGGACATGAAGAACAAAGCTTTTGTGGGCTATTATACTTTGTTTTAGTGATGCGTCATGTGCTTTCACATCATTCTCAATCATTGCATTTGAAATAGTATATTTCACGTTGTAGGGGTGTGCTCCGCTTAGGAACGTTATAAATATGTTTTACCAGGCTTGTATTGTGCCTCATAGGTCTTACAAAGGGCAACGATGGTAAGGGAGCAATAACAGTTTTTAGTCGCTCTGCGTGAAATTACGAGCGACTGACCGTGCACAGCACGCGTTATTTGTTACCATCAACAAAAACATGACTCTATCGTTAGCAGTCGTTGCAAAGAGCCACATTTAAGATTATCTCAAGGCTCACAGAGTGGAGGTGACTTTTCCCGATCGGAGTAGTTTACGGAAGACGTGTGTTTGTAGTGGTTGCACGCTGTAATTCGGAGAGAAGGGTAATTAAACAATAATGGTATCAGGCGTTATGGAGTGAAGGAAGGAGAAAGACGATGAGGATAAAAACGGTCATGATAAAATTATGGTTAGTTGGCCCGAATAGTCTCATTTGCTACTTTCTCTTAATGTCTAACATATTTTTGGTGTGCCATAACAAATAATCAGAGAATAGGATCATAGAATTCCGATAGTACGGAATGAAGCTATTTGATCCATATAATCTGCGCCGACGCACTGCAACAGCCCACTTCCCCGCCTTGTCTCTGGTACTCCACGTAACATGCACATCTTTTTAAACTAAGGGTTGATTTCTCATTGCTCGTTTACATAACCTGCACTTCTTCGGACCGTGGTAGGAAACCCAGACAGACAATGGGAGAAAACAAGTGTATGGGGAGTGGGCAGGGTGCGTGAATACAGATTTTGTAAGATTGGCGTCTACTTGTGCAGAACAAGTCGAAAGACAAGGATGCTGCGATAAATCTATATTTGGCCGTGAGAAACCGATAGAAATATACTGGAACGCCTCAACAGAAAGATTGCTTGGACAACTGACCAGATGGCAGAGAGGTCGAATACAAGAGCCAGGATCATGACCTTTTAATTATCAAGGACACTCGGGCATGTGGACAGCTTTGGAAGCACAAATAAATCTCTTGAAATGTAAACAGTGCCATATTACTCCACTGCTGAAACGGTAAAGATGGATGGACAGTCCGAAACGTTTATGCCACTGAAGGACACAGTTAAATGAGTTACAGGCAGTCGGAAAATAAACTGAACATTCGGGGCATCGATGAGCACTGGCGAGTAGAATTGCTGAAAACAGGTTGATTGGATGCATATTTGAATATCTTCAGCTTGAATAGCACATTCGTGATCGATTTGGGGTACAGCAAATTGCAAGATAATATCAAGGAACATGAGATGAAACCGCTTTAAAATACGCCCATTTTGAATTTTGTGGGCGTCTTGTACAAAAAACAAACTGGCAGTATAACGATATTTGAAAGGTTTTACGGAGAATGATATCCGCAGTTAAATGTGATTACACTGCGATTGGATTCAGATTTGTATTTGTTTCCATGTCAATCTTGCAGCGTACTCCCACACAACTGCACCTTTCGAATCAAATTTCTTGATTTTGCAGGCTAGATAATTTCGCATTGAACAAAATGTATTCCCTCTGTTCCAATAGCCTTCTAGATCTTCTTCTATAAGAAATGACGTTATAGTGTTGGTACCACTCAATCATGTGGCTTGAATATGCGAAGTTTGTCCCGCATAATCAGCGTGCCTTAGAAGTGCGTATAATATTGATAGCTGGACGCAAACGATTAACGAACTGTGATGAAATGTGCATTGCATTTTCGGGACTATCTTAAAGTGTGGGAACTCGCACATACACTTAGTGGTGTAGTTAGCACATTTGATGCTCGATATTGTCTTAACTCAGACACTGACGAAAAATCCACAATTCATATATACGTTTTCAAGCCACATGTTGCTAGAGTTCAGCCAATCTAACGCCATGGAATTTAATTGGTTTTAAATACCTCGTGTTTTTCTGTCATTCCCGTCGTGCAATGAACTGCTCGGGCGATAGAATATTTCGCTTCTGAGAAATATTCATAAACGTTCCATCGGACTGCTAGTTTCTGTTGCTCACCCATTTATTTTAACGATTATCATGAGTATTATCCTTTTTAAAATAATGTTGTCTACGCTGGCTGGGACAGCATTTATTTCCTATCACTAATTGCCGAGAAAAACTGCTGGTTCGCAGTCTTCTGATCCCTCCCGATGTGGAATGGGTACACTGACGCCAATTTTGTAACGGAGTTCCTAGATTTTAACACAACGGCACTGACGGAAGGGCAATATAATTCAAAGTCAGAATGATGAGGGAATTGAAGAAGTGCATCCAGGTGGCGCTGTTACGATTTACCTGCTGTATTCTTTTTATGGAATGTCGAGGTAGTGGGATTGGCTGGTGCAGCCTCATGAATCTACGTGTGTTTCTGAAGTACGTCTCGTAGATAGAGCTTACTGCTGATACTGTGCGTCGATGGTGAAGGGAGTGAATGCTTATGGAAGGGATGCTAGTCAAGTGGGATGTTTTGTCTTGAGTGGGACCGATCGCCTTTTGTTGTTTTGGAACTACAGTCACCCAGGCCAGTAAGCAGTATGCCATCAGACTCCTGAATTTTTCCTTATAAGAGGAGGTTAGGCTGTTGGAATTCGCGAGGTGAGTTACTTTTCGCAGGTTTCCCCGCATTTTCTCTTAAGTTAATTTTCGGGATGTGGGGTTCGCTGCTGACGCAACCATCTATTTCCCATTCTTATTTGACCTACAGAAGGCGGTGTTGAGATTGCTTCTTGAACTGCTGCAGCACTTGAGGAGCAGATACACGTATTGTGCTCTCAGGGAGGGAGATTCAGGTTATTGCCCAGGCTCGAGTTAAGGATAGCCGACAATGTACAACACAGTGTGGTAGATTACGTGGAGGGGCACCTCCTGCTGTTGGGGCTGCAAAGTATCTGCTGCTCTTGTTCTTCTCGATGGCGGTGGTCCTGGCTTCCGCAGGAGTTTTCAAAAAAATATTGGTCAGTTAGTGGAATGCACGTCCTCGATACTACGGTCATCTCACACAGTTCGCCGGTGGGGGAGAGTTTGAATGTTTGTGGAAATCGGAACAATCACACCGGCTACGTTATCCTGGATGGTCTCGTGCATCTTGAGTGTTGCTGGAGCTGCATTCATGCACGTAACTGGAAAATACTCCATCACCCTCCTGGTTTGTGCCTTGTGGACTGTGGGCAAGCTTTGGAGGTCAAAATGTGAGTTCCTCGCTAAAGCATTCCTTGCGTTTGACCTGAAATGGTAGCCACAGCATTAATAAGCCTCATACTGTTAATTGTTTGTGCAATTGTGAACGCCAAAATGCTATTGAATGGCAAATGGAGGAAGTTACAACCAACAGTGGTAAGCATGTTTTTTTTTTTAAATTTATAGTACCCAATTAATTTTGTCCAATTGAGGGGCAATTTCGCATGGCCAATTCACCTACTCTGCACATGTTTTGTATTGTGGTACCGATACCCATGCAACCACGGGGTGAATGTAGGGGCTTTTCACAGTAACTTCATTGAAGTCTACTCGTGACAATAAGCGATTTTCATTTTTCATGTGCAAACTCCACACGGAAAGTGGTCCAATGCCGCGATCGAACTTGGGACATAAGAGTCGTGTTGCGACAGGGCTAACCCATTGCGTGACCGTGTTGCCATAGTGGTTAGCATTGTCGTTTCACAGCTCCAGGGTCCGATGGTCAATTCCCGGCTTGTGCCACTGTTTGTGTGGAGTCTGCAAGTTCTCTCTGTATCAGCGGCGGTCCCTTTGAACTCTCCGGTGTATTCACATACGTCCCGAAAGCGGCGCTAGTTAAGTGATTTGGACAGTCTTAATTCTCCCACTGTGTACCCGAACAGGAACCGGAATGTGGAGACAAGGAACTTTTTTCCAGTAACTTCATTGCAGTGCGAACTTACGCTTACTTGTGACAAATATAGATTATTTTATTCTTAGTATTATTATTGGAAGGAGATGGCCATTCCCTTGCACTTCAGTGGTGCGAATCATTCTTACGACTTGTCAACCCCAGCCTCGATATTGTCCAGGTCCTGCTTCATTTGGACATGGACGACATCATTTTTGAGGAGTCACGAATGATGCTGAACACTGCAAAGGCGTATTCAACCATCCTTAATTCTGACATTATGATAAAAGGAGATCATTGATGAAGCAGTTTACGAATGTTCGGTCTCAGACACTGCCCTGAGGAACTCCTACAGTGGTATCATGAAGCTGAGATGATTGACCAACAACCAATGCAACCGACCTTCTTTGTGGCAGGTATGACTGGAACCAGCGGAGATCTTCCCCCAAATATCCATGGACTCAAATTTAGCCAATGCTCCTTCATGCCATCCTCGAGCAAATGCTGCCTTGATGTCATGGGCGGTCACTCATAAATCGCAGCTAACGTTCAATCTTTTGTCCTTGTTTGAGCCAAGGCAGTAATGAGATACGTAGTTGAGTGACACTGGCGTAACCCAATCCGTGCGTTCCTGATCACGTTTTTGCAGAGTATGCTGAGCGTCTGTCATCCAGTTATTGCTGAGTAAATACCATTTTATAACACTGAGCCTCACTATTTCCATCACATTTCTCATGATGGGTATTAGGCTAATCGGATGGTGATTTACAGAGTTTTGCTTGTTTGCTCTAGAAAGACCACTCCTGCGTAAATTCCCACATTAATGGTTGGCTGGACGGAAAACGCTTGGATCTGGGTACAGCAAGTCTTGGGGCACAAATCTTCTGGAATATTGTCGGATCTTCATTGAAGCACGACAGTGCAGAAGAAATCCATTATGCTCATCGAGTCTACGCCAATCCTTTGAATGAGCAATCTCCCCGGCCCACCGCCCCCTTATCACCGTAACCCCATCATATAACGAGCACACTCCTAGACACCAACGGGCAATTTATAATGGCCAATCCATATACCTCACTCACATATTTGCACCGTGGGGCAAAACCAGGGCACCCGGATGAATCCCATGCAAACACAGGGAGAATGAACAAACTTCTAGCAGGCAGAGAACAAGACCGGAATTGAACTAACGCTCCTTCGCTGAGAGGATACAGTGCCAGCCATTGTGCCAGCGTGCCTCTCAATAGACATTGTCTTAATAAGGCAAGGAAAATTCAGTTTCTGTTCAATGCTAAATCCCAGGATGTCGATACTCGTGGATTCAGTGATGGGAAAGCCTTAAATATCATGATGATTCAGTTTGATAATCTCTGAATGGCGATGGTAATTGCCTGGCACAGATGTGGCGCGTATGTTACTTGCCATTTGCCAGCGAATGTCGAGATCTTATACACTTTTTGCTGTATTTGCACGTGGTCAATTTAATGTCTGAGGTATTGCGAATGATGCAGAACATTGTCCATAGCTCCCCATATCTGTCCTTGTGTTGAAATAAATGACATTTATGAAGCACCAGAAAAAGGTTGGGCCAGAACAACATCCCGATTCACAATTCCAGTTATCCAGTTTTCTGCCAAGACTGGGAGGACTCATTTCCAATAAGCATTAAGACCTTAATTTTTCTGAGGGCTGACTCCGCCCAGTGGAAGTTGTGCCGTTATTCTAATTGACTCCAGCTTTAATGGGCTCCTTGATTTCTTCCACGATCAAATTTTGTGTAAATGTCAGGGGCAGTCATGCTCATTACAAATCTGGAATTGAGCTCTCTTGTGCGATATCTTGTGATAACGCTGATGACTGTCAGAGGATACTGCAGGATTTAGTTTGGAGACTTGTGCGGAGAGATGGCAGATGGAGATTAATCCGGACAAATGTGAGGTAATGTATTTTTGAAGGTCTAATGCAGGATGGGAATTTACAGTGAATGGTAGAACCCTCAATTGTACTGACAGTCTGAGATATCTATGTGTATAGGTCGACAGGTCACTGAAAGTTGCACTACATTTTGAGAAGGCAGTCAAGAAGGTATACGGCATGCTTGTCTTCATTGGCCGAGGCAGTGAGTATAAGAATTGGAAAGTCATGTTGCAGCTGTATCGAACCTTAGTTAGGCCACGTTTGGAGTATCATGTTCAATTTTCGTCGCCACACTACCAGAAGGATGTGGAGGCTTTCGAGAGGACGCAGAAGATATTTACCAGTGTGTTGCCTGGTATGGAGGGCATCAGCTAAGCGGAGATGTTGAATAAACTCGTTTTTATTCACAGTCGAACGACAGATGTTAAGGGGCGACTTGATAGAGGTCTACACAATTATGAGGGACATAGACAGAGTGGATAGTCAGCGGCTTTTCCCCAGGGTAGGTGGGTCAATTCCTCGGGAGCATTGGTTTAAGTTGTGAGGGACAAGGTACAGAGTACATGTGGGAAGGCTCGTTTTTTGCACGGGGGTAGTGGGTGCCTCGAACTCGCTGCCGGTGTAGGTGGTGGAAATAGGGACGATCGTGACATTAAAGGGGAATCTTGACAAATGCATTAAAAGGATTAGAATATAGGGATACGGATCCATGAAGTGTTGAAGATTGTTGTTTAGTCGGGCAGCATGCTCGGCACGGGCTTGGAGAGCCGAAAGCCTATTCCTGTGATGCACTTTTCTCTGTTTATTCCAATACGCAATATTTCAGATAAAATGATTTTGGAAGAATTAATAAAATACTTTGCTAGATATTAATTACAATCATCCAGACATTTATGGATAGCTCAGGAGTAAACACATTTAAAACAAATTCAAACCTTCTAGAATTGCAGCGTGCGTTAGAAAAGTGGCATCAGATGTTCAGGACAATTTCGAGCGCTTATTGCTATGATAAGGCAGAGGATTTTAATAAAGGAATTCATTTCTTATGTTTCCTGTTAGAGATGCACCTAATGAGTCAGCAAATTACAGTCCTTTTGAACTAATTATTGTTCATGAGTGAAGTTGACTCCTCAAATAGATTAACGAGAAATTGGTGGGTCAGCAGTCTGGAATTGCTTTACTGGATTTCCTGCAAAATTTTAGGGAACGATTAAATTGAGCAGGTGAATTGGCGTTACATAGAACATTGAAAAATACAGCACAGAACAGGCCATTCAGCCAGCGATGTTGTGGCGAACCTTTGTCCTAGATTAATCATTGATTACCATTGAATTTACAGTGCAGAAAGAGGTCATTCAGCCCATCGAGTCTGCACCAGCTTTTGGAAAGAGCACCCTACCCGTGGTCAAAACATCCTCCCAATCCCCACAACCCAGTAACCCCACCAAACACTAAGTGCAATTTTGGGCACTAGGGGGAATTTATCATGGCCAATCCACCTAACCTGCACATCTTTGGACTGTGGGAGGAAACCGGAGCACCCGGAGGAAACCAGAGCAGACACGGGCATGATGTGCAGACTCCGTACAGACCCAAGCCGGAATCGAAACTGGGTCCCTGGAGCTGTGAAGCAATTTTGCTGTCCACAATGCTACCGCCCTGCCCGTAAGAACAAATTAATCTACACTCCATAATTCTACCATAATCCATATAGCTATTCAATGCCGCGTGGAGGTCCCTAATGTTTCCGACTTAGCTACGTCCACAGACAGTGACACATCAGGCATCCCCCTATATCTTCCACCATTCACCTTAAATTTATGTCCCACCCGTGGAACCAGTCTCTGACTGTCTACTCTACCTATTCCACTGATCATCTCATAAATCTCTTTCAAGTCGCCCCTCATTCTTCTCCGTTGCAATGAGAAAAGGCAAAGCACCCTCAACCTTTCCTCATTAGACCTCTTCTCCATTCCAGGTAACATGATTGTAAATCTCCTGTGCACCATTTCCAAAGCTTCCACATCCTTCCTAAAATGGGGTGACCAGAACTGCACACAATACTCCAAATGTGGGCTTAACAATGTTTTGTAAAGCTTCATAATCGCCTCACGGCATTTAAATTATATCCCACTGCTAATGAATGTTAACTCACCATAGTCTTTCTTCTCAGCTCTATACACTTGAGCGGTACATTTCAAAGATCTTTGAACATACAAAATAAGGTGTCTATGCTGCTCCACATTGGCAATAAGCCTATCGTTAACCCAGTATTCCGCATCCATATTTGTCCTTCCAAAATGGACAACCTCACACTTGTCAGGTTTAAACTCCATCTGCCACTTCTTAGCCCAGCTCTGCACCCTATCTATGTCTGTCTGCAGCCGACAACAGCCTTCTCACTATTCACAACTCCAACAATCTTCGTAGCTTCTGCAGATTTACTGACCCACCCTTCAGCTACATCACCCAAGTCAATAATGAAAATCAGAGAACTGATCCCTGCGGAACGCCACAGATAACTGGGCTCCAGGCTGAATATTTGACATCCGCCACCAGTCTCTGACACTTCTATTGGTTAGCCAGTTCGTTATACAATTGGCCACATTTCCCACTATCCCATTTGTCCTTACTTTCTGCATAACCGTACCATGGGGAATCTTATTAAATGCCTTACTAAAATCCATGTCCAATACATCCACTGCTTTACATTCATCCACATGCTTGGTCACCTCTTCAAAGAATGAAATAAGTCTCGTGAGGTAAGACCTCCCCATCACAAATCCCTATTCAAGCAGTGTCTTTCCAGATGCTCAGACATCCTATCCCTCAGTACCCTTTCCATTACGTTGCGTGCCACCGAAGTAAGACTAACTGGTCTGTAATTCCCAGGGTTATCCCTATTCCATTTTTTGAAGAGGGGCACGACATTCGCCGCTTTCCAATCCCCTGGTACCAACCTCACGGTAGCATGGTGGTTAGCATCAATGCTTCACAGCTCCAGGGTCCCAGGTTCGATTCCCGGCTGGGTCACTGTCTGTGTGGAGTCTGCACGTCCTCCCTGTGTGTGCGTGGGTTTCCTCCGGGTGCTCCGGTTTCCTCCCACAGTCCAAAGAT
Source organism: Scyliorhinus canicula (assembly GCF_902713615.1). Taxonomy (NCBI): domain Eukaryota; kingdom Metazoa; phylum Chordata; class Chondrichthyes; order Carcharhiniformes; family Scyliorhinidae; genus Scyliorhinus; species Scyliorhinus canicula. Next base: position 85,920,602 of record NC_052157.1, on the reverse strand, counting down.
GTGCGGGTTAGGTGGATTGGCCATGCTAAATTGCCCGTAGTGTAAGGTTAATGGGGTATACGGGTTACGTGGGTTTAAATAGGGTGATCATTGCTCGGCACAACATTGAGGGCCGAAGGGCCTGTTCTGTGCTGTACTGTTCTATGTTCTATGTTCTATGTTAACCCTGTTGAAAGTGACGACGAAAAGATCATTGCCAACGGCTGTGCAATTTTATTTCTTTCTCCCCATACAATCCTTGCATATATCCCGTCAGGCCCGGGGGACTTGTCTGTTATCAAGTTTTTCAAACTGCCCAACAAATCTTCCTTCCAAACAAGTTTCACCTCGAGCCTACCAGTCTGTTACACACTGTCCTCTCCAACACTATATCCCCTCTCATTTGTAAATAATGAAGAAATGTACTCGTTCAAGACACCTCCTATCTCTTCAGACTCAATATACAATCTCCCGCTACTCTCCTTGATTGGAACTACCCTCGCTCTAGTCATTCTCATATTTCTCACATATTTGTAACAGGCCTTGGTCTTTTTCTTGATCCTACCGGCCACAGATTTTTCATGCCCTCTCTTAGCTCTGCTAATCCCTTTTTTCAGTTGCCTCCTGGCTATCTTGTTTCCCTCCGGGTTGTCTGATCCTTGATTCCTCAGCGTTACATAAGTCTCCTTCTTCTGATTAACAAGTCATTCAACGTCTCGTGTCAACCATGGCCTTTAACACCTCTTTCCAGTCCGGCACGGACATCCTTATCAAAGACAAGGAGTACCTGTTCATTGGATAAGTTTCACATTTCACTTGTGTCCTTCCCTGATAGCCTATGTTCCCAACGCATGCCCTTCAATTCTTGCCTGACAGCATTGTATTTAACTTTCCCCAATTGTAAACCTCCCTGTAACTAGTCTCATTAACCTTTGCTGCATCCCGGATGATCCGAAATTCATCCAACTCCAGCTCCAGTTTCCTAACACGGTCGCTGAGGAGCTGGAATTGGGAGCACCTCCCGCAGGTATAGTCAACGGGGATACCAATGGTATTCCTCAACACCCACATCCTACAGGAGAAGCATGCAACTGCCCTCGCCTCAGTCATCTTTTACTTTACAGAATTTAGGTTCCCTGTGGGCCAACTCGACCTCCGTGCTACTACGCACCTCCCAGTCAGCTGCACTCTGTAAACTCCTGGCTCCCTTCTCGCTCCTTGCGGAAACGAAATGAAAGGAACACTTTGCCTGCTCCTCAACTATTTCCCTCAGTCACCAAACTCCCACTATAGAACACAAATGCACCAAATGCAGCACTGCAGTGCAAACAAAGTCTGCACTGTAGCTGGATCATTTTTGTACTGTGAATCTATCCTCTGAAAACGGGTCTAATACAATTATCTAATTAAAAAGCTCCAGCTGCAGGGACCAACAAGTGGAACCTTTATTTAAACCTGATTGAAAATGTACCTTCTTCTAAACCAAACAGCAACTTTTATGTTAATTAACTAAATAAAAGAACGACTAGACTTTAGAAAAATATGAACCCTTATACACACTCAGTCACCAAACTCTCACTATAGCACTCAAATGCACCACATTCAGCGCTCCGGTGCAAGCATTTAGTAGTTGCACAACATGAGATTAAACGGGCAGCGGACAATAAAGCAAAACGTCGTAGATTAGCCACTGGAGATTAAGTTTTTATATTGTTGCAAGTGGTAAGTGAACCATTTGAAACAATGCATTGCGGACCTTAATAGATTGAAAGGAAAATAAGTCAGGGGAATTTTTCCAGGCAGAAGGAAAATTCAACGAGTGTATCATATGATTATGCTTAAAAGGTATTTTGAAAGACAAGGAGAGCAACACGGGAAGATTTTGGTGATTTTAACTGAAAGAAAAGTAGGGAAAACAGATGACTCTGTATTTGATATTTCTAAATTTAATTAGATATCCAAGATGTTCTTTTAAAAAGGGAAACATTATTGAATTATCTTCCAGAGGAAAAACGAACTGACCTGAAAGAGTTATTAATATCTCGTTGGCAAGATTGTGGAGATAATTTGGGAACCACTCAAATGGTTATGCATGATGTATTTGTAGGAAGTGCTGTTCCACTTAATCAACATCCATCTATACGTAGCCCTCTAAATTTGGCATAGGTTAACAAACAAATGGAAAGTATGCTTACAAATTGCTTAATTGAAGTGGGTTGCAGCCAATGGAGATCGCTCATAATGATGGTACAGAAACAGGATGGTTCCCAAAGATTTAGTGTGGAATACCAGAGGAAGGAGCAGTGCTCCGAAAGCTAGTGTTTGAAACAAATATGTTGGACTTTAACCTGGTATTGAAGACATCTTGCTGTGCCCACCCAAACCCAACGCCGGCATCTCCACATCATGGCTACAGAAAGTTTAGTTCAGTTACAAGACCCGAATCTCAACCAATCCAATGGAAGTTGCATTGAGAAGATGAGACAATCAGCTGGTATTTCCAAACTGGAATTACTAAAAGGTCACTGGCAGGCAAATGTTTCCCAAAAGGCCTAAGGAGATTTCAGCTTTTGTGACTGCGAATTTATGCACCGGTTCAAAGTTATGCCATTTGTCATGAAACACGCCCCAGCCGAATGTCAACGGGTAACGAACAAATTCGTATGAGGGTTATGCAAATGAGCGATATACTTCAATGATCTGGTGAGTTTTAGTCAGACATGGAAAGAACGTTTGAAGCATCTTACGGTGTTATTCGATCGACTAAAGGAGCCGGGATTGGTTGTTACAAAGCCAACAGTGAGTTTGCTAAAGCCCAAGTTAAGTACCATGGCCATACAATTGGACAGGGTCGAATGATCCCACTGAGTGCTTGTTTTTTTAACGAATTTAATCGCGGAAGTATTGCGTAGTCCAATTTGTACAGTTTGTTTTGAAGGGAATTATTCATGATGCAGTTTAGAATATTGACGATTGAAAGCAAAATTTCTTGAGTCGTTTCGAATGCACGATGGGAAATAATGCGATTTCCTGGCATGAGTAGATTTTGCCGAAAAGTGATGCCGGGTTTTCGCAGTCTGTTTGCTGCACTGACGGACTTGCTGAAGAAGCTTCAGTGGACGGCCGACTGTCAACAGGCCTCTGAGGGCCGCACGGTTGTGTTAACTTCTGCTCCTGTGTTAGCCACCCAAATTACACAAAACCTTTCAAAGTGGCTGTAGATGCGAGGCATGTGGACGGAGGTGCTGTGCTCTTGCAAGCAGACGGCGAAAGAATACCGTGGACTATTGGTTATTTTTCAAAGAAATTGAACAATCACAAAACGAAGTATTCGACAAATGAGAAGGAGGCTTTGAGCTTGGTGATGGCTTTGCAACATTCTCATATTTCTCTTACCAGCAATTCGTCTGAAACAATTGTATATACTGAGCGTAACCCATTGCCGTTTTTGGAGCGATTCAGGAATAACAACGCCAAACTGTTTCGAATGAGATAATTGTTTCACCATTTCCATTAACAAATAATATATGTGCCAGGTCGAGAATGCGTGATAACCGATGTTCTGCAAATAATGTCATGAATAGAATCAGGTTCGATGCTGGAAGAAGAATTAAAATGGATAGTATTATTATGAAAGGAAGCCTGTTTTGTTTTGTTAATAAAAATGTACTATTTTTCTTACATTAATGAGAAAAAGTGAAAAATGAAACCAGCTGTGACGCTGGTGGTTTCATTTTTTTTGGGGGGGGGGGGGGGGAGAAATATCATGCGAGGAATCGTTACAGGTTTGACTTTGTTTCAAGCCAAGATATGGCGGAGCCTGAGTGCTTGTTTTTTTTTTACGAATTTAATCGCGGATGAATCGCGTACTCCAATCTGTATACTTTGTTTTGAAGGGAATTATTCATAATGCAGTTTAGAATAATAACGATTGACCAGATAGACGTATATAAGCTGTTAAGAACATCTGCGCGCAAAGCAGTGTAGAAAAGAACATTGCTTATGATAAATGTGGATATAAGTAGATTACAAATATCCATGCAAATCGAAATATTTCGGGAGGATACGGCAATCGCAATGTGCAACACAAGGACATTGTAATTATTGCATGAGTGGAGCAACAGACTGTGTGGTTTGGAGGAACACATGTTGCTCCTGTTTTCTATTTTGAAATGGCCCTGTTTCTTTATGAAAAAGACGTCATGTCTCGAGGGGTGACCAGTATATGATAATTGATATTTTAATACCCGGTATAGTCTAGCAAATAGATATTATACAGCTGAAAACATCCGCCCAGGATTGGGCATCAGGATCAGTTGTGTCTGTAAAAGCGACACACGGTTTTCTGAAAAGATAGGCGAATACATGTGCAGAAATTAACCTGGAACGCAATGAGTACACCGTTTCCTGTGCTGAATGTAATACTTATCGGTTCGTTTCCCGTTTGGGCTGTGATAACCTGAAACATTACCTCTTTTACCGTTACCCGACGCAAAAGTGCACAGATCAAATTACAAAACAGACTATAACTTGTCAAAACACGCCTGAGCATGGCACTTTGATAACCAACAAGTGAAGGTGCTGCATTATAGGTGGAACAAAATAACATAAGGAAGTAAGAAGTATTTATTTCACAAGGCGCCAATCAACATTCCCTCTGAAAGAAAACAACGCTGCGGACAACCTCGAGATCACAAAATCAGCACTGAAAAAATGGTCGTTTCTTTGTCGGTGCGTGAAACTCAGAGAGACAAAAGGATGTTAACGAAAATTATTTTCTAAATATAAATAAAAACTGAAGTTTGGCGTGCAACAATCGTCCAAAATAACCAAGTGCAGGATTTTTCATACGTCGATTCCTTCATTGTTTTTCATGGAATCGATAGCGTCCCTCATAGAACCGGTGCTTCCATACTTCCATACCGCCATACTCCCTGTCCCTAAGATACACGAATTCAGCAATGACATCAACAATTAGTCTCAGAAACACAGAATCCCCGTGCCTTTTCGTCGCTTGCCAATCTGATTTCTCATTGAAGGCACCTAGAGTTGCAGGAAAGCACACGGACTGGGGTGGACGTCTTGCCGATAATAAAATTGAGGACAATGTTCCAATTTGAATCTGCAGCGCGGCGAAAATGCCATTTAATCTGGACTTTTTCCATTGTCGTTTTTTAAAGTCCACCCCCCATCCTTGCAGAATAAGTGGATGAAAATACAAAGAGCTCGATTGATCTTTCCTTTGCACCATGTTGTTGAAAATGTGTCACGTTCTATCCTAGCAGTTGCTAAGTTGTATTTGGACTATAGATATGCTGCTTTGTTGGACTCTGTTTATTTATCTGAGCAAAATGCATATTGAGGATGTTGATCAAACCTCTCCTCTTATGATCAACAGATCTCACCAAGGCCAACAAGGGTAGGAAAGCAATAAACCATGTTTCTTAGAGCTGCTGATAATTGAGTGTGGCTTAACAATTGTAGCGAGTGTTGGTTCTCTGCTCATTAAAAAAAACGAGCGTCTTAAGTTCTAACACAAATTGCATCACCTGGCTTGAAGATTTGACGAATGCTTACGAATTTTTCGTCTTGAAGTTAAATTGCCTTTCTTTGGACTCTTGTCAATATTGATAGCAAATGGAAAGCGGAGAAAAGTTTCATTGGACCGATATAATTTAACACAAAATTAACAAAGGTCAAAGCTGGCATGATCGCAGTATACAGGTTGCTTCGTTATATATATACAACAATACTGATTGATAGCCCAGCATACAAAGATACGAGGGGGCATACAGTTGGCACAGAGGCAATGAATGTGTATGTTTAAAATTATTTCAGCATTGAATTTGCACTAACCAAACGAAACGGATTTGGAGACAGAATGGTCCTTTTGGGCCAAAGGGGAAAAATGAGCAATGAGTTGAAACTTCAGAGTCACGGGCATCCGGTCTTCAGTATAGATACGTGGGAAATCATGCATTAATATTAGAGACAACATGAATCCCGAGAATTCGAAATTGCACCATGCCTGACAAGAGAACCCTAAGTGCAGGTGCACAGCGGAAGAAACGTAATGCGTACGCAAATTATACATGCATTGAAGACAGATAAAGACATGCAAGCAAAACTTTGAGGATTTTTGAGTATCCATGACGTATACGGCAATACACGGCAATAAACTTTGCATGCAGTATCATTCTGAGAAATCCTTCCATTAGCGTGAAATTAAAAATCAATTTATTGTTCATTTGTGGGTCAATAGAATATTAGGAAATACAGAGAATCAACAGAGTAGCCCTGGAATGTTATTCCCACGGTGTGAATCCCTGAACAGTAATACTCTCAAAACATCTTCACTCTCTTGTCGCAATTTCACATTCACCATGTTAAAATCTATCGTTTTATATCAACACATGGCCCTCTGTCCAACGAGCCTGCCAGTTTGCTGTACTCCATAAAAATGCATAGCGAAGCATCATCCATAACTTTGAGGAATAACATGCAATTTCAAACTTATTCATCCTGCAATCGTTAGCTCTTATAAAGTATTTCGGCACTCTACCCAAGATGAAACGCTTTTGAGTGTGGAAGTTATCAAACGATTCACATATGGCAGTGCAAATTATTCGTGTGAACAGAGAAAATCTTCAGATGCATATTGACAGTCATTTTGTCCGCCAGGTTATTTTGCCGTCGTCTATTTCAGTAGAACACAATGCTTTCACACAATCAAGAAATAATGGAGATTTTGCTTCTGGACAACTTAAGGCTTCGGCGCGAACGTGCCCATATGTATTCCATTAATACACTTGAAATGAGAGGGGATGTAACATGAAACTGAATGTTTTTGATTTTTTTTCATGTGCTCATCTAATTCTTTTACTGCATACAGAACTTACAAATGTCAAAGATGGTATGCACCTCATACGTGTTTTGTTTTATTATTTGTTGATTAAATTGGGAGGGAAAGAACGAAGGTGCCCAGTGTTACTTATTAACCGGACATGAAGAACAAAGCTTTTGTGGGCTATTATACTTTGAAGCAACAGTGTTCATGATATGTTGATAAATAACTGAAAAGTCGCGGTTATTTTTTCAATTCCCTCGCTGGAGAATTATTATGTTCATTGAGTATTGTCACATTCAAGCGGAGCGCGATCAAACACCTGAAAGACGTGAATATATATAAAATCTGATCAAACGAAAAGATGCGTCTAGCGAGAAAGAAAGTCGCATGCCCAAAGAGTAAGATGAATGCTGAGTTCCATATTGATTGTCACTGGCATGTGTTCTTCAACATACCTGCATGAGGAAATATGCATGGAGTTTACCGCCCATATGAGTCCCGTGATTTCGAAACAACATACGGTATGCGCAGACATCACAAATTACAGTGATCTTGAGGGGCAGATGGTACCGGTATAGAATTGTTGATAGGCGGCAGAGGACAAAACGCGTATAAACGAGGCGTTCTGCATTCTCTAGCATCCAGGAGGCATACGGTACTCAAAGTTATGATCTCTTGTTTATGGAACAAATATAGAATGTCCGCTTTTTAAACATAATGTTGGATTAATTATTTCTAATATGATGAATTTGCGAAATAATAACGTGTTTATTTTACACGTGAGTTCCTCTTACGGCGCCAATTTAAGCAGTTTGATCAATTCACAATTAATTTTTGCAAGCCCATTGTGACGGCCTATTTCTATATTGGGGTACGTGTTTTAGAGATGCGTCATGTGCTTTCACATCATTCACAATCGTAGCATTTGAAATAATATATTTCACGTTGTAGGGGTGTGCTCCGCTTAGGAACGTTGTAAATATGTTTTACCAGGCTGCTATTGTGCCTCATAGATCTTACAATGTGCAACGATGGTAAGGAAGCAATAACAGTTTTTAGTCGCTCTGCTTGAAATTACGAGCGACTGACCGTGCAGCGCAGGAGTAATTTGTTACCATCAACAAAAACATGACTCTATCGTCAGCAGTCGTTGCAAAGAGCCACATTTAAGATTATCTCAAGGCTCACAGAGTAGAGGTGACTTTTCCCGATCGGCGTAGTTCACGGAAGACGTGTGCTTGTAGTGGTTGCACGTTGTAATTCGGAGAGAATGGTAATATAACAATAATGGTATCAGGCGTTATGGAGTGAAGGACGGAGAAAGGCGATGAGGAAAAAAACGTTCATGATAAAATTAGGGTTAGCTGGGCAGAATGGTCCCATTTGCTCCTTTCTCTTATGGTCTAACAGATTTTTGGTGTGTCGTAACAACTTATCAGAGAATAGGATCATAGAATTCCGATAGTACAGAATGAAGCTATTTGATCCATATAATCTGCGCCGACGCACTGCAACAGGCCCACTTCCCCGCCTTGTCCTTTGTACCCCACGTAACATGCACATCTTTTTAAACTAAGGGTTGATTTCTCATTGCTCGTTTACATAACCTGCACATCCTCGGACCGTGGTAGGAAACCCAGACAGACAATGGGAGAAAACAAGGGTATGGGGTGTGGGGAGGGTGCCTGAATACAGATTTCGTAAGATTGGCGTCAACATCGTGCAAAGTCTACTTGTGCAGAACAGGTCGAAAGACAAAGATGCAGCGACAAATCTATATTTGGCCGTGGGAAACCGATAGAAATATACTGGAACGCCTCAAAAGAAAGATTGCTTGGAGAACTGGCCAGACGGCAGAAAACTCGAATGCAAGAGCCACGATCATGACCTTTTTACTATCAAGGACACGGGGGCATGTGGACAGCTTTTGAAGCACAAATAATTATCTTGAAATGTAAACCGTGCCATATTTCTCCGCTGCTGAAACAGGTAAAGATGGATAAATAGTCCGAAACGTTTATGCAACTGAAGGACACAGATAAATGAGTTACAGGCAGTCGGAACATAAATTGAACACTCTGGCATCGATGAGCACCGGCGTGCAGAATTGTTGAACACAGGTTGATTGGATGCATATTTGAATATCTTCAGCTTGAATAGCACATTCTTGATCGATTTGGGGAACACCAAATTGCAAGGTAATATCAAGGAACATGAGATGAAACCGCTTTAAAATACGCCCATTTTGAATTTTGTGGGCGTCTTGTGCAAAAAACAAACTGGCAGTATAACGATATTTGAAAGGTTTTACGGAGAATGAAATCCGCTGTGAGATGTGATTACACTGCGATTGAATTCAGATTTGTATTTGTTTCCATGTTAATCTTTCAGCGTAATCCCACACAACTGCACCTTTTGAATCAAATTTCTTGATTTTGCAGGCTACATAATTTCGCATTGAACAAAATGTATTCCCTCTGTTCCAATAGCCTTCTAGATCTTCTTCTATAAGAAATGACGTTATAGTGTTGGTACCACTCAATCATGTGGCTTGAAGATGCGAGGTTTGTCCCGCATAATCCGCGTGCCTTACAAGTGCGTATAATATTGATTGCTGGACGCATACGATTAACGAACTGTGACTAAATGTGCATTGCATTTTCGGGACTGTCTTAAAGTGTGGGAACTCGCACATACACTTAGTGGTGTAGTTAGCACATTTGATGCTCGATATTGTCTTAATTCAGACACTAACGAAAAATCTCCACTTCATATATACGTTTTCAAGCCACATGTTGCTAGAGTTCAACCAATCTAACGCCATGTAATTTAATTGGTTTTAAATACCTTGTGTTTTTCTGTCATTTCCGATGACAAGTCGAGCGCTTATTGCTATGATAAGTATTTGGATAAAGGAATTCATTTGTAATGTTTGCTATTAGGGATGCACATAATGAGTCAGCAAATTGCAGTCCTTTTGAACTAATTATTGTTCATGAGTGAAGGAGACTCCTTAAATAGATAAAGGAGAAATTGGTGAGTCAGGAGTCTGAAATTGCATTTTTGGATTACCTGCCAAATTTTAGGGAACGACTAAATTGAGCAGGTGAATTGGCTTCACATAGAACATAGAAACATACAGCACAGAACAGGTCCTTCAGCCCACTGTGTTGTGGCGAACCTTTGTCCTGGATTAATCACAGGTTATCATCGAATTTACAGAGCAGAAAGTGGACATTCGGCCCATCGAGTCTGCTCCGGCCATTGGAAAGAGCGCAAAGGGGGCAATTTTGGACAGTTGGGGAAATTTATCATGGCCAATCCACCTAACCTGCACATCTTTGGACTGTGTGAGGCAACCTGAGCACCCGGAGAAAACCGGAGGAGATACCGGAAGGATGTGCAGACTCCGCACAGACCCAAGCCAGAATCGAACATGGGACCCTGGAGCTGTGAAGCAATTGTGCTGTCCAGAATGCTACCGCTCTTCCCGTAAGAACAAATAAATCTACACTCCATTATTCTACCATAATCCATGTAGCTATTCAATAGCCGCGTGAATGTCACTAATGTTTCCGACTCATCTTAGAACATAGAACATAGAACAGTACAGCACAGAACAGGCCCTTCGGCCCTCGATGTTGTGCCGAGCCATGATCACCCTACTCAAACCCACGTATCCACTCTATACCCGTAACCCAACAACCCCCCCCCCCCAACCTTACTTTTTAGGACACTACGGGCAATTAAGCATGGCCAATCCACCTAACCCGCACATCTTTGGACTGTGGGAGGAAACCGGAGCACCCGGAGGAAACCCACGCACACACGGGGAGGACGTGCAGACTCCACACAGACAGTGACCCAGCCGGGAATCTAACCTGGGACCCTGGAGCTGTGAAGCATTTATGCTAACCACCAAGCTACCGTGCTCCCCTTCTTCCACAGACAGTGACACATCAGACACCCCCCGATATCTTCCACCATTCACCTTAAATTTATGTTCGGATGTAATGGTTTGTTCCGCCCGGGGAACCAGTCTTTGACTGTCTACTCTACCTATTCCACTGATCATCTTATAAACCTCTATCATGTCGCCCCTCATTCGTCTCCGTTCCAATGAGAAAGGGACCAACACCCTAAACCCTTCCTCGTAAGACCTACTCTCCATTCCAGGTAACATGATTGTAAATCTCCTGTGCACCATTGCCAAAGCTCCGCATCCTTCCTAAAATGAGGTGACCAGAACGGCACACAATCCTCCAAATGTGGGCGTACCAAGTTTTGTAAAGCTCCATCATCACCTCACGGCTTTTAAATTATATCCCTCTGCTACTGAATGTTAGCTATCCATAGGCTTTCTTCGCAGCTCTATCCCCTTGAGTGGGCAATTTCAAAGATCTTTGAACATACACAACAAGGTCCCTCTGCTCCTCCACGTTGCCAATAAGCCTATCGGTGACCTTGTATTCCGCATTCATATTTGTCCTTCCAAAAAGGACAACCTCACACTTGTCAGGTTTAAACTCCATCTGCCACTTCTTAGCCCAGATCTGCATCCTATCTATGTCTGTTTGCAGCCGACAACAGCCTTCTCACTATTCACAACTCCACCAATCTTCGTAGCTTCTTCAGATTTACTGACCCACCCTTCAGCTACCTCATCCAAGTCAATAATGAAAATCAGAGACAGCAGAGGACACAGAACTGATCCCTGCGGAACGCAACTGATAACTGGGCTCCAGGCTGAATATTTGCCATCCCCTCCACTCTCTGACTCTTATATTGGTTAGCCAGTTCGTTATCCAATTGGCTACCTTTCCCACTATCCAATGCGTCCTTACTTTCTGCATCAACTTCCCATGGGTAACCTTATTAAATGCCTTACTAAAACGCATGTGCACTACATCCACTTCTTTACCTCCATCCACATGCTTGGCCACCTCTTCAAAGAATGCAAAAATTCTCGTGAGGCAAGACCTGCCCGTCAAAAATCTGTGCTGACTATCCATAAAAAAGAAGTGTCTTTCCAGATGCTCAGAAATCCTATCCCTCAGTACCCTTTCCATTACGTTGCCTGCCACCGAATTAAGACTAACTAGTCTGTAATTCCCAGGGTTATCCCTATTCCATTTTTTGAACAGGGGCACGACATTCTTCGCTTTCCAACGCCTGGTACCTCCCCTGTTGACAGTGACGACGAAACAATCATTGCCAACGGCTGTGCAATTTAATTTCTTGCTTCCCACACAGTCCTTGGATATATCCCGTCAGGCCCGGGGGACTTGTCTATCATCAAGTATTTCAAACTGCCCAACACTTCTTCCTTCCTAACAAGCTTCACCTCGAGACTACGAGTCTGTTCCACACTGTCCTGTCCAACACTATATCCCCTCTTTTTTGTAAATATTGAAGATGTGCACTCGTTCAAGACCCCTCCTATCTCTTCAGACTCAATATAAAATATCCCGCTACTGTCGTTGATCGTAACTACCCTCGTTCTAGTCATTCTCATATTTCTCGCACATGTGTAACAGGCGTTGGTATTTCTCTTGATCCTACCATACAAAGGTTTTTCATGCCGTCCCTTAGCTCTGCTAATACCTTTATCAGTTGCCTCTGGCTATCTTGTTTCCCTCCAGGATGTCTGAACGTTGATTCCTCAGCGTTACATAAGTCTCCTTCGTCTGCTTAACAAGACGTTCAACGTCTCTTGTCAACCATTGTTCCAGCACTTTAACATCTCTTTCCAGTCCGGCACGGACATCCTTATAAAAGACAAGTAGTACCTGTTCATTGTATGAGTTCCACATTTCACTTGTGTCCTTCCCTGACAGCCGATGTTCCCAACGCATGCACTTCAGTTCTTGCCTGACAGCATTGTATTTAACCATCCCCCAATTGTAAACCTCCCTGTAACTATTCTCGTTAACCTCTGCTGCTTCCCGGATGATCCAACGTTCATCCAACTCCAGCTCCAGTTTCCTAACACGGTCTCTGAGGAGATGGAATTGGGAGAACCTCCCGCAGGTATAGTCAGCGGGGACACCAATGGTATCCCTCACCACCCACAACCTACAGGAGAAGCATGCAACTGCCCTCTCCTCAATCCCCTTTTACTTTACAGAATGTAGGTTCCCTGTGGGCCAACTCGACCTCCATGCTCCGACGCACCCCCCAGTCTGCTGCACTCTGGGCATCATGGTAGCATGGTGGTTAACATAAATGCTTCACAGCTCCAGGGTCCCAGGTTCGAATCCCGGCTGGGTCACTGTCTGTGTGGAGTCTGCACGTCCTCCCCGTGTGTGCGTGGGTTTCCTCCGGGTGCTCCTGTTTCCCCCCACAGTCCAAAGATGTGCGGGTTAGATGGATTGGCCATGCTAATTTGCCCGTAGTGTAACGTTAATGGGGGGATTGTTGGGTTACGGGTATAGGGTGGATACGTGGGTTTGAGTAGGGTGATCATTGCTCGGCACAACATCGAGGGCTGAAGGGCCTGTTCTGTGCTGTACTCTACGATGTAAACTCCTGGCTCCCTTCTCGCTCCTTGCCGAAACGAAATTAAAGGAGCTCTTTGTTTCCTCCTCAACAAACTCCCTCAGTCACCAAACTCCCACTATAGGACACAAATGCACCAAATGCAGAACTGCAGTGCAAACAAAGTCTGCACTGTCGCTTGATCATTTTTGTACTGTGAATCTACCCTCTGAAAACAGGCCTAATCCAATTAATCTAATTAACAAACTCCAGCTGCAGGTACCTACAAGTAGAACGTTTATTTAAACCTGATTGAAAATTTTCCTTCGTCTAAACCAAAGGCCACCTTTTAAGTTAATTAACTAAATAAAAGAAAGTCTAGACTTTAGAAAAATATGAACCCGTATACTCACTTAGTCACCAAACTCTCATTATAGCACTCAAATGCACCACATTCAGCACTCCGGTGCGAACATTTAGTAGTTGCACAACATGAGATTAAACGGGCAGCGGACAATAAAGCAAAACTGCGTAGATTAGCCACTGGAAATGAAGTTTTTATATTGTTACAAGTGGTAAGTGAACCTTTTAAACAATGCTCTGCGGAACTTAATAGATTGAAAGGAAAATAAGGCAGGTGATTTTGTTCCAGGCCGAAGGAATATTCAACGAGCGTATCATGTGATTAAGCTTAAAAGGTCTTTTGAAAGGCAAGGAGAGCAATACGGGAAGATTTTGGTGATTATAACTGAAAGAAAAGCAGGGAATACAGATGACTCTGTATTTGATATTTCGAAATTGAATTAGGTAACGAGGATGTTCTTTTAAACGGGGAAACTTTGTTGAATTACTTTCCAGAGGAAAAACGAACTGACCTGAAAGAGTTATTAATATCTCGTTGGCAAGTTTGTGGAGATAAGTTGGGAAGCTCTCAAATGGTTATGCATGATGTATTTGTAGGAAGTGCTGTTCCAATTATTCAACATCCATCTAGACCTAGCCCTTTGAACGTGGCATAGGTTAACAAACAAATGGAAAGTATGCTTAAAAATTGCTTAATTGAAATGGGTTGAATCCAATGGAGATCACCAATAATGATGGTACAGAAACAGAATGGTTCCCAAAGTTTTAGTGTGGACTACCTGAGGAAGGAGCAGTGCTCCGAAAGCTCGTGTTTGAAACAAATATGTTGGACATTAACCTGGTGTTGAAGACTTCTTGGTGTGCTCACGCAAACCCAACGCCGGCATCTCCACATCATGGCTACAGTAAGGTTAGTTCAGTTACAAGAACCGAATCTCATCCAATCCAATGGAGGTTGCATTGAGAAGATGCGACAATCACCTTTCAAAGTGGCTGTCGATGCGAGGCATGTGGACGGAGGTGCTGTGCTCTTGCAAGAAGACGCCGGAGGAATACAGTGTACTATTGGTTATTTTTCAAAGAAATTGAACAATTACAAAACGAAGTATTCAACAAATGAGAAGGAGGCTTTGAGCTTGGTGATGGCTTTGCAACATTCTCATATTTCTCTTACCAGCAATCCGTCTGAAACAATTGTATATACAGATCATAACCCAATGTCGTTTTTGGAGCGATTCAGGAATAACGACGCCAAAATGTTTCGAATGAGACAATTGTTACACCATTTCCATTAACAAATAATGGATGTGGCAGTACGAGAATGCGTTATAACTGATGCTCTGTTAAGAATGTCATGAATAGAATCAGGTTTGATGCTGGAAGAAGAAGTAAAGTGGATTGTATTATTATGAAAGGAAGCCTGTTTTGTTTTGTTAATAAAAATGTACTATTTTTCAATAAATTAATGAGAAAAAGTGAAAAATGGAACCAGCTGTGACCCTGGTGGTTTCATTTTTTTTTTGGGGGTGTGTAATACCATGCGAGGAATCGTTACAGGTTTGACTTTGTTTCAAGCCAAGATATGGCGGAGACTGAGTGCTTGTTTTTTTTTAACGAATTTAATCGCGGAAGAATTGCGTACTCCAATCTGTAGTTTGTTTTGAAGGGAATTATTCATGATGCAGTTGAGAATATTAACGATTGCCCAGATAGACGTATACAAGCTGTTAAGAACACCTGTGCCCAAAGCAGTGTACAAGTGTACATTGCATCTGATAAATGTGGATATAAGTAGATAATAAAGAGCCAGGCAAATCTAAATGTAACGGAAGGCTACGGAAATCGAAAGGAGCAACGCAAGAACATAGTAATTATTGCATGAGAGGTGCAACAGACAGTGTGGATTGGAGGAACAAATTGTGCTCCTGTTTTCTATATTCAAATGGCCCTGTTTCTCCATGAAGAAGCCGTTATGTCTCGAGGGGTGACCAGTATTTTATCTTTGAAATTTGATTCCCCGGAATAGTCGAGCAAATAGATATTATGCAGCTGAAAACATCCGCCCAGGTTTGGGCATCAGGCTCAGTTGTGTCTTTAAAAGCGACACACGTTTTTCTGGAAAGATAGGCGAATGCATGTGCAGAAATTAACCTGGAACGCAAGGAGTGCACCGTCTCCTGTGCTGAATGTAATTCTTATCGTTCAGTTTCCCGTTTGGGCTACGATAAGCTAAAACATTGCCTGTTGTCCGTTACCCGACGCAGACGTACACAGATCAAATTACACAACAGACTATAACTTGTCAAAACACGCCTGAGCATGGCACTTTGATGACCAACAAGTGAAGGTGCTGCATTATAGGCGGAACAAATTAACGTAAGGAAGTGAGAAGTATTTATTTGACAAGGCGCCAAGCAACATTCCCTCTGAAAGAAAACAACGCTGCGGACAACCTCGAGGTCACAAAATCAACACTGAAAAGAATTGGTCGTTTCCTTTTATGTGTGTGAAACTCAGAGAGACCGAAGGATGCTAACGAACATTCTGTACTAAATATAAATGAAAACTAAAGTTTGGTGTGTAACAATCGTTCGAAATAACCAAGTGCAGGATTTCTCATGCGTCGATTCCCGCATCGTCTTTCATGGAATCGATAGCGACCCTCATGGATCCGGTGCTAGATACTGAATTGTAGTGGAATTGGTTCTCGGTGTGGCGCCACATTTCCTGTCGCGAAAGTCCACGAATTCTGCAATGGCGTCAACAATTAATCTCAGAAAGAGAGAATCCCGGTGCCTGTTCGTCTCTTGTCAATCTGATTTGCCTTTGAAGGTACCCAGCGTTGCAGGAAAGCACACGGACTGGGGTGCACGTCTTGCCGACAACAAAATTGCGGACAACGTTCCAATGTGTATCTGCAGCGCGGCGAAAATGCCAAATAATCTGGATTTTTTTCTCCATTGTCGTCTTTTAAAGTCCACCCCCATCCTTTCAGAATAAGTGGATGAAAATACAAAGAGCTCGGATGATCTTCCCTCTGAAAGAAAACAACGCTGCGGACAACCTCGAGATCACAAAATCAGCACTGAAAAAATGGTCGTTTCTTTGTCTGTGCGTGAAACTCAGAGAGACAAAAGGATGTTATCGAACATTCTTTTCTAAATATAAATAAAAACTGAAGTTTGGGGGGCAACAATCGTCCAAAATAACCAAGTGCAGGATTTTTCATACGTCGATTCCTTCATCGTTTTTAATGGAATCGATAGCGTCCCTAATCGAACCGGTGCTTCCATACTTCCATACCGCCATTCTCCCTGTCCCTAAGATGCACGAATTCAGCAATGGCATCAACAATTAGTCTCAGAAACACAGAATCCCCGTGCCTTTTCGTCGCTTGTCAATCTGATTTCTCATTGAAGGCACCTAGAGTTGCAGGAAAGCACACGGACTGGGGTGGACGTCTTGCCGATAATAATATTGAGGACAATGTTCCAATTTGAATCTGCAGCGCGGCGAAAATGCCATTTAATCTGGACTTGTTTCCATTGTCGTTTTTTAAAGCCCACCCCCCATCCTTGCAGAATAAGTGGATGAAAATACAAAGAGCTCGATTGATCTTTCCTTTGCACCATGTTGTTGAAAATGTGTCACGTTCTTTCCGAGCCGTTGCTAAATTGTATTTGGACTATTGATATGCTGCTTTGTTGGACTCTGTTTATTAATCTGAGCAAAATGCATATTGAGGATGTTGATCACACCTCTCCTCTTATGATCAACAGATCTCACCAAGGCCAACAAGGGTAGGAAAGCAATAAACCATGTTTCTTAGAGCTGCTGATAATTGAGTGTGGCTTAACAATTGTAGCGAGTGTTAGTTCTCTGCTCATTGAAAAAAAAACGATCGTCTTAAATTCTAACACAACTTGCATCACCTGGCTTGAAGATTTGACGAATGCGTACGGATTTTTCGTCTTGAAGTTAAATGGCCTTTCTTTGGACTCTTGTCAATATTGATAGCAAAATGGAAAGCGGAGAAAAGTTTCATTGGACCGATTTAATTTAACACAAAATTAACAAAGGTCAAAGCTGGCATGATCGCAGTATACAGGTTGCTTCGTTATATATATACAACAGTACTGATTGATAGCCCAGCATACAAAGATACGAGGGGGCAGACAGTTGGCACAGAGGCAATGAATGTGTATGTTTAAAATTATTTCAGCATTGAATTTGCACTAACCAAACGAAACGGATTTGGAGACAGAATGGTCCTTTTGGGCCAAAGGGGAAAAAATGAGCAATGAATTGAAACTTCAGAGTCACGGGCATCCGGTCTTCAGTATAGATACGTGGGAAATCATGCATTAATCTTAGAGACAACATGAATCCCGAGAATTCGAAATTGCACCATGCCTGACAAGAGAACCCTAAGTGCAGGTGCACAGCGGAAGAAACGTAATGCGTACGCAAATCATACATGCATTGAAGACAGATAAAGACATGCAAGCAAAACTTTGAGGATTTTTGAGTATCCATGACGTATACGGCAATACACGGCAATAAACTTTGCATGCAGTATCATTCTGAGAAATCCTTCCTTTAGCGTGAAATTAAAAATCAATTTATTGTTCATTTGTGGGTCAATAGAATATTAGGAAATACAGAGAATCAACAGAGTAGCCCTGGAATGTTATTCCCACGGTGTGAATCCCTGAACAGTAATACTCTCAAAACATCTGCACTCTCTTGTCGCAATTCCACATTCACCATGTTAAAATCTATCGTTTTATATCAACACATGGCCCTCTCTCCAACGAGCCTGCCAGTTTGCTGTACTCCATAAAAATGCATAGCGAAGCATCATCCATAACTTTGAGGAATAACATGCAATTTCAAACTTATTCATCCTGCAATCGTTAGCTCTTATAAAGTATTTCGGCACTTTACCCAAGATGAAACGCTTTTGAGTGTGGAAGTTATCAAACGATTCACATATGGCAGTGCGAATTATTCGTGTGAACAGAGAAAATCTTCAGATGCATATTGACAGTAATTTTGTCCGCTAGGTTATTTTGCCGTCGTCTATTTCAGTAGAACACAATGCTTTCACACAATCAAGAAAGAATGGAGATTTTGCTTCTGGACAACTTAAGGCTTCGGCGCGAACGTGCCCATATGTATTCCATTAATACACTTGAAATGAGAGGGGATGTAACATGAAACTGAATGTTTTTGATTTTTTTTCATGTGCTCATCTAATTCTTATACTGCACACAGAACTTACAAATGTCAAAGATGGTATGCACCTCATACGTGTTTTGTTTTATTATTTGTTGATTAAATTGGGAGGGAAAGAACGAAGGTGCCCAGTGTTACTTATTAACCAGACATGAAGAACAAAGCTTTTGTGGGCTATTATACTTTGAAGCAACAGTGTTCATGATATGTTGATAAATAACTGAAAAGACGCGGTTGTTTTTTCAATTCCCTCGCTGGAGAATTATTATGTTCATTGACTATTGTCACATTCAAGCGGAGCGCGATCAAACACCTGAAAGGCGTGAATATATATAAAATCTGATCAAACGAAAAGATGCGTCTTGCGAGAAAGAAAGTCGCATGCCCAAAGAGTAAAGATGAATGCTAAGTTCCATATTGATTGTCACTGGCATGTGTTCTTCAACATACCTGCATGAGGAAATATGCATGGAGTTTAACGCCCATATGAGTCCCATGATTTCGAAACAACATACGGTATGCGAAGACATCACAAATTACAGTGATCTTGAGGGGCAGATGGCACCGGTATAGAATTGTTGATAGGCGGCAGAGGACAAAACGCGTAAAAACGAGGCGTTCTGCTTTCTCTAGCATCCAGGAGGTATACGGTACTCAAAGTTATGATCTCTTGTTTATGGAACAAATATAGAATGTCGGCTTTTTAAACATAATGTTGGATTAATTATTTCTAATATGATGAATTTGCGAAATAATAACGTGTTTATTTTACACGTGAGTTCCTCTTACGGCGCCAATCTAAGCAGTTTGATCAATTCACAATTAATTTTTGCAAGCCCATTGTGACGGCCTATTTCTATATTGGGGTACGTGTTTTAGAGATGCGTCATGTGCTTTCACATCATTCACAATCATAGCATTTGAAATAATATATTTCACGTTGTAGGGGTGTGCTCCGCTTAGGAACGTTGTAAATATGTTTTACCAGGCTGCTATTGTGCCTCATAGATCTTACAAAGTGCAACGATGGTAAGGAAGCAATAACAGTTTTTAGTCGCTCTGCTTGAAATTACGAGCGACTGACCGTGCAGCGCAGGAGTAATTTCTTACCATCAACAAAAACATGACTTCCTCGTCAGCAGTCGTTGCAAAGAGCCACATTTAAGATTATCTCAAGGCTCACAGAGTAGAGGTGACTTTTCCCGATCGGCGTAGTTCACGGAAGACGTGTGTTTGTAGTGGTTGCACGTTGTAATTCGGAGAGAAGTGTAATATAACAATAATGGTATCAGGCGTTATGGAGTGAAGGACGGAGAAAGGCGATGAGGAAAAAAACGGTCATGATAAAATTAGGATTAGCTGGGCAGAATGGTCTCATTTGCTCCTTTCTCTTATGGTCTAACAGATTTTAGGTGTGTCGTAACAACTAATCAGAGAATAGGATCATAGAATTCCGATAGTACAGAATGAAGCTATTTGATCCATATAATCTGCGCCGACGCACTGCAACAGGCCCACTTCCCCGCCTTGTCCTTTGTACCCCACGTAACATGCACATCTTTTTAAACTAAGGGTTGATTTCTCATTGCTCGTTTACATAACCTGCACATCCTCGGACCGTGGTAGGAAACCCAGACAGACAATGGGAGAAAACAAGGGTATGGGCAGTGGGGAGGGTGCCTGAATACAGATTTCGTAAGATTGCCGTCAACATCGTGCAAAATCTACTTGTGCAGAACAGGTCGAACAACAAGGATGCAGCGACAAATCTATATTTGGCCGTGGGAAACCGATAGAAATATACTGGAACGCCTCAAAAGAAAGATTGCTTGGAGAACTGGCCAGACGGCAGAAAACTCGAATGCAAGAGCCACGATCATGACCTTTTTACTATCAAGGACACGGGGGCATGTGGACAGCTTTTGAAGCACAAATAATTATCTTGAAATGTAAACCGTGCCATATTTCTCCGCTGCTGAAACAGTTAAAGATGGATAAATAGTCCGAAACGTTTATGCAACTGAAGGACACAGATAAATGAGTTACAGGCAGTCGGAACATAAATTGAACACTCTGGCATCGATGAGCACCGGCGTGCAGAATTGTTGAACACAGGTTGATTGGATGCATATTTGAATATCTTCAGCTTGAATAGCACATTCTTGATCGATTTGGGGAACACCAAATTGCAAGGTAATATCAAGGAACATGAGATGAAACCGCTTTAAAATACGCCCATTTTGAATTTTGTGGGCGTCTTGTGCAAAAAACAAACTGGCAGTATAACGATATTTGAAAGGTTTTACGGAGAATGAAATCCGCTGTGAGATGTGATTACACTGCGATTGAATTCAGATTTGTATTTGTTTCCATGTTAATCTTTCAGCGTAATCCCACACAACTGCACCTTTTGAATCAAATTTCTTGATTTTGCAGGCTACATAATTTCGCATTGAACAAAATGTATTCCCTCTGTTCCAATAGCCTTCTAGATCTTCTTCTATAAGAAATGACGTTATAGTGTTGGTACCACTCAATCATGTGGCTTGAAGATGCGAGGTTTGTCCCGCATAATCCGCGTGCCTTACAAGTGCGTATAATATTGATTGCTGGACGCATACGATTAACGAACTGTGACTAAATGTGCATTGCATTTTCGGGACTGTCTTAAAGTGTGGGAACTCGCACATACACTTAGTGGTGTAGTTAGCACATTTGATGCTCGATATTGTCTTAATTCAGACACTAACGAAAAATCTCCACTTCATATATACGTTTTCAAGCCACATGTTGCTAGAGTTCAACCAATCTAACGCCATGTAATTTAATTGGTTTTAAATACCTTGTGTTTTTCTGTCATTTCCGATGACAAGTCGAGCGCTTATTGCTATGATAAGGCAGAGTATTTGGATAAAGGAATTCATTTGTAATGTTTGCTATTAGGGATGCACATAATGAGTCAGCAAATTGCAGTCCTTTTGAACTAATTATTGTTCATGAGTGAAGGAGACTCCTTAAATAGATAAAGGAGAAATTGGTGAGTCAGGAGTCTGAAATTGCATTTTTGGATTACCTGCCAAATTTTAGGGAACGACTAAATTGAGCAGGTGAATTGGCTTCACATAGAACATAGAAACATACAGCACAGAACAGGTCCTTCAGCCCACTGTGTTGTGGCGAACCTTTGTCCTGGATTAATCACAGGTTATCATCGAATTTACAGAGCAGAAAGTGGACATTCGGCCCATCGAGTCTGCTCCGGCCATTGGAAAGAGCGCAAAGGGGGCAATTTTGGACAGTTGGGGAAATTTATCATGGCCAATCCACCTAACCTGCACATCTTTGGACTGTGTGAGGCAACCTGAGCACCCGGAGAAAACCGGAGGAGATACCGGAAGGATGTGCAGACTCCGCACAGACCCAAGCCAGAATCGAACATGGGACCCTGGAGCTGTGAAGCAATTGTGCTGTCCAGAATGCTACCGCTCTTCCCGTAAGAACAAATAAATCTACACTTCATTATTCTACCATAATCCATGTAGCTATTCAATAGCCGCGTGAATGTCACTAATGTTTCCGACTCATCTTAGAACATAGAACATAGAACAGTACAGCACAGAACAGGCCCTTCGGCCCTCGATGTTGTGCCGAGCCATGATCACCCTACTCAAACCCACGTATCCACTCTATACCCGTAACCCAACAACCCCCCCCCAACCTTACTTTTTAGGACACTACGGGCAATTAAGCATGGCCAATCCACCTAACCCGCACATCTTTGGACTGTGGGAGGAAACCGGAGCACCCGGAGGAAACCCACGCACACACGGGGAGGACGTGCAGACTCCACACAGACAGTGACCCAGCCGGGAATCTAACCTGGGACCCTGGAGCTGTGAAGCATTTATGCTAACCACCAAGCTACCGTGCTCCCCTTCTTCCACAGACAGTGACACATCAGACACCCCCCGATATCTTCCACCATTCACCTTAAATTTATGTTCGGATGTAATGGTTTGTTCCGCCCGGGGAACCAGTCTTTGACTGTCTACTCTACCTATTCCACTGATCATCTTATAAACCTCTATCATGTCGCCCCTCATTCGTCTCCGTTCCAATGAGAAAGGGACCAACACCCTAAACCCTTCCTCGTAAGACCTACTCTCCATTCCAGGTAACATGATTGTAAATCTCCTGTGCACCATTGCCAAAGCTCCGCATCCTTCCTAAAATGAGGTGACCAGAACGGCACACAATCCTCCAAATGTGGGCGTACCAAGTTTTGTAAAGCTCCATCATCACCTCACGGCTTTTAAATTATATCCCTCTGCTACTGAATGTTAGCTATCCATAGGCTTTCTTCGCAGCTCTATCCCCTTGAGTGGGCAATTTCAAAGATCTTTGAACATACACAACAAGGTCCCTCTGCTCCTCCACGTTGCCAATAAGCCTATCGGTGACCTTGTATTCCGCATTCATATTTGTCCTTCCAAAAAGGACAACCTCACACTTGTCAGGTTTAAACTCCATCTGCCACTTCTTAGCCCAGCTCTGCATCCTATCTATGTCTGTTTGCAGCCGACAACAGCCTTCTCACTATTCACAACTCCACCAATCTTCGTAGCTTCTTCAGATTTACTGACCCACCCTTCAGCTACCTCATCCAAGTCAATAATGAAAATCAGAGACAGCAGAGGACACAGAACTGATCCCTGCGGAACGCAACTGATAACTGGGCTCCAGGCTGAATATTTGCCATCCCCTCCACTCTCTGACTCTTATATTGGTTAGCCAGTTCGTTATCCAATTGGCTACCTTTCCCACTATCCAATGCGTCCTTACTTTCTGCATCAACTTCCCATGGGTAACCTTATTAAATGCCTTACTAAAACGCATGTGCACTACATCCACTTCTTTACCTCCATCCACATGCTTGGCCACCTCTTCAAAGAATGCAAAAATTCTCGTGAGGCAAGACCTGCCCGTCAAAAATCTGTGCTGACTATCCATAAAAAAGAAGTGTCTTTCCAGATGCTCAGAAATCCTATCCCTCAGTACCCTTTCCATTACGTTGCCTGCCACCGAATTAAGACTAACTAGTCTGTAATTCCCAGGGTTATCCCTATTCCATTTTTTGAACAGGGGCACGACATTCTTCGCTTTCCAACGCCTGGTACCTCCCCTGTTGACAGTGACGACGAAACAATCATTGCCAACGGCTGTGCAATTTAATTTCTTGCTTCCCACACAGTCCTTGGATATATCCCGTCAGGCCCGGGGGACTTGTCTATCATCAAGTATTTCAAACTGCCCAACACTTCTTCCTTCCTAACAAGCTTCACCTCGAGACTACGAGTCTGCTCCACACTGTCCTGTCCAACACTATATCCCCTCTTTTTTGTAAATATTGAAGATGTGCACTCGTTCAAGACCCCTCCTATCTCTTCAGACTCAATATAAAATATCCCGCTACTGTCGTTGATCGTAACTACCCTCGTTCTAGTCATTCTCATATTTCTCGCACATGTGTAACAGGCGTTGGTATTTCTCTTGATCCTACCATACAAAGGTTTTTCATGCCGTCCCTTAGCTCTGCTAATACCTTTATCAGTTGCCTCTGGCTATCTTGTTTCCCTCCAGGATGTCTGAACGTTGATTCCTCAGCGTTACATAAGTCTCCTTCGTCTGCTTAACAAGACGTTCAACGTCTCTTGTCAACCATTGTTCCAGCACTTTAACATCTCTTTCCAGTCCGGCACGGACATCCTTATAAAAGACAAGTAGTACCTGTTCATTGTATGAGTTCCACATTTCACTTGTGTCCTTCCCTGACAGCCGATGTTCCCAACGCATGCACTTCAGTTCTTGCCTGACAGCATTGTATTTAACCATCCCCCAATTGTAAACCTCCCTGTAACTATTCTCGTTAACCTCTGCTGCTTCCCGGATGATCCAACGTTCATCCAACTCCAGCTCCAGTTTCCTAACACGGTCTCTGAGGAGATGGAATTGGGAGAACCTCCCGCAGGTATAGTCAGCGGGGACACCAATGGTATCCCTCACCACCCACAACCTACAGGAGAAGCATGCAACTGCCCTCTCCTCAATCCCCTTTTACTTTACAGAATGTAGGTTCCCTGTGGGCCAACTCGACCTCCATGCTCCGACGCACCCCCCAGTCTGCTGCACTCTGGGCATCATGGTAGCATGGTGGTTAACATAAATGCTTCACAGCTCCAGGGTCCCAGGTTCGAATCCCGGCTGGGTCACTGTCTGTGTGGAGTCTGCACGTCCTCCCCGTGTGTGCGTGGGTTTCCTCCGGGTGCTCCTGTTTCCCCCCACAGTCCAAAGATGTGCGGGTTAGATGGATTGGCCATGCTAATTTGCCCGTAGTGTAAGGTTAATGGGGGGATTGTTGGGTTACGGGTATAGGGTGGATACGTGGGTTTGAGTAGGGTGATCATTGCTCGGCACAACATCGAGGGCTGAAGGGCCTGTTCTGTGCTGTACTCTACGATGTAAACTCCTGGCTCCCTTCTCGCTCCTTGCCGAAACGAAATTAAAGGAGCTCTTTGTTTCCTCCTCAACAAACTCCCTCAGTCACCAAACTCCCACTATAGGACACAAATGCACCAAATGCAGAACTGCAGTGCAAACAAAGTCTGCACTGTCGCTTGATCATTTTTGTACTGTGAATCTACCCTCTGAAAACAGGCCTAATCCAATTAATCTAATTAACAAACTCCAGCTGCAGGTACCTACAAGTAGAACGTTTATTTAAACCTGATTGAAAATTTTCCTTCGTCTAAACCAAAGGCCACCTTTTAAGTTAATTAACTAAATAAAAGAAAGTCTAGACTTTAGAAAAATATGAACCCGTATACTCACTTAGTCACCAAACTCTCATTATAGCACTCAAATGCACCACATTCAGCACTCCGGTGCGAACATTTAGTAGTTGCACAACATGAGATTAAACGGGCAGCGGACAATAAAGCAAAAATGCGTAGATTAGCCACTGGAAATGAAGTTTTTATATTGTTACAAGTGGTAAGTGAACCTTTTAAACAATGCTCTGCGGAACTTAATAGATTGAAAGGAAAATAAGGCAGGTGATTTTGTTCCAGGCCGAAGGAATATTCAACGAGCGTATCATGTGATTAAGCTTAAAAGGTCTTTTGAAAGGCAAGGAGAGCAATACGGGAAGATTTTGGTGATTATAACTGAAAGAAAAGCAGGGAATACAGATGACTCTGTATTTGATATTTCGAAATTGAATTAGGTAACGAGGATGTTCTTTTAAACGGGGAAACTTTGTTGAATTACTTTCCAGAGGAAAAACGAACTGACCTGAAAGAGTTATTAATATCTCGTTGGCAAGTTTGTGGAGATAAGTTGGGAAGCTCTCAAATGGTTATGCATGATGTATTTGTAGGAAGTGCTGTTCCAATTATTCAACATCCATCTAGACCTAGCCCTTTGAACGTGGCATAGGTTAACAAACAAATGGAAAGTATGCTTAAAAATTGCTTAATTGAAATGGGTTGAATCCAATGGAGATCACCAATAATGATGGTACAGAAACAGAATGGTTCCCAAAGTTTTAGTGTGGACTACCTGAGGAAGGAGCAGTGCTCCGAAAGCTCGTGTTTGAAACAAATATGTTGGACATTAACCTGGTGTTGAAGACTTCTTGGTGTGCTCACGCAAACCCAACGCCGGCATCTCCACATCATGGCTACAGTAAGGTTAGTTCAGTTACAAGAACCGAATCTCATCCAATCCAATGGAGGTTGCATTGAGAAGATGCGACAATCACCTTTCAAAGTGGCTGTCGATGCGAGGCATGTGGACGGAGGTGCTGTGCTCTTGCAAGAAGACGCCGGAGGAATACAGTGTACTATTGGTTATTTTTCAAAGAAATTGAACAATTACAAAACGAAGTATTCAACAAATGAGAAGGAGGCTTTGAGCTTGGTGATGGCTTTGCAACATTCTCATATTTCTCTTACCAGCAATCCGTCTGAAACAATTGTATATACAGATCATAACCCAATGTCGTTTTTGGAGCGATTCAGGAATAACGACGCCAAAATGTTTCGAATGAGACAATTGTTACACCATTTCCATTAACAAATAATGGATGTGGCAGTACGAGAATGCGTTATAACTGATGCTCTGTTAAGAATGTCATGAATAGAATCAGGTTTGATGCTGGAAGAAGAAGTAAAGTGGATTGTATTATTATGAAAGGAAGCCTGTTTTGTTTTGTTAATAAAAATGTACTATTTTTCAATAAATTAATGAGAAAAAGTGAAAAATGGAACCAGCTGTGACCCTGGTGGTTTCATTTTTTTTTTGGGGGTGTGTAATACCATGCGAGGAATCGTTACAGGTTTGACTTTGTTTCAAGCCAAGATATGGCAGAGACTGAGTGCTTGTTTTTTTTAACGAATTTAATCGCGGAAGAATTGCGTACTCCAATCTGTAGTTTGTTTTGAAGGGAATTATTCATGATGCAGTTGAGAATATTAACGATTGCCCAGATAGACGTATACAAGCTGTTAAGAACACCTGTGCCCAAAGCAGTGTACAAGTGTACATTGCATCTGATAAATGTGGATATAAGTAGATAATAAAGAGCCAGGCAAATCTAAATGTAACGGAAGGCTACGGAAATCGAACGGAGCAACGCAAGAACATAGTAATTATTGCATGAGAGGTGCAACAGACAGTGTGGATTGGAGGAACAAATTGTGCTCCTGTTTTCTATATTCAAATGGCCCTGTTTCTCCATGAAGAAGCCGTTATGTCTCGAGGGGTGACCAGTATTTTATCTTTGAAATTTGATTCCCCGGAATAGTCGAGCAAATAGATATTATGCAGCTGAAAACATCCGCCCAGGTTTGGGCATCAGGCTCAGTTGTGTCTTTAAAAGCGACACACGTTTTTCTGGAAAGATAGGCGAATGCATGTGCAGAAATTAACCTGGAACGCAAGGAGTGCACCGTCTCCTGTGCTGAATGTAATTCTTATCGTTCAGTTTCCCGTTTGGGCTACGATAAGCTAAAACATTGCCTGTTGTCCGTTACCCGACGCAGACGTACACAGATCAAATTACACAACAGACTATAACTTGTCAAAACACGCCTGAGCATGGCACTTTGATGACCAACAAGTGAAGGTGCTGCATTATAGGCGGAACAAATTAACGTAAGGAAGTGAGAAGTATTTATTTGACAAGGCGCCAAGCAACATTCCCTCTGAAAGAAAACAACGCTGCGGACAACCTCGAGGTCACAAAATCAACACTGAAAAGAATTGGTCGTTTCCTTTTATGTGTGTGAAACTCAGAGAGACCGAAGGATGCTAACGAACATTCTGTACTAAATATAAATGAAAACTAAAGTTTGGTGTGTAACAATCGTTCGAAATAACCAAGTGCAGGATTTCTCATGCGTCGATTCCCGCATCGTCTTTCATGGAATCGATAGCGACCCTCATGGATCCGGTGCTAGATACTGAATTGTAGTGGAATTGGTTCTCGGTGTGGCGCCACATTTCCTGTCGCGAAAGTCCACGAATTCTGCAATGGCGTCAACAATTAATCTCAGAAAGAGAGAATCCCGGTGCCTGTTCGTCTCTTGTCAATCTGATTTGCCTTTGAAGGTACCCAGCGTTGCAGGAAAGCACACGGACTGGGGTGCACGTCTTGCCGACAACAAAATTGCGGACAACGTTCCAATGTGTATCTGCAGCGCGGCGAAAATGCCAAATAATCTGGATTTTTTTCTCCATTGTCGTCTTTTAAAGTCCACCCCCATCCTTTCAGAATAAGTGGATGAAAATACAAAGAGCTCGGATGATCTTCCCTCTGAAAGAAAACAACGCTGCGGACAACCTCGAGATCACAAAATCAGCACTGAAAAAATGGTCGTTTCTTTGTCTGTGCGTGAAACTCAGAGAGACAAAAGGATGTTATCGAACATTCTTTTCTAAATATAAATAAAAACTGAAGTTTGGGGGGCAACAATCGTCCAAAATAACCAAGTGCAGGATTTTTCATACGTCGATTCCTTCATCGTTTTTAATGGAATCGATAGCGTCCCTAATCGAACCGGTGCTTCCATACTTCCATACCGCCATTCTCCCTGTCCCTAAGATGCACGAATTCAGCAATGGCATCAACAATTAGTCTCAGAAACACAGAATCCCCGTGCCTTTTCGTCGCTTGTCAATCTGATTTCTCATTGAAGGCACCTAGAGTTGCAGGAAAGCACACGGACTGGGGTGGACGTCTTGCCGATAATAATATTGAGGACAATGTTCCAATTTGAATCTGCAGCGCGGCGAAAATGCCATTTAATCTGGACTTGTTTCCATTGTCGTTTTTTAAAGCCCACCCCCCATCCTTGCAGAATAAGTGGATGAAAATACAAAGAGCTCGATTGATTTTTCCTTTGCACCATGTTGTTGAAAATGTGTCACGTTCTTTCCGAGCCGTTGCTAAATTGTATTTGGACTATTGATATGCTGCTTTGTTGGACTCTGTTTATTAATCTGAGCAAAATGCATATTGAGGATGTTGATCACACCTCTCCTCTTATGATCAACAGATCTCACCAAGGCCAACAAGGGTAGGAAAGCAATAAACCATGTTTCTTAGAGCTGCTGATAATTGAGTGTGGCTTAACAATTGTAGCGAGTGTTAGTTCTCTGCTCATTGAAAAAAAAACGATCGTCTTAAATTCTAACACAACTTGCATCACCTGGCTTGAAGATTTGACGAATGCGTACGGATTTTTCGTCTTGAAGTTAAATGGCCTTTCTTTGGACTCTTGTCAATATTGATAGCAAAATGGAAAGCGGAGAAAAGTTTCATTGGACCGATTTAATTTAACACAAAATTAACAAAGGTCAAAGCTGGCATGATCGCAGTATACAGGTTGCTTCGTTATATATATACAACAGTACTGATTGATAGCCCAGCATACAAAGATACGAGGGGGCAGACAGTTGGCACAGAGGCAATGAATGTGTATGTTTAAAATTATTTCAGCATTGAATTTGCACTAACCAAACGAAACGGATTTGGAGACAGAATGGTCCTTTTGGGCCAAAGGGGAAAAAATGAGCAATGAATTGAAACTTCAGAGTCACGGGCATCCGGTCTTCAGTATAGATACGTGGGAAATCATGCATTAATCTTAGAGACAACATGAATCCCGAGAATTCGAAATTGCACCATGCCTGACAAGAGAACCCTAAGTGCAGGTGCACAGCGGAAGAAACGTAATGCGTACGCAAATCATACATGCATTGAAGACAGATAAAGACATGCAAGCAAAACTTTGAGGATTTTTGAGTATCCATGACGTATACGGCAATACACGGCAATAAACTTTGCATGCAGTATCATTCTGAGAAATCCTTCCTTTAGCGTGAAATTAAAAATCAATTTATTGTTCATTTGTGGGTCAATAGAATATTAGGAAATACAGAGAATCAACAGAGTAGCCCTGGAATGTTATTCCCACGGTGTGAATCCCTGAACAGTAATACTCTCAAAACATCTGCACTCTCTTGTCGCAATTCCACATTCACCATGTTAAAATCTATCGTTTTATATCAACACATGGCCCTCTCTCCAACGAGCCTGCCAGTTTGCTGTACTCCATAAAAATGCATAGCGAAGCATCATCCATAACTTTGAGGAATAACATGCAATTTCAAACTTATTCATCCTGCAATCGTTAGCTCTTATAAAGTATTTCGGCACTTTACCCAAGATGAAACGCTTTTGAGTGTGGAAGTTATCAAACGATTCACATATGGCAGTGCGAATTATTCGTGTGAACAGAGAAAATCTTCAGATGCATATTGACAGTAATTTTGTCCGCTAGGTTATTTTGCCGTCGTCTATTTCAGTAGAACACAATGCTTTCACACAATCAAGAAAGAATGGAGATTTTGCTTCTGGACAACTTAAGGCTTCGGCGCGAACGTGCCCATATGTATTCCATTAATACACTTGAAATGAGAGGGGATGTAACATGAAACTGAATGTTTTTGATTTTTTTTCATGTGCTCATCTAATTCTTATACTGCACACAGAACTTACAAATGTCAAAGATGGTATGCACCTCATACGTGTTTTGTTTTATTATTTGTTGATTAAATTGGGAGGGAAAGAACGAAGGTGCCCAGTGTTACTTATTAACCAGACATGAAGAACAAAGCTTTTGTGGGCTATTATACTTTGAAGCAACAGTGTTCATGATATGTTGATAAATAACTGAAAAGACGCGGTTGTTTTTTCAATTCCCTCGCTGGAGAATTATTATGTTCATTGACTATTGTCACATTCAAGCGGAGCGCGATCAAACACCTGAAAGGCGTGAATATATATAAAATCAGATCAAACGAAAAGATGCGTCTTGCGAGAAAGAAAGTCGCATGCCCAAAGAGTAAAGATGAATGCTAAGTTCCATATTGATTGTCACTGGCATGTGTTCTTCAACATACCTGCATGAGGAAATATGCATGGAGTTTAACGCCCATATGAGTCCCATGATTTCGAAACAACATACGGTATGCGAAGACATCACAAATTACAGTGATCTTGAGGGGCAGATGGCACCGGTATAGAATTGTTGATAGGCGGCAGAGGACAAAACGCGTAAAAACGAGGCGTTCTGCTTTCTCTAGCATCCAGGAGGTATACGGTACTCAAAGTTATGATCTCTTGTTTATGGAACAAATATAGAATGTCGGCTTTTTAAACATAATGTTGGATTAATTATTTCTAATATGATGAATTTGCGAAATAATAACGTGTTTATTTTACACGTGAGTTCCTCTTACGGCGCCAATCTAAGCAGTTTGATCAATTCACAATTAATTTTTGCAAGCCCATTGTGACGGCCTATTTCTATATTGGGGTACGTGTTTTAGAGATGCGTCATGTGCTTTCACATCATTCACAATCATAGCATTTGAAATAATATATTTCACGTTGTAGGGGTGTGCTCCGCTTAGGAACGTTGTAAATATGTTTTACCAGGCTGCTATTGTGCCTCATAGATCTTACAAAGTGCAACGATGGTAAGGAAGCAATAACAGTTTTTAGTCGCTCTGCTTGAAATTACGAGCGACTGACCGTGCAGCGCAGGAGTAATTTCTTACCATCAACAAAAACATGACTTCCTCGTCAGCAGTCGTTGCAAAGAGCCACATTTAAGATTATCTCAAGGCTCACAGAGTAGAGGTGACTTTTCCCGATCGGCGTAGTTCACGGAAGACGTGTGTTTGTAGTGGTTGCACGTTGTAATTCGGAGAGAAGTGTAATATAACAATAATGGTATCAGGCGTTATGGAGTGAAGGACGGAGAAAGGCGATGAGGAAAAAAACGGTCATGATAAAATTAGGATTAGCTGGGCAGAATGGTCTCATTTGCTCCTTTCTCTTATGGTCTAACAGATTTTAGGTGTGTCGTAACAACTAATCAGAGAATAGGATCATAGAATTCCGATAGTACAGAATGAAGCTATTTGATCCATATAATCTGCGCCGACGCACTGCAACAGGCCCACTTCCCCGCCTTGTCCTTTGTACCCCACGTAACATGCACATCTTTTTAAACTAAGGGTTGATTTCTCATTGCTCGTTTACATAACCTGCACATCCTCGGACCGTGGTAGGAAACCCAGACAGACAATGGGAGAAAACAAGGGTATGGGCAGTGGGGAGGGTGCCTGAATACAGATTTCGTAAGATTGCCGTCAACATCGTGCAAAATCTACTTGTGCAGAACAGGTCGAACAACAAGGATGCAGCGACAAATCTATATTTGGCCGTGGGAAACCGATAGAAATATACTGGAACGCCTCAACAGAAAGATTGCTTGGAGAACTGGCCAGACGGCAGAAAAGTCGAATACAAGAGCCACGATCATGACCTTTTTACTATCAAGGACACGGGGGCATGTGGACAGCTTTTGAAGCACAAATAATTATCTTGAAATGTAAACAGTGGCATATTTCTCCACTGCTGAAACGGGTAAAGATGGATGAATAGTCCGAAAAGTTTATGCAACTGAAGGACACAGATAAATGAGTTACAGGCAGTCGGAACATAAATTGAACACTCTGGCATCGATGAGCACTGGCGTGTAGAATTGTTGAACACAGGTTGATTGGATGCATATTTGAATATCTTCAGCTTGAATAGCAAATTCTTGATCGATTTGGGGAACACCAAATTGCAAGGTAATATCAAGGAACATGAGATGAAACCGCTTTAAAATACGCCCATTTTGAATTTTGTGGGCGTCTTGTACAAAAAACAAACTGGCAGTATAACGATATTTGAAAGGTTTTACGGAGAATGAAATCCGCTGTGAGATGTGATTACACTGCGATTGAATTCAGATTTGTATTTGTTTCCATGTTAATCGTTCAGCGTACTCCCACACAACTGCACCTTTTGAATCAAATTTCTTGATTTTGCAGGCTAGATAATTTCGCATTGAACAAAATGTATTCCCTCTGTTCCAATAGCCTTCTAGATCTTCTTCTATAAGAAATGACGTTATAGTGTTGCTACCACTCAATCATGTGGCTTGAAGATGCGAAGTTTGTCCCGCATAATCCGCGTGCCTTAGAAGTGCATATAATATTGATTGCTGGACGCACACGATTAACGAACTGTGATGAAATGTCAATTGCATTTTCGGGACTGTCTTAAAGTGTGGGAACTCGCACATACACTTAGTGGTGTAGTTAGCACATTTGATGCTCGATATTGTCTTAACTCAGACTCTAACGAAAAATCTCCAATTCATATATACGTTTTCAAGCCACATGTTGCTAGAGTTCAACCAATCTAACGCCATGGAATTTAATTGGTTTTAAATACCTCGTGTTTTTCTGTCATTTCCGTCGTGCTATGAACTGCTAGGGCGGTAGAATATTTCGCTTCTGAGAAATATTCATAAACGTTCCACCGGACTGCCAGTTTCTGTTGCTCACCCATTTATTTTAATGATTATCATGAGTATTATCCTTTTTAAAATAATGTTGTCTACGCTGGCTGGGCCGGCATTTATTTCCTATCACTAATTGCCGTGAAAAACTGCTGGTTCGCAGTCTTCTGATCCCTCCTGATGTGGAATGGGTACACTGACGCCAATTTTGTAACGGAGTTCCAAGATTTTAACACAACGGCCCTGACGGAAGGGCAATATAATTCAAAGTCAGAATGATGAGGGAATTGAAGAAGTACATCCAGGTGGCGCTGTTACGATTTATCTGCTGCATTCTGTTCATGGAATGTCGAGGTCGTGGGATTGGATGGTGCAGCCTCATGAATCTACGTGAGTTTCTGGAGTACGTCTTGTAGATAGTGCTTACTGCTGATACTGTGCGTCGATGGTGAAGGGAGTAAATGCTTATGGAAGGGATGCAAGTCAAGCGGGATGTTTTGTCTTGAATGGGACCGATCGTCTTTTGTTGTTTTGGAACTACACTCACCCAGGCCAGTGAGCAGTATGCCATCAGACTCTTGAATTTTTCCTTATAAGAGGTGGTCAGGCTGTTGGAATTCGCGAGGTGAGTTCCTTTACGCAGGTTTCCTCGCATTTTCTCTTAAGTTAATTTACGGGATGTGGGGTTCGCTGCTGAGGCAAGCATCTATTTCCCATTCTTATTTGCCCTACAGAAGGCGGTGTTGAGATTGCTTCTTGAACTGCTGCAGCACTTGAGGAGCAGATACACGTATTGTGCTCTCAGGGAGGGAGATTCAGGTTATTGCCCAGGGTCTAGTTAAGGAAAGCCGAGAATGTACAACACAGTGTGGTAGATTACGTGGAGGAGCACCTCCTGCTGTTGGGGCTGCAAAGTATCTGCTACTCTTGTTCTTCTCGATGGCGGTGGTCCTGGCTTTCGCAGGAGTTTTCAAACAATATTGGTCAGTTAGTGGAATGCACGTCCTCGATACTACAGTCATCTCACACAGTTCGCCGTTGGGGGAGAGTTTGAATGTTTGTGGAACTCGGAACAATCACACGGGCTCCGTTATCCTGGATGGTCTCGTGCTTCTTGAGTGTTGCTGGAGATGCATTCATGCACGTAACTGGGAAATACTCCATCACCCTCCTGGTTTGTGCTTTGTGGATTGTGGGCAAGCTTTGGAGGTCAAAATGTGAGTTCCTCGCTAAAGCATTCCTTGCGTTTGACCTGAAATGGTAGCCACAGCATTAATAAGCCTCATACTGTTAATTGTTTGTGCAATGGTGAACCCCAAAATGCTATTGAATGGTAAATGGAGGAAGTTACAACCAACAGTGGTTAGCATGTATTTTTTTAAATTTATAGTACTCAATTAATTTTTTCCAATTGAGGGGCAATTTAGCATGGCCAATTCACCTACTCTGCACATGTTTTGGATTGTCGGACCGATTACCATGCAACCACGGGGTGAATGTGCAAACTCCACACGGACAGTGGTCCAATGCCGAGATCGAACCTGGGACATAAGAGTCGTGTTGCAACAGGGCTAACCCACTGCGTGACCGTGTTGCCATAGTGGTTAGCATTGTCGTTTCACAGCTCCAGGATCCGATGGTCAATTCCCGGCTTGTGCCACTGTTTGTGCGGAGTCTGCACGTTCTCTCTGTATCTGCGGCGGTCCCTCCGGGCTCTCCGGTGTATGCACATACGTCCCGAAAGCGGTGCTAGTTAAGCGATTTGGACAGTCTTAATTATCCCACTGGCACCGGAATGTGGAGACAAGCAACTTTTTTCCAGTAACTTCATTGCAGTGCTAACTTACGCTTACTTGTGACAAATATAGATTATTTTATTCTTAGTATTTTTATTGGAAGGAGATGGTCATTCCCTTGCAATTCAGTGTTGCGAATGTTTCTTACAACTTGTCAACCCCAGCCTCGATATTGTCCAGGTCTTGCTTCGTTTGGACATGTACTACATCATTTTTGAGGAGTCACGAATGATGCTGAACACTGCAAAGGCGTATTCAACCATCCTAAATTCTGACCTTATGATAAAAGGAGATCATTGATGAAGCAGTTTACGAATGTTCGGTCTCAGACACTGCCCTGAGGAACTCCTACAGTGGTGTCATGAAGCTGAGATGATTGACCAAAAACCAATGCAACCGACCTTCTTTGTGGCAGGTTTGATTGGAACCAGCGGAGATCATCCACCAAATTTCCACTTACTCAAATTTAGCCAATGCTCCTTCATGCCATCCTCGAGCAAATGCTGCCTTAATATCATGGGCGGTCACTCATACATCGCAGCTAACGTTCAATCTTTTGTCCTTGTTTGAGCCAAGGCAGTAATGAGATACGCAGTTGAGTGACACTGGCGGAACCCAATCCGTGCGTTCCTGATCACGTTTTTGCTGAGTATGCTGAGCGTCTGTCATCCAGTTATTGCTGAGTAAATACCATTTTATAACACTGTGCCTGACTATTTCCATCGCATTGCTCATGATGGGGGAGCCGAAAGCCTCTTCCTGTGATGCACTTTTCTCTGTTTATTCCAATACGCAATATTTCAGATAAAAAGATTTTGGAAGAATTAATTAAATACTTTGCTAGATATGAATTACCCTCATCAATACAATCGGATCAAGGATCACATTTTGCCTTATTATTACTCAAGACATTTATGGATTGCTCAGGAGTAAACACATTTAAAACAAATTCAAACGTTCTAGAATTGCAGCGTGCGTTAGAAAAGTGGCATCAGATGTTCAGGACAATTTCGAGCGATTATTGCTATGATAAGGCAGAGGATTTTCATAAAGGAATTCATTTCTTATGTTTCCTGTTAGAGATGCACCTAATGAGTCAGCAAATTGCTGTCCTTTTGAACTAATTATTATTCATTAGTGAAGTTGACTCCTTAAATAGATTAACGAGAAATTGGTGAGTCAGCAGTCTGAAATTGCATTATTGGATTTCCTGCAAAATTTTAGGCAACGATTAAATTGAGCAGGTGAATTGGCTTTACATAGAACATAGAAAAATACAGGACAGAACAGGCCCTTCAGCCCGCGATGTTGTGGCGAACCTTTGTCCTAGATTAATCATTGATTATCATCGAATTTACAGTGCAGAAAGAGGTCATTCGGCCCATCGAGTCTGCACCAGCTATTGGAAAGAGCACCCTACCCGTGGTCAAAACATCCTCCTAATCCCCACAACCCAGTTACCCCACCAAACACTAAGTGCAATTTTGGGCACGAGGGGCAATTTATCATGGCCAATCCACCTAACCTGCACATCTTTGGACTGTGGGAGGAAACCGGAGCACACGGAGGAAACCGGAGCAGACACGGCCAGGATGTGCAGACTCCGTACAGACCCAAGCCTGGATCGAAACTGGGTCCCTGGAGTTGTGAAGCAATTGTGCTGTCCACAATGCTACCGCCCTGCCCGTAAGAACAAATTAATCTACACTCCATAATTCTACCATAATCCATGTAGCTATTCAATGCCGCGTGGTGGTCCCTAATGTTTCCGACTCATCTACTTCCACAGACAGTGACACCTCAGACATCCCCCCTATATCTTCCACCATTCACCTTAAATTTATGT
This sequence comes from Scyliorhinus canicula, assembly GCF_902713615.1. Taxonomy (NCBI): domain Eukaryota; kingdom Metazoa; phylum Chordata; class Chondrichthyes; order Carcharhiniformes; family Scyliorhinidae; genus Scyliorhinus; species Scyliorhinus canicula. Next base: position 85,883,072 of record NC_052157.1, on the reverse strand, counting down.
CCCCTTGTAATTGTTTGTACCACCCGGGGAACCAGTGTTTGACTGTCGACTCTACCTATTCCACTGATCATCTCATAAATCTCTATCAAGTCGCCCCTCATTCTTCTCCGTTGCAATGAGAAAAGGCCAAGCACACTCAACCTTTCCTCGTTAGACTTACTTTCCATTCCAGGTAACATGACTGTAAACCTCCTGTGCACCATTTCCAAAGCTTCCACATCCTTCCTAAAATGAGGTGACCAGAACTGCACACAATACTCCAAATGTGGGCTTAACAAGGTTTTGTAAAGCTCCATAATCACTTCACGGCATTTAAATTATGTCCCTCTGCTAATGAATGTTAGCTCACCATAGTCTTTCTTCTCAGCTCTATCCACGGTAAATTTCAAAGATCTATGAACATACAAAATAAGGTCTCGCTGCTCCTCCACATTGGAAATAAGCCTATCGTTAACCAAGTATTCAGCATTCATATTTGTCCTTCCAAAATGGACAACCTCACACTTGTCAGGTTTAAACTCCATCTGCCACTTCTTAGCCCAGCTCTGCACCCTATCTATGTCTGTTTGCAGCCGACAACAGCCTTCTCACTATTCACAACTCCAACAATCTTCGTAGCTTCTGCAGATTTACTGACCCACACTTCAACTACATCATCCAAGTCAATAATGAAAATCAGAGACAGCAGAGGACACAGAACTGATCCCTGCGGAACGCTTCAGATAAGTGGGCTCCAGTCTGAATATTTGCCATCCGCCTCCACTCTCTGACTCTTCTATTGGTTAGCCAGGTCGTTATACAATTGGCCACCTTTCCCACTATCCCATGCGTCCTTACTTTCTGCATAACCGTACCATGGGGAATCTTATTAAATGCCGTACTAAAATCCATGTGCACTACATCCACTGCTTTACCTTCATCCACATACTTGGTCACCTCTTCAAAGAATGCAATAAGTCTCGTGAGGCAAGACCTCCCCATCACAAATCCGTGCTGACTATCCCTAATCAAGCAGTGTCTTTCCAGATGCTCAGAAAGACTAACAGGTCTGTTATTACCATGGTTATCCCTATTCCATTTTTTGAACGGGCACGACATTCGCCGCTTTCCAATCCCCTGGTACCAACCCTGTTGACAGTGACGACGAAAAGATCATTGCCAACGGCTGTGCAATTTTATTTCTTGCTTCCCATAGAATCCTTGGATATATCCCGTCAGGCCCGGGGGACTTGTCTGTCATCAAGTTTTTCAAACTGCCCAACACATCTTCCTTCCTAACACGTTTCACTTCGAGCCTACCAGTCTGTTGCACACTGTCCTCTCCAACACTATATCCCCTCTCATTTGTAAATAATGAAGAAATGTACTCGTTCAAGACCCCTCCTATCTCTTCAGACTCAATATACAATCTCCCGCTATTCTCCTTGATCGGAACTACCCTCGCTCTAGTCATTCTCATATTTCTCACATATTTGTAACAGGCCTTGGTGTTTTTCTTGATCCTACCGGCCACAGATTTTTCATGCCCTCTCTTAGCTCTGCTAATCCCTTTTTTCAGTTGCCTCCTGGCTATCTTGTTTCCCTCCGTGTTGTCTGATCCTTGATTCCTCAGCGTTTCATAAGTCTCCTTCTTCTGCTTAACAAGGCATTCAACGTCTCGTGTCAACCATGGTTCCAGCACTTTAACATCTCTTTCCAGTCCGGCACAGACATCCATATCAAAGACAAGTAGTACCTGTTCATTGTATAAGTTCCACATTTCACTTGTGTCCTTCCCTGACAGCCTATGTTCCCAACGTATGCCCTTCAATTCTTGCCTGACAGCATTGTACTTAACTATCCCCAATTATAAACCTCCCTGTAACTATTCTCGTTAACCTCTGCTGCATCCCGGATGATCCGAAATTCATCCAACTCCAGCTCCAGTTTCCTAACACGGTCTCTGAGGAGCTGGAATTAGGAGCACCTCCCGCAGGTATAGTCAGCGGGGACACCAATGGTATCCCTCAACACCCACATCCTACAGGAGAAGCATGCAACTGCCCTCGCCTCAGTCCTCTTTTAGTTTACAATATATAGGTTCCCTGTGGGCCAACTCTGATAGTGCTGATCCTATCGGGAGGTGAGTTGTAAGTTTAAATTACTTACCTTTGCAGGGGTTGCCGTCATTTGGATTTCGGCGGGAGCTGGGACACATCAGCTGGTGAGTAGATTTGTAAATTTCGTTGCAGGAGCAGCGGCCAGCCATTGAATACCGGCAGGTGCTGAGCCTATCGGGAGGTGAGTTGTAAGTTTAAACGACTTGCTTTTGCAGGGGTTGCCGTCACTTAGATTTCGGCGGGTGCTGGGACACATCAGCTGGTGAGTAGATTTGTAAATTTCATTGCAGGAGCAGCGGCCAGCCATTGGATACCGGCAGGTGCTGAGCCTATCGGGAGGTGAGTTGTAAGTTTAAATTACTTACCTTTGCAGGGGTTGCCGTCAGTTGGATTTCGGCGGGAGCTGGGACACATCAGCTGGTGAGTAGATTTGTAAATTTCATTGCAGGAGCAGCGGCCAGCCATTGGATACCGGCAGGTGCTGACCCTATCGGGAGGTGAGTTGTAAGTTTAAATTACTTACCTTTGCAGGAAACACGAAGTTTGTCCCGCGGACTTCTGGGAAGGTTTACCCCCACCCCCTCCCCCCCAGTCCATAAATTCTGGTGGAGAGGAAACCCGAGACACTACACGTATAGTGTCTCCCACCCGCCCTCCTCCTCTAACCTAATAATAAGACCCATTGGGGTGAGCAGGTGAGTGCCTTATTACATTATTATTTTTCTTTTTCTTATTTGTTAACCAGAACTAGGTTGGAAAAGACTATAGCAGAGGTATCCACGTTTCTTCTTTTAACTGAAATGTATACAAAGTAATAAAGTAATTAACTAATCAGAGATGGCTGGGCAGGTGATGTGCTGTAGTTGTATGATGTGGGAGCTGGCTGTTCCCCTTGTGAATGGCAATGACCACATCTGCAGCAAGTGTTGGTTGCTGGAAGGAACTGCGGCTCAGAGTTGATGATCTTGAATCTGAGCTTCAAACACTGCGGCACATCCGGGAGGGTGAGAGTTACCTGGACACTTTGTTTCAGGAGGCAGTCACACATGGGAGATTAAGTAATTCACATTCAGTAAGTGATCAGGGACTTCAGAGTGTGACTGTAAGTGAGGCAGGCAGGGGGAACCTGAGTTCAGGAGTGCAGGAGCCTCAGGCCTTGACATGGTCCAACAGGTATGAGAGTCTTGCTCCCTGTATGGATGAGGAAAAGGACTCTGGACAGGATGACCCAGCTGACCACGGTGCCATGGTGCAGAAGTCCATTCAAGAGGGGGGAGAAAAAGGCAAGTAGTTGTTATAGGGGATTCTATATTTAGGGGGACAGATAGTATCCTATGCCATCCGGATCGGGAGTCTCGCATGGTGTGTTGCCTGCCCGGTGCCAGGGTGCGGGAAATCTCTGACCGGCTTGAAAGGACATTGGAGCGGGAGGGGGAGGATCAGTTGTTGTGGTCCACGTTGGGACTAACAACATAGGTAAAGCTAGGGTGGAGGACCTGTTCGGGGACTATCAAGCACTCAGAAGAAAATTGAAATACAGGTCCTCAAGGGTCATAATCTCCGGATTACTGCCCGAGCCACGTGCCAATTGACATAGGGATAAGAAAATTAGGGAAGTAAACACGTGGCTAAGGGATTGGTGTGGGAAAGAGGGATTCCACTTCATGGGACATTGGCATCAGTTTTGGAATCGAGGGGGATCTGTACCGTTAGGACGGTCTCCACCTGAACCGATCTGGAACCAGTGTTCTAGCGGAGAGGTTAAATAGGGTGGTCAGGTGGACTTTAAACTTCTGAGTTGGGGGAAGGGAAAGTGAAAGCAACAGGGAGCATGGAGTTAAATGGCAAGATACGCAGGAGGATAACATGTCGGCAGGTGAACTTAAGCTTGAGGCAGTCTAGGAATGCAACAAAAAGGAAGGATAACTTTGGACATCTTAGGACTTCCAATATCTGTAATGATAAGAAAGTTAGCATTAAGGCACTTTACCTGAATGCTCGTAGCATTTGAAACAAAATAGACGAACTAATGGCACAGATCATCGTGAATGATTATGATGTGGTAGGCATCACAGAGACATGGCTGCAGGGGGTTCAGGACTGGCAGTTAAACATCCAAGGATATACAACCTATCGAAAAGACAGGGAGGTGGGCCGCGGGGGTGGGGTTGCCTTGTTAGTTAAGAACAAAATTAAATCTATGGCACTAAACGACATAGGGTCGGATGATGTGGAGTCTGTGTGGGTAGAATTGGGGAACCACAAAGGGAAAAACCATAATGGGAGTTATGTACAGACCTCCTAACAGTGGTCAGGACCAGGGGCGCAACATGTACCGGGAGATAGAAAAGGCATGTCAGAAAGGCAAGGTCACGGTGATCATGGGGGACTTCAATATGCAGGTGGATTGGGTAAATAACGCAGCCAGTGGATCCAAAGAAAAGGAATTCATGGAATGCTTACAAGATGGCTTTTTGGAACAGCTTGTCTTTGAGCCCACAAGGGAGCAGGCTATTCTGGACCTAGTGCTATGTAATGAACCAGACTTTATAAAAGATCTTAAAGTAAGGGAACACTTAGGAAGCAGCGATCATAATATGGTTGAGTTCTGTCTGCAGTTTGAAAGAGAGAAGGCAAAATCGGATGTAACGGTGTTACAGTTAAATAAAGGTAATTACGAGGGCATGAGAGAGGAACTGGCGAAAATCGACTGGAAGCAGACCCTAGTGGGGAAGACAGTAGAGCAAAAATTGCAGGAGTTTGTATGCATAATTGAGGACACTGTACAGAGGTTCATCCCCAAGAAAAGAAAGATTATCCAGGGAGGGATTAGACAGCCATGGCTGACAAAGGAGGTCAGGAAATGTATCAAAGCAAAAGAGAGATCCTATAAAGTGGCCAAAAGCACTGGGAAATCAGAAGATTGGGAAGGCTACAAATACAAACAGAGGTTAACAAATAGACAAATAAGGAAGGGGAGGATCAAATATGAAGGCAGGCTAGCCAGTAATATAAGAAATGATAGTAAAAGTTTCTTTCAATACAGAAGAAACAAACGACAGGCCAAAGTAGACATTGGGCCAATTCAAACTGATTCTGGAAGCCTAGTGATGGGAGACGAGGAAATGGCTGGAGAACTTAATACGTACATTGCGTCTGTCTTCGCAGTGGAAGACATGAGTAATATCCCAAAAATTATAAAGGGTCAGGGGGCTGAGTTGAGTATGGTTGCCATTACAAAAGAGATGGTGCTAAAAAAGCTAAAAGGTCTTAAAATTGACAAATCTCCTGGCCCCAATGGGCTACATCCTTGAATTCTGAGGGAGGTGGCTGAAGAAATAGCGGAAGCGTTGGTTGAGATCTTTCAAAAATCACTGGAGTCAGAGAAAGTCCCGGACGATTGGAAGATCGCTGTTGTAACCCCCTTGTTCAAGAAAGGATCAAGACAAAAGATGGAAAATTATAGGCCAATTAGCCTAACCTCGGCTGTTGGTAAAATTCTAGAATCGATCGTTAAGGATGACATTTCTAAATTCTTGGAAGAGCAGGGTCGGATTAGAACAAGTCAACATGGATTTAGTAAGGGGAGGTCGTACCTGACGAACCTGTTAGCATTCTTTGAGGAGGTGACAAGTAGGTTAGACCAGGGAAACCCAGTGGATGTGGTCTATCTGGATTTCCAAAAGGCCTTTGATAAGGTGCCACACCGGAGGCCGCTGAGTAAGGTGAGGGCCCATGGTGTTCGAGGTGAGCTACTGGCATGGGTTGAGGATTGGCTATCTGACAGAAGGCAGAGAGTTGGGATAAAGGGTTATTTTTCGGAATGGGAGCCGGTGACCAGCGGTGTCCCACAGGGTTCAGTGTTGGGGCCGCAGCTGTTCACCATATATATTAATGATCTGGATGAAGGGATGGGGGCATTCTAGCGAAGTTTGCCGATGATACGAAGTTAGTTGGTCAGGCAGGTAGTGCTGAGGAAGTGGGGAGGCTGCAGAAGGATCTAGACAGTTTGGGAGAGTGGTGCAGGAAATGGCTGATACAATTCAACGTGAGAAAATGTGAGGTCTTGCACTTTGGAAAAAAGAATCCAAGCATAGACTACTTTCTAAACGGTGAGAAAATTCATAATGCCAAAGTACAAAGGGATCTGGGAGTACTAGTCGAGGATTCCCTAAAGGTAAACATGCAGGTTGAATCCGTGATTAAGAAAGCGAATGCAATGTTGTCATTTATCTCAAGAGGGTTGGAATATAAAAGCAGCGATGTGCTACTGAGCCTTTATAAGGCTCTGGTTAGGCCACATTTGGAGTCCTGTGTCCAGTTGTTGGCCCCACATCTCAGGAAGGACATACTGGCACTGGAGCGTGTCCAGTGGAGATTCACACGGATGATCCCTGGAATGGCGGGTCTAACATATGAGGAACGGCTGAGGATCCTGGGATTGTATTCATTGGAGTTTAGAAGGTTAAGGGCAGATCTAATAGAACCTTACAAGACAATACATGGCTTAGAAAGGGTGGACACAAAGAAACTGTTTCCGTTAGGTGAGGAGACGAGGACCCGTGGGCACAGCCTTAGAATTAAAGGGGGTAAATTAAGAACAGAAATGTGGAGAAATTTCTTCAGCCAGAGAGTGGTGGGCCTGTGGAATTCATTGCCGCAGAGTGCAATGGAGGACGGGACGCTAAATGGCTTCAAGGCAGAGATAGATAAATTCTTGATGTCGCGAGGAATTAAGGGCTACGGGGAGAATGCTGGTAGGTGGAGTTGAAATGCCCATCAGCCATGATTGAATGGCGGAGTGGACTCGATGGGCCGAATGACCTTACTTCCACTCCTATGTCTTATGGACTTATGGTCTAACTCGACCTCCGTGCTCCGATGCACATCCCAGTCAGCTGCACTCTGTAAACTCCTGGCTCCCTTCTCGCTCCTTGCGGAAAAGCTAAAAGGTCTTAAAATTGACAAATCTCCTGGCCCCGATGGGCTACATCCTAGAGTTCTGAGGGAGGTGGCTGAAGAAATAGCGGAAGCGTTGGCTGAGTTCTTTCAAAAATCACTGGAGTCAGAGAAAGTCCCGGACGATTGGGGGGGGGGGGGGGGGGCAGAAATACCATGCGTGGAATCGTTACAGGTTTGATGTTGTTTCAAGCCAAGATATGGCGGAGCCTGAGTGCTTGTTTTTTTTACGGATTTAATCGCGGAAGAATCGTGTACTCCAATCTGTACACTTTGTTTTGAAGGGATTTATTCATAATGCTGCTTAGAATTATTATGCAGATTATAAATAGCCATGCAAATCGAAATGTATCGGGAGGCTACGGCAGTCCCAAGGTGCAACGCAAGAACATTGTAATTATTGCATGAGTGGTGCAACAGACTGTGTGGATTGGAGGAACACATGTTGCTCCTGTTTTCTATTTTCACATGGCCCTGTTTCTCTATTAAGAAGCCGTCATGTGTCGAGGGGTGACCAGTATATGATAATTGATATTTTAATACCCGGTATTGTCTAGTAAATAGATATTATACAGCTGAAAACATCCGCCCAGGATTGGGCATCAGGATCAGTTGTGTCTGTAAAAGCGACACACGGTTTTCTGAAAAGACAGGCGAATGCATGTGCAGAAATTAACCTGGAACGCAAGGAGTGCACCGTTTCCTGTGCTGAATGTAATCCTTATCGGTTAGTTTCCCGTTTGGGCTGTGATAACCTTAAAAGGTACCTCTTGACCGTTTTCCGACGCAAAAGTGCACAGATCAAATTACAAAACAGACTATATCTTGTCTGAACACGCCTGAGCATGGCACTTTGATGACCAACAAGTGAAGGTGCTGCATTATAGGCGGAACAAAATAACGTAAGGAAGTGAGAAGTATTTATTTAACAAGGCGCCGATCAAAATTCCGTCTGAAAGATTCCGTCGAGATCACAAAATCAACACTGAAAAAAATTGGTCGTTCCTTTGTCTGTGCGTGAAGCTCAGAGAGACAGAAGGATGTTAAAGAACATTATTTACTAAATATAAATGGGAACTGAAGTTTGGCGTGCAACAATCGTTCGAAATAACCAAGTGCAGGATTTTTCATGCGTTGATTCCCGCATCGTTTTTCATGGAATCGATAGCATCCCTCATGGGACCGGTGCTTCCATACTTCCTTACCGCCATACTTCCTGTCCCTAAAGTCCACGAATTCTGCAATGGCGTCAACAATTAGACTCAGAAACACAGAATAACCGTGCCTTTTCGTCGCTTGTCAATCTGATTTCTCATTGAAGGCACCTAGAGTTGCAGGAAAGCACACGGACTGGGGTGGACGTCTTACCGATAATAAAATTGAGGTCAATGTTCCAATTTGCATCTGCAGCGCGGCGAAAATGCCATTTAATCTGGATTTGTTTCCATTGTCGTCTTTTAAATTCCACCCCGCCCATCCTTGCAGACTAAGTGGATGAAAATACAAAGAGCTCGATTGATCTTTCCCTTGCACCATGTTGTTGAAAATGTGTCACGTTCTTTCCGAGCCGTTGCTAAGTTGTATTTGGAATATAGATATGCTGCTTTGTTGGACTCTGTTTATTGATCTGAGCAAAATGCATATTGAGGATGTTGATCACACCTCTCCTCTTATGATCAACAGATCTCACCAAGGCCAACAAGGGTAGGAAAGCAATAAACCATTTTTCTTAGAGCTGCTGATAATTGAGTGTGGCTTAACAATGTAGCGAGCGTTGGTTCTCTGTTCATTGAAGAAATAACAACGACCGTCTTAAGTTCTAACACAAATTGCATCACCTGGCTTGAAGATTTGTCGAATGTTTACGGATTTTTCGTCTTGAAGTTAAATTGCCTTTCGTTGGACTTTTGTCAATATTGATAGCAAAATGGAACGCGGATGAAAGTTTCATTGGACCGTTTTAATTTAACACAAAATTAACAAAGGTCAAAGCTGGTATGGTCGCAGTATACAGGTTGCTTTGTTATATATATACAACAGTACTGATAGATAGCCCAGCATACAAAGATATGCTTAGAGACAACATGAATCCTGAGAATTCAAAATTGCACCACGCCTGTCATGTGAATCCTAAAGTGCAGGTGCACAGAGGAAGAAACATAATGCGTACGCAATTCATAGATGCATTGAAGACAGATAAAGACATGCAAGCAAAACTTTGAGGATATTTGAGTATCAATGACGGATACGGCAATACACGGCAATACACTTTGCATACCTTATCATTCTGAGAAATCCTTCAATTAGCGTGAAATTAAAAATCAATTTGTTGTTCATTTGAGGGTCAATAGAATATTTGGAAATACAGAGAATCAATAGAGTAGCCCTGGAATGTTATTCCCACTGTGTGAATCCCTGAACAGTAATACTCTCAAAACATCTGCACTCTCTTGTCGCAATTCCACATTCACCATGTTAAAATCTATCGTTTTATATCAACACATGGCCCTCTCTCCAACGAGCCTGCCAGTTTACTGTACTCCATAAAAAAAAGCATAGCGAAGCATCATCCGTAACTTTGAGGAATAACATGCAATTTCAAACTGATTAGCAGTTCTAAAGTATTTCGGCACTCTACCCAAATGAAACGCTTTTGAGTGTGAAAGTTATCAAAAGATACACATATGACAGTGCAAATTATTCCTGTGAATAGAGAAAATCTTCAGATGCTTATTGATAGTCATTTTGTCCGCTAGGTTATTTCGTCGTCGTCTATTTCAGAAGAACAAAATGCTTTCACTCAATGAAGAAAGTATGGAGATTTTGCATCTGGACAACTTAAAACTTCGGCACGTAAGTGCCAAGCTGTATTCCATTCATCCACTTGAAATCAGAGGGGATGTAACATGAAATTGCATGTTTTGATTTTTTTCCATGTGCTCATCTAATTCTTTTATTGCACACAGAACTTACAAATGTCAAAGATGGAATGCAGCTCATGCGTTTTATTATTTCTTGGTTAAATTGGGAGGGAAAGAACGATGGTGCCCAGTGTTACTGATAAAGGGAAATGAAGAACAAAGCTTTTGTTGACTATTATACTTTGAAGCAACAGAGTCCATGATATGTTGATGAATAACTGGAAAGACGCGGTACCTTTTCAATTCCATCGCTGGACTATTTTTGTGTTCATTGACTATTGTCACATTCAAGCGGAGCGCGATCAAACACCTGAAATACGTGAATATATATAAAATCAGATGAAACCGAAAGATGCGTCTAGCGAGAAAGAAAGTCGCAAGCCCAAAGAGTAAAGGTGAATGTTGAGTTCCATATTGATTGTCACTGGCATGCGTTCTTCAACATAACTGCATGAGGAAACATGCATGGAGTTTCACGCCCATACGAGTCCCGTGATTTCGAGAAAACATACGGTATGCGCAGACATCACAAATTACAGTGATCTTTTTTTTTTATAAATTTAGAATATCCAATTCATTTTTTCCAATTAAGGGGCAATTTAACGTGGCCAATCCACCTAACCTGCACATCTTTGGGTTGTGGGGGTGAAACCCACGCAGACACGGGGAGAATGTGCAAACTCCTCACAGACAGTGACCCAGGGCCGGGATTCGAACCCGGGTCCTCAGCGCCGTAGGCAGCAATGCTAACCACTGTGCCACCATGCCGCCCAATTACAGTGATCTTCAGGGGCAGATGGTAGCGCTATATAATTGTTGATAGACGGCAGAAGACACAAGGCGTTAAAGCGAGGCGTTCTGCATTCTCTAGCATCCAGGACGCATACGGTAATCAATGTAATGATCTCTTGTTTATGACGCAATGATAGAAAGTCGGCTTTTTTAACATAATATTGGATTAATTATTTCTAATATGATGAATTTGCGAAAGAATAACGTGTTTATTTTACACGTGAGTTCATCTTACGGCGCCCATTTGAGCAGTTTGATCAATTCACAATTAACTTTTGCAAACCCATTGTGATAGCCTATTTCCATGTTGGGGTACGTGTTTTAGCGATTTAGATTTAGATTTAGAACAGTCCAGCACAGAACAGGCCCTTCAGCCCTCGATGTTGTGCCGATCAATGATCACCCCACTCAAACGCACGTATCCACCCTATACCCGTAACGCAACAACTCCCCCTTAACCTTACTTTTTATGTCACTACGGGCAATTTAGCATGGTAAAATCCACCTAACCTGCACATCTTTGGACTGTGGGAGGAAACCGGAGCCCCCAGAGGAAACCCACGCACACACAGGGAGGACGTGCAGACTCCGCACAGACAGTGACCCAGCCGGGAACCGAACCTGGGACCCTGGAGCTATAAAGCATTGATGCTAACCACTATGCTACCGTGCTGCCCCGATGCGCCATGTGCTTTCACATCATTCTCAATCACAACTTTTGAAATAATATATTTCACGTTGTAGGGGTGTGCTCTTCTTAGGAACGTTGTAAATATGTTTTAACAGGCTGCTCTTGTGCCTCATAGATCTTACAAAGTGCAACGATGGTAAGGAAGCAATAACAGTTTTTAGTCGCTCTGCGTGAAATTACGAGCGACTGACCGTACACAGCCAGCATTATTTGTTAACATCAACAAAAACATGGCTCTGTCGTCGGCAGTCTTTGAAAAGAGCGACGTTTAAGATTATCTCAAGGCTCACTGAGTAGAGGTAACTTTTCCCGATCGGCGTAGTTCACGGAAGACGTGTGTTTGTAGCGGTTGCAGGCTGTAATTCGGAGAGAAGGGTGATATAACAACAATGGTATCATGCGTTATGGAGTGAAGGAAGGAGATAGGCGATGAGCAAAAAAAACGGGCATGATAAAATGCGGGTTCGATGTGCAGAATGGTCTCATTTGCTCCTTTCTCTTATGGTCTAACAGATTTTTGGTGTGCTGTAACAAATAATCAGAGAATAGGATCATAGAATTCCGATAGTACAGATGGAAGCTATTTGATCCATATAATCTGCGCCGACGCACTGCAATATGCCCTCTTCCCCGCCTTGTCCCTGGTACTCCACGAAACATGCACATCTTTGAAAACTAAGGGGTGATTTCTCACTGCTCGTTTGCATTTCCTGCACATATTCGGACCGTGGTAGGAAACCCAGACAGACAATTGGAGAAAGTGCAAACTCCTTCCACACAGACACTCACCCGGGGCCATAATTGAGCATGGGTCTCTGGCGGACATTGATACATTTCGTGGCAGACACGATCACACGTTTATGGGGATTGGGAAGGGTGCGTGAATACACATTTCGTAAGATTGGCGTCAACATCGTGCAAAATCTACTTGTGCAGAACAAGTCGAAAGACAAGGATGCAGCGACAAATCTACACTTGGCCGTGAAAACCGATAGAAATATACTGGAACGCCTCAACAGAAAGGGTGCTTGGAGAATTGGCCAGATGGCAGAGAAGTCGAATACAAGAGCCACGATCATTTCCTTTTTATTATCAAGGTCACGGGGGCAGGTGGGCGCACAAATAAATCTCTTGAAATGTAAACAGTGCCATATTTCTCCACTGCTGAAACTGATAAAGATGGATGGACAGTCCGAAACGTTTATGCAACTGAAGGAACTGAATGAACCAAAAAAACAAACTGGCAGTATAACGATATTTGAGCGGTATTACGGAGAATGATATCCGCAGTATATTTCATGACACTGCCATTGAATTCACATTTGTATTTGGTTACATGTTAATCTTTCAGCGTACTCCCACACAACTGCACCTTATGAATCAAATTTCTTGATTTCGCAGGCTCGACAATTTCGCATTGAATAAAATGTATTCCCTCTGTTCCAATAGCCTTCTCGACAATCTTGTATAAGAAATGACGTTATAGTGTGGGTACCACTCAATGAAGTGGCTTGAAGATGCGAAGTTTGTCCAGCATACTCCGCGTGCCTTCCATGAGCGTATATTATTGATAGCTGGACGCATACGATTAACGAACTGTGCATTGCATTTTCGGGACTGTCTTAAAGTGTGGGAACTCCCACATACACTTAGTGGTGTAGTCAGCACAGTTGAGGCTCGATATTGTCTTAACTCAGACACTGACGAAAAGTTCACAATTCATTTTTACGTTTACAAACCACATGCTGCTGCAGTTCAACCAATCTAACGCCATGGAATTTAATCGGTTTTAAATACCTCGTGTTTTCCTGTCATTATCGTCGTGCTATGAACTGAATGGGCGGTCGAATATTTCGCTTCTCAGAAATATTCATAAACTTTCCATCGGACTGCCATTTTCTATTGCTCACCCATTTATTTCAATGATTATCATGAGTATTGCCCTTTTTAAAATGACGTGACCTAGGCTGGCTGGGCCAGCATTTATTTCCTATCACTAATTGTCGTGAAAGATTGGTGGTTCGCAGTCTTCTGATCCCTCCCGATGTGTAATGGGTACACTGACACAAACTTTGTAACGGAGTTCCTAGATTTTAACACAATAGCACTGATGGAAGGGCAATATAATTCAAAGACAGAATGATGAGGGAATTGAATAAATACATCCAGGTGGCGTAGTAACTATTCACCTGCTGCATTCTGTTTATGGAATGTCGAATTGGATGGTTTAGCCTCCTGAATCTACGTCATTTTCTGAAGTACGATATGCTTACTTCTGCTACTGTGCGTCGATGGTGAAGGGAGTGTGTGTTTACGGAAGGGATGCTAGTCAAGCGGGCTCTTTTGTCTAGAGTGGGACCGATCGCCTTTTGTTGTTTTGGAACTGCACTCACCCAGGCCAGTGAGCAGTATTCCATCAGACTCCTGAATTGTTCCTTATAAGAGGAGGGCAGCCTGTTGGAAATCGCGAGGTGAGTTACTTTTCGCAGGTTTCCTGGTATTTTCTCTTAAGTTAATTTCCGGAATGTGGGCTTCGCTGCTCAGGCAAGCATCTATTTCCCATTCTTATATTCGCTGCAGAAGGCGGTGTTGAGATTGCTTTTTCACCTGCTGCAGCAATTGAGGAGCAGATATACGTATTGTGCTCTCAGGGAGGGAGTTCCTGGTGGTTGCCCAGGCTAGAGTAAAGGAAAGCCGATATATGTACAGCACAGTGTGGTAGATTACGTGGAGTGGCACCTCCTGCTGTTGGGGCTGCCAAGTATCTGCTGCTCTTGTTCGTCTCGATGGCGGTTACCCTGGCTTGCGCAGGTGTTTTCAAAAAAATCTATGTCAGTTATTGGGATGCATGTCCTCGATAGTACAGTCTTCTCACACAGTTCGCTGCTGCGGGAGAGTTTGAATGTTTGTGGAAATCGGAACAATCAAACGGGCTACGTTATGCTGGATGGGCTCGTGCTTCTTGAGTGTTGCCGGAGCTGCATTGTTGCACATAACTGGAAAATACTCCATCACCTTCCTGGTTTGTGCCTTGTGGATTGTGGGCAAGCTTTGGAGGTCAAAATGTGAGTTATTCGCTAAAGCATTCCTTGCGTTTGACCTGAAATGGCACCCACAGCATTAATAATCCTCAGACTGTTAATTTTTTGTTAAATAGTGAACCCCAAAATGCTATTGAATGGGAAATATAGGACGATACAACCAACAACGGTTAACAAGGTGTTTTTTTTTTAATTTAGAGAACCCAATTATTTTTTTCCAACTAAGGGGCAATTTAGCATGGCCAATTCACCTACTCTGCACAGTTTCGGATTGTGGGGCCGATACCCATGCAACCACGGGGAGAATGTGAAAACTCCCCACGGACAGTGGTCCAAAGTCGCGATCGACCCTGGGACCTAAGAGTCGTGTTGCAACAGGGCTAACCCACTGCGCCACCGTGTTGCCCATAGTGGTTAGCATTGTTCTTACACAGCTCCAGGGTCCGATGGTCAATTCCCTACTGGTGTCACTGTCTGTGCGGAGTCAGCACGTTCTCTCTGTATCTGCTGCAGTACCTCCGGGCTCTCCGGCGTATTCACATACGGGACTGCAAGTTAAGAGATTTGGACAGTCTGAATTATCACACTGTGTACCCGAACAGGCACCGGAAAGTGGAGACAAGGGACTTTTTTACAGTAACTTCATTGCAGTGCTAACGTACACTTACTTGTGACAAATATAGATTATTTTCTTCTTAGTATTATTATTGGAAGGAGATGGCCATTCCCTTGCACTTCAGTGGTGTGAATGTAGCTTACCACTTGTCAAACCCAGCCTCGATATTTTCCATGTCTTGCTTCATTTGGACATGGACTACATCATTTTTGAGGAGTCACGAATTATGTTGAACATTGCAAAGGCGTATTCAACCGTCCTTAATTCTGACATTATAATAAAAGGAGATCATTGATGAAGCAGTATACGAATGTTCGGTCTCAGACACTACCATGAGGAACACCTACAGTGGTGTAATGAAGCTGATATGATTGACCAACAACCAATGCATCCTACCTACTTTGTGGCAGGTTTGACTGCAACCAGCGGAGATCTTCCCCCAAATTTACATGGACTCAAATTTAGCCAGTGCTCCTTCATGCCATCCTCGCGCAAATGCTGCCTTGATGTCATGGGCGGTCACTCATAGCTCGCATCTAACGTTCAACTCTTTTGTCCTTGTTTGAGACAAGGCTGTAATGAGATTCGTAGTTGAGTGACACTGGCGGAATCCAATCTGAGCGTTCGTGATCATGTTTTTGCTGAGTATGATGAGCGTCTGTCATCAAGTTATTGCTGAGTAAATACCATTTTATAATACTGTGCCTGACTATATCCATAACGTTGCTCATGATGGATATTAGGGTAATCGGGTGGTAATTTACTGAGTTTTGCTTGTTTCCTCTGTAAAGACCACTCCTGCGTAAATTCCATCATTAATGGATGGCTGGACTGGAAACGCTTGGATCTGGGTACAGCAAGTTTTCTTTTAGCACAAATCTTCAGGACTATCGTCGGATCTTCATTGAAGCACGACAGTGCAGAAAAAATCAATTTTGCTCATCGAGTCTACGCCAATCCTTCGAATGAGCAATCTACCCGGTCCCACCGCCCCCTTTATCACCGTAACCCCATCATATAACGAGCACAGTCCTCGACACCAACGGGCAATTGATCATGGCCAATCAATATAACTCACTCTCCCATTTTCACCGTGGGGCAAAACCAGAGCTTCCGGATGAATCCCATGCAAACACCGGGAGAATGAACAAACTCCTAGCAGGCAGAGAGGAAGACCGGAATTGAACCTACGCTCCGTCGCTACGAGGATACAGTGCCAGCCACTGTGCCAGCGTGCCTCTCAATAGACATTGTGTTAACAAGGCAAGGACAATTCAGTTTCTGGTCAATGTTAAATCCCAGGATGTCGATACTCGTGGATTCAGTTATGGGAAAGCCTTAAATATCAAGATCCTTCAGTTTGATAATCTCTGACTGGCGATGGTAATTGCCTGGCACAGATGTGGCGCGTATGTTACTTGCCATTTGCCAGCGAATGTCGAGATATTATACACTTTTTGCTGTATTTGCACGTGGTCAATTCAATGTCTGAGGTATTGCGAATGATGCAGAACATTGTTCATAGCTCCCCACATCTGACCTTGTGTTGTGATAACGATGAGGACTGTCAGAGGATACTGCAGGATTTAGTTTGGAGACTTGTGCGGAGAGATGGTAGATGGAGTTTAATCCAGACAAATGTGAGGTCATGTATTTTTGAAGGTTTAATGCAGGTTGGGAATATACAGTGAATGGTAGAACCCTCAATTGTACTGATAGTGAGAGACATCTATGTGTATAGGTCGACAGGTCACTGAAAGCTGCACCACAGTTTGAGAAGGCAGTAAAGAAGGCATAGAGCATGCTTGCCTTCATTGGCCGAGGCAGTGAGCATACGAATTGGAAAGTCATGTTGCAGCTGTACAGAATCTTAGTTAGGCCACATTTGGAGTATCGTGTTCAATTCTCGACGACACGCTCCAAGAAGGATTTGGAGGCTTTCGAGAGGATACAGAAGAGATTTACCAGTGTGCTGCCTGGTATGGAGGGCATTAGCTAATCGTATATGTTGAATAAACTCGTTTTTTTCTCACACGAACGACGGATGTTGAGGGGCGACCTGATAGAGGTCCACTGAATTATGAGCGACATATACAGAGTGAATATTCAGCGGCTTTTCCCTAGGGTAGGTGGGTCAATTCCTCGGGAGCATTGGTTTAAGGTGTGAGGGACAAGGTACAGAGTACATGTAGAAGGCACGTTTTATGCACAGATGTACTGTGTGCCTCGAATTTGCTCCCGGAGGAGGTGGTGGAAAGAGGGACGATCGTGACATTAAAGGGGAATCTTCACAACTACATGAATGGGATGGGAATATAGGGATACGGACTCATGAAGTGTTGAATATTGTTGTTCAGTCGGGTAGCATGGTCGGCACGGGCTTGGAGAGCCGAAAGCCTGTTCATGTGATGCACTTTTCTCTGTTTATTCCAATACGCAATATTTCAGATAAAATGATTTTGGAAGAATTAATTAAATACTTTGCTAGATATGAACTACCCTCATAAATACAATCGGATCAAGGATCAAATTCTGCCTTAAGATTACTCAAACATTTATGGATAGCTCAGGAGTTAACACATTTAAAACAAATTCAAACATTCTTGAATTGCAGCGAGCGTTAGAAAAGTGGCATCAGATGTTCAGAATAAGTCGAGCGCTTATTGCTATGATAAGGCAGAGTATTTGGATAAAGGAATTCATTTGTAATGTTTGCTATTAGGGATGCACATAATGAGTCAGCAAATTGCAGTCCTTTTGAACTAATTATTGTTCATGAGTGAAGGAGACTCCTTAAATAGATAATGGAGAAATTGGTGAGTCAGGAGTCTGAAATTGCATTTTTGGATTACCTGCCAAATTTTAGGGAACGACTAAATTGAGCAGGTGAATTGGCTTCACATAGAACATAGAAACATACAGCACAGAACAGGTCCTTCAGCCCACTGTGGTGTGACGAACCTTTGTCCTGGATTAATCACAGATTATCAGGGGCTGGTTTAGCTCACAAGGCTAAATCGCTGGCTTTTAAAGCAGACCAAGCAGGCCAGCAGCACGGTTCGATTCCCGTACCAGCCTCCCCGGACAGGCGCCGGAATGTGGCGACTAGGGGCTTTTCACCGTAACTTCATTTAAGTCTACTCGTGACAATAAGCGATTTTCATTTCATTTCATTTCATCATCGAATTTACAGAGCAGAAAGTGGACATTCGGCCCATCGAGTCTGCTCCGGCCATTGGAAAGAGCGCAAAGGGGGCAATTTTGGACAGTTGGGGCAATTTATCATGGCCAATCCACCTAACCTGCACATCTTTGGACTGTGTGAGGAAACCTGAGCACTCGGAGAAAACCTGAGCATATACCGGAAGGATGAGCAGACTCCGCACAGACCCAAGCCTGAATCGAACATGGAACCCTGGAGCTGTGAAGCAATTGTCCTGTCCACAATGCTACCGCTCTTCCCGTAAGAACACATAAATCTACACTCCATTATTCTACCATAATCCATGTAGCTATTCAATAGCCGCGTGAATGTCACTAATGTTTCCGACTCATCTACTTCCACAGACAGTGACTCATCAGACACCCCCCGATATCTTCCACCATTCACCTTGAATTTATGTTCCGTTGTAATGGTTTGTTCCGCCCGGGGAACCAGTCTTTGACTGTCTACTCTACCTATTCCACTGATCATCTTATAAACCTCTATCATGTCGCCCCTCATTCTTCTCCGTTCCAATGAGAAAGGGACCAACACCCTAAACCCTTCCTCGTAAGACCTACTCTACATTCCAAGTAACATGATTGTAAATCTCCTGTGCACCATTGCCAAAGCTCCGCATCCTTCCTAAAATGAGGTGACCAGAACTGCACACAATCCTCCAAATGTGGGCGTACCAAGTTTTGTAAAGCTCCATCATCACCTCACGGCTTTTAAATTATATCCCTCTGCTACCGAATGTTAGCTATCCATAGGCTTTCTTCGCAGCTCTATCCTCTTGAGTGGTCAATTTCAAAGATCTTTGAACATACACAAAAAGGTCCTTCTGCTCCTCCACATTGCCAATAAGCCTATCGTTGACCTTGTATTCCGCATTCATATTTGTCCTTCCAAAAAGGACAACCTCACACTTGTCTGGTTTAAACTCCATCTGCCACTTCTTAGCCCAGCTCTGCATCCTATCTATGACTGTTTGCAGCCGACAACAGCTATTCACAACTCCACCAATCTTCGTAGCTTCTTCAGATTTACTGACCCACCCTTCAGCTACCTCATCCAAGTCAATAATGAAAATCAGAGACAGCAGAGGACACAGAACTGATCCCTGCGGAACGCCACTGATAACTGGGCTCCAGGCTGAATATTTGCCATCCGCCTCCACTCTCTGACTCTTCTATTGGTTAGCCAGTTCGTTATCCAATTGGCCACCTTTCCCACTATCCAATGCGTCCTTACTTTCTGCATCAACTTCCCATGGGTAACCTTATTAAATGCCTTACTAAAACGCATGTGCACTACATCCACTGCTTTACCTCCATCCACATGCTTGGCCACCTCTTCAAAGAATGCAAAAAGTCTCGTGAGGCAAGACCTGCCCGTCAAAAATCTGTGCTGACTATCCATAAAAAAGAAGTGTCTTTCCAGATGCTCAGAAATCCTAGCCCTCAGTACCCTTTCCATTACGTTGCCTGCCACCGAATTAAGACTAACTAGTCTGTAATTCCCAGGGTTATCCCTATTCCATTTTTTGAACAGGGGCACGACATTCTTCGATTTCCAACGCCTGGTACCTCCCCTGTTGACAGTGACGACGAAACAATCATTGCCAACGGCTGTGCAATTTCATTTCTTGCTTCCCACACAGACCTTGGATATATCCCGTCAGGCCCGGGGGACTTGTCTCTCATCAAGTATTTCAAACTGCCCAACACTTCTTCCGTCCTAACAAGTTTCACCTCGAGACTACGAGTCTGTTCCACACTGTCCTGTCCAACACTATATCCCCTCTTATTTGTAAATATTGAAGATGTGCACTCGTTCAAGACCCCTCCTATCTCTTCAGACTCAACATAAAATATCCCGCTACTGTCGTTGATCGTAACTACCCTCGTTCTAGTCATTCTCATATTTCTCGCACACGTGTAACAGGCGTTGGTATTTTTCTTGATCCTACCATACAAAGGTTTTTCATGCCGTCCCTTAGCTTTGCTAATACCTTTATCAGTTGCCTCTGGCTATCTTGTTTCCCTCCAGGATGTCTGAACGTTGATTCCTCAGCGTTACATAAGTCTCCTTCGTCTGCTTAACAAGACGTTCAACGTCTCTTGTCAACCATGGTTCCAGCACTTTAACATCTCTTTCCAGTCCGGCACGGACATCCTTATAAAAGACAAGTAGTACCTGTTCATTGTATAAGTTCCACATTTCACTTGTGTCCTTCCCTGACAGCGGATGTTCCCAACGCATGCACTTCAGTTCTTGCCTGACAGCATTGTATTTAACCTTCCCCCAATTGTAAACCTCCCTGTAACTATTCTCGTTAACCTCTGCTGCTTCCCGGATGATCCAACGTTCATCCAGCTCCAGCTCCAGTTTCCTAACACGGTCTCTGAGGAGATGGATTTGGGAGAACCTCCCGCAGGAATAGTCAGCGGAGACACCAATGGTATCCCTCACCACCCACAACCTACAGGAAAAGCATGCAATTGCCCTCTCCTCAATCCCCTTTTACTTTACAGAATGTAGGTTCCCTGTGGGCCAACTCGACCTCCATGCTCCGACGCACCCCCCAGTCTGCTGCACTCTGGGCAGCATGGTAGCATGGTGGTTAGCATAAATGCTTCACAGCTCCAGGGTCCCAGGTTCGATTCCCGGCTGGGTCACTGTCTGTGTGGAGTCTGCACGTCCTCCCCGTGTGTGCGTGGGTTTCCTCCGGGTGCTCCTGTTTCCTCCCACAGTCCAAAGATGTGCGGGTTAGATGGATTGGCCATGCTATATTGCCCGTAGTGTAAGGTTAATGGGGGGATTGTTGGGTTACGGGTATAGGGTGGATACGTGGGTTTGAGTAGGGTGATCATTGCTCGGCACAACATCGAGGGCTGAAGGGCCTGTTCTGTGCTGTACTGTTCTGTGTAAACTCCTGGCTCCCTTCTCGCTCCTTGCCGAAACGAAATTAAAGGAGCTCTTTGTTTCCTCCTCAACAAACTCCCTCAGTCACCAAACTCCCACTATAGGACACAAATGCACCAAATGCAGCACTGCAGTGCAAACAAAGTCTGCACTGTCGCTGGATCATTTTTGTACTGTGAATCTACCCTCTGAAAACTGGCCTAATCCAATTAATCTAATTAACAACCTCCAGCTGCAGGTACCTACAAGTAGAACGTTTATTGAAACCTGATTGAAAATATTCCTTCGTCTGAACCAAACGCCACCTTTTAAGTTAATTAACTAAATAAAAGAAAGTCTAGACTTTAGAAAAATATGAACCCGTATACTCACTTAGTCACCAAACTCTCATTATAGCACTCAAATGCACCATATTCAGCACTCCGGTGCAAACAGTTAGTAGTTGCACAACATGAGATTAAACGGGCAGCGGACAATAAAGCAAAACTGCGCAGCTTAGCCACTGGAGATGAAGTTTTTATATTGTTACAAGTGGTAAGTGAACCTTTTAAACAATGCTCTGCGGAACTTAATAGATTGAAAGGAAAATAAGGCAGGTGATTTTTTTTCCAGGCCGAAGGAATATTCAATGAGCTTATCATATGATTAAGCTTAAAAAGTCTTTTGAAAGGCAAGGAGAGCAATACGGGAAGATTTTGGTGATTATAACTGAAAGAAAAGCAGGGAATACAGATGACTCTGTATTTGATATTTCGAAATTGAATTAGATAACGAGGATGTTCTTTTAAAAGGGGAAACATTGTTGAATTACTTTCCAGAGGAAAAACGAACTGACCTGAAAGAGTTATTAATATCTCGTTGGCAAGTTTGTGGAGATAAGTTGGGAAGCTCTCAAATGGTTATGCATGATGTATTTGTAGGAAGTGCTGTTCCAATTATTCAACATCCATCTAGACCTAGCGCTTTGAACGTGGCATATGTTAACAAACAAATGGAAAGTATGCTTAAAAATTGCATAATTGAAATGGGTTGAATCCAATGGAGATCACCAATAATGATGGTACACAAACAGAATGGTTCCCAAAGTTTTAGTGTGGACTACCTGAGGAAGGAGCAGTGCTCCGAAAGCTCGTGTTTGAAACAAATATGTTGGACTTTAACCTGGTGTTGAAGACTTCTTGGTGTGCTCACCCAAACCCAACGCCGGCATCTCCACATCATGGCTACAGAAAGGTTAGTTCAGTTACAAGAACCGAATCTCATCCAATCCAATGCAGGTTGCATTGAGAAGATGCGACAATCACCTTTCAAAGTGGCTGTCGATGCGAGGCATGTGGACGGAGGTGCTGTGCTCTTGCAAGAAGACGCCGGAGGAATACAGTGTACTATTGGTTATTTTTCAAAGAAATTGAACAATTACAAAACGAAGTATTCAACAAATGAGAAGGAGGCTTTGAGCTTGGTGATGGCTTTGCAACATTCTCATATTTC
This sequence comes from Scyliorhinus canicula, assembly GCF_902713615.1. NCBI lineage: Eukaryota > Metazoa > Chordata > Chondrichthyes > Carcharhiniformes > Scyliorhinidae > Scyliorhinus > Scyliorhinus canicula. Next base: position 85,860,332 of record NC_052157.1, on the reverse strand, counting down.
TCTTACCAGCAATCCATCTGAAACAATTGTATATACAGATCATAACCCAATGTCGTTTTTGGAGCGATTCAGAAATAACGACGCCAAAATGTTTCGAATGAGACAATTGTTACACCATTTCCATTAACAAATAATGGATGTGGCAGTCCGAGAATGCGTTATAACCGATGCTCTGTTAAAAATGTCATGAGTAGAATCAGGTTCGATGCTGGAAGAAGAAGTAAAGTGGATTGTATTATTATGAAAGGAAGCCTGTTTTGTTTTGTTAATAAAAATGTACTATTTTTCAATAAATTAATGAGAAAAAGTGAAAAATGGAACCAGCTGTGACCCTGGTGGTTTCATTTTTTTGGGGGGGTGAGTAATATCATGCGAGGAATCGTTACAGGTTTGACTTTGTTTCAAGCCAAGATATGGCGGAGCCTGAGTGCTTGTTTTTTTAACGAATTTAATCGCGGAAGAATTGCGTTCTCCAATCTGTACAGTTTGTTTTGAAGGGAATTATTCATGATGCAGTTTAGAATATTAACGATTGACCAGATAGACGTATACAAGCTGTTAAGAACACCTGTGAGCAAAGCAGTGTACAAGTGTACATTGCATCTGATAAATGTGGATATAAGTAGATTATAAAGAGCCAGGCAAATCTAAATGTAACGGAAGGCTACGGAAATCGCCAGGAGCAACGCGAACATAGTAATTATTACATGAGAGGTGCAACAGACAGTGTGGATTGGAGGAACAAATTATGCTCCTGTTTTCGATATTCAAATGGCCCTGTTTCTCCATGAAGAAGCCGTTATGTCTCGAGGGGTGACCAGTATTTTATCTTTGAAATTTGATTACCCGGAATTGTCGAGCAAATAGATATTATGCAGCTGAAAACATCCGCCCAGGTTTGGGCATCAGGCTCAGTTGTGTCTTTAAAAGCGACACACGTTTTTCGGAAAGATAGGAGAATGCATGAGCAGAAATTAACCTGGAACGCAAGGAGTACACCGTCTCCTGTGCTGAATGTAATCCTTATCGGTCAGTTTCCCGTTTTGGCTACGATAAGCTAAAACATTGCCTGTTGTCCGTTACCCGACGCAGACGTACACAGATCAAATTACACAACAGACTATAACTTGTCAAAACACGCCTGAGCATGGCACTTTGATGACCAACAAGTGAAGGTGCTGCATTATAGGCGGAACAAATTAACGTAAGGAAGTGAGAAGTATTTATTTGACAAGGCGCCAAGCAACATTCCCTCTGAAAGAAAACAACGCTGCGGACAACCTCGAGGTCACAAAATCAACACTGAAAAAAATTGGTCGTTTCCTTTTCTGTGTGTGAAACTCAGAGAGACCGAAGGATGCTAACGAACATTCTGTACTAAATATAAATGAAAACTAAAGTTTGTTGTGTAACAATCGTTCGAAATAACCAAGTGCAGGATTTCTCATGCGTCGATTCCCGCATCGTCTTTCATGGAATCGATAGCGACCCTCATGGAACCGGTGCTAGACACTGAATTGTAGTGGAATTGGTCTCGGTGTGGCGCCACACTTCCTGTCGCGAAAGTCCACGAATTCTGCAATCGCGTCAACAATTAGTCTCAGAAACAGAGAATCCCGGTGCCTGTTCGTCTCTTGTCAATCTGATTTGCCTTTGAAGGTACCCAGCGTTGCAGGAAAGCACACGGACTGGGGTGCACGTCTTGCCGACAACACAATTGCGGACAACGTTCCAATGTGTATCTGCAGCGCGGCGAAAATGCCAAATAATCTGGAATTTTTTTTCCATTGTCGTCTTTTAAAGTCCACCCCTATCCTTTCAGAATAAGTGGATGAAAATACAAAGAGCTCGATTGATCTTTCCTTTGCACCATGTTGTTGAAAATGTGTCACGTTCTATCCGAGCAGTTGCCATGTTGTAGTATATAGATGTGGTGCTTTGTTGGATTTTTTGTATTGATCTGAACAAAATGCAAATTGGGAATGTTGATCACACCTCTCCTCTTATGATCAACAGATCTCACAAAGGCCAACAATGGTATGAACGCAATAAACCATTTTTCTTAGAGCTGCTGATAATTGAATGTGGCTTCACAATTGTAGCGAGTGTTGGTTCTCTGTTCATTGAAAAAAAACAACGATCGTCTTAAGTTCTAACACAAATTGCATCACCTGGCTTGAAGATTTGTCGAATGTTTTCGGATTTTCCGTCAATAAGTTAAATTGCCTTTCATTGCCCTCTGGTCAATATTCATAGCAAAATGGAAAGTGGATACAAGTTTCACTGGACCGTTTTAATTTAACACAAAATTAACAAAGGTCAAAGCTGGTATGGTCGCAGTATACATGGTGCTTCATTTTATATATATACAACAGTACTGATAGATAGCCCAGTATACAAAGATACGAGGGGGCAGACAGTTGGCACAGAGGCGATGGATATGTATGTTTAAAAAGATTTCAGCATTGAATTTGCACTAACCAAACGAAACGGATTGGGAGACAGAATGGTCCTTTTGGGCCAAAGGGGAAAAATGAGTTCAAACTTCAGAGTCACGGGCATCCGGTCTTCAGTATAAATACGTGGGAAAACATGCATAAAGCTTAGAGACCACGCGAATCCCTAGAATTTGAAATTGCACCATGCCTGACAAGAGAATCCTCAGTGCAGGTGCACAGAGGAAGAAACGTAATGCGTAAGCAATTCATTGATGCATTGAAGACAGATAAAGACATGCAAGCAAAATTTTGAGGATTTTTGAGTATCCATGACGTATACGGCAATGCACGGCAATAAACTTTGAATACAGTATCATTCTGAGAAATCCTTCAATTAGCGTGAAATTAAAAATCAATTTGTTGTTCATTTGGGGGTCAATAGAATACTAGGAAATACAGAGAACCAATAGAGTAGCCCTGGAATGTTATTCCCACAATGTGAATCTCTGAACAGTAATACTCTCAAACATCTGCACTCTCTCGTCGCAATTCCACATTCGCCATGTTAAAATCTATCGTATTAAATCAACACATGGCCTTCTCTCCAACGAGCCTGCCAGTTTGCTGTACTGCATAAAAATGCATAGCGAAGCATCATCCATAACTTTGAGGAATAAAATGCAATTTCAAACTTATTCATCCTGCAATCGTTAGCTGTTATAAAGTATTTCGGCACACTACCCAAGATGAAACGCTTTTGAGTGTGGAAGTTATCAAAAGATTCACGTATGGCAGTGCAAATTATTCGTGTGAATAGAGAAAATATTCAGATGCATATTGACAGTAATTTTGTCCGCTAGTTTATTTTGTCGTCGTCTGTTTCAGAAGAACAAAATGCTTTCACACAATCAAGAAAGAATGGAGATTTTGCATCTGGACAACTTAAAGCTTCGGCGCGAACGTGCCCAGCTGTATTGCATTAATCCACTTGAAATGAAAGGGGTTATGACATGAAACTGCTTGTTTTTGATTTTTTCCATGTGCTCATCTAATTCTTTTATTGCACACAGAACTGACAAATGTCAAAGATGGTATGCAGCTCATACGTCTTTTGTTTTATTATTTCTTGATTAAATTGGGAGGGAAAGAACGAAGATGCCCAGTGTAACTTATTTAACGGAAATGAAGAAGAAAGTTTTTGTGGACTATTATACTTTGAAGCAACAGAGTTCATGATATGTTGATAAATAACTAGATAGACGCGGTTATTTTTCAATTCCCTCGCTGGAGAATTATTATGTTCATTTGTTGATAGTTAAATACTTCACCCGATAGTCTGGCTCAATAAAATGAGAGATGGATGTGCAGGAATAGTATCATTTAATAATAAGCAACTTGCAAGGCTGGCTTACTCGTAGAACTCCAGAACACACAGCTGGCTCCTGTGAGCCCCACAGCAAGGGAGACAGAAGACAAATGGGTATCTGCAGGTGTATTCAAAATCACAGTAAGATTCACATATAAGCTTCCCATTGGTCATTCAGTACACCTCCTGACCTGGCCCTATATCCTAATTGGTCACTTAGCATTGTAACCCCAGCATCCTTTTCACCATGCTCACCTTGCGGCTACCCTCCCCCCGAGGGTCTCAAGCTAGGCTTGGCTAAAGTCCTTTGTCCTTTGTTTGTGATCTCACTACCATCGGAAGGGCCCTACTATCTATATTATTTTAACTAATAATCCTATTTTTATCACATTCATTTATTAATTTCCTCACATTGACTATTGTCACATTGAAGCGGAGTGCGATCAAACACCTGAAAGACGTGAATATATATAAAATCTGATCAAACCAAAAGATGCGTCCAGCGAGAAATAAAGTCATAAGCCCAAAGAGTGAAGATGAATGCTGAGTTCCATATTGATTGTCACTGGCATGCGTTGTTCAACATACCTGCATGATGAAATATGCATGGAGTTCCACGCCCATAGGAGCCCCACGATTTCGAAACAACATACGGTATGCGCAGACATCACAAATTACAGTGATCTTGAGGGGCAGATGGTAGCGTTATAGAATTGTTGATAGACGGCAGTAGACAAAACGCGTAAAAGCGAGGCGTTCTGCGTTCTCTGGCATCAAGGAGGCATACGGTAATCAATGTTATGATCTGTTGTTTATGACACAATGATAGAATGTCGGCTTTTTTAACAAAATGTTGGATTAATTATTTCTAATATGATGAATTTGCGAAAGAATAACGTGTTTATTTTACACGTGAGTTCATCTTACGGCGCCCATTTGATCAATTCACAATTAATTTTTGCAAACCCATTGTGACGGCCTATTTCTATGTTGGGGTACGTGTTTTAGTGATGCGTCATGTGCTTTCATATCATTCTCAATCATAGCATTTGAAATAATATATTTTACGTTGTAGGGGTGTGCTCCTCTTAGGAACGTTGTAAATATGTTTTACCAGGCTGCTCTTGTGCCTCATAGATCTTACAAAGTGCAACGATGGTAAGGAAGCAATATCAGTATTTTGTCGCTCTGCGTGAAATTACGAGCGACTGACCGTGAATAGCAAGCGTTTTTTGTTAACATCATCAAAAACATGGCTCTCTCGTCAGCAGTCGTTGCAAAGAGCCACATTTAAGATTAGCTCAAGGCTCACAGAGTAGAGGTGACTTTTCCCGATCGGCGTAGTTCACGGAAAACGTGTGTTTGTAGCGGTTGCAGGCTGTAATTCAGTGAGAAGGGTAATATAACAATAATGGTATCAGACGTTACGGAGTCATGGAAGGAGAAAGGCGATGAGAAAAAAAAACGGCCATAATAAAATACGTGTTAGATGGGCAGAATGGTCTAATTTGCTCCTTTCTCTTGTGGTCTACATATGTTTGGTGTGCCGGAACAAAAAATCAGAGAATAGGATCATAGAATTCCGATAGTACAGAAAGAAGCTTTTTGATCCACATAATCTGCGCGGACGCACTGCAACAGGCCCACTTCCCCGCCTTGTCCCTGGTGCTCCACGGAACATGCACATCTTTGAAAACAAAGGGTTGATTTCTCACTGCTCGTTTACATATCCAGCACATCTTCGGACCGTGGTAGGAAACCCAGACAGACAATGGGAGAAAGTGAAATCTAGGTCCACACATACACTCACCTGGGGCCATAATTGAGCATGAGTTTCTGGCGGATATTGATACATTACGTAGCAGACACGATCACAAGTTAATCACAAGTGGGGAGCGTGCGTGAATACACATTTCGTAAGATTGGCGTCAACATTGTGCAACAGCTACTTGTGCAGAACAAGTCGAAAGGCAAGGATTCAGCGACAAATCTATACTTGGCCATGAGAAACCGATAGAAATTTAATGGAACGCCTCAACAGAAAAATTGCGTGGAGAATTGGCCAGATGGCAGAGAAGTCGAATACAAGAGGCACGATCATGACCTTTGTATTATCAAAGTCACGGGGGCAGGTGGACAGCTTTGGACGCACAAATCATTATCTTGAAATGTAAATAGTGCCATATTTCTCCACTGCTGAAACGGGTAAAGATGGATGGGCAGTCCGAAACGTTTATGCAACTGAAGGACACAGTTAAGTGATTTACAGGCAGTCGGAAAATAAATTGAACACTCGGAGCATCCATGAACAATGCCGAGTAGAATTGCTGAAAACAGGGTGATTGGATGCATATTTAAATATGTTCAGCTTGAATAGCACATTCTTGATCGATTTGGGTACACCAAATTGCAAGGCAATAGCAAGGAACATGAGATGAAACCGCTTTATAGTGCGCCCATTTTGAATTTTGTGGGCTTCTTATACAAAAAACAAACTGGCACTATAACGATATTTGAGCGGTTTTACGGAGAGTGATATCCGCAGTCATATGTGATTACACTGCCATTGAATTCAGATTTGTATTTCTTTACATGTTAATCTTTCAGCCTACTCCCACACAACTGCACCTTTTGAATCAAATTTCTTGATTTCGCCGGCTCGACAATTTCGAATTGAACAAAATGTATTCCCTCTGTTCCAATAGCCTTCAAGATCTTCTTCTATAAGAAATGACGTTATTGTGTTGTACCACTCAATCATGTGGCTTGAAGATGCGACGTTTGTCCCGCATAATCCACCTGCCTTAGAAGTGCGTATAATAGAACATAGAACAGTACAGCCCTTCGGCCCTCGATGTTGTGTCGAGCAATGATCACCCTACTCAAACCCATGTATCCACCCAATACCCGCAACCCAACAACTCCCCCCCCCCTTAACCTTACTATTAGGACACTACGGCAATTTAGCATGGCCAATCCACCTAACCCGCACATCTTTGGACTGTGGGAGGAAACCGGAGCACCCGGAGGAAACCCACGCACACATGGGGAGGAGGTGCAGACTCCACACAGACAGTGACCCATCCGGGAATCGAACCTGGGACCCTGGAGCTGTGAAGCATTTATGCTAAGCACCATGCTACTGTGCTGCCCCTGATATTGATAATATTGATAGCTGGACGCATACGATTAACGAACTGTGATGAAATGTGCATTGCATTTTCGGAACTGTCTCAAAAGTGTGGGAAATCGCACATGCACTTAGTGGTGTAGCCAGCACAGTTGAGGCTCGATATTATCTTAACTCAGACACTGACGAAAAATCCACAGTTCATATATACGTTTTCAAGACACATGCTGTTACATTCAACCAATCTCACGCCATGGAATTTAATCGGTTTTAAATACCTCGTCTTTTTTTGTCATTTTTGTCGTGCTATGAACTGATCGGGCGGTAGAATATTTCGCTTCTGAGAAGTATTCATAAACGTTCCATCGGACTGCCAGTTTATGTTGCTCAGCCATTTATTTTAATGATTATCATGAGTATTATCCTTTTTTAAATGATGCTGCCTACGCTGGCTGGGCCAGCATTTATTTCCTATCACTAATTGCCGTGAAAAATTCGTGGTTCGCAGTCTTCTGATCCCTCCCGATGTGGGATGGGGACACTGACACAAATTTTGTAACGGAGTTCCTAGATTGTAACACAATGGAACTGACGGAAGGGCAATATAATTCAAAGTCAGAATGATGATGGAATTGAAGAAGTACATCCAGGTAGCGCTGTTACGATTTATCTGCTGAATTCTGTTTATGGAATGTCGAGGCCGTGGGATTGGATGGTGCAGCCTCATGAATCTGCGTGAGTTTCTGAAGTACGTCTTGTAGATAGTGCTTACTGCTGTTACTGTGCGTCGATGGTGAAAGGGAGTGAATGCTTATGGAAGGGATGCTTGTCAAGTGGGCTGTTTTGTCTTGAATGGGACAGATCGCCTTTTGCTGTTTTGGAACTGCACTCAGCCAGGCCAGTGAGCTGTGCTCCATCAGACTCCTGAATATTTCCTTATAAGAGGAGGTTTCCTTAGTATTTTCTCTGAAGTTAAGTTCCGGGATGTGGGCTGCGCTGCTCAGGCAAGCATCTATTTTCCATTCTTATTTGCCCTACAGAAGGCGGTGTAGAGATTGCTTCATGAACTGCTGCAGCACTTGAGGAGCAGATACACGTATTGTGCTCTCAGGGAGGGAGTTCCAGGTTGTTGCCCAGGCTAGATTAAAGGAAAGGCGATATATGTACAAGACAGTGTGGTATATTACGTGGAAGGGCACCTCCTGCTGTTGGGGCTGCCAAATATCCGCTGTTCTTGTTCTTCACGATGGCGGTGGTCCTTGCTTGCGCAGGTGTTTTCAAAAAAAAATATTGGTCCGTTAGAGGAATGCATGTCCTCGATAGTACAGTCATCTCATGCAGTTCGCCGGTGGGGGAGAGTTTGAATGTTTGTTGAAATCGGAACAACCAAAGGGGCTACGTTATCCTGGATGGTCTCGTGCTTCTTGAGTGTTTCTGGAGCTGCATTCATGCACGCAACTGGAAAATACTCCATCACACTCCTGGTTTGTGCCTTGTGGATTGTGGGTACGCTTTGGAGGTCAAAACGTGAGTTCCTCGCGAAAGCATTGTTTGCGTTTCACCTGAAATGGTAGCCACAGCATTAATAAGCCTCACACTGTTAAATTTTTGTTCAATGGTGAGCCCCAAAATGCCGTTCAATGGCAAATTGAGGAAGTGACAACCAACAGTGGTATGCATGTTTTTTTTCTTACATTTAGAGTACCCAATTAATTTTTTCCCATTGAGGGGCAATTTAGCATGGCCAATTTAACAACTCTGCACACATTTTGGATTGTGGGGCCGATACCCATGCAACCACGGGGAAAATGTGCAATCTCCACACGGACAGTGGTCCAAAGAAGCGATCTAAAATGGGACCTAAGAGTCGTGTTGCAATAGGGCTAACCCACTGCGCCACCGTGCTGCCCATAGTGGTTATCATTGTTGTTTCACAGCGCCAGGGTCCTATGGTCAATTCCGGGCTTGTGTCACTGTCTGTGCGCAGTCTGCACGTTCTCTCTTTATCTGTGGCGGTGCCACCGGGCTCTCCGGTGTATTCACAAACGTCCCGAAAGCGGTGCTTGTTAAGTGATTTGGACAGTCTGAATTCTCCAACTGTGTACCCGAACAGGCACCAGAATGTGGAGACAAGGGACTTTTTTTTACAGTAACTTTATTGCAGTGCTAACGTACACTTACTTGTGACAAATGTATATTACTTTCTTCTTGGTATTATTATTGGAAGGAGCTGGCCATTCCCTTGCACTTCAGTGGTGCGAATGTATCTTACCACTTGTCAGCCCCAGCCTCGATATTGTCCAGTTCTTGCTTCATTTGGACATGGACTGCATCATTTTTGAGGAGTCACGAATGATGTTTAACATTGCAAACGCGTATTCAACCATCCTTAATTCTGACCTTAATGTTGTCATGAAGCTGAGATGATTGACCAACAAGCAATGCAACTAACCATCTTTGTGGCAGGTATGACAGCAGCCAGCGGAGTGCGTCCCCAAATTTCCATGAACTCATATTTAGCCAATGGTCCTTCATGCCATCCTCGAGCAAATGCTGACTTGATGTCATGGGCGGTCACTCATCCTTCGCATCTAACTTTCAACTCTTTTTTCCTTGTTTGAGCCAAGGCTGTAATGAGAGACGTAGTTTTTTTTAAATATTTTTGTTTTAGATTAGCCAATTATTTTTTCCAATTAAGGGGCAATTTAGCGTGACCAATCCACCTACTCTGCACATTTTTGGCTTGTGGGGGCGAAACCCACGCAGACACGGGGAGAACGTGCAAACTCCACACGGACAGTGACCCAGAGCCGGGATCGAACCTGGGACATCAGCGCCGTGAGGTGGTTGTGCTAACCACTAGGCCGCCGTGCTGCCCATGAGATACGTAGTTGAGTGACCCTGGCGGAACCCAATCTGAGCGTTGCTAATCACGTTTTTTGCTGAGTATGCTGAGCGTCTGTCATCCATTTATTGCTGAGTAAGTACCATTTTATAACACTGTGCCTGACTATTTCCATCACGTTGCTCATGATGGATATTAGGCTGATCGGGTGGTAATTTACTGAGATTCGCTTGATCCTGTGTAAAGACCACAACTGCGTAAATTAGGTTAGGGTTAGCGTTAGTAGGGTTAGCCATTAATAGATGGCTGGACGGGAAACACTTGGATATGGGTACAGCAAATTTTGGAGCACAGATCTTCAGGACTATTGAGGGATCTTCATTGAAGCACGACAGTGCAGAAGAAACTCATTTTCTTCATGGAGTCTACGCTGATACTTTCAATGAGCAATCTCCTCGGCCCCACAGCCCCCTTATCAACGTAACCGCATCATGTAACGAGCACACTCATAGACACCAACGGGCAATTCATCATGGCCAAGCCATATAACTCACACAATTATTTGCACCTTGGGTCAAAACCAGGGCACCCGTATGAATCCCATGCAACACAGGGAGAATGAACAAACTCCAAACAGGCGGAGAACAAGACCGGAATTGGACCTGTGCTCCGTCGCTGAGAGGATAGAGTGCCAGCCACTGTCTCACCGTGCCTCTCAATAGACATTGTGTTAATAAGGCAAGGAAAATTCAGTTTCTGGTCAATGTTAAATCCCGGGATGTCGATACTCGTGAATCCAGGAATGGGAAAGCCTTAAATATCAAGATGCTTCAGTTTCATAATCTCTGACGGGAGATGGTAATTGCCTGGCACAGATGTGGCGCGTATGCTACTTGCCATTTGCCAGCGAATATCCAGATATTGTACAGTTTTTGCTGGATTTGTACGTGGTCAGTTCAATGCGTGAGGTATTGCGAACGATGCAGAACATTGTTCACACCTCCCCATATCTGAACTTGTGTTGAAATAAATTACATTTATGAAGGACCAGAAAATGGTTGGACCAGAAATTCATTCAGATTCCCAATTGCAGTTATCCAGTTTTCTGCCTGGTCTGTGAGGACTCATTTCCAACAAGCACTACAATATTAATTTTTCCGAAGGATGACTCCGCCCAGTTGAAAAATGTGCCATGATTCTAATTCACTCCAGCTTTTATGGGCTCTTTGATTTCTTCCGCGATCAAATGTTGCATTGATGTCAAAGGCTGGTATTCTCTTTACAAATCTGGAATTTAGCTCTCTTGTACATTATCTTGTGATAACGATGAGGACTGTCAGAGTATACTGCAGGATTTAGTTTGGAGACTTGTGCGGATAGATGACAGACGGAGTTTAATCCGGACAAACGTCAGGTCTTTTGGAAGGTCTAATGCAGATTGGGAATATACAGTGAATGGTAGAGACTCTCAATTTCACTGACAGTCAGAGATATCTATGTGTATAGGTCGACAGGTCATTGAAAGGGGCAACACAGTTTGAGACGGCAGTCAAGAAGGCATACGGCATGCTTTCCTTCAATGGCCGGGGCAGTGAGTGCAAGAATTAGCAAGTCATGTTGCAGCTGTATAGAACCTTAGTTCGGCCACATTTGGAGTATTCTGTTCAATTCTAGTCGCCACACTAGCAGAAGGATGTGGCGGCTTTCGAGAGGATGCAGAAGAGATTTACCAGTATGTTGACTGGCATGGAGGGCATTAGGTAAGTGGGGACGTTGAATAAACTCTTTTTTTTGTCACTCGAACGACGGAGTTTGAGGGGCGACCTGATAGTGGTCTACAACATTATGAGGGACACAGACAGAGTGGATAGTCAGCGGCTTTTCCCCAGGGTGGTTCAATTCAACGGGAGCATAGGTTTGAGGTGTGAGGGAGAAGGAACAGAGTACGTGTGGGAGGCAAGTTTTTTTACACAGATGGTAGTGAATGCCTTGATCTCGCTGCCGTAGGAGGTGGTGCAAATAGGGATGATCGTGGCATTAAAGGGGAATCATGAAAAATACATGAATAGGATGGAAATATAGGGATACGGACCCAGGAAGTGTTGAAGAGTGTTGTTTAGTCGGGCAGCATGGTCGGCACGGGCTTGGAGTGCCGAAGACCCTGTTCTTGTGATGCACTTTTCTCTGTTTATTGCAATACGCAATATTACAGATAAAATTGTTGTGGAAGAAATACTTAAATACTTTGCTAGATGTGAACTACCCTCAGAAATACAATCGGATCAAGGATCAAAGTTTGCCTTAAGACTATTCAAGACATGTATGGATCGCTCAGGAGTAAACACATTTAAAACAAATTCAAACTTTCCAGAATTGCAGCGAGCGTTAGAAAAGTGGCATCAGACGTTCAGGACAATTTCGAGCGATTCTTGTTATGATAAGGCAGAGGATTTGGATAAAGGATTTCATGTGTTATGTTTGCTATTGGGGATGGAACTAATGAGTCAGCAAATTGCAGTCCTTTTGAACTAGTTATTGTTCATGAGTGTAGGAGACTCTTTAAATAGGTTAAGGAGAAATTGGTGAGTCAGCAGTCTGAAATTGCATTATTGGATTACCTGCCAAATTTTAGGCAACGATTAAATTGGGCAGGTGAATTGGCTTTACATAGAACACAGAAAAATATAGCACAGAACAGGCCCTTCAGCCCACGATGTTGTGGCGTACCTTTGCCGAGATTAATCATAGATTATCATGGAATTTACAGTGCAGAACGATGTCATTCGGCCCATAGAGTCTGCATCGGCTATTGGAAAGAGCACCCTACCCGAGGTCAGAACATCCTCCCTATCCGCACAACCAAGTAACCCCACCTAACACTAAGGGCATTTTTGGACAGTAAGGGCAATTTATCATGGCCAATCCACCTAACCTCCAAATCTTTGGACTGTGGTAGGAAACCGGACTACCCGGAGGAAACCGGAGCAGACACGGGCAGGATGTGCAGTCTCCGCACAGACCCAAGCCGGAATGGAACATGGGACCCTGGAGCTGTGAAGCAATTGTGCTGTCCACAATGCTACCGCGCTGCCAGTAAGAACACATTAATCTACACTCCATTATTCTACCATAATCCATGTAGCTATTCTATAGCCGCGTGAAGGGCCCTAATGTTTCCGACTCATCTACTTCCACATACAGTGACACCTCAGACATCCACCCTATATCTTCCACCATTCACCTTAAATTTATGTCCCCTTGTAATGGTTTGTTCCACCCGGGGAACCAGTCTCTGACTGTCTACTCTACCTATTCCACTGGTTATCTTATAATCCTCTATCAAGCCGCCCCTCATTCTTCTCCATTCCAAGGGGAAAAGGCCCAGCACCCTTACCCTTTCATCGGAAGACCTACAATCCATTCCAGGTAACGTGATTGTAAATCTCCTGTATACCATTTCCAAAGCGTCCACATCCTTCCTAAAATGAGGTGGCCAGAACTGCACCCAATGGTCTTTCCAAAGTTTTGTACAGCTTCATCATCTGCACACGACTCATAAATTCAATTCCTCTGCTGATGAACGCTAGCACACCATAGGCCTTCTTCACAGCTCTATACAATTGAGTGGCAACTTTCAGAGATCTATGAACATAGACCCCAATATATCTCTCTGCACCTCCACAATGCCAAGGATCCTACCGTTTACCATGTATTCCGCATTAATATTTGTCCTTCCAAAATGGACAACCTCACACTTTTCAGGGTTAACTTCCATATGCCACGTCGCAGCCCAGCTCTGCATCCTATCTATGTCCCTTTGCAGCCGACAGCAGGCCTCCTCACTATCCACAACTCCACCAATCTTCGTATTATTTGCAAATTTACTGACCAACCCTTCAACGCCCTCATCCAAGTTAATAATGAAAATCAGAAACAGCACAGGACTGATCCCTGCGGTACGCCACTCATAACTGGGCTCCAGGCTGAATATTTGCCATCCGCCACCACTCTCTGACTTCTATTGGTTAGCCAGTTCGTTATCCAACTGGCCAACTTTCCCACTATCCCATGCCTCCTTACTTTCTGCATCACCGTACCAATGCGAAACTTATTAAATGCCTTCGCCGCTTTCCAATCCCCTAGTACCACCCCTGTTGACAGTGACAACGAAAAGATAATTGCCAACAGCCTAGCAATTTTATTTCTTGCTTCCCATAGAATCCTTGGATATATCCCGTCAGTCTAGGGGGACTTGTCTATCATCAAGATTTTCAATCTGCCCAACACTTCTTTCTTCCTAACAAGTTTCATTTCGACATTACCAGTCTGTTCCACACTGTCCTCTCCAATACTATATCCCCTCTCATTTGTAAATACTGAAGAAATGTACTCGTTCAAGACCCATCCTTTCTCTTCAGACTCAATATACAATCTGCCGCTACTCTCCTTGATCGGAACTACCCTCGCACTAGTCATTCTCACATTTCTCACATATGAGTAAATGACCTTGGGATTTTTCTTGATCCTACCCGCCAAAGATTTTTCATGCCCTCTCTTAGCTCTGCTAATCACTTTCTTCAGTTCCCTCCTGGCTATCTTGTATCCCTCCAGGTTGTCTGGACCTTGTTTCCTCTGCCTTTCACAAGTCTCCTTCTTCCACTTAACAAGACATTCAACGCCTCTTGCCAACCATGGTTCCCTCACTTTACCGTCCCTTTCCTGTCCGTCATGGACATACATATCAAAGACACATCTTAATGGTTCATTGAACAAGTTACACATTTCACTTGTGTCCTTTCCTGACAGCCTATGTTCCCAACGTATGCACTTCAATTCTTGCCTGACAACATGGTATTAACCTTCCCCCAATTGTAAATCTTCCTGTAACTCTTCTCTTAAACCTCCTCTGCGTCCCGGATGATCCGAAGTTCATCCAGCTCCAGCTCCAGTTTCTTTACACGGTCTCTCAGGAGCTGGAGTTGGGAGCACTTCGCTCAGGAAAAGTCAGCGGGGATAGCAGAGGTGTTGCTCACCATCCACATCCTACATGAGAAGCATGCAACTGCCCTCTCCTCAATCTCCTTTTACTTTACAGACTATTGGTTTCCTGTGTACCAACTGGACCTCCGTGCTCCGACTCAGCTCCCAATCAGCTGCACTCTGGAAACTCCTGGCTCCCTTCTCGCAACTTGCGGAAACGAAATCAAAGGAGCACTTTGCGTCCTCCTCAACTTACTCCCTCAGTCACAAAACTCCCACTATAGGACACAAATGCACCAGATTCAGCACTCCAGTGCAAACAAAGTATGCACTGCAGCTGGATCCTTTTTGTGCTGTGAATCTAGCCTCTGAAAACTGGCCTAGTCCAATTAACTAATTAACAAGCTCCAGCTGCATGTATCTACAAGTAAAACCTTTATTTAAAGCTGATTGAAACTTTTCCTTCTTCTAAACCAAACAGCAACTTTAAAAGTTAATTAACTAAATAAACGAAAGACTAGACTTTAGAAAAAATGAACCCTTATACTCCCTCAGCCACCGAACTCTCACTATAGGACACAAATGCACCACATTCAGCACTCCGGTGCAAACATTTAATAGTTGCACAACATGTGATTAAACGGGCAGCGGAAAATAAAGCAAAACTACGTAGATTTGCCACTGGAGATAAAGTTTTTATATTGTTACAAGTGGTAAGTGAACTTTAAAACAATGTCTTGCGGACCTTAATAGATTGAAAGGAAATTAAGTCAGGTGAATTTTTCCAGGTCGAAGGAAAACGCAACGAGTGTAACATATGATTAGGCTTAAAATATATTTTGAAAGGGAAGGAGAGCACCACGGGAAGATTTTGGTGATTTTAACTCAAAGACAAGAAGCGAAAACAGATGACTCTGTATTTGACATTTCGAAATTTAATTAGATAACGAGGATGTTCTTAAAAATTTAAACATTTGTTAAATTACCTTCCAGAGGAAAAACGAAGTGACCCGAAAGAGTTATTAATATCTCGTTGGCAAGCTTGTGGAGATAAGTTGTGAAACACTCAAACGGCTATGCATGATGTATATGAGGGAAGTGCTGTTTCAATTAATAAACATCCATCTAGACGTAGCCCTTTATATTTGGCATAGGTTAACAAAGAAATGTAAAGACTGCTGAAAAAGTGCTTAATTGACGTAGGTTGCAGCCAGTGGAGATCACCAATAATGATGGTACAGAAACAGGATGGTTCCCAAAGATTTAGTGTGGACTACCTGAGGAAGGAGCAGTTCTCCGAAAGCTAGTGTTTGAAACAAAGATGTTGGACTTTAACCTGGTGTTGTGAGACTTCTTGCTGTGCTCACCCAACTCCAACGCCGACATCTCCAGATCATGGCTACAGAAAGGTTAGTGCAGTTACAAGAACCGAATCTCATCCAATGCAATGGAGGATTGCATTGAGAAGATGCGACAAGCAGCTTTTATTTCCAAAATGGATTTATTAAAAGGTCACTGGCAGGCATTTGTTTCCAAGAGGCCTATGAAGATTTCAGCTTTTGTGACTCCAGATTTTATACACCAATTCAAAGTTATGCCATTTTTTTAGAAAAACGCCCCAACCACATGTCAACGGGTAACTAACAAAGTCGTATGTGGGAAACGCAAATGTGTAGTGTACATCAATAATCTGGTGATTTTTAGTCAGGCATGCAAAGAACATTTGAAGTATCTGACCGCGTTATTCGATTGACTTCAAGAGCCGGGATTGGTCGTTCAACCAGCCAAAAGTGAATTTTCAAAAGCCCAAGTTACGTACATTGGCCATACAATTGGACAGGTTGAATGATCCCACGGTCTCCGAACGCAAAACTTCTTGAGGCGTTTCGAATGCACGAAGGGAAATAATGCGATTTCTTGGCATGAGTAGATTTGCGGAAAATTGATGCCGAATTTTCGAAGCCTGTTTGCTGCACTGACGGACTTGCTGAAGAAGCTTCAGTGCACGGCGGACTGTCAACATGTCTCTGAGTGCATGGTTGTGTTAATGACTGCTCCTGTGTTAGCCACCCAAATTACACCAAACCATTCAAATTGGCTGTCGATGCGTGTCATGTGGACGGAGGTGCTGTGCTCTTGAAATAAGACGGCGAATGAATAGATTGGCCTATTGGTTATTTTTCAAAGAAATTGAACAATGACAAAAGGAAGATTTCAACCTTTGAGAAGGAGGCTTTGAGCTTGGTGATGGCTTTGCAACATTCCCATATATATCTTACCAGCTATTCGACTGAAATAATTGTATATACTGATCCTGAGCCATTGGCGTTTTTGGAGCGATTCAGGAATAACAACGCCAAACTGTTTCGAAGGCGATAATTGTCACACCTTTTCCATTAACAAATAATACATGAAGTAGGACGAGAATGCGTGAAACCCGATGCTCTGTCACGAATGTCATGAATAGAATCAGTTTCTATGCTGGAAGAAGAAGAAGTAAAATGGATTGTATTATTATGAACGACTGCCTGTATTGTTTTGTTAATAAAAATGTACAATTTTTCTTAAAGGATTGAGAAAAAGTGAAAAATGAAACCAGCTGTGACGCTGGTTGTTTGATTTTTTTGGGGGGAGTGATATCATGCGAGCAATCCTTACAAGTTAGAGTTTGTTTCAAGCCAAGATATGGCGGAGCCTGAGTGCTTGTTCTTTGAACCACTTTAATCGCGGAAAACTCGCGTTCTCCAATCTGTACATTTTGTTTTTAAGGGAATTATTCGTAATGGAGTTTAGAATGTTGACCATTGACCAGATAGACGTATGTAAGCTGTAAGAACACCTGCGCGCAAGGTAGTCTCCAACTGTACATTGCATGTGATTAATGTGGATGTAAGTAGATTATAAATAGCAATGAAAATCGAAATGTATCGGGAGGCTACGTCAATCTGCAAGGAGCAACGCAAGAACATTGTAATTATTGTATGAGTGGTGCAACGGGTTGTGTCGATTAGAGAAACAAATTATGCTCCTGTTTTCTATTTTCAAATGGCCCTGTTTCTCTGCGAAGAAGCCGCTATGTCTCGAGGGGTGACAAGTATTTGATCTTTGATATTTGATTACCCGGTATAGGCGTGCAGATAGATATTTTGCAGTTGGAAACATCCGCCCATGTTTGGGCATCAGGCTCAGTTGTGTCTGTAAAAGCGACACACGTTTCTCTGGCAAGATAGTCGAATGCTTGTGCAGAAACTAACCTGGAACGCAAGGTGTGCGCTGTCTCCTGTGCTGAATGTAATCCTTGTTGGTTAATTGCTCGTTTGGGTTATGGTAATATTAAAAATTGCCTCTTGTCTGTTACCCGACGCAGAAGTGCACAGATCAAATTGCAAAACTGACTATAACTTGTCAAAACACGCATGAGCATTATCGGCGGAACAAATTAAGGAAAGGAAGTGAGAAGTATTTCTTTGACTAGGCGCCAATCAACATTCCCTCTGAAAGAAAACAACGCTGCACAAAACTACGGACAACCTCGAGATCGCAAATCAACACTGAAATAAATTGGTCGTTTCCTTTTCTGTGCGTGAAATTCAGAGAGACAGAAGGATGTTAACGAACATTCTTTATTAACTATAAATGAAAACTGATGTTTAGCGGGCAAGAATTGTTCGAAATAGCCAAATGCAGGATTTTTCATGCGGGGATTCCCGCATCGTTTTTCGTGGAATCGATAGCGCCCCTCGTGGCACCTGTGCTAGCCCCTGAATTGTAGGGGTGAATTGAATTTGTGTCGGTGAGGCGCCATACTTCCTTTCGCGAAGGTCCACGAATTCTGCAATGGCATCAACAATTAGTCTTAGAAACAGAGAATCCCCCTGCCATTTCGTCGCTTGTCAATCTGATTTGCTTTTCAAGGCACCCAGCATTACAGGAAAACAGGGGGACTGGGGTGTACGTCTTTCCGACAAGTAAATTGCGGACAATGTTCCAATGTGTATCTGCAGCGTGGAGAAAATGCAAAATAATATGGATATTTTTCCATTGTCGCCTTTAAATGTCCACCACCACCATCCTTTCAGAATAAGTGGATGAAAATCAAAGAATTCGATTGATCTTTCCTTTGCACCATGTTGTTGAGAATATGTCAGGCTCTATCCGAGGCGTTACTACGTTGTATTTGGAATATAGATTTGCTGCTTCGTTGGCCACTGTTTATTGATCTGAACAAAATGCAAATTGGGGATATTGATAAAAACTCTCGCCTTATGATCAACAGATCTCACAACGGCCAACAATTGTCGGGTTGCAATAAACCATTTTTCTTAGAGCTGCAGATCATTGAGTGTGGCTTAACAATTGTAGAGCGTGTTGTTTCTCTGTTCATTGAAAAAAACCGATCGTCTTATGCTCTAAAACAAATTGCATCAACTGGATTGAAGATTTGACGAATGTTTTCGGATGTTCCGCCTTGAAGTTAAATTGCCTTTCGTTGGTCTATGGTTGGTATTCATAGCTAAATGGTAAGTGGGCAAAAGTTTCATTGGCCCATGTTAATTTAACACAAAACTAACAAAGGCCAATGCTGGTATGATAGCAGTATACAGGATGCTTCAATATATATACTCAACATTACTGATAGATGGCCCAGCAGAGAAAGATAAGTGGGGCAGGCAATTGGCACAAAGGCAATGAGTGGTTTTTAAAAAAGATTTCCACATTTAATTTGCACAAACCGAGCGAAACGGATTGGGAGACAAAATGAGTAATGAGTTCAAACTTCAGAGTCGCGGGCATGCAGTCTTCATTATAGATCCATGGGAAAACATGCATAAAGCTTAGAGACCACATGCATCCCGAGATTTCGAAATAGCACCATGCCTGACAGAGGTGCCTCAGTGCAGGTACACAGAGGAACAAACGTAATGCGTACGCAATTCAAAGATGCATTGAAGACTGATAAAGACATGCAAGCAATACTTTGAGCATTTTTGATTATCCATGACGTACACGGCAGTTCACGGCAATAAACCTTGAATACGGTATCATTCTTTGAAATCCTTCATTTAGCGTGAATTTGAAATTCAATTTGTTGATCATTTGAGGGTCAATAGAATATTAGGAAATACAGAGAACCAATAGAGTAGCCCGAGAATGTTATTCCCACGGTGTTAATCTCTGAACAGTAAGACTCTCAAAACATCTGCACTCTCTTGTCGCAATTTTACATTTACCATGCTAAAATCTATCGTTTTAAATCAACACATTGTTTTAGAAAATCAACAAATTATTTCGGCACTGCACTCAAGATAAAACGCTTTGAGTGTGACAGTTTCAAAAAGATTCACATATGGGAGTGTAAAATATTCGTGTTAATAGAGAAAATCTTCAGATGCTTATTGACGGTCATTTTGTCAGCTAGGTTATTTCGTCGTCGCCGATTTCGGAAGTACAAAATGCTTTCACACAATGACGAACGTATGGAGATTTTGCATCTGGACAACTTAAAGCTTCGACGCGAACGTGCGAGCTGTTTTCCATTAATCCACTTGAAATGAGAGGGGATGTAACATGAAACTGCATGTTTTTGATTTTTTCCATGTGCTCATCTCATTATTTTATTGCACACAGAACTTACAAAGGTCAAAGATGGTATGCATGCGTCTTTTGTTTTATTAATTCTTGATTAAATTGGGAGGGAAGGAACGAAGGTGCCCAGTGTTACTTATTAAACGGAAATGAAGACAAAGCTTGTGTGGACTATTATACTTTGAAGCAACAGAGCCCATGATATGTTGATACATAACTGGAAAGACGCAGTTATTTTTCAAGTCCCTCGCTGGAGTATTATTATTTCAATCAAATATTGCCACATTCAAGCCGAGCGCGATCAAACACCCGAAAGACGTGAATATATATGAAATCTGATCAAACCGAAAGATGCGTCTAGCGAGAAAAAAAGTTGCAAGGAGCCCAAAGAGTAAAGGTGAATGCTGAGTTCCATATTGAGTGTCACTGGTATGCATTCTTCAACATACCTGCATGAGGAAACATGCATGCAGTTTCACGCCCATTCGAGTCCCGTGATTTCGAAACAATGCACGGTATGCGCAGACATGACAAATCACTGTGATCTGAGATGCAGATCGTAGCGGTATACAATTTATGATAGACGGAAGCCGGGAAAATGCGTAATAGCGAGGCGTTCAGCGTTCTCTAGCATCCAGGACGCATACGGTAATCAATGTTAGGATCCCTTGTTTATGACGCAATCATAGAATGACGGATTTTTAAACATAAAATTGGATAAAGTATTTCTAATATGATGAATTTGCGAAAGAATAACGTGTTTCGTGTACACGTGTGTTCATCTTACGGCGCCCATTTAAGTAGTTTGATCAATTCACAATTAAATTTTGCAAACCCATCGAGACAGCAAATTTCTATGTCAGGGCTACTTCTTTTAAAGATGTGTCATGTGCTTTCAGATCGTTTTCAATCAAATTTTTTGAAATCATATGTCACGTTGATGGGGTCTGCTCCTCTTAAGAACATTGTAAATATTGTTTACCAGTCTGCTCTTGTGCCTCATAGATCTTACGAAGTGCAACGATGGTAAGGAAGTAATAACAGTTTTTAGTCGCTCGACGTGAAATTACGAGCAACTGACCGTCTATTGCAAGCGTTATTTGTTAACGTCAGAAAAAACATCGCTCTGTCGTCAGCACTTGTTCCAAAGAGCGACATTTATAAGTATGTCAAGGCTCACTTGATGGAGGTGACTTTTCCCGATCGTTGTAGTTCACGAACGATGTGTGTTTGAAGAGGTTGCTGGCCGTAATTCGGAGAGAAAGCTAATATAACAATAATGGTATCAGGCGTTATGGAGTAATGGAAGGAGAAAGGCGATGAGAAAAAAAAACGGTCATGATAAAATGCGGATTCGATGGGCCGAATGGTCCCATTCTGCTCCTTTCTCTTATGGTCTAACATATGTTTGTTGTGCCATTACAAATAATCAGAGAATAGGATATTAGTATTCTGATAGCACATAAGGGAGCTATTTGACGCATATAATCTGCGCCGACGCACTGCAACATGCCCACTCTCCCGCCTTGTCCTGTTACGTAACACGCACATCTTTGGAAACTAAGGGTCGATTTCGCACTGCTCGTTTACGTATCCTGCACATATTTGGACCGTGGTAGGAAACGCAGTCAGACGATGGGAGAAGGTACACATTCCTTCCACACAGACACTCACCCTGGGCCATAATTGAGCATTGGTCTCTGGCGGACATTCATACATGACCTTGCAGACAAGATCACAAGTCTGTGGGGTGGGGGTGTGAATACACACTCAGTAAGGTCGGTGTCAAAATGGTGCAAAATGTACTTGTGTAGAACAAGTGGAAAGACAAGGATGAGGCGACAAATCTATACTTGGCCTTGAAAAACAGAGAGAAATATACTGCTACGCCTCAACAGAAAGATTGAATGGAGAATTGGCCAGATGGGCAGATAATTCGAATACAAGAGCTACGATCATGACCTGTTTAACATAAAGGTTACGGAGGCAGGTGCACAGCTTTGGACGACCAAATAATTCTCGAAAAATAGAAACAGTGCCATATTTTTCCTTTGATGAAACGGTTAAAGATGGAAAGACAGTCCGAAACGTTTATGTTACTGCAGGACACAGTGAAGAAAGTTACAGGCCGACGGAAAATAAATTGTACACTCGGGGCATCCATGAGCACTTGCGAGTCGAATTGCTGAAAACAGGGTGATTGGATGCATATTTGAATATCTTCAGCTTGAATAACACGTTCTTTATCGATTTGGGGTATGCCAAATTGGAAGGAAATATCAAGCAACATGAGACGAAACCGCTTTAAAATGCATCCATTTTGAATTTTGTGGGCTTCTTATATAAAAAACCAAACTGGCAATATAACGATATTTGAGCAGTTTTACGGAGATTGATATTCACAGTTATATGCGATTACACTGCCATTGGATTCAGATTTGTATTTATCTACATGTTAATCTTTCAGCGTACTCCCATACAACTGCACCTTTTGAATCAAATTTCTTGATTTAAAATTGAATGAAATGAAAATCGCTTATTGTCACGAGTAGGCTTTAATGAAGTTACTTTGAAAAGTCCCTAGTCGACACATTCCGGCGCCTGTCTGGGGAGGCTGGTACGGAAATCGAACAGTGCTGCTGACCTGCTTTGTCGGCTTTAAAAGCCAGCGATTTAGCCCAGTGAGCTAAACCAGCCCCTTTTGCAGGCACGACAATGTCGCATTGAACAAAATGCATGCCCACTGTTCCAATAGCCTTCTGGATTGTCTTCCATAAGAAATGGCGGTATAGTGTTGGCACCACTCAATCATGTGGCTTGAAGATGCGAAGTTGTGTCCCGCATAATTCACTTGGTTTAGAAGTGCATATAATATTGATAGCTGGACTCATACGATTAACGAACTGTGATGAAATGTGAATTGCAGTTTCGGGACTGTCTTAAAGTGTGGGAACGTCCACATACACTTAATGGTGTAGTCAGCACCTTTGAGGCTCGATATTGTCTTAACTTGCACACACTGACGAAAAATCCATTATGCATATATCCGTTTTCAAGCCACATGCTGCTGCAATTGGATCAATCTAACGTCAATCTAACGTCATGGAATTTAATCGGTTTTAAATACCTCGTGTCATTTCCATCGTGCTCGGAACTGATATAATTCAAAGTCAGATTGATGAGGGAATTGAAGAAGTACATTCAGGTGGCGCTGTCACGATTTATCTGCTGCATTCTGTTCATGGAAGGTCGAGGTCGTGGGTTTGGATGGTGCAGTCTCATGAATCTACGTGAGTTTCTGAAGTACATCTTGTAGATAGTGCTTACTGCTGCTACTGTGCGTCGATGGTGAAGGGAGTGAATGCTTATGGAAGGGATGTTAATCAAGCGGGCTGTTTTTTCTTGAGTGGAAGCGATTGTCTTTTGTGGTGTTGGAACTGCACTCACCCAGGCCAGTGAGGAGTATTCCACCAGACGCCTGAATTTTGCCTTATAAGAGGAGGTCAGGCTTTTGGAATTCGCGCGAGGAGAGTTACCTTTCTCAGGTTTCTTCGTATTTTCTCTTAGATTAATTTACCGGATGTGGGCTTCGCTACTCAGGCCAGCATTTATTTCCCCTGCTTAGTTGCCCCACAGAAGGCGGTGTTGAGATTGCTTCTTGAACTGCTGCAGCACTTGAGGAGCAGATACACCTACTGTGCTGTCAGGGAGAGTGTTCCAGGATGTTACCCAGGCGAGAGTAAAGGAAAGCCGATATATGTACAAGACAGTGTGGTGAATGACGTGGAGGTGCATCTCCTGCTGTTGGGACTGCCAAATATCTGCTGCTCTTGTTCTTCTCGATGGCGGTGGTCCTGGCTTGCGAAGGTGCTTTCTAAAAAAAATTTGGTTAGTTAGTGGAATGCATGTCCTCGATAGTACAGTCATCTCACACAGTTCGCCATTGGTGGAGAATTAAAATGTTTGCGGACGTTGGAACAGTCAAACGGGCTAAGTTAGCCTGGACGGTCTCGTGCTTTTTGAGAGTTGCTGGAGCTGCAATCATCCAGGTAAGTGGAGAATACATCATCACCCTCCTGACTTGTGCCTTGTGGATTGTTGGCCATCTTTGGAGGTCAAGATGTGAGATCCTCGGCAAAGGATTCCTTGTGTTTGACCTGACGTGGTAGCCTCAGCATTAATATGGCTAATACTGTTCAATTTTTCATCAATGGTGAACCCCAAGATGCTGATTGCTGGTGATTCAGCGATGGGAATGTTATTGATAGCAAATTGAGGTAGTTACAACCAACAGTGGTTAGCATTGTTTATTTTTAATTTAGAGTACCCAATTCATTTTTTCCAATTAAGGGGCAATTTAGCATGGCCAATTCACCCTCTCTGCACATTTTGACTGTGGGGCGAAACCCACGCAGCCACGGGGAGAATGTGCAAACTCCACACGGACAGTGGTCCAGAGCCGGGATCGATCCTAGGACCTGAGTGTCGTGAGGCAACAGGGCTAACCCACTGCGCTACCGTTCTACCCATAGTGGTTAGCATCGCTCCTTCTCAGCACCAGGGTCAGATGGTCAATTCTCGGCTTGTGTCACTGTCTGTACGGAATCTGCCTGTTCTCCCTGTATCTGCGTGGGTCACTCCGGGCTCTCCGGTCTCCTCATATAAGTCCCGAAAGCGGTACTAGTTAAGGAATTTGGACAGTCTGAATTTTCCCAATGTGTACCCGAACAGCCACCTGCATGTGGGGCCAAGGTACTTTTTTTTTACAGTTACTTCATTGCAGTGCTAATGTACACTTACTTGTGCCAAAAATAGATTCCATTCATATCAGTATTATTGTTGCAAGGAGATGGCCATTCCCTTGCACTTCAGTGGTGCGAATGTAGCTACCCACCTGCCAACCCCAACCTGGATATTGTCCAGGTCTTGCTTCATTTGGACATGGACTACATCGTTTTTTGAGGAGTCACGAATGATGCTGAACATTGTAAAGACGTCTTCAACCATCATGAATTCTGACCTTACGATGGAAGGAGAACATCGATGAAGCAGTTTACCAATGTTCGGTCAAAGACACTACCCTGAGGAAACCCTGCAGTGGTGTCATCAAGCTGAGATGATAAACCAGCAACCAACGCAACCAAACTTCTTTGCGGCAGGTATGACTGCAACCAGCGGAGTGCTTCATTCAAATTTCCATGGACTCAAACTTTGCTAATGCGCCTTCATGCCATACTCGAAGCAAATGCTGCCTTGATGTCATTGGAGGTCACTCACACATCGCATGTAACGTTCACCACTTTTGTCCGTGTATGAGCCAAGGCTGTAATGAGAAACGTAGTTGAATGACCCTGGCGGAACCCAATCTGAGCGTTCGTGATCACGTTTTTGCTGAATATGCTGAGCGTCTGTCATCCAATGACTGCTGATTAATACCATTTTATAACACTGTGCTTAACTCCTGCCATCACATTGCTCATGATGGATATTAGTCTGATCGAGTGTCAATTTACAGAGTTGAATAGTTTCGCGTGCTTCCTGTGTAAAGACAACGCCTGTGTAAATGCCCACATTCATGCATGATTGGACGGGCGACGCCTGGATATGGGTAAGTTTTGGAGCAAAAATATTGATGACTATTGGCGGGACCACATTGAAGCACGAAAGTGCAGAAGAAAGCCATTTTGCTCATCGAGTCTACGCCGATCCTTTGAATGAGCAATCTCCCCAGCCCCACCGCACCCTGATCACAGTAACCCCATCATATAACGAGCACACTCCTAGACACCAACGGGCAATTTATCATGGACAATCCATATAACGCACACGCATATTTCCGCTGTGAGTCAAAACCAGAGCACCCGGATGAATCCAATGCAAACACAGGGAGAATGAACAAACTCCAAGCAGTCAGAGAACAAGGTCGGAATTGAACCTACGCTCCGTCGCTGCGAGGATACAGTGCAAGTCACTGTGCCACCATTCCTCTCAATAGAAATTGTGTTAATAAGGCAAGGACAATTCAGTTTCTGGTCAATGTTAAATCCCAGAATGTCGATACTCGTGGATTCAGTGATGGAAAAGCTTTAAATATCAAGATGCTTTAGTTTGATTATCTCTGATTGGAGGTGGTAATTGCCTGGCACAGATGTGGCGCGTATGTTACTTGCCATTAGCCAGCGAATGTCGAGAATTTTACAGTTTTTGTTGTATTTGCATGTGGTCAATTCAATGCCCGAGGTATTGCGAATGATGTAGAACATTGTTCATGCACCCCATATCTGACCTTGTGTTGAAAGATATGACATTTATGAAGCAACAGAAAATGGTTGGGCCCAGAACTGCATACGGATTGACACTTGCAGGTATCCAGTTTTCTGCCAGGTCTGGTAGGACTGATATCCATCAAGCACTGCCATCTTCATTTTTCCAAGGGATGAATCCGCCCAGTGGAAAGTAGTGCCGTGATTCAAATTGACTCCAGCTGTTATGGGCTACTTGGTTTCTTCCACGATGAAATGTTGTATTGATGTCAAGGGCAGTAATTCTCATTACAAATCGGGAATTTAGCTCTCTTGTGCATTTTAAAACCATGGCTGGAATAAATTCAAGAGCTGAATCGCTCTGGCTAAAATCAACCTGACTATCAGTATACAGCTTATTTCTCAGTAAGTGCTGCTTTACGGCACTGTTGCTGACCATTGTGGAGTAACATCTGCCGGGTTGGATGTTTCCAGGTATCCTTGTTCAGAAGTTCTCTGACAATTATCCTTTTGTAGATTCTCACTCGTTGTTTTCTTGGGTGCCCTTACTTTGATGCTGAACCACACTTCCGCACATATATAAACAAAAATTACGATTATACTGATAAGAAGCTGAAAAGTAAACGAAGGTACACAATGTGTATGTGTCTAAACTCCAACGCGCAATACGACTAACGCGAATCCGTTATCTTTTCATGGAAATTGATGTCACCTCACAGCGATTCATGGCCCTTGCGTTCATGATGTTAAGCCGAGATTTGTGATTTAGGGCGCTAGTCTCCTCGCGTGTTGTTGACATTTAAAAACCATTTGCATTGGTGAATGCATCGCCAGGATTAATTTTCTATAAGTGTGCTCTTCCTTATGCTGCAATTGCAGTTAAAGGCCATGTGAGAAACCGTGACAAACACATCCTGGAGCTGATCCCAAAGACGAGTATTTGCCTGTGTTATGGGCGAGGGTTTAGAGAAACCAAGAGTGTATCAGGGAGTTCACTAGACCCACAATTTTTAGTAGACTGGTACGGGGAGCCCGCGGCCCACTTGACAGGTGTGATACAGAAGAAATCAAAAATTATTTTTTAAGCAAAGCAATCTTTAGATTATGAACTCAAGTTAACATTTTTAAAACATCGAGTGAATATCTTAGCAAACATCAATTCAAATACAACCGCCAAAGAATACAACACTTAGTAACTCTAACCTTTCTTTTTAACATTCATAAAATATAAAAAAACACATTTTAACAGAAGCATATCAGGTTTATATTCACTATTGAGAACAAGTATCACTCTGGAATCACCAAATGATCAAGTGATAGTCTTTACATGACAGAGAGAACAACCTTACAGATTATTTTGCGGGCTGCAGTTCCAACACTAAAATCAAACCAAAAAAACACAGATACACCCAAGCTTTTCTCGAAGTGCAGTAAGAAGTCTTAAAACACCAGGTTGAAATCCAACAGATTTATTTCAAACACGAGTTTTCGGAGCACTGCTCCTTCCTCAGGTGAAAGGAGAGGTATGTGTTCACCCTAGTTCAACGCCGGCATCTCCACATCATGCCTTCTCAAAGTGAAATTGAAATGCAGTGCCAGAGCGCAGAACCATCCGCACTCTGACATCGCATGTCTAACATGAGAAGACATAAATTTCTTCAAGTGACATTCTCATGACATCTGTGATAACAAAATAATCCACAGAATTGAATAAATGGTGGAATATTCAATGTGAAAGGAAACGGCAGCAAAAGCGACATACTTGGACATTGTAAGTCCCAATCGGAAGGTACAGGATTCCGGTCCACATTCCTCCCGGCTTTTATACAAGCTAATTACGAGCCCCATCTTAGTGGTCCTCCACCCAATGGTGGCGAATCTCGCATGTTTTCCCGTAGGCGTTGTGAGTCTTGTTACACATTTCCCTCAAGTCCGAAAGTTGCAATGGAGGAGTCAGTTGAGGGAGCCGTCTTTTCCGGTTTGAATATTGCTGCAGATCCAGTGGTTCATGTACTTAATAATGTCCACTTCCTGCTAGCCTTGCAAATAAATACTACATTGTCAACGAGGATCGATTGCCGTGGAAGCGAAATAATTCGGCTCTCAGCCAACATCGTGGTATCCCCAGGATTCTGCTCTGCCGGCTCCACTGCAGTTATGGCAGAAAAGTTATGGCATGACGGCGTACAAACGTTGGCAGCTGCTGAAGTCGGGTCATTTCATGTTTCTTTCCCTGCGATCCGATGAGTTAACATGAGAATATTCCGTCTTGAGGAATATTTCAGGAGTAATCCAGTCGACAAACTCAAATTGCCTACATGTGTTCTGCAAAAATGAGCCTCCACAAATCCGTTGTGTACCTATAGAACATAGTTCTGGAAAGACGCAAACAAATCCGAAGCTTTCTCTGGTTGAATACATCCCCATCCACATGGTATCTGAAGTCTGCTAATGTGGACGAGCTTGCTCAGTGAGCCAATTCTGCTGCGGAGTTATGGAAGGACCAATGGCACAACACCAACAGTTCTGCCCAGAATTATAGCTTTCTTGTTGATTCCCAGATGGAAATCAGAGGTTTCGTCCTCCCAAACTGTGTATTGAAAAAATAATAATTTTTGCACTGGAGTCAACGCAGTGGCAACATACTCTCCTGTTGTGGTTTTGCTAGGCTGGAAAAGAGGCAGTCACTAGTTGGATAATTTCTAATTTGACATGTTCATCATTATATATGACAGTCGTTGTCGCCGCAGATAAAAAGAAAATAATGGAATAAATGAACCAATAGTTGGCATGAAACTTCACTGCAGATTTTACATAAAATAAGTTAAAAATATATTTGAATCAGGACAAACAGAAAGAGGAAATGTGACGAATAATACTTACAAGTGAAGAGGCACTGAGACCTCTATGGGCTGCACTCTGACATGCATAATTTGATTACATTCAAGTGGCTTCGCAGAGGTGACATAGAATCAAAGAAACAAATGAAAAATCAGCAGAGTAGTCCATTCGGCCCCTGAGTCTCCTCTACGGGGCAACACGGTAGCATGGTGGTTAGCATAAATGCTTCACAGCTCCAGGGTCCCAGGTTTGATTCCCGGCTAGGTCACTGTCTGTGCGGAGTCTGCACGTCCTCCCCGTGTGTGCGTGGGTTTCCTCCGGTGCTCCGGTTTCCTCGCTCAGTCCAAAGATGTGCGGGTTAGGTGGATTGGCTATGCTAAATTGCCCATAGTGTCCTAAAAAGTAAGGTTAAGGGGGGGGGGTGTTCTTGGGTTACGGGTATAGGGTCGATACGGGGGTTTGAGTAGGTTGATCATTGTTCCGGCACAACATTGAGAGCCTGTTCTGTGCTGTACTGTTCTATTATATTCTACCATTCATTATAATCAGGGCAATTAATTAAGTACAATTTCCTGAAACGGCCTTCCACCATTTTCGATGATCTCTCTAGCCCAAGAGCAAAATCTCATTCATTTTTGAAATTATACATTTTTGTCTCAATTACATACTGTTGTAGCGAATTCCGAAGATTCACATTCTCTGTCTGCCGATATTTTTTCCTCACCTCAGTCCTGAAATGTTTCCCTCTGATCCTAACCTATGACGACATGTTCTGGACTCCCACACCATCAGGAATATTCTTACTGCATCCAAACTGCTCAGCCTGATTAGACCTTTGTTAGCTTCTACGAAATCCCCTTCAATTATCTCAACTCAAATTAATATAACCTGAAAAATTAAGTCCCTCCTTTTATGGCAGACAAGTAAAACCAGGAAACAGCCTGGTAACACTTTGCTGCAATCTCTTCATAGCAAAACTATCCTGCCTCAGATAAGGATATCAATACTGGACACGATGTTCCACGTGTGGCCTTAGTAAAGCCTTATGCAATGGCCATTGAACATCTCTATTCCGGGACTCAAATCCTCTCGCTGAAAAGCCAACTAGACCCTTACTTTCAGCGACTGATGGACGAGGATACCAAGGTCTCTCAGGGTATCTACCTCTCACAATTTACACGAAATTAAATAAAAATCTGCCTTCCAATTTAGGCTTCTGAAGCGGATTACCACACATGTTTCCACATTATAACGCATCTGCCTTACATGTGCCCACTCACTCATTAATCCCATTAATTTCTCTAAAATCATTTATTTACGAATACCAATTTACTTCAACTCCTCACTAAACGTTCCACTTACACGCACGATAAATTAACAATTTGTGGTGTTTTCTTTGCCCCATTCGACAAGATATTAAGACTTGTTACATACACTCAAAGGTCTCTAAGATACTCAACTGTTCTCAACACATCCCGATTCATTGAGTGCGCAGGTAATATGTTCCATGATTGCAGAGTCTCGACTAGGCTACTTGGCAATCTTAAGGAATTTAAGCAGAGTGATCCAATAAGGTCGTGTGTGACAGCCTTGATATAATTAATTCCATGTGTGCAAGGTGGTGTAGATTAAGGGCAGCCTGAGGAATTACTGTCGGTCGTTTGTCAGATATAATTTAGTAACATGGGGAAAACAGAATCTCCTGCTTCAGGTGAAAACGATTCCACTAAGCAGTTGTTTGGTTAACAAACAGGAAACAGAATATACACGTTTCTGGGCTTTTGATGTATTGAGCTGAATATAATTCTGCAATGCTTGGTCCTCAAAAATTCTAAATTCTGTCACCAACGTAGATGGGCCATCGAGGTATTTTTACTAAAGTTGTGATTATATGGCGAGATTCTGTGACCAAATCTAAAATGTATTTTAGAACGTTGACCTCTTTTCTTTCAGTATGTCGTGGAAACGGCGCACTGAATTAATGTTCACAGATTCGTGACGGCCCTTATGAATTCAACTTATGCGTGCATGCCTGTCTTCTGGAACTCTTGGAAGTGGCGAGCAAAAGTGTAAGAATTTACATTATTCAAGTAATTCGATAGTCAGATGCTATTTCATAGTGTAAGGGAGTCGAGTACTAGGAGACGTAGGTTTAAAATGTGCAGGGAATTTTTTAGAACTAAAGTGCTAGGCACGTATTTTGCACAGAAGTTGGTAAATACATGGAACATGCTGTCGGGCGAGGTTTTGGGAGCAGGTACGAGAGTGGCATTTAAGAGGCACCTGGACAAATATATGAATAGAGTGGGAATGGAATTATACGTAGTCTGTAAGTATATATGGTTTTAGTTTGGGCATGTACCATGGTCGGCGCAAGCTTGGCGGGGCGAATGGCATTTTTTCTGTCCTTCACTGTTCTTTGTTCTTTGTACTTTGTAACTGAGATCTTAAGAACTCAGCAAGAGACGGGAGTGCAAGCGGATTCGCTGCACATGTTTAACGTTGATGTTGCTAGATTCTTGATGGACATGGGCATCTAATGTTATCGAGAATAGACTCAAATGCGAAATTAGAAACAAACAGGTGGGCCATGATGTACGAATAGTGCAGGGGATTCGATGGATCGGATGAACTACTAACCTTCATATTTTCTTTTGTCGGTTATTCACTGCAATGAACAGTAACTATTAAAAAACCTTAATTTATCATTTGCGCTTGTTATTACAGAAACGGTCCTGTAATAACTGTATTTTTTTCAGAAAGGAGGGAAGATGAGCTGATGTTGGGGCTGGAAACCAATATATATATACGGGGAAAAGACGGACATCTTATGGCATGTGGTAAAATTACCGTGGTTGGTAAAGTGGCCACCCTTTCCTGACCGAACATGTGGGCTGATCTCCTGGTCCGGCATTATTAGCCTTAAGAGGTCCCGAGCCGTGCCCTTTATGCGAGTCACAAAGACAATTATTTAATAAAACAACAGGTGAAAATGTGTCCAAAATACAGCCCGGCAAGAATTATTTGTTGGCAGCGAGTGAGGGAGCTGCATAGGTGCAGGAAATGGCTAAGGATGAGAATTGGTGTTTTCCCCCCTCTGAAACTGTGCCACCTCGATTATGTTCATCTTTCAGTTTTTTCCCGTGCTATTAAAATCAATTCTAACGTTTTGAATCTCGCCTTAATGTTCCAATTCTGAAGAGCAGGGAAAATACTGGAACTCATCTCTGCATTCTGTTCACAATAATTATGTCCACGGTCGAATGTGGAGACCAGAAATGCGTACAAAATTGCAAGCCTGGCTGAATTAACTGTTCAATCATTGAATTGATGTATTTGTATTCAATAACAAAGAAATAAATACACAACCCATATGTTTTGTTGACCAAACGCACCCGTTTTTCCTGCAAAGTTTATCGAGTTGTAGACAGGCTGTCCAAGTCTCTGATTTGCTCAAAGGCTCGCAATTGATTCGGATGTTTTGAGACAGGAGTTGTTACCTTCAACAATGTCAGGAATAATAGGGAAATTATTAGCGAGGCTATCACAAATTGGAACACCGGTTCGTGGCAGAGGGCGGTTTTCTTTTTGTAATGCTGTGAAGGGTAAAGTGAAAGCCAGTGAAGATATCCAGCCTTGTTGTCCTGTCAAAAATATGAACGTCAATAGAAAATTAAAGAAACGATAAAGGCGCGCAAACAGGACTAAACTCAAATAAGGCAATTAAACATACCAACAAGTAACCACGCACACACACTTTATGCACAACGTACACCTTGTCCCGGCATGGTCTACATATCGCTGAAGTCTTAAGAAATAATACCACTTCTATTACCGAACAATACAGGGATACGGTCAAGTCTGGGAAACGTATTTCTCGGGTCCAGATTAGAAGCACGAATTGCCTCTTTCCACTGCCTCCGCTATTAAACATAGAGGCAATTCGATATAATACATACCTCCAGGCTGCACGATGCAAACTGGTTTGCAGGATGTCGGTGATTAACTGTTTTGTCTGCATCTGACACTTCTCGCTGTCAACTGGCCTTTCTGGCTTCCGAGAGTACTGGAGATTATACCATTCTATGCCATTGACTCTGCGTTCGGACGGTTCGCTGCCTGCCTGCATTAAATTCTTTGACTTTCTGAATTCATATAAGCAGGCCTTAATGCTACACAAATAGACGACTTATGGTGATTCTGTTACTTGGGGATAGACATTTAAATTTAGTTGCCAACCGCGATACTTACAGAAACGTGTTGGTAAACTGTCTGTTGATGATGCTCGGAAAATTTCTACTTATTTGTGGGAATATTGTATCCTACGTTGATTTGATAAATTCGTGTAAATGCTGTTACTATGGAAATCAATGGCACACAATCTATTTTTCCAATTAAAATTACATTATTTAAAAGCCCTGTATTTTCTGAACACTTCTGTGATTAGTTCCATCTTATCAGCTTTTACAAAATTCAGATAACTGCATTGTCATTGAATATACCCAACAACATTCCCCAATGTTCCGACCAGTAAATTTTAAACTACGGATAAATCGTCCGTAACTACGTTTTCTCTCTCGCCCACGTGTGATATTTTAAAGTTACATTGTGCAGCAACAAAGTTTCTCCTAATAACCAAGTGATTTTATCACGAAATTCGTACAATAAATTCAAAGTCTGAGTTTCCATATGTATGATTGTCTCTGCTAGGTTGCTGGAAAAAATGACGCTTAAAATGTTGTCATGTCAGTACCAAGTTTAATGTCTGTTTCTCGCTGGTCAAATAGTTTTTCTGGCGCCGATTAAACTTTCTTGCGTGTCATCCCACCGGGTTTTCGAGGTGATCTGTATTTTCTCTCATTAACACGGCTGTGTGGCAATGTTTTCGAAAAGGAGGTTGCCAACGGCACTTCAGCGAATCTATATTGGTGATGAATTTCGACCGTCCAACACTTATGATGTAGTATTCCAAACGTGGAGTTGGAAACGAATCTCTCTTGGCGAATACAGTTACTGGTCTGCACTGCGTACAGTCTCTCGGTTCTATGTGCTATGGGTACCATACCGATATGGAGCTCCAATCACTACAACTTAATTCAATAAAGGCAGCACAGTGGCGCAGTGGTTAGCACTGCTGCCTCACGACCCCGGATCACTGTCCATTGTGGAGCTTTCCCATTCTCCCGTGTTTGCGTGGGTTCCCACACACCCCACAAATAAAAAACGTGCAAGATAGGTGGATTCGCTACGGTAAATTACCGTTTAATTGGGAAAAAAATGAATTTGGTACTGTAAATGTATAAAACATATCTCAATTCAATAACGTGATTCTGGAGCACGTACTAAATTCATTCCGGTGTCCGCGATAACAAAGCAAGATTTAACCTTTATTTTATCGATTTGAGCTATGTCCCTCTCGCCAACTGCTTGTATCAAAAACCGTGTTTTGCACATCTTATTCCGCAAATACATTTGAAATAAAAACAGCTGTCTTTCTTTTTTTAAATTGTTTTTATTAAAGCTTTTTCCAAACAGAAATTTACATAACAGAAAAATAAACGAAAAATATTTAACAAAACTAGATGGCTGTTATCATTATACAAAACGCAAATATACATTAACTGGACCATTCCCTGCACATGAACCGACAACACCCAAGTTGCTGCTGCTGTCATTTTACCGCTCCCCCAGAGAGTCAAGGAAAGGTTGCCACTGCCTGCAGAAAACCAGCAAGGACCCTCTCAAGGTAAACATTGTTCACTCCAGGCTGAGGAACCCAGCCAATTCACGACCCCGGTCTCGACGCTCCACATTAACAAGATCCGTCTCCGGGCTACCAGGGAGCCAAAGGCCAACAACTCGACCTCTTTCGCTTACTGCACTGCCGGATCCTCCCCACCCCAAATGTCGCTAATTTTGGACTCGACTTCACCCGCGTGTCCAAAATCCTGGACATAGCCCTCACAAATCACGGTAAGAAATCATTAAGCGCCGGGCATGTCCAAAACACATGGTCATGGTTGGCTGTACACCCTCCACATCTCGCGCACCTGTACTCCACCCCAAATAAATTGTTTATTTTCACCGTCATCATGTGAGTCCGGTGAACCACGTTAAACTGAATTAAACTAAACTTGGCACACGATGCAGCCGAATTCACCCTGCCAATGACATCAGCCCAGAAACCCTCACCTAGCACGTCGCCTAGCTCCTCCTACCACTTGCCCTTCAGCTCATGAACTGTGGCTTCCCCGCCTCCTGCAGCTCCTGATGTATGTCCGAAATCTTCCCCTCTCCGACCCAGATGCCAGGCAGCGATCTGTCCTCTATAGTTCGACGGGGTAACAGTGGAAACGTCCCCACCTGTTTTTTGAGAAAGTCCCGGATCTGGAGTTATCTGAAAGCGTTTCCCGGGGACAGGCCGAACTTCTCCAACTCCTTCAAGCTAGGAAAATTCCCCGCGATAACGAGATCTACCATGCCTCTAATGCTTGCCCTGTACCAGCCTTGAAACTCCCCGTCTATCTTGCCCGGAGCAAATCTATGGTTGTTCCATATCGGGATACAAACTGAGGGCCCCAACGTCTTCCTGTGCCTCCTCCACTGACCCCAGACCCTCAGTGCCGCCGTCACCAACGTGCTTGTGGTTAATCGTACCGGCGCGAATGGCATCGGTGCCGCTATGGTGCAACTTGTTGGGTGCCTTTGCATGACGCTGCCTTGGGCCGCCCCCACGCCGACCCCTCTTCCATTTCACATTTCCGAATCTTGACCACATTACCCACGAATAGTAGCTGCAGAACTTCGGCAGTGAAAACCACCCCTCCCCACCACCGCCTACGCACCAAGAACAGTCTTTTGACTCTCGGGGTCTTGTTCGCCCACACATCTGCTGTGTAAGCCGGAATAAATTGAGCCTGTAGAGGGCACAACAGTTCGCCGCCACCTGTATACCTAAATATCGAAAGCTCCTCTCCAATATCTTAAGCAGGAGCTTCCCCAGTCTCCACTCTTGACCCCTAGCATGGATTACGAACATCCCACTTTTCTCCACGGTCACCCTGTTCCCCGTGAAGCTCCCAAAGCCGTTCAGGATCGGCATGACCTCCCCCATTCCCTCTCGCAAGTCAGAAATATACAATAGCAGGACATCTGCGTAGAAGGAGACTGCATGCTCCTACCATCCCCCCCCCCCCCCCGAAACAGCCCCCTCCAGTTCCTCGAAGGCCTCAGTGCAATAGCCAAGGGCTCAATTGCCAGGGCAAATAGTAACGGGGATAGGAGGTACCCCTGCCTCCTCCCTCGTGCAGCCTGAAATGAACCGGCCTCAGCTGGTTCGTGGACACACTCTCTACGGGGGCCGATTCAGTAGCTTGACCCACCGTATGAATCCCTCCCCGAATCCAAACCTACCTGGCACTTCGCACAGGTTCTCCCACTCCAGCCTTTCAAAGGCCTTCTTTGCATTCCTTGCAGCCACGACTTCTGCGTCCCCACCCTCTGATGGAATCATAATAATATTCAGAATCCTCCGCACATTTGTGTTCAGTTAGCTGCCCTTGACGAAACTCGTCTGGTCCTCCTCTATCACCCCCGGGAAGCAGTCCTCTAATGTAGCAGCCAGAATTGTTGCCAGCAGCTTGGCTGCTATCCACATTCAGGAGCGGTATCGCCCTGCAGGAGCCACATTGAAGCGGATCATTCTCCCTTTTCAAAATGAGCGAGATCAATGACTGCGACATCGTCGAGGGGAGGGTCCAGTCTCCATTGCCTCGTGAAACTTTCTTAGCAGAAGGGGGCTGAGTAGCTCCGAGAACTGCTTATTAAATTCTACGGAGAAACCATCCGGACCCGGGGCGTTGACCGACTGCATGCTTGCTGGTCCCTGAACTATCGCATCCAACTCAATCGGGGCCCCTAGTCCCTCTACATGATCATCGTCCACCCTTGGGAACCTCTATCGATCCATTAATTGCTTCATCCCTTCCCCTCCCCTCGGGAATTCTGACTCGTACAACTTCCCATAAAACGCCTTGAAGACTTAATTTATCCTCTCTGGGCTCAAAACCGTATTACATTCCTTGCCCCCCACTCCTCCGATCTCCCTCGCGTCCTCTCTCCTGCGAAGTTGATGCTCCAGCTTTAGACTTGTTTTCTCCCCATACACGTAGACAGGCACTTTCACTTTCCTCAATTGTGCCTTCCCCGCGGTCAGTAGATCTAACTCCGTCTGTAATCTCCGGAGCTCCTTCAGCAAACCCCCATCGGGGGCCTCCGCAACCTTCCTGCCTACCCTAAACATCTCTTCCACCAGCCTCTCCCTCTCCGCCCTCTCCCTCTTCTCACTGTAGGACATAATGGAGACTAACTCCCCTCTGATGACCGCCTTGATAGCATCCCAAACCGCTGCTGCTGTTACCTCCCGTGTTTCATTCGTTATCGCAGAGTTCTCAATGCTCCTCCACCCTAGGGATTAATGCCCTGGTCAACACAAACACAGTCAATCCACGTGTAGGCTTTGTGGATTTGGGAGAAAAAGGAAAACTCCATCGCCCTTGGCCGCGTGACTCTCCACTGGTCCATTTCCTCCATCTGATCCATGAACTTCACAGGGCCCTGACCGCCTCCGGTCTCTTTCCCGACCTGAACTTTGACCGGTCTCGCGCTGGATCCAAGACCGTATTAAAGTCCATGATCAAGCTTTGACTTCAAGTACGGGATTTTACCCAACATGCGACTCATGAATTCTGCACCATCGCAGTGTGGGATATAAACGTTCACCAGCACCACCAAGACCCACTTTAGCTTGCCACGCACCATGATGTACCTATCCCCCTTGTCCGCGACGATGCTCCCTGCCTCAAATGACAACGTTACTAACCAGTATTGCCACCCTCCTGGACTTTGAGTCTACCCCGAGTGGAATACTTGGCCCACCAATCCCCTCCTTAACCTCGTTTTTTCAGAGAGATTTAAGTGTGTCTCCTGCAGAAAGGCCACGTCGGTCTTCAACCCCTTGAAATTCGAGAACACATGGGACATCTTGACGTGCCCGTTCAGGCCACTCACATTCCACACGATCAGACTGGCCTGAGGGGGTTGACCCTTCCTCCATGCCGACTAGCCATCTCCCTTTATAGGCCAGGCACGTGACCGCGCCGCCCTCTCGCTGCAGCCCTCCCTCCAGAGGCCCCCAGACGGTCACTCCATCTATCCCCAACAGTTGGCGCCCCTTCAGTTAGCAAAGCAGCACCCCTTCTGCCTCGTATCCCCTGATCCCAATCCCAAGCACCCGCTTAGCACTGATTTCCCCCACCATTGAGCTCCCTACGTCAGCTGAGTCATGATGACACCAGCCGCTCCCACCTCTATCTCCAAACTTACAATTGTCTCCTCATTCGGGCATCAAACCCACGCTCCCCCACAGGGTAAGAGGGCAGGTGCCATCCTGATCCTTCCCGTGCACCGGAGAACACAACCCGAGCGTTACACCGCCCCTTGAAACAAAAAACAGGAAAAGAAAAGCAATCTAACTTAAATTCAACTGGCAATCTTACACCATGCCAACACCCGATTACACAGTTCCGCCAGTCCGGTTAACCCACGGCAGCCCCTTAGTTCAAGTCCAGCTTTTCGTGCTTAATG
This sequence comes from Scyliorhinus canicula, assembly GCF_902713615.1. NCBI lineage: Eukaryota > Metazoa > Chordata > Chondrichthyes > Carcharhiniformes > Scyliorhinidae > Scyliorhinus > Scyliorhinus canicula. The sequence continues at coordinate 85,821,238 of NC_052157.1, read as the reverse complement.
AATGTGCACGCCTCATCCGGCATATCAAAATAGTGATGCCTGCCCTGGTGCATTACCCGAAGTTTCTCTGGATTCTGGAGCCTGAAATTCACGATTTTGCTGTGGAGGACCGCCTTAGCCCTGTTGAAACCCACACGCCTCCTCGGCAGCTCAGCTCCAGGCCTATATGCGAATTTTGCCATTCTCCCACTTACTGCTCCACTCCTTCTTTGCCCAACGCAGGACACGCTTCCTGTCTGTAAAGCGGTGGAACTTTGTCATGATAGCCCTCGGTAGTTCTTTCGCACTCGGATTCGAGCTGACCCGTCCAGTTCCATGGTCCGTCGGAAGCCCCCGCACCCATCAGCGTCCCCAGCATTGTAGTCACATCCGTGCTCACGTCAGCCCCCTTTGCAACTTCAGGAAGGCCCAGGATTCGCAGTTTGTGACTCCGGGACCTATATAATAGGTCATCGCTCCTCTCGCACAGTCTCTTGTGTAGGGCCTCGTCCGCCTGCACTCTGATTTCCAGGCCCAGGATCTCCTCCTCATTCGCAGGCAAATTCCTCTCCACCACTTTGATCGCCTTCTCCTGTACCTTCTGAACCTCCACCATCTTTTCGATGAAAGCTTCATAGTGGTTAGCATCTCCGTCTTCAGTTGTGCGAAGCAGCTCCTCAGAAAGTCTTGCTGCTCTCTCTCTGCATTACTTTTGCGTTTTAAATTTCAGGATTTTATTTTAATGTAATCTAGAAATTGTGCAGTGAAGGATAATTAGTGGCTGCTACACCGACTCATATAAATGGTTGGCAGTTAACTGCCACTCACTTTAGGCACTGATTGGAGTTACTTTGATCTAACAGGAGCAGGTGGTTGGACTCATCTCAGGCGCAACGAAGAGTGAGTTTTGGAATTTGAATCTTGGTGGGAATTCGAAGCTGGGTGGGGAGGATGCGCTTTTTGTGACTGGTAATTGACTGGTAAGTAGCTTTTCTTTTCATTTGTCTATTTTTTTGTTTTGTATTTAGCCACTGTAGTTGTATAAGTTAATCGAAGTTTTTAGATATGGGAGGTGGTCCCACATCCGTGTCATGCTCCTTGTTTGCGATGTGGGAGCTCAGGGACACGTCCATACCCTGGTTCCTGCACGTGCAAGACGTGTGTCCAGCTGCAGCTCCTGTTATACCTCTTGACGTCATTGGAGATACGGGTGGACTCACGTTGGAGCATCCTAAATGCCGAGGACGTCGTGTAAAGCATGTTCGCTGAGTTTTTCACACTGCAGGTGAAAATTCCTGAGGGAGGTAGGAAATGGGTGACCAATAGACATAGCAGAGTAGGAAGACAGTGAAATTGTCCCCTGCAGTCAACTCCCTGCAAAACACATTTTCGATTTGATACTGTTGAGGCAAACAGGGGAAGGCGGCAGAGGAAGTTACATTGCAGCGTAGCAGTCTGTCTTGCACAGTAGGGCAGGAAGAATAATAGGAGGGCCAGACTGATAGGGGATTCAATCGTAAGGGGAAAAGTCAGGCGGTTCTGCGTACGCAATCGAGGCACGAGGATGTTACGTTGGCTCCCTTGTGCAAGTATCAAGGATATCTCGGAACGGTTGCAGGACATTCTGGGGTGAGGAGGCTGGCGGCCGTGCACAACCAGCTGTTGTGGTGCATGGGCATCAACGATCAATGGAGGACTGAGTCTAAAAATATTGGTTGCCAGGAGACACCCACAACTACAATGCTGTCATTTAATTTTCATAACGAATAAATAAAATTTTCAAAAAATACATATGGAAAAAAGGGCAGAATTAAAAATTTTGTGGAAAACATTTGTATTTCTTAGTAATTACAGTGTACATGTACTGTACATATTACTGGCAGTAGATACCAAATGTAAATACAGAATCTTCTTATTGAAATATTTAAAATTTTATGTAATTGGTTGATATATTTAAATAGTTTACTGCGCAATTTACACATTTACAGATAGTTCAAAAGCACAATAGATCATTGCATGCAATCCACTATATTAAGGGCAATCGTTTGTTTTCGCTATATGATTGTGCGAATCTGCCAATAATTGCTTCTACATTCAATTCATCTAACAATTCCTTTTCAAAGGATAGCAACATGTATGATTCCAAATTCTCTTCAGACAGCGAATTTCTTAACTTTGTCTTTATGATTATTAGCTTTGAAACTATCCTCTCACATTGGACTTGAATAATTGATAGTGTGCAAATGACTTTGTTAAGTTCATAAAGGTTATCATATGCCTTGTCATGAAGTCTGTTGGATGCCATAATTTTTAGTACACACGATGGGCAAGTGCTACAAATTTTACAATTGTTGCAACTGGAATCCATATTCTCACCATCATTAAAAAATAGCTTTAATACATCAAAGTTGGAAGCAAAAGAAACACATTCCAATATTATTTGATCTTTGCTGATCAGCTTAATAGCTTAATAATACCTTCCAATGCTTCATCTTCAGGCTCTTCTCTGCAATAGTTTTAAACTTTGCTGGGTCGAAGCAGGACAAATCGTTATACAACTGTTTGTGTTGTACAAAGCGTGATTCTAGTGACCTAACAATGCGATCCATTATTGGGTTAAACACATTTACTGGAAAATCAGCTAGAGAATCTGAGGAATTTCTTTCATCATCAATCAGCCCATCTGCCATTCTTGCCTTCTCCATCTGCTTCTTAACTGGCAATGCTGTTTCCAACGCATCAATTTCCAATGTTTGATTTTCATCCATATTCAAATTCCAAAGCATTGCTGTGAATTTCATCAATTGTTCTTGTCTGTTCCTTCAACTGTGTTGCAGCTGAATCTAACAAACTCCATGCAGTAAACATATCTAAACCACTTGCCTGTAGATAAATTGATAACGGGGTTGTAGTTTCAAATACATACAAGTAAGTACCTGCTGTCAATATGGTTTTAAACTTTAGAAGACTTTGAAGTAAAACATTTGCTTCATGTTTAGTTTTTGCATCAAAGTTTTCTGAATCTTGTATCATTGATAAGCATGTCAATAGATTTACGAATGTACTGGCAGCGGCATCATCAAAACGTCCAAATATAGTTGTTGCTGCATTGGATTTTCCTGACCATCTGGTCTCACAAATTAGCTTTAATCGTTTCATTTTTTTCTTGTCCTACATGTTTTCCAACAACTTCTATCAATACAGCCATTCTCTTGTATGATGCTTTCACTAAAGTTGCTATGTTCTGGAGCAAATTGAAAAAAGAAATTGCTGGCACACAACATTTTGTTGTTTCAGTTATCACCAAATTCAAGACATGGGCACAGCACAATATATGAACATGTTGATCAGCCACATCAGCAATTTTACTTTGTAAACCATTATACTGGCTATGGTAGCTTGCAGCACCATCTATGCTATGAGATAAACATTTCTGGGGGTCAATTTTAAGATGCTGTAATGTTTCAATCAATAGATCAAAAGGTCCCTGTCCTGTACCATCATTACTTGGCACAATTGAAAGTAGTCGCTCACAGATAATACCTTTAAGCACATACCGAATAACAATGCTAAACTGATCGATGGATGAATTACCTTGTGTTGAATCAACCTGAATAGAATAATATTTTGCTTGAGAAACTTCATGACTAACACTTTCTTGTATCATATTCTTCATAATTTTGATTAACATAGAACATAGAACACAGAACAGAGAACAATACAGCGCAGTACAGTCCCTTCGGCCCACGAAGTTGCACCGTCATGGGAAGTCAAAATCTCAAGGCCATCTCACCTACACTATGCCATTATCATCCATATGCTTATCCAATAAACTTATAAATGCCCTCAATATTGGCGAATTCACTACTGTTGCAGGTGGGGCATTCTACGGCCTCACCACTCTGCGTAAAAAACCTACCTCAAACCTCTGTCCTATATCTATTACCCCTCAATTTAAGGCTATGTCCCCTCGTGCTAGCCACCTCCATCCGCTCTCTCTGTCTACCCTATCTAACCCGCTGATCATTTTGTATGCCTCTATTAAGTTACCTCTTAACCTTCTTCTCTCTAAGGAAAACAACCTCAAGTCTATCTGCCTTTCCTCATAAGATTTTCCCTCCATACCAGGCAACATCCTGGTAAATCTCCTCTGCACCCGTTCCAAAGCTTCCACGTCCTTCCTAAAATGAGGCGACCAGAACTGTCCGTAATACTCCAAATGCGGCCGTACCAGAGTTTTGTACAGCTGCAACATGACCTCATGGCTCAGGAACTCAATCCCTCTACCAATAAAGGCCAACACACCACAGGCCTTCTTTACAACCCTATCAACCTGGGTGGTAACTTTCAGGGATCTATGTACATGGACACCGAGATCCCACTGCTCATCCACACTACCAAGAATGTTACCATTAGCCAAATATTCCGCATTCCTGTTATTCTTTCCAAAGTGAATCACCTCACACTTCTCTACATTAAACTCCATTTGCCACCTCTCAGCCCAGCTCTGCAGCTTATGTATGTCCCTCTGTAACCTGCAACATCCTTCCGCACTGTCTACAACTCCACCGACTTTAGTGTCGTCTGCAAATGTACTCACCCAACCTTCTGCGCCCTCCTCCAGGTCATTTATAAAAATGACAAACAGCAACGGCCCCAGAACAGATCCTTGTGGTACGCCACTCGTAACTGAACTCCATTCTGAACATTTGCCATCAACCACCACCCTCTGTCTTCTTTCAACTAGCCAATTCCTGATCCACATCTCGAAATCACCCTCAATCCCAGCCTCCGTATTTTCTGCAATAACCGACCATGGGGAACCTTATCAAACGTATTACTGAAATCCATATACACCACATCAACTGCTCTACCCTCGTCTACCTGTTCAGTCACCTTCTCAAAGAACTCGATAAGGTTTGTGAGGCATTACGTACCCTTCACAAAACCATCCTGACTATCCCTAATCATATTATTCCTATCTAGATGATTATAAATCGTATCTCTTATAATCCTCTCCAAGACTTTACCCACAACAGACGTGAGGCTCACCGGCCTATAGTTACCGGGGTTATCTCTACTCCCCTTCTTGAACAAAGGGACCACATTTGCTATCCTCCAGTCCTCTATCACTATTCCTGTAGCCAACGATGACATAAAAATCAAAGCCAAAGGCTCAGCAATCTCTTCCCTGGCTTCCCAGAGAATCCTAGGATATATCCCATCAGGCCCCTAGGGCTTATCTATTTTCACCTTGTCCAGAATTGCCAACACTTCTTCCCTAAGCACCTCAATGCCATCTATTCTAATAGCCTGGGTCTCAGCATTCTCCTCCACAACATTATTTTTTCCCTGAGTGAATACTGACGAAAAGTATTCATTTAGTATCTCGCTTATCTCCTCAGCCTCCACACACAACTTCCCACCACTGTCCTTGACTGGCCCTATTCTTACCCTAGTCGTTTTTTTTATTCCTGACATACCTATAGAAAGCTTTTGTGTTTTCCGTGATCCTACCTGCCAAAGACTTCTCATATCCCCTCATTGTTCGTCTTAGCTCTCTCTCTAGATCCTTTCTCACTTCCTTGTAACTATCAAGCGACCCAACTGAAATGTCACGCCTTATCTTCACATAGGCCTCCTTCTTCCTCTGAACAAGAGATTCCACTTCTTTGGTAAACCACGGTTCCCTCGCACTACCCCTTCCTCCCTGCCTGACTGGTACGTACTTATCAAGAACACGCAATAGCTGTTCCTTGAACAAGCTCCACATATCCAGTGTGCCCAACCCTTGCAGCCTACTTCTCCAACCTACACATCCTAAGTCATGTCTGATGACATCATAATTGCCCATCCCCCAGCTATAACACTTGCCCTGCGGGGTATACTTATCCCTCTCCATCACTAATGTAACCGTCACCGAATTGTGGTCACTGTCTCCAAAGTGCTCACCTACATTCAGATCGAACACCTGGCCTGGTTCATCACCCAAAACCAAATCCAATGTGGCCTCGCCTCTTGTTGGCTTGTCAACATATTGTGTCAGGAAACCCTCTTGCACACATTGTACAAAGAACAATCCATCTAATGTACTCGAACTATATCTTTTCCAGTCAATATTTGGAAAGTTAAAGTCTCCAATAACAACTGCCTTGTTACTTTCGCTCGTTTCCAGAATCATCTTCGCCATCCTTTCCTCTACATCCCTAGAACTATTAGGTGGCCTATTGAAAACTCCCAACAGGCTGAGCTCTCCTTTCTTGTCCCTAACCTCAGCCCATACAACCTCGGTAGAAGAGTTCGCATCTAGCATCCTTTCCTCCACCGTAATACTGTCCTTGACGAGCAGCGCCACACCTCCCCCTCTTTTTCCCCTTCTCTGAGCTTACTTAAACACCTAAATCCCGGAACCGGCAACAACCATTCCTGTCCCTGCTCTATCCATGTCTCTGAAATGGCCACAACTTCGAAGTCCCAGGTACCAACCCATGCTGCCAGTTTCCCTACCTTATTTCGTATTCTCCTGGCATTGAAGTAGACACACTTCAAACCACCTACCTGAACACTGGCACCGTCCTGCGAAGTCAAATCTGTGCTCCTGACCTCATTGCTCTCCATCTCCCATACCCCAAAACTACAATCCAGGTTTCCATGCCCCTGCTGAATTAGTTTAACCCCCCCCCCCCCCCACAAGGAGCACTAACAAATCTCCCCCCAGGATATTAGTGCCCCTCAGGTTCAGATGTAGACCATCCTGTCTATAGAGGTCCCACCTTCCCCAGAAAGAGCCCCAGTTATCCAGAAATCTGAATCCCTCCCGCCTGCACCATCCTTGTAGCCACGTGTTTAATTGGTCTGTCTCCCTATTCCTCATCTCACTATCACGTGGCACGGGCAACAACCCAGAGATAACAACTCTGTTTGCTCTCGCTCTGAGCTTCCATCCTAGCTCCCCAAAGTCCTTCCTGACATCCTTGTCCCCGTTCCTACCTGTGTCGTTATTGCCAATGTGGTCTACGACTTGGGGCTGCACCCCCTCCCCCTTAAGGACCCGGAAAACACGATCCGAGACATCACGTACCATTGCAGCTGGGAGGTAACATACCAAACGTAAGTCTCTCTCGCTCCCTCAAAATCTCCTATCTGTGCCCCTGACTATTGAGTCCCCAATTACTAATGCTCTGCACCTCTCCCCCCTTCCCTTCTGAGCAACAGGGACATACTCCGTGCCAGAGGACCGTACCCCATGGCTTACCCCTGGTAAGTCGTCCCGCCACAAGTATCCAAAACGGTATACTTGTTACTCAGGGGAACGACCGCAGGGGGTCCCTGCACTGACTGCTCCTTCCCAGTTCATCTTACAGTTACCCATCTATCTCCAGTCTTTGGTGTAACTACTTCCCTGAAGCTCCTATCTATGACCCCCTCTGCCTCCCGAATGATCCGAAGTTCATCCAACTCCAGCTCCAGTTCCCTAACTCGGTCTTGGAAGAGCTGGAGATGGCTGCACTTCCTGCAGGTAAAATCAGCAGGGACACTTACGGCATCCCTCACCTCAAACATCCTGCAGGAGGTACATTGCCCTGCCTTCCCTGCCATCCCTCTAAGTTCCAACCAAGTTCTGGTTAACAAACATAAAATAAATAAAAAATATAATATAATATAGCACTTACCTGCTCACACCAATGGGTCTTATTATTAGGTTACAGGAGGAGGGCGGGTGGGAGACACTATACGTGTAGTGTCTGGGGTTTCTTCTCCACCAGAATTTATTGGCTAGGGGGAAAACAACCTTCCCAGAAGTCCGCGGGTCGTACTTCCGGTTCCCGCCTTATATTAAAAAAAACAGGATCGGGACCGGCTTGCTCTCCATCTCGCACTCTTTTGAAAGTCCCGGCTGGCTCTCCCTGTCGCGCTCTTTTGAAAGTCTCGGCTGGCTCAGCACTCGCGCCCTTTTTACACTCCCCACTGCCTCACCTCTCGCGCTCTTTTGAAAGTCCCGCCTGGCTCTCTCACGCGCGCTCTTTTGAAAGTCCCGGCTGGCTCTCCCTCTCGCGCTCGTTTGAAAGTCCCGGTTTATAGTTTATAGTTGTTTTATTCAGGTATGTAACAAGTCCACCACGGCCTTTACTTTGAGCCTTCCCTTGTTGTTCTAATCGTTTGATTATTTGTTTAGACTTTTTTGCACTACAGAAACGTGAGCTGCCATAATGGGGTCATATCTTGTAATCAACTGCACTGTAGCTAAAAAGTTGCCATGATTCAGAACATCATTATCTAGAGTGTAGACCGATTCATTTTTGTGAGCTCCAAACGGAAGTGCTTGCTTGCCTAACATATTTATGATGTCTATAATCCTAATGACAATGCTTCTCTGCTTCAATACTTCTTCTTTCAATTTAATTAGTGATTCTGCAAAAAATGTATCTAAGGTGCCATCATTAACAACACTAATATATTGCTGAGCATTTCTGACATGTGTTGTTGTCGGTTCATGTAAAGTCAAGCTCTGGCTAATACGCCTGTAGTCACTAAAGCCACGTACAAAGGGTGATGGATTACAAGTGTTGGGAAATTCAAAGGCTAAGCAGTATGAACAATCATTTCATTCATTTTTCATTTCTAAGCATCTATTTTCTTTGTTATATGTTAGCCATTTTCTTGGGACTGAGTCATTCATAATTTTCCTCTCATACAAACGAACATCAAATGGCAGATCATCAAATGGCTGAAGTGGAAATTCAGCAAAGAACTGTTTTAGCTTTGCTCGTGATTGATATTGGAAGATTCCATTAATTGATCTTTAATTTTCTTGCGTACGTTCATTTACAGGATGTGCTTCAGAAACCAAGTCATTTATGCTTGAAGGAATATCTGAATCCCTGTCACTAGTTGAAGCTACGTGTTCAGATTTTGCAACTACATGCAGTAGAGATACCGGAACAAGAAAGCCAGAAGAAATATTGGGCCTGGGTTGATTAGTAAGGGATGCACTTGTATTTGTCTCTACATTCAAAGTAGCTCTTCTCTGTTCTTGTAACTTGCATGTCATTGCGTCATCGCCATGAGCATTGTTTCTTGCTTCTTGATAATTTGTTGCAGAACTGGATATTGATGTGGATTGTACTTCTGGCATTATAAACTCTGTAATAGGCCTGCATCGCTTGGCTGATTCCTTCCTTTCTGTTTCATTTTGTGCTTTGCGTTTTAGTGACGCAGATTTATGCTTTTTCTTTTCCATGCTGGTAGGGTTAATATTCCTGAAATAAAAACTTAATTAAAAATAGCCCACATTGGGAAAAATGAATATTGATGATTGCAAGAATAACTTGAATGAACGCCAGGTAAACCCCTACTTGATAAAAAATATTAAATAACTTACTTACACTTCGATAGTCTATGTTCATTAGTCAATATTACTGTGGCCTATGCCGCTTCAGAAGTGGAGACAATCGACTGTCCAGTGTTCACACCAGCATGCAACTGAGACAACTGTTGAAACTTAGAAGTTTGGTCCGACTATAGTAAGAATGGTCCCACGAACAAAATTAACATGTCCAGTTTGATATCAGTGTCGTGTTACAAATCGCAACACTTTGAGTTTAACGATCATGGCTTATCACTTCAATATCTTTGACCTCATTATTCACGGTCAAAGGTACCGCTTCTCCTTTTCGGTGACCTCACGACCCTATGTAGTGCTTGATATCCTTTCAAGTTGCCGACCATTTCAAATCACGAACTGTAACTTTATCTTTAAATTCACACACTCTTGCTGAAAACGTGGATTTCCAACTATGTCCGACCCAGGTGAACCAGCCCCCACCCCCCTATACTCATGTTCACATCCGTTGAACACTGCTTCGTTCCTTCATACACTGAGTGATTATTTGTTTGTTTCTTTATTGCATTTTTATTTGGTATTGCTCGTTTTAAAAACAATTATATTTTATTAAGTTAGAATATAAATCTCAGGAAAGAAGTTGGAGATATATTTATCTAATTAATTATAATTTTTAAGGGCCCTTCAGAGATTTAGGGGCCCCTTGTTGGCTCTGCGGGCCCCGGACCGATGTACCGACTGAACCAAGACTACTGCTTGATATCCTTTGAAGTTGCCGACCATCTCAAATCACGAATTGTAACTTTGTCTTTAAATTCACACACTCTTGCTGAAAACATGGAATTTCCTTAATTATTCCCAACCCGCGCCCCCCTATTCCACATCCTTCCACTACTTCCCCTGCTTCGTTCCTTTTCATGCACTGCTTATTTCTGTCCTATTCACTTTATTTCATGTTCCTTTTTATTACTAAAACAGTTGTCTGTGTTTGTTTCTTTATTGCATTTTTATTTGATATAGGGGGCCCAATTCCTCAGGGGCCAACTTGCCATCGGGCACACTGACACCCTGGCCAGTCCGCCACTGCCAACGATATAGCTGAAAAAGGGATGATGACCTACTAGCAGAATTCAGGGCGTTCGGAGTTAATCTAAAAAGTTGTACATCACAGGTAGCAATCTCAGGCTTGCTACCGGTTCCACGAGCTCTTCAGAGTAGAACTGTCAGAATAAATAAAACGAATGAGTAGATTTAGAGACGGTGCAAGAGGGAGATATTCAAATTTCTGGAGCTTTGGATCCGGTTCTCGGGGAGGTACACGAGTACAAACTGGACTGTCTATACCTGCACTGAACTGTAACCGATGATCTGAGTGGGTGGAGGGTGGGGGATTTCCTGGTGTTGTTCGGGAGAGTTTAGACAATGTGGCAGGGGATCGGGTACCGATGCATGAAGTAAGAGGGCAGTAACTCGGGGCAGAAAAGAAAGGCAGTCAGGGGGAAAGTGCTCAGTGAATCGGCCCAGTCATACTAAATGAATAAAACTGGAAGTAAGCGCATACATGGAGAGCGGCGCAGCAGGTTATTACATGGAGATATGGGTTTTACGATCTTGAAAATTAGGCCAAAAGTTAAAAGGAATATTAACTTAAGAGAAGTTACTGATAGACGTGTTAAGATCTACCACGGCGGTATCAAAGCCAGCAGAAGGGTACTTTACCAGGATGCTCGTAGATTTTTTGACATAGTCAAAAATCTAAAAAGGCGACAGTACAAGGTACAGTGACTGAGGGGAGCTCAGTGAATATGCCCAGTAATCACAAAAGGAATAAAACTGGAGATGTTAAGATTCAAAACAGAGGTAAAAAAAACCCAACACAAGTGCACTTTAACTAAATGCTCGTAGTATTCGGAATAAAGTAAGTGAGTTGATGGCACAAATCATGATTTACTGGCAATTACTGAAACATGGTTAAAGGATGGTCACGACTGGGAGTTAAATATCCGAGGGTATCAAGCTATTTGGAAGGATAGAATGGATGGTAAGGGAGGTGGTGTTGCTCTGTTATTTATGGATGACATCCAGGCAATGGTAAGGGATGACATCGGTGGTATGGAGGCTACGGTTGAATCAATTTGGGTGGAAATCAGGAATAGTAAGGCGAAAAAGTCACTGATAGGAGTTGTCTGTCGGCCACCAATAGTAACGTTATGGTCGGGCAGGCAATAAACAAAGCAATAACTGATGCATGTAGAAATGGTACAGCAGTTATCATGGGGGATTTTGATCTACATGTCGATTGGTTTAACCAGGTCGGTAAAGGCAACCTTGAGGAGGAATTTATAGAATGCATCCGCTATAGTTTCCTATAACAGTATGTGATGGAACCTACGAGGGAACACGCGGTCCTTGATCTTGTCCTGTGTTATGAGACAGGATTGATTCATGATCTCATAGTTAGGGATCCTCTCGGAAGGAGCGATCACAATATGGTGGAATTTAAAATACAGATGGTGGGTGAGAAAGTAAAATTAAACACTAGTGTTTTGTGTTTAAACAAAGGAGATAACAAGGGGATGAGAGAAGAACTAGATAAGGTAGACTGGGAGCTAAGACTTTATGGTGGAACAGTTGAGGAACAGTGGAGAACCTTCCAAGCGATTTTTCACAGTGCTCAGCAAAGGTTTATACCAACAAAAAGGAAGGACGGTAGAAAGAGGGAAAATCGACCGTGGATGTCTAAGGAAATAAGGGAGAGTATCAAATTGAACGAAAAAGCATATAAAGTGGCAAAGATTGCTGCGAGATTAGAGGACTGGGAAATCTTTAGGGGGCAATAGAAAGCTACTAAAAACGCTATAAAGATGAGTAAGATAGAGTATGACAGTAAACTTGCTCAGAATATAAAAACAGACAGTAAAACTTTTTACAAATATATAAAACAAACAAGAGTAACTAAGGCAAATATTGGTCCTTTAGAGGATGAGAAGCGAGTTTTAATAATGGGAAATGAGGAAATGGCTGAGGATCTGAACAGGTTTTTTGGGTCGGTCTTCACAGTGGAAGACACAAATAACATGCCAGCGACTGATAGAAATGAGGTTATGACAGGTGAGAACCTTGAGAGGATTATTATCACTATGGAGGTAGTGATGGGCAAGCTAATGGGGCTAAAGGTAGACTAGTCTCCTGGCCCTGATGGAACGCATCCCACAGTGCAAAAATAGCTGGCTAGGGAAATTACAGATGCACTACTGATAATTTACCGAAATTCACTAGACTCTGGTGTGGTCCGGGTGGATTGGAAATTCGCAAACGTGACACCACTGTTTAAAAAAGGAGATCGGCAGAAAGCTGGAAATTATAGGCCAGTGAGCTTAACTTCGGTAGTAGGGAAGATACTGGAATCTACCATCAAGGAAGAAATAGCGAGGCATCTGGATATAAATTGTCCCATTGGGCAGACGCAGCATGGATTCATAAAGGGCAGGTCATGCCTAAATAATTTAGTGGAATTTTTTGAGGACATTTCCAGTGCAGTAAATAATGGGGAGCCGATGGATGTGGTATATCTGGATTTCCAGAAAGCCTTTGACAAGGTGCTACACAAAAGGTTGCTGCATGAGATAAAGATGCTTGGCATTAAGGGTAAAGTAGAAGCATGGATAGAGGATTTAATCATTAATAGAAAGCAAAGAGTGGGGATTAATGGGTGTTTCTCTGGTTGGCAATCAGTAGCTAGTGGTGTCCCTCAGGGATCCGTGTTGGGCCCACAATTGTTCACAATTTACATAGATGATTTGGAGTTGGAGACCAAGGGCAATGTGTCCAAGTTTGCAGATGACACTAAGATGAGTGGTAAAGCGAAAAGTGCAGAGGATACTGGAAGTCTGCAGAGGGATTTGGATAGGTTAAACGAATGGGCTAGGGTCTTGCAGATGGAAGACAATGTTGACAAATGTGAGGTTATCCATTTTGGTAGGAATAACAGCAAACGGGATTATTATTTAAACGATAAAATATTAAAGCATGCCGCTGTGCAGAGAGACTTGGGTGTGCTAGTGCATGAGTCACAGAAGGTTGGTTTACAGGTGCAACAGGTGATTAAGAAGGCAAATGGAATGTTGTCCTTAATTGCTAGAGGGAAAGAGTTTTAAGATTAGGGAGGTTATGTTGCAATTGTATAAGGTTTTAGTGAGGCCACACCTGGAGTATTGTGTTCAGTTTTGGTCTCCTTACTTGAGAAAGGACGTACTGGCACTGCAGGGTGTGCAGAGGATATTCACTAGGTTAATCCAAGAGCTGAAGGGGTTGGATTATGAGGAGAGGTTGAGTAGACTGGGACTGTACTCGTTGGAATTTAGAAGGATGAGGGGGGATCTTACAGAAACATTTAAAATTATGAAGGGAATAGATAGGATTGATGTGGGCAGGTTGTTTCCACTGGCGGGCGAATGTTGAACTAGGGGACATAGCCTCAAACTAAGGGGAAGTAGATGTTAGGACTGAGTTTAGGAGGAACTTCTTCACCCAAAGGGTTGTGAATCTCTGTATTTAATTGCCCAGTGAAGCAGTTGAGGCTCCTTCATTACATGTTTTTAAGGTAAAGATAGATAGTTTTTTGAAGAATAAAGGGATTAAGGGTTATGGTGTAACGGGCCGGAAATTGGAGCTGAGTTCACAAAAGATCAGCCATGATCTAATTGAATGGAGGTACAGGCTCGAGGGGCCAGATGGCCTACTCCTACTCCTAGTTCTTATGTTCTTATTCGGAATAAGGTTAATGAGTTGGTGTCGCAAATCATCGTGAATGACCAAGATTTAGTGGCTATCATCTTAACGTGATTAAAGGATTGTCACGTCTGCGGGTTAAATATCCGAGAGCCCCGAACGATTCAGAAGAAGAGATTGGATGGTAAGGGAGGTGGTGTAGCTCTGTTATTAAGAACATATGATAGCCGCAGAATTATTCCACTTGGCCCATTGAGTCTGCTCGGCCATTCGATGATTGCTGATATTTTCTCATCCCCATTCTCCTGCCTTCTCCCAAAAACCCCTGATAACATTATTAATCTAATCTATCTGCCTCTGTCTTCATGACACACAATGAATTGACCTCCACAGCCTTCTGCGGTAAAGACTTACACAGATTCACCTGCCTCTGGCTGAAGAAATTCCTCCACATCTCTGTTTTGAAGGATCCTCCTTTTAGTCCGAGATGGTGCCCTCTTGTTCTACGTTTACCTGCAAGTAGAACATAGAACATGACAGCGCAGTACAAGAATTTCGGCCCTCGGTGTTGCGCCGACCTGTGAAACTCCTCTAAAGCCTATCTACACTATTCCCTCATCGTGCATATGTCTACCAATGACGATTTGAATGCCCTTAATGTTGGCGAGTCCACTGCTGTTGCAGGCACGGCATTTCGCGCCCTTACTACTCTCTGAGTAAAGAACGTATCTCTGACATCTGTGCTATATCTATCTCCCCTCAATGTAAAGCTATGTCCCCTCGTGCTAGACATCACCATCCGAGGAAAAATGCTCGCAGTGTCCATCCTATCTAATCCTCTGATCATCTTGTATGCATCAATTAAGTCACCTCTTAACCTTCTTCTCTCTAATGAAAGCAGCCTCAAATCCCTCTGCATTTCCTCGTAAGATCATCCCTGCATACCGGCTATCATGCTTTTAAATATCCTCTGCACCCTTTCCTTCCTGTAATGCGGCGACCAGAACTGCACGCAATACTCCAAATGCGTCCGCACCAGAGTTATGTACAACTGCAACATGACCTGATGGCTCCGAAACGCAATTCCTCGATCAATAAAAGCATTCTGAACAACCCTATCAACGCGGGTAGCAACTTTCAGGGATCTATGTACATGGACACCGCGATCTCTCTGCTCATCCACGCTACCAAGAACCTTACCATTATCACAGTACTCTCTATTCCTGTTATTCCTTCCAACACGAATCACCTCACACTTCCCTGTATTAAACTCCATTTGCCATCTGTCAGCCCAGCTCTGCAGCTTATCTATATCCCTCTGTAACTTGTAACATCCTTATGCACAATTCACAACTCCACGCACTTTTGTGTCATCTGCAAATTTACTCACCCAACCATCTACGCCCTCCTCCAGGTCATTTATAAAAATTACAAAAAGCAGTAGCCCCAAAACAGATCCTTGTGGTCCATCATTAGTAACTGGACACCAGTGTGGACATTTTCCATCAACCACCACCCTTTGTCTTCTTCCAGCGAGCCAGTTTCTGATACAGTCTTCTAAATCACCCTGAATCCCAAGCCTCCGTATTTTCTGCAATAGCCTACCGTGGGGAAACTTATCAAACGCATAACATTCATGTACACCACATCAACTGCTTTACCCTCATCCACCTGCTTCTTCGCCCTCTCAAACAATCAACCTCTCCACGTCCAGTCTATCCAGGCCTCGCAGTATCTTGTAAGTTTCATTAAGATCCCCTCTCATCCTTCGAAACTCCAACGACGACAGACTCAGAGTCTTCAAACGTTCCTCATGCAAGGTCTTCATTCTCGGGATCATTCTTGTGAGCCACTGCTGCACCCTTTCCAAGGCTAGCACATTATTGCTTAGAGACGGGCCCCAAAAGCGCTCACAATACTCCAAACGGGATTTGACCAGATCATTATACAGCCTCAGAATTATATCCCTGGATTTGTATTCTCGTCCTCTTGACATGAATGCTAACATTGAATTTGCGTTCGTCACTGCCGACTGAACCTGCACTTTAAGTTTAAAAAAATCGTGCATTAGGTCACCCAAGTCCCTTTGTGCTTCTGCTATCCGAAGCTTTTCCCCATTTAGAAAATAGCCGATACTCACTCTTTGCCTTCTGCCAGTCAGCCAATCTTCTATCCATGCCAGGATCATACGCTGAACACCTTGAGCTCTGAATTTATTAAACAGTCTCCTCTGCGGCACAATTTCATAGGCCGTAAGGAAATCAAAATAAATCACGTCTACTGCTTCTCCTTTGTCCAACTTGCTTGTTACCTCCTCAAAGAACTCTAACAGATTTGTCAGACACGACCACCCTTTGAAAAAACCGTGCTGACTCAGTCCAACTTTACCATGACCTTCGAAGTGCTTCGCGATCTCCTCTTTAATAACAGACTCTGCAATCTTAACAATGACCGACGTCAGGCAAACCGGACTATAATTTTTCGTCTTCTGCCTGTCTCCGTTCTTTAACAGTGGTGTTACATTAGCCAACATCCAGTCCTCTGGGTTCCTTCCTGCCTCCAGTGATTCCTGAAAGACCACTTCGCATGCCTTCACAATTTCCTCAGCTATCTGTCTTTGGACCCTGGGGTGTAGTTCATCAGATCCTGGTGACATTTCCTCCTTCAGACCATTTAGTTTCCCCAGAACACTATCGTTAGTATGGTCACGGCACTCACCTCTGCCTCCTGGTTCTCCTGCAGCTCTGGCATTCCACTGGTGTTTTCCAACATGAAGGCTGATGCAAAGTAACTATTCCGTTCGTCTGTCATGGCTTTGTTTCGTTTTAATACTTCTCCAGCCACATTTCCTACTGGTCCAATGTCTATTTTTGCTTCTCTCTATCACCATTTTTGGATTGAAAACATCTCTTCCTCTCTTCGTTTATACTACCACCTAGCTTGCACTCATTCTTCATGTTCTCCCTCCTTATTTTTTTAACTTGTCCTCTGCTCTTTTTTTTACGGCATCCTAATCCTCTGTTTCCCGACTATTACACGGCATTATTTAAGGATGACGTTCAGTAAGTAGTGAGGGATGACATCGGTGCTAGGGAGGACTAGGTTGAATCCATTTGGAAATGAGGAACAGTAAGACCAAAAAGTCAGTGATAGGAGTCGTCAATAGGCCATCAAATAGTAACATTACGTGGGGCAGGCAATAACAAAGAAATAGCTGATTCATGTAGAAATGGTACAGCAGTCATCATGGGGGATTTCAAACTACATGTCGATTTGTTTAACCAGTTCTATCAAAGCAGCCTTGAGGAGGAGTTTGTGGAATGTATCGGCGATGGTTTCCCAGAACAGTACATAATGAAACCTACGAGGGAACAAGCGGTCGTAGGCGTGGTCGTATGTAACGAGACAGGATTGATTAATTATCTCATAGTTAGGGATCCTCTCGGAAGGAGCGATCACAATATGTTGGAAATTAAAATTCTGATAGTGGGTGAGAAGGTGAAATCAAACACTAGTGTTTTGTGCAAAAACAAAGGAGATTGCAATGGGATGATAGAAGACATGCATGACGTTGACTGGGAGCAAAGACTTAATGGAGAAACAGTTGAGGAGCATTGGATAACCTTTCAGGCTGTATTTAACAGTGCTCAGGAAAAGATTTAACCACCAAAATTGAACGACGGCAGAAAGAGGGAAAATCGATAGTGGATATCGAATGAAATAAAGGAAAGTAACAAGTTGAAGGAAAACACAGACAAAGTGGCAAAGATGTCTGGGGAAACTAGAGAATTGGGAAACCTTCTGAGCGCAACAGAAAGCTATTAAAAGCTATGAAGAGGAGTAAAATAGATTATGAATGTAAACTTGCTCAGAATATAGAAACAGATAATCCAAGTTTCCACAAATATATAAAACAAAAAAGAGCGGCTAAGGTGCATGTGGTCCTTTCGAGGATGTGAATGAAATTTACGAATGGGAGATGAGTCAATTTTTGAGGAACTTAACACATTTTGTTGGGATATTCTGCACGGTGGAAGACACTAATACATTCCTGTGACTGATGGAAATGAGGCTATGACAAGTGAAAGCCATGAAACGTTTGTTATCACTAAGGCTGCAGTGATGAACACGCTAATGAGCCTAAAGGTAGACTAAGTCTCCTGGCACTGATGGAATGCATCTAACAGTGGTAAAAGAAAAAGGTGGTTATGGAAATAGTAAATGTCGAGTGATAATTTACCAAAATTCACCATAATCTGCGTTGTCCCAGCGGATTGGAAATTGGCAAATGCGACAGCTCTATTTCAAAAAGGAGGTAGGCAGAAAGCGGGTAATTATAGGGCAGTTAGCTTAACTTCGGAAATAGGAAAGATGCTGGAATCTATCATCAAGGAAGAAATAGCGAGGCATCTGAATGGAAATAGTCCGACTGGACAGACGAAGCATGGGTTCATAAAATGTAGGTCCTGCCTAACTAAGTTAATGGATTTGTTTGAAGACATTACCGCGCAGGAGACAACGGTATGCCAAAGGATGTGTTATATCTGGATTTCTAGAAAACCTTTGAGAAGGTGACAGACAAAAGTTTGCTGCATGAAATAAAGATGTATGCTGTTAAGGGTAAAGTAATGGCATCAATAGGGGGTTGGTTAATTAGTAGAAACAAAGAGTTGCGATTAATGGATTTTTCTCTGTTTGGCAATCAGTAGCTAATGGTGTCCCTCAGGGAATACTGTTGGGCCCACAATTGTTCACAATTTAGTTGGATGGTTTGGAGTTGGGAACCAAGTGCATTGTGTCCATGATTGCAGACAATTCCAATATGAATTATAAAGCACAAAGTACAGAGGATGATGGGAGTCTGCAGAGGGATTGGGATAGTTTAAGTGAATGGGCTCGGGTCTGGCAGATGGAATAAAATGTTCACAAATGTGTGGATATTCATTTTGGTACGAATGACAGTAGAACAGGTTATTGTTTCAATGAGAAACTATTAAAACATGGTGCTCTGCAGAGGGATCTGGGTTCCGTGGTGCATGAGTCGCAAAATGATGGTATACAGGTGAAACAGATGAATAAGAGGGCGAATGGAGTTTTGTCCATTGCTAGACTGATAGAATTGAAGACTCGTGAGGATATGCTGCAACTCTATAAGGTGTGATTGTGGCCGCACCTGGAGTATTGTGTTCGGGTTTGGGCACCTGAACTGAGAACGAATGCATTGGCACTGGAGGGTGCACAGAGGAGTATTGCCTGAAAATAAGAGAAAGTAGATACCGGACTGAGGTTCGAAGGATCTTCTTCACTCAAAGGGTTATGAATCTATGGAATTCCCTGCCCAGTAAAGCAGTTGAGGCTCCTTCATTAAAAGTTTTCAATATAAAGACAGATAGTTTTTTGAAGAATAAAGGAAGAAAGGATTACGGTGTTCGGGCGGGAAGTGGAGCTGAGTCAACAAAAGGTTAGCCATGATCTCATTTGAATGGCGGAGCAGACTCGAAGGGCCTGATGGCCTTCTCCTGCTCCTATTTCTTATGTTCTTACGTAACACAATCAAGTTACTGTGAAAATCCCCTGGTCGCCATCTTCTGGAGTCTGTTCGGGAGCACTGAGGGAGATTTAAGAATGTCCAATTCACCCAAGAAACACTTCGTTGAGACTTGTGGGCGGAAAGCGGAGCGTTCAGAATAAACCCACGCAGACACAGGGTGAACTTTTTGACCCCGCAAAGACAGTCACCCGAGCTAGCAACCGAACCCGTGTTCCCTAATGCTGTTAATCAGAAGTGCTAACCATTGTCCTACTGTGCTGCCAGGACTCTGAAACCAATTTATTCATTCTCGCTTGCAGCAATTCGGCTGCCAATTAGTTTGGAGAATCCTGGCCAACATTTTCTAACCCGACCACCACAAGACGAATCAGGGTGGCCTGTGAAAGTTGTGCATAAGTAGTGTTAAGGGTTTGGAGAAACTGGGAAAAGGTCAAATTGAAAAGGCTGAGTGCGGAGGTCAGACCGGGCAAGTTTGGAGCACAGCTGATTTTCAGTAAAAACACTAATGTCGGAATCCTGTCCTCATTGACGAGGCAGTCAGCCTCACAGTGAAACCGTCGTGAGGATGAAAATGTGTTTTCTCTTTTTGATCGGCGGAGGGCAGTAACTGAGAATCAGGACAATAAATATAAGTCGGGTGTCATAATGAAAAATAAACTAATATCAGGAAACAAAATAGGGCTCGAAGAGTAATTAATCCAGAGGGAGGGAAGCACATAGTATTATAATACAGCTCACGTTTTGTTATGGGGCAGTAAGGACGGGGCTTATGGATAGCGATGAACGGACAGCGTTCCCCCGTAATATGCTTCACCTGTGGCAGTTCAGAGAAGCTTCAGTTGTCCCTGGTGACCATCTGTGCAGGACGTGTGTCTAACTGCTGTTAATGCTTAACTGTGTTTCAGAACTGAACCTAAAGGTGGATTCGCTGGGCAGCATACGGAATGCTCAGCAGGCCCCGTACAGCAAATTCAGTGAGGTGGCCACAGCGCAGGTATGAATTATAAGGGCAGAAAATGAGTAAAGGCAGGATGGCAGACGCGAGGAAGTGAGCTGATCTAGGACCCATCTGCAGCCATTCATGTTTCTAACAGATGAACAGCTAAAATTAGGAAAAATCAAATTAGTCAGGAAGGCACGGAGTGTCTAGACCAGTAAGTCACCAATGTGTTTGGCAGGATTGTGTTGTATTTATTTTAAGTGAGAAGTCTGACAAACACAGCATATTAATTGAAGGCAAAAATTTAAATATGCGGATCTTATATTGTTGAGTTATGGTTTGGAGAGGCGCAGATTTAGGCAGCTCAGTATTCTAGAATTCACAATATTCGAGATAGAAAAGGAGATGAAATTGGAGGGGGTGTCGCAATGTTGATAATTGAATCAATTGCAGCAGGAGGGATGAATGAAATGTCATAAGACTGTTCAAATAAGGCCATATCGGAAGACCATAATAATAATAACAAAAAAAGAGCAAAGTCATTGATGGCAGTGCGCTATCGGGAACAGCATGTTAGTAGAAATACGATCGAATAGTGACAGTGCGGGATTTGGACGATTCAATTATTAACTGGGGAGCCAAATTTTGAAAGGTTTAGTTGGAGCGGAATTCTCAAAATGCCTTCAGGGGAACTTTTGAAGTCAGTAGCTAGAAGTACCTACAAGAGTTCCTGGAATTACTGTGCAATAATGTAGCTGGGCAATTGGATGAAGTGTGAATGTTGGAGCATTTTGCTGACAATGATGATAAGTGAATTCGATTCAAGATTGGTGTGGGAAAGAACAACGACGGGGCTGAGGGAACGATCGAATCTAGTGACATCCAATATGACTTTAACAGATTGGAGTAGCAGCGGACACTTACAAATAAATCTGTAACAGAACAGGGGAATACGTTGAAAATCCAAAAACGGAGTGTGCAGGGCCAACAATTCCTAATCAAGACAAATCGTGGGACCAACAAACACAGAGAACATGGGCTAACCGGCGACATGCAGCATTGGAACAGGAGGAAAATAAACGTTTGTGACTGATGCCCAGGGCTCAATACAGCAGAAGTCCTAGATGTGTATAAAATGTAGGTGTTACAACTTATATAGGAAATTAAGAGAGCAAAAACGGAATGCAGAAGAATACAGGTGGATAAAACAATATAAAATATTATGTTGTTTTTGAAGGGTAACTTGGGAAAGAGTTGAGCCGCATGAGGACCTCAGTGGTATTTTCTGCGTGGCGCGGGAGGATTTCGCTTGGGTTCTAATTGAATGCATTGTGTCAGTGTTCACTCAAGAGGGGTACATTGAGGGTAAAGAAATCAGCGAGGATTCCAAAAAACATAAAGGGATTAACATAGACAGAGAGGATGTTCTGCGTGGTCTGGCAGGCTTAAAGTTGAACAACGCGCCTTTCTCTGATGAAACGTGTCTCAGTCTGCTGAGTGAGGGAAGGAAGAAATATCAGGGGCACTGGCAATTGTTTTCAGACGAGCTGACCAATTGTGCAGGTGAGGGAAGTGCAACTGACATTTTCTATCTGGACTTCAGCAAGAGTATTGATAACGTCCCACACGGGGTACTAATGGAGAAGATAAGAACCCACGGCTTCCAACGAACATTGGAAAATTGGATTCAGTATTAGCTGAGTTTCAGGAAGCACAGAGTAATTTTGGAGGGGTGTTACTGTGAGTGGAAGCCTCTGACCAATTGGTTCGTGCAAGGATGAGTGTTGGCACCCTTGCATTTAATTCTTTCTATGAATGATTTTGAACACTGTAGCATGGTGGATAGAACAATTGCTTCACAGCTGCAGGGTCGCAGGTTTAATTCCGGCTTGGCTCACTGTCTGTGCGGAGTCTGCACATCCTTCCCGTGTGTGAGTGGGTTTCCTCCGGGTCCTCCAGTTTCCTCCCACAGTCCAAAGATGTGGATGTAAGGTGTATTGGCCATGATAAATTGCCCTTAGTGTCGAAAATTGCCCTTAGTGTTAGGTGGGGTTACTGGGTTACGGGGTAGGGTGGGGGTGTTGACCTTGGGTGGGGTGCTCTTTCCGGGAGCCGGTGCAGACTCGACGGGCCGAATGGTCTCCTTCTGCACTGGAAAATATATGATAATCTATGAATGTAGGGCGCTTGATCATTAATTTGTGCATCATACGAAACCTGGTGGGGTGTTAAATAGTAAGGAGGATAGACTTCTATCGCAGCAGGATATAGATGGTCTTGTCAGAAGGTTTAGAACATAGAACAGTACAGCACAGAACAGGCCCTTCGGCCCTCAATGTTGTGCCGAGCCATGATCACCCTACTCAAACCCACGTATCCACCCTATACCCGTAACCCAACAACCCCCCCCCCTTAACCTCACTTTTATTAGGACACTACGGGCAATTTAGCATGGCCAATCCACCTAACCCGCACATCTTTGGACTGTGGGAGGAAACCGGAGCACCCGGAGGAAACCCACGCACACAGGGGGAGGACGTGCAGACTCCACACAGACAGTGACCCAGCCGGGAATCGAACCTGGGACCCTGGAGCTGTGAAGCATTTATGCTAACCACCATGCTACCCTGCTGCCCCACAAATGAAATGCGATCCTGATAAGTGTGAAGTGATACACTTGGCAGAGACAAATACGCCAAATGAATTCACGATTCCGGCAGAACCCTGGGAAGCACTTAGGATCAGAGGTATAGTTTTGTGTATGTTCACCGATCCCTTAATGGAGAAGAGCGTGTAGGGATTCTGTGATTTAGAACACATATGGTATGCCTGCCTTTTTTAGCTGATGTACAGAGTTTAACAGGAGGAAGGTTGTGTTGGAATTGGTTACGTCACAGCTGGAGTATCGTGTGCATTTCTGGAATACACATTACAAGAGGGATGCTATATCACGAGAAAGATTGCAGATGATATTTGCCAGGTAATTTCCTATGCTGGAGAGTGTTAGTTATGGCGAGAGATTGAATAGGCTTGGATTCATTTTCGATGGAGCAGATGAGGCTGAGCCGGGACATGATTGACATGTGTAAAATCATGCTGGCACAGCTCGAGTGGACAGGAACAAACGTTGCCCATGGGTGTTCGGAGGTCAATGAGCAGGGCCATAGTTAAAAGGAAAGAGGCACAAAGATTACTGGGGATATCTGGGAAAATAAGTTTTCGACCCAAAAGGTTGTGAACACTTGGAATTCACTTCCAAAATGCGTGGTGGAAGGAAAGTCCCTCACAACATCGAAGAAGCATGTCGATGTGCCGTTCCGATCTTGGGGCATACGGCGATATGGGCGATGTTGCTAGAAAAGGAGATTCGCATGATTCGGTGGTTGTTTTTCACCGTGAAAGACATAATGAGCCGACGGTCCTTTTATATGCTGTATCATTCCACGACTCTATGACATGTTCCTTCTGACAGTCTGCTCCATTACTCTATGTGCAAATACTTCCAGCTTCTCCTGTTCTCGTGCCCTCTATTTTCATAGTTTCTCTTGAATGATTTGTAACCCCAACTAGTGTTGCAAAAATACAGCAGAATACAGGTTCGCATGGCTCAATTCATTACAAGGAAAGTAACTATCCATGTTGTAGCTATTATCCCTCAATCATCCTCTGACATTTCTTCTGAAGAACTGTCCGTGCAGATTCCAACTCTTGCCTCTCTTGCAGCCTTTTGCTTTCGCGCACTTTCGACGTTTCCAGCATTTGTCAGGTTTAAAATATAAAAGTGTTAGTTTAGGGATGATCGCAAGGTCGTTGGCAAGCCCCATAGCATGTCTGTCATCTGGAACTCAGTGTTCCTCAACAGAAATTACTTTCATTAAAGGCAAGGAATATTTAAATTCCTCCAACAAAATTCGATCTCTCCGGGCATCGGAGGCTTCATTTTTCAATGGTGGCAACAACCGATCAAACTTAATTTGTTTAGCACTTTCAAATAAAAGGCAAACGTGTACAGTTCGTTGTCTTACAGCTCAAAAATATTGTCTGTGTGCCTTCCACTGTAGCTCATACGCACGCAATACCTCAATATTCCAAATTTTCAGGAGATTTCGTCTGACAACGGTGCACAGTGTGCACTACCCAGCCCGAAAAGTGCTTTGGTTAAAATTAGGATTATCGTGTCTTGTGATAATTTCGTCTGCTTCGCTATTTTTCCAAAAGTGCAAACAAATGCTTCAGCATCTCTTTAAACATATTTTGAGGGAGCTTGTACATATCAGAACATCTCCCCACTTTGTTCAGGTTAGAAGCACATTACTCTCCTCTCTGAAGAACCATTCAGTTGCTGTTGCCTGTGGGTCAAATTTGAATTATCTTTACTCGTGTTTCGCCTTTCGTCTATCTCCAGTTCTTCTTCAATGTCCCGGTCCTTTCCTTCCAGCTGACACTTCTTCAATTTTTTATTTTATCTTGTAACTCTACAGTCTGATTTAATATAATTCTTTGTGTTTGAAAATATAATTGACAAACTATAATTCTCTCAAAAAATATTTTGCATACTTAAATGTGTTTCTTTTAAATATAAATTTAGCACACCATTTTTTATCCGAATTCATGGCCAATTTAGCGTGGCAAATCCAGCTACCGTGCAAGTGTTTTTGGATTATGGGGTGAGGAGCCCACAGACAGTGTCAGATTATGCAAGCTCCACACTGACAGTCACCAGGGCCGGGATTCAACCGTGTTCCTTATCGCTGTGAGGCGGGAGTGATGACAAATGCGCCACCGAGCCGCCCCACGATCATGGATTTCAATTGTCTCAGCCGACCTAATCAATTTACATTAGACTGCTTCCAATTTATCTGCCCGTTCCATCAATTTTCAAATAAGTAGGAACACTTTTAAAACCTGCTGCGGTCTCCCTCCAGAAAATGATCGACCTCGATCAAAGACATTTTTCGCATCCTTCTTACATTAATATAACGCGGTCTTTTTGATTCCTCCTGTACCTCACACTCGTTACTTTTCAAAATTGAAAACAAATCATCCAACCAAAAAATATGGCTTATAAATTACCTGATTTGCACACCCCCTCCCCAATGTTCCGTTAAGAGGGAAGCGGATGTTATCTGCGAAGGTATACCGACATTGAAATAAACGGTTCGTGAAGGTGTATAGTCTTTTTTGTCGAAATTATGTGAAGACACATTTACATAGCCTGTGAGAATTAACAGCCCAGCCGTCGTGTAACAATTATTTGTCTTCAATTTTGCATAGCCTGCGTCGCAGGCTTTTAGAAGTTGCATCACTGAGCAGTGCCGGCCTTCTTATCATCGCAGCAGTGCCGAACATCTGAAGAACAGTCCAAAAATTCGCTAAACTTCAATTTCTGTTTTGAACATTTGCTCTTTCGTCAAAACATGTGGCAACCTGTCACAGAACCCATACTGTGCAGAATAAAGCCCTTGGGCCATCGAGTCTGCGCCGAACTTTCGAAAGAGCGCGCTGCCTAGGCCGAATACATGCTCACGCCCTGTATCCACTTTCGTCTGGGCACGGAAAATTAGCTTTGCCAGTGCACCGAACCTGCAAATATTTGCATTGTGGGAGGAGAAAGGAGCATTTGGAGAAATACTACACAGACCATGCGGATATAGTGCAAACTGAACACAGAACATTACCCGGGATCGCAATCGATCCTATTCCCTGTTGCTGTGATCAGCTGTACTATCCACTCTGCCACCGTGTATCATTCTACCAAATACATTAATATTTCTTCTTATTTACATGTTTTATTGGGGGAACAGCCATCAGAAATGACGCGTGGCGTTATTACCGGGCTGGATTTCCCCATCCCTGAGGCTAAGTGCCTACGCGAATGGAACAATCCGATAATTGGCGCGAAAACCTCACTCAGTCCGGTTCCGTCAGAGGCTAGAACCGGCGCCGCGTGAAAGACCTGTGGAGCGAGCGAGAAATGCTTGGAGAATGGCTAGGTCCCATCCTGCACATGCGCAAGGCTGAATAGCTGCAGTCGCGCTTCAGACTGCACCCCACACACAAGAACGTGATCAGCCTGAAAAGATGACACCATCGTTTCTGCACGGCGCACCCAGAACGATAGCCAACAAAATGACCATCAAGCAACTCCCTCAGCCCTGGCTCATATTCCCGGAGAGCGGCACCGATCGAGGCCGCATGTGGCTGCTCTGAACAAGATTTTCACGCCCTATCTCTCTTCCCACAGCATTGACAACAGGCCCCCGACCGCTGGGACCAGAAGGGGTCCGCTCAGTCACAAACTCGGCTCATTGGAGGCGCAGCATCGCGGTGCACTTCCTGACGAATGACAGAATTCAGCATTGCACCCCGCATGAAACCAGCGTCTGCGCCGTTTCTGGCGTTGGTAGCCATTCCCCAACAGATTGCCGTTCCCGATTTTGGCTTCTTACTACCAAAACTCCCGTCCACGATCTATGATTTACAGTACTTCTGTTACCTTGAACATTGCTACTACCTCTCATGTTTCACCAATTCACACACATGGACATAATCGTAGCCAAATTAGTGATTTGATGAAAATTCCAAACAATCTGGAAACGTTTGAAGTTAAAACTCAACACTATTCTTAAAATTCCCCCTATACCAAAAAAGGGTCGATATTCAAAATGGTGAACAGGGATTCTCACTCCCTGACTCCGGTGCAGGCTTCGGTGGGTGCTATTCAGGTCAAACTATATTTTCAAGTTATCCCCCGGTATAACCTATACTTTCACCGAAGAATTTTACCTGCTTACCCCTTAGTAGCATCGATGTCCTGGACGCGTTGCTAAGTAAGTAAGTAAGTAAGTAACTAAGTAAATAAAGTAGACTTTAGGAAAAAAACACTTTTCAGGTTAAGTAAGTTATTTTATTATTATATTTTTTCTTTTGAAAGCTGCAAACACTTTCTTTACAGAAAAATAAAAGGATCTTGCTTCTGGATCCTTCCTGTTGGTTGAAGGGACCTTCAGGCCCACCTTGACAATCAATCTTCTTTAAATTCTGGTCTTTTTGAGTTGTATTCGCTGTGGAACTCGGTTGCTGTGTCGCATCCTTCCCATGTTCCGAGCTGTGAGAGCTGGCTCTGCTGGCTGTCCCCTTTTTCGGGTTGATATTCTCTTTCGAAGAGTTATTACGTTTTAACGACTTTATTGTAAATGTGCTTGTTTCACTTTGATTGGTAAAACGTATCTTTGATGTAAACATTTTAATACAACTAATTACTCATTTTGGGCATTACGTCACCTCTCAGATCTGATTACAAAATGCTTTGGTTTCAATAGGTGTTACTTTTATTTCTCTGATTTCGAATCGTTTAATTTTCCAATTGTCCCCAGCTCATAAATTTGACTTTGAAATTGACGTTAAATTATGTCTCTCGTAGACAAGTCGTCTCCAATTTTCTTTTCATTGACTTGATGTTCGTAGAATTTTACACTTAGAATTGACACCAAATTCGACTGAGCATGATCCATCCTTTCCAGCTGTTTACTAAGAGAGTTTATTTCAATTAAGGTGTGAGACTTTGCTTTTAGCTGTATGCTAAAATTTAACTTGGTTATGACTTGAAAGGCCTGCCCGCTTTAAACATTCGTCACTTAATTCAATTGAAATTCTCATCCATGCCTTTCCAGATGCTTCATGAGATAGTTGCTTTCAATGAAGTTGTGAGCCATTGTTTTAGCTTACCACCAGGATACTGTGTGTTTGATAAGCCTGCTTGTGAGAAAGAATCTGCATTTTATAATCCTGCTCTTTGCAGCTGCTATTTACCTTTTGTGGGATCTTTCGCTGTATCCTCTCAGACCAGATACTGCCAGACTTCCATTTTTCAAATGACACATTTTAAAGTATTTTCAATTACACCCCGTCTTGACATTTGAAACATAACTATATCATTTGGTTAATTGTCACCCCCCCCCCCCCCCCCCGATCCAATTGTACTAACTAACATAGAAACATTTAGAAATATTTAAAATTATGAAGAGAATAGATAGGATAGATGCGGGCAGGTTGTTTCCACTGGCGGGTGAAAGCAGAACTAAGGGACATAGCCTCAAAATAAGGGGAAGTAGATGGAGGACTGAGTTTAAGAGGAACTTCTTCACCCAAAGGGTTGTGAATCTATGGAATTACTTGCCCAGTGAAGCAGTTGTGGCTCCTTCATCACATGTTTTAAGGTAAAGATAGATAGTTTTTTGAAGAATAAAGGGATTAAGGGTTATGGTGTTTGGGCCGGAAAGTGGAGCTGAGTCCACAAAAGATCAGCCATGATATCATTGAATGGCGGAGCAGGCTCGAGGGGTCAGATGGCCTACTCCTGCTCCTAGTTCTTATGTTCTTATATATGCCCGATCTTTGTCATTTGTATGCATGTGTTACAGTTCTAAATTGTGCACCAAAATCAACTCGTAAATGTATCGATATCGATAAGAGTCTTTTTTTTTCGTTCCAGTCCAATTTCCGTGAATCATAGCTATAGCCGCTCAGGAAGGTAACACAATGGATTTCCGTGTGTTCCACTACCTCCAAAGCATTTTACTTCCTTGAGATAGCAGCACCGTCGAAGCTTCCTCGTGTCCCTTAAAAACAGCACACAACTCAGTCCATCAGTAACCAAAAAGGTATTTTGTCCATCACTGGCTGTTACGTGTCACATTTTTCCGTCATCCAAATTGCGTTACATTTCTGATTGAAATGGTAAATTATGATATAATGTACCACCCACTGATTCCCTTGCTTCATTAATTTAAAAGGTTCAATTGATCCTGCTTGTATTCTTTACTTCAACATTAATGTCTAACATTGTCGTGAACTATGTATGTCTGCCAACCCCTGATTTACATGCGAGAATATCTTTCTGACAAATTTCCTTCAAATCACTTTCATCTGTCATCATTTCCCTTACAACATGAAAGTGTATATTTTCCATTACAGCATTTGCAAAACCACATTGAACTGTCACTTTTCCGAATAAATTCTCCCTATTGTTACATTAATAGCAAAAAAAAATTATGTCTGAGCTTAACATATTGCTCATTACCTAACCACACAAATAGACTGTGTTTTACAACTTTACATATTTGCAACTGTTCTCACAATTTAATACTAGAAATAAGGTACAATGTCGAAACATCCCTTCGTGGCTTTGGGACCAATAGTCATTACATACTAAATATGGCACATAAACAACATCAATATTATTTGTAATGTTCTATGTAGTTAAATCAAGAAAACCCACTAAACTACCCCTCTATTAAAACATTCACACAGTTTAGAAATGCGGATCAAGTTGTTTAACGGCACACATACCCCAATTTTCATATATATATATAGCAGTCCCTATCAATTTACATGAAATTTCTTTCTTTAATATCGATTACAGCTCTTCAATGCACTATTGTTTGCTGCATTGGTAACAATTTTCCCGCCGTGGTATCAAGCTACAAAAATTCTTAAATGATTGTTATTTATCATGTTGGGGTTCCTCGTCAGTCGCTGCTATCTGCCGAGACCCTTAATATCTCCACCGATTAGTACATACCCCATGGAGACCACAGATCATCCATCAGCGAATGTCCAGTTAGTGATGTCTGACCGGAGGTTTCATTGTTCAGTAATAATTTGATATTTTGATTTGTTTCTAACCACTAAAGTTTTACTCCGGATTCTGTCATTTAAGTCCCTCAAATATGTAGCCAATTGTATCATTAGTTTCCCCCCCAATCCTGTCTAAAAGATTATTCTCTGGAGTGTAGTTCTCTTCCTTCTTGTAAACTGGTTTGTTATTTATTTTTTCCGTCTGAAAAATCAAATGAACAGATCAAGGGTGGAGAGGGCCCTATTCTTTAAATTGTACTGTCTATTTGCATTTGGTTAACCCAGAAGTGCCCTCTCCAGGATTTCCTGATTTATTTTGCCACCATTTCTTTTTCAGCTGGTTTATTTTCCTTATCATTGATGTACATCATACAATTAAGGCCTGTTCAGCCTCCTCCTTCTGTCATTACACTCCTAAGTGAGATGCAAAGAACCTCAAAATCTTCCTCTTTTGCTCACCCAGTGATCCATTCTGGTTAAAACCTTACCTTGATACATTCCTGATATTGCTACTTCATTTACTTTAATTACTTTATTTTGATTACGATCGGATTTTTATGAAAGTAATATCCAAACATGACATTTTAACTTTATCATCTGTCCATTCAATGCCGTAAACAGGTATTAAATTACTGTCTTCCCACCAATTTGGTCATGTGTTTTAATTGTGATACAATTTATTTTGCTCCAGACACCATACTTCTCTAATTCAACTGCATGTTTACCCATAATCTGAACAATCTTGTCTTTACATTTTACAACTTCAGGGATGATTTTACAGCAGTTTTAGTTGGTAGCTTCAACCAAATTTCCTCTGTATTATCAATTGGTTTTAATATCTTAATTTTTCTGCATAATTTTTTATTAAATCTTTTCCTGCAATCAGATTCTCATTTCCTGATACTACAATTAATTCTCCGAATCTAACTTCTGGTCCAATATCTTTATTCTCTAGAGCTCCTTCTTCAATGTATTTAACATTCGAAAGATCATTATTTTTGCTCGGGACTTTTTGGTACTTCTGCACTAGGACCATGCGGAGCCATTCAGTGTCAATTTCAACGCAGCAGTTTCAAAGTCTACAGCAGCTGACTGCTGCCGAGTAAAAACTTCTGTATCTGTTTATTCTGAGACCAATTTAGTTCTGAACATCCTGATTCACTACCTCATAATACTGATCACATTTCTACCTGCCATTTATAACTTCCAATTTATGTGAAACACGGTTTTGTAAAACACAACATTTTTAAAAAAATACAAACACCAAAGGAAATTCACAATTCCTTATTAGACATACGCACACTCATTCAACCACTCAGATCTTGGATCTTTACGCTTCAGGATTTCACAAATCCTTATTAAACACACATTGACATTTATCCACTGAGATCTTGGACCTCTATTCTGTTGGGTTTTAGTTACTCTTAACAAAAATTGAGACCCCTCCATGCTGATAAGTTTCACTTATACAGGAGTGTTTTTGCCTCTGTTAAGCTTTTCAACTCTTGTTTCATTGTTTCAACTCTCTTGACCATGTTTAAGAGCAAGAGCAGCATTCTCATTGCCATTTTGCGGAATTCAAGTTCTGTTCCTGGTTGTTCCTTTCAGGTGCACTCTGAAATTAAGTATAAGTACCCTTTCTGGGCCCTATCCAAGGCTGACTAAGGCATTATCTTCCTGTTCTAGTCAAGGGTCGATTGATTATTGGTCTCTGAAGATTCTAGGCGTCCCTATTTTCCAGAAAATGTCCGCACAATCTGCCTTACTCTGAGTATGATTTATTCTTTGGCCTCTTTTACCAGTAATGGATGCAAGATTTTAGTGCTGTCACCAAAATGTCTTGCAGACATTTTCTCATGGTCAGTATCTTCTCGTCTACTGATTTCCACACCCAACCTGAGCTTCAGTCCCCTCGATCCACAGAATATCCTTACAAAAGTCAATCACACATGACTTTCCAAACTAAACTCGGCAGGTAAAGTTTGACTCACACATGGACTAGAAACTTCTAATATTCTAGCCTTTGTGCCGGTTGGAAACTTCTAGTATTCCAACCGTTTCTTGGGAACTAGAGACTTCTAATATTCTAGCCCCTACTCTACTTAACTAGAAACTTCTAATATTCTAGCCTCGCTTTACCTAGAAACGTCTAATATTCTAGGCTCGCTTTACCTAGAAACTTCTAATATTATAGCCTCGCTTTACCTAGAAACTTCTAATATTCTAGGCTCGCTTTACCTAGAAACGTCTAATATTCTAGGCTCGCTTTACCTAGAAACTTCTAATCTTCTAGCCTCGATTTACCTAGAAACTTCTAATATTCTAGGCTCGCTTTACCTAGAAACGTCTAATATTCTAGGCTCGCTTTACCTAGAAACTTCTAATATTCTAGCCTCACTTTACCTAGAAACTTCTAATATTCTAGGCTCGCTTTACCTAGAAACTTCTAATATTCTAGGCCCCCACGCTGGGCGCCATGAAGTTAAAACTCACCAGTATACTTAGAATTCCCCCTATACCAAAAAAGGGTCGATATTCAAAATGGTGAACAGGGATTTTCACTCCCTGACTCCGATGCAGGCTTCGGAGGCTGCTATTCAGATCAAACTATATTTTCAAGTTATCCCCCGGTATATCCCATACATTCACAGAAGAATTGTACCTACTTACCCCACAGTAGCATCGATGTCCTGGGTCCTGCGTTGCTAAGTAAGTAAAGTAGACTTTAGGAAAAAAACACTTTTTCACGTTAAGTAAGTTATTTTATTATTATATTTTTTCTTTTAAAAGCTGCAAACACTTTATTTACAGAAAGGTAAAATGATCTTGCTTCTGGATCCTTCCTGTTGGTTGAAGGGACATTCAGGCCCACCTTTACAATCAATCTTCTTTAATATCTGGTCTTCTTGAGTTGTATTCGCTGGTTACCTCGGTTGCTGTGTCCCATCCTTCCCATGTTCCGAGCTGTGAGAGCTGGCTCTGCTGGCTGTCCCCTTTTTCGGGTTAATAGTCTCTTTCGAAGAGTTATTACGTTTTAACGACTTTATTGTAAATGAGCTTGTTTCATTTTGATGGTAAAAAGTATCTTTGATGTAAACATTTGAATACAACTAATTATTCATTTTGGGCATAACGTCACGTCTCAGATCTGATTACAAAATGCTTTGGTTTCAATACGTGTTACTTTTATGTCTGTGATTTCGAATCGTTTAATTTTCCAATTGTCCCCAGCTCATAAATTTGCCTGTGATTTTGACTTTAAATTATGTCTCTCGTAGACAGGTCGTCTCCAATTTTCTTTTAATTAACTTCATGTTCGTAGAATTTTACACTTAGAATTGACACCAAATTCGACTGAGCATGATCCATCCTTTCCAGCTGTTTACTAAGAGAGTTTATTTCAATTAAGGTGTGAGACTTTGCTTTTAGCTGTATGCTAAAATTTAACTTGGTTATGACTTGAAAGACCTGCCCGCCTAAACGTTCGTCACTTAATTCAATTGAAACTCACATCCATGCCTTCCCAGATGCTTCCTGAGATAGTTATTTTCAATGACGGTGTGAGCCATTGTTTTAACTTACCACCAGGATCATGTGTGTTTGATAAGCCTGCTTGTGAGATAGAATCTGCATTTTATAATCCTGCTCTTTGCAGCTGCTATTAACCTTTTGTGTGATCATCCCCTGTATCCTCTCAGACCAGATATTGCCAGACGTCCATATTTCAAATGACACATTTTTCTGTATTTTCAATTGCAGTTGCTGTTACTTCCGTTGCTCAGGTTTCAGTCACATGAATTTAGGTAGATTCTTGAATCTAACGATGAAAACCTTGTGCCCCACATAATTTAAAAACGCCAAAGACATTAGAGAAGCAATTAGCTGGATGAGATTGATCGATCATACCGAGATTTTTGTATTATATTATCAAAAAACAAGCGGCGGGATTCTGCGTTGGTTAATGACGAAATCCGTAAGAGCAATTTGGCGGAGAATACCTTCTGCCGCGAAAATCGGGGCAGGCGCCCATTTGATGCGCCCATTTGAAGACCCCAATATGTTTCACTCCACACATCCAGTAGCCACCATTTGCATATTATTAATGGGTCCGGCCAGTACTCTCCAGGGCCTCGGCTTTTCTCCGCCTCCAATGGGCCGAGTTCTCGACGGCATGGTTCGCCTCTTCATCAAAACATCGTGAAACCGGTCTGGCGGCTGCTAAGGAAAAGAAAGGCGCGACGTAAAATGTCTTACAAAGCCACATTTTTCTGACAGTTGTGCCGGTAGTCCGGGGAGTTCTGCCAGGACTGGGGGGAGTAGTGGGGGTGGCCAGGAGGTGGGCTGTGGTGTTGGTGTGGACGGACACTGGCCCATTACCGCTTGCAGAATGGAAGCGATGGAGATGCATACCGCCTATAGCTCTCCTTGTGCCTGGTGCAATGGGTTTTATCGGTGTATTC
This sequence comes from Scyliorhinus canicula, assembly GCF_902713615.1. Lineage (NCBI taxonomy): Eukaryota > Metazoa > Chordata > Chondrichthyes > Carcharhiniformes > Scyliorhinidae > Scyliorhinus > Scyliorhinus canicula. The sequence goes on along the minus strand of NC_052157.1, from coordinate 85,786,595 downwards.
CAGGATAACCCAGTGTCGCCATCTGGCCCTAGCCAACCCATCGGGTGGATGGGCGCTCTCCAGCACTACTAGTGCCAACTTTTAGGCTGGGATGAATGTATGTATGGAGTGTAATGTGTAATCCAGCACCTTTCGAGCCCTTTAAATGTAAAGGAATCGGTATATGTGCAGTGACGGGTTTTCTGTTGTAAAAGCCCATGGATTCGCATTTGGCGTCAACGCTTAATCTCAGAAATGGAGAATCCAGCCTCGTGCGTCCTCGAATCAGTGACAGTTCGAAACAAACGTGGGCAGCAATTATTCCTGAATAATAAGAAAACAAAAACTATTATTTCTGAAGGCCGTTTTTAGAGGTTAAATTGTGTACAATTAGGTATTTTGCATTTACAGACAAGTGATCGATTTTGAAACGGGAGTTGATGGATAGAATCGGCAAATCCACCGATATTACAAATATGTGTGCCAGCGATGGGAGTGCGTCAATATAATCAAATCACAGAGCACAGAACATTCGTTAGTCAGCAGCGATGCACGAGAAAACAGACATACAGGTTAGGGACCACATATGTTCCGAGATTTCGAAACAGGCCACATTTGAACATAGATATGTGGAAACGCAGATATTTGGAGGGAGAGATATAAACGACATCGAACCTATACATATAATGAAGAGGGGTTGAGGTATGAAGTACGATTTTCATGATTCGAAGCATCGATAACCCACCTAAACACAGTGAGCCCATGCAAATCATAAATAAACATCAGGTTCAAAATCAAATTAATAATTTATTTTCAGGGCAATGGTATACCAGGAAATACAATGAAGCATGAGACTGCACGAATGTAAAATCGAACGTATCATGCTGTGGGACATATTTCCCTCTTGTAAAAAACAAAATTTCCTATTACAGCTTGTTTACTCCCCAAAGCGCGCAGATTGCGTTGATTATTTCGATTCAATTAAACTGATATTTCAGTCCTGTTCGTTTTTACGAGCCGAGGTGGTAATCTCTGAAAGGAACTTGTAAAACAACTGACCTTTTTCGGTCATATTAGGTTAATCGTTTTTCAAAAAGCAACAATTTAAAGAAATATAAATTGATCTGACGAGGCACCCGCTGTTTCTCCATGCGAAACAGATGTCTAGATCCTGCAGAAGTAGCATCGAAATATTTTTAAAAGTCCGCACAGCATTGGAAACAGTTTTCTGCTGCAGTTGTTAGCAATTTAAATTTCCATCAGTATTGGGTCTGACAGAGAACATAGAAAATAGAGCACAGAACAGGCACTTCGGCCCCCGATGCTGTCCAGAACTTTTGTCCTAGACTAAGAACAAATTAATCAGCACCCCGTCATTCTACCGTAATCCATGTACCTATCCAATAGCGCTTGAAGATCCAAATGTTTCCAACTCAACTACTTCCACAGGTAGTCCATTTACTGCCCCCACTACGCTCTGGTAAAGAACCTACCTCTAACATCCTCCCCCCTCTGTCTTCCACCATTCATCTTAAATTTATATCACCTTGCCATGGTTTGTTCTACCTGGGGAAAAAGTCCCTGACTGTCCACTGTATCTGTCACCCTGAACTTCTTATAAACTTCAATCAAGTCGTCCCGCATCCTTCTCCGTCCTACTGAGAAACCACCTAGCACCCTCAACCTTTCGTCGTAAGACCTACTGTCCATTGCAGGTAACATATTTGTAAATTTCCTGTGCACCATTTCCAAAGCTTCTACATCCTTCCGAAAATGAAGTGACCAGAACTGCACCCAATGGTCTTTCCAAGGTTTTGTACAGCTGCATCATCTGCACACGACTCATAAATTCAAACCCTCTGCTGATGAACGCTAGCACACCATATGCCTTCTTCACAGCTCTATACAATTGAGTGGCAACTTTCAGAGATCTATGAACATAGACCAATAGATATCGCTCTGCTCCTCCACAATGACAAGGATCCTACCGTTTACACTGTATTCCACATTAATATTTGTCCTTCCAAAATGTACAACCTCACACTTTTCAGGGTTAACTCCCATATGCCACGTCGCAGCCCAGCTCTGCATCCTATCTATGTATCTTTGCAGCCGACAGCAAGACTCCTCACTATCCACAACTCCACCAATCTTCGTATCGTTTGCAAATTTACTGACACACCCTTCAACTCACTCAACCAAGTCATTGATGAAAATCACAAACAGTCAAGCACTCAGAAATGATGCCTGCGGTACGCCACTGGTAACTGGGCTCCAGGCTGTATATTTGCCATGCACCTCCACACTCTGACTTCTATCGGTTCGCCAGTTCGTTATCACATGGCCAAATTCACCACCATCCCACACCTCCTTATTTTCTGATAAACATTCCATGAGGAACCTTATCAAATAGATGCCATACTAAAATCCATGTACTCGACATCCACTGCTTTACCTTCATCCACGTGGCCTGGTCACCTCCAAAAAGAATTCAATAAGGCTTGTGAGGCAAAGCCTTCTCCTCACGGATACGTACGGACTATCCCTAATCAAGCAGTGACCTAATATGATTTTTCAGGAGCGAAAACAATCAAACAAAGTCAATATGGATAACCGATGCGTGTTTAATCATGCACTTGTCTAATTCTGCTAAACTGTACTGGTGGTACTGTATAAAGTTGCACAAGTATATCACCCGCTCCCTCTATCTGAACCTCCCTCAATCACTAGCTGGATGTAATTTTATGTATTTTTGATTTTGTGTTAATTCCTGCTTGTGTGCACGTCTGATTTCCTATTAAAAAGAGTGAGGGAATGAAAGTAATCACCAAGATTCGCTGAGAGATATAGTCAGACCGAGGCAAAGAAATATACTTTGACATTCTGTTAGCTAACTTAACGTACTGGAAACTCAATGGCTTCTTTCACAACATGTAGCTCGAATCACTTTCTTTGCTTCAAGTGTCATCGTCAGAAAATAATGATGAAAAGTTTGGAATTATGACATGTATTATATTGAAACTGTATATGTCTGACTAAGAAATAGGAAGCACGAAGCCTCGACAACAGTCAACAATTGTTTTCTAGATGTGACTGCAATATAGTGTATTAATGAGTTCTGGACCACAGGACATTTATTAGCTGTGGGTAAGAGTCAATCACAGAATAACTGATTCTAAATAAGATGATGTTGGAATATGTCTTCAATCTTGTTGGAGAACCCAAATTGCAATTTTAAAAACTGCAATTGGTTTTACTTTGGTTTAAAGTTTCCCCACAATACAAGAATAAAACCACCCTAATCGATGGGTTTAGTAATATATTTTAGCGTCACAAGTAGGCTGACATTACCGTTGCGAAGAACTTACTGTTAAAATTCACTTAGTCACCACAGTACGGTGCCTGTGAGATGATGTACATGTGATAATCCTGATTCTTTTGGCGTCAGTCGGGTCTCAATAAAATTTGAGACGGATTTGCAGGTATCAATTACTGTTTATTTTAACCAGCTAGCTGGGTCACTCACTCTGTTTGGAGTGCAGGACACAACAATGTCTCCTGGATCTTCCACAGCCAGTGTGCACAAAAGGACAAAACATTTCTGCACAGGTACATTCAAGTTGCATCAAATTTGACAGACATACGACCATATAAGGCAAAAGTAATGAATACAAAATTCCCATAGTCTATCCCTATACAATACTTAACCTGGTTATATATCCTGATTGGCTCATTTCACATTCCTCTACCCTGGGCTCCCTTCACATTCTTCACCCCTTGGGGGCCCCTTTCACTCAGCATCCTCGTCCTAGCAATTACCCATCCCCCCATCCAAGCCATGCTTAGCCCAGTTCATTTGTTCCGGCCTCTACATTATCCTAAGTAATTAATTCATATTGTATCACATTTGTTTGTTCAATTCCTCATTCTCTCCTTTTATCATTTCATGATCACATATTGGTCCAATCCTTAGCTGTGGTCAGGATTCCCCTCTCGCAGGATTCGGCCCGAGACTGCCCGCACAGAGAGGGGCAGTTCTGATATCGATTTGAAGGAAAATGGCGGTGACAAAACATTGGTAGCAGCGCCATTAAAATCAAGTAGTATCCTTGATCTGTGTAGAGGGTAGCATCACAATCAGTATATGGGTTGAGCAAGGATCCCCCAGTGGCCTAGTCTATCCAGCTTTGGAATGCCCATTTGGGCTTCCGAGCAATGCGGAGAGCCCTCGTCCCAACAGTGATATGACAGGCATTCGCCCAGCCACAAAGGAGCTGAAGGCCTGCCGTCAATGGGACGCAGGTAGTGTTGTAACAGATACGTTGGCCTGATGTCAGGGTAACGCGAAACTACCGATCAGTGCAAGTGGAGAACAGACATGTTATATTCATTTCCATCTCTGCCAGCAATCAGACGCCCCCTCATTGCTGAATCAATTCTCCTAAAACCGGGAACCCCTTTTTTATAAGTGAAGTGGCTAGGTAAATACGCCCTTCACCGTTGAAGCTTATCATACTGTGAATGGGAGTTAACCCGAGGAAGGGGAAGGCAAATAGCTGGTGCAGCAGCACACGAATCGTAAGGAAGAGTAATTTGCACGTGCGGTGGCTCGGAACTCTGACAGTCAACCACCGTTTTGGGGAGTTCCCCAAAGCAGTGAGACGGAAAATAACCTATACACCGATGTGGGGATCGGATAGCAGACAACCCGTCCCTGGCCATATATACGGTGGTAGATTTGGTAGAAGAGATTCATGCTGCCCAGGTTTCCCTCGTTCAGAGTCCTAAGTGAAGTAAGTATACCTCCTGATAACCTGCATTCTCGTCGTGCTTCCCTTCTTACTCGTTCAGTCCTCTTGCTATTCCTCCTCTCTCCGAAAATATTTTATTAGCCCCTCCACACGGTCTGATTTTAACTTTATGGCACCATTTTTATCACATCCAAAATCAAATGTACATTTACTCCAAAAACAAGGCAATGTCCATGCCATGTTTCCTTTCCATCGCCGGGACCAATATAATTGTTTCATGAGCCCTTCATTGTCCTTTAACGTGAAAACCTTCCATGTGTCGATACTATGCCCTCGCACATGGGGGCAGCGGAGAATGTCACCCCTGCATAAGTGAAATGTCGTTGTAGTGTGGTCAGGATTACAGGTATAGATGGTGTTCCAAGTGAGGCAAAGCCGAGGACAGCACAGGTGGCCCGGATCCTTTCTGTCATGCTCCACACCTGAAAAACAGCGCTGGGAAAAGGAGGCAGGTTAGTGAACGACCGTTTTGCAGTGGCGGAGCTAGACCCAGCACTCCACCCATCCAATTTATGTTCAAGGGGGTGGTAAGAAGTACTTGGAAGGGCTCCTGTAACTGTGGCTCCAACCCTTTTCGAGTCCAATTCTGAACCATGACATAACTACCAGGCTGCACTGATGTTTCATTTTTCATTTTTCAAGCTTGCTATGTAATGGTGACGGGCGAGCCGCTCGAACCTACCTATGCAGTTCCTTGAGGGCGTTAGTGAGGGCTGGAACATAGTGTGTCCCTTCTTTAGTCATATGGTGAAACTGGACCAGTCTGGGAACAGGCAGTTTCCACGGTGTTCTCATTGGTCTGCTATAAAATATCTTGGCAGAAGACACCCGGGCCGTTACCGCAGGTGTAAGCTGCAGCTGGAAGAGGGCAACGGGGTGCAATGTAACCCATGTTAATCCCCCTGTCCACTCGTAATTTGGCCAATTTGATTTTGTGGATCTGATTGTGTGTCTCAACCAAGCCGACCTTCTGTGATCAGTGCGCACAATGGAACTGCTGGTGTATACTCATCACTTTTTTACAGCCACTGGCTCTCCATCCAGCTTCCTGCTGGTGTGATGATCACCTGTAACGAGATGTCATCTTGGTGATTAATGATGGGCCAAGTCTATCTTCATCATCCGAGCCATAGACAGCTTATAACACATTTAATGCCATCCAATGATTATTCAGTATACAATTATAATAACAAGTATTAGCAATCAATGCATCAGGTAAAACCCCATTACCGAGCTATGAGAATTAACTCTGAGCTGACTCCTGCTGTAGGGCTTATATCCCTCTTATAGTTGTACTGACTAGCAACTATCCCCCTTCCTTGTCATTCTTGTATGTATGTCATGGCTTGCACATTGTGCACGGGAACCATTGGTAAATGCAGCCATCTCGCAGACCAGTGTCGATAGACCCTTTGTGTTGTTCGTTCCGCAAATCCAATCACCGTGAACCATAGCTGTCGCCGCTCAGTAAGGTAAGCCAATAGCTATTTCCGTGTGTTCCACTTCCCCCAAGGCATCTGACTACCTTGGGTAGCAGCACCGTAAAAGCTTCCTCATGGCCCTTAGAAACAGCACACAACTTAGTCCATCAGCTACCAAAAGGTCTTTTATCCCTCACTGGGTTTTATTATGCAGCAAGTGCTTTCCGTTACTCATTGGAATGGTAAATTATGATATCATGTATTATCCACTGATTATCTTGCTTCATTGATCGCAGAAGCTTTAAACGATCCTGTTTCTATTTCTGACTTCCTTACTCTAATGTGGAACATTGTACTGAACCATATAATCTGCCAGGCCTTGGTGACTTGAGACAATAGCTCAGTTTTCCTCAAACCCCTTTCGTCCGTCATCATTTTCCTTACAGCATGAAGCGTATACTTGCCATTGTTCGATTTTTTTGCAATAACACCACTCGAACATTTAATACAGTTAACTTTTTGGGGTTAAAACCCAATTGAATCCATACATAACATTCCCTAACAACTTATAGGACATGATTCTTAAACTATTGTCATTTAAAATAAGTATGTTCCTCGTCAGGCGTTGCTGCCTGCCGAGACCCTTAATAACCTCACCGCGAAATACGCACCTCCTGGAGACCACAGGTCACCCATCAGCTAACGTTCAGTTAGAGATGTGTGACCGGACGTTTCACTATTTTGTATTAATTTGATGCTTTGATTTGCTTCTCGCACGTAAGTTTTTTCTTCCCGACATTATCATTTAATTCCCTCAAATATGTAGCCAATTGTATCAATAGTTTTTTTCCCGCATACTGTCTGAATCATTCTTCTCAGGAGTGTTGTTCAGGTTCGTCATCTGTATTACTGTTGCTTCATCTGAAACCCAAATGAACAGGTCAAAGACGGAGAGGGCCCTGTTTCTTGATTTGTATCTTCCTATCCTAGCTTCCTATTGTACCCTCTCCAGGACTTCTGGATTTCCATTGCCACCATTCTCTTTTTCTAACTCATTGATTCAATCAGGTCGAAACTTTCCCTAATACATTTCGGATATTGCTACTGCATCTACTTCAATGTTTTTAATTCTGATTGTGACAGGATTTTTTGAAAGCTAAGTTCAGACCATGACATTTTCACGGTATCACATGTCCTCGCTCCAGTGCCATCTTGTTTCTGACATGACATTTCCACTTCATAATCTGTTCTATCGATGCTGCTAACAGGTTTCAGTTCACTGGCATCCTGACACCCACACCCAAACATTCCTTTTTCCCTTGTCCGAGTGGTTGGGTGATATGATCTATCCTGTGGCACGGAATCATTGCAGTGATACAGTTCCTAAGCACTGTTAGGCTATTTTTACGTCCCCAGGTGATCACAACAGCATAAACTACGTATTCCCTCACTAATCGATGCCACAAGTTTGTCACTTGCCCACAAGCTTGCACACTCTTACCCAATTCCCTCGTCGTCAGCAAGGTTTTGTGTGCGGTAATTACAATTTGTCATTAGCACACCATCCCATGGTCAAAATTTATCTTGCGGTTACAAACTTCAATCACCAGTATTGCCTTGAGCCGAAGCATTTCCGCATTTTTATTGTTCAAAATGCAATATCAAATCATCGGACTATGCTGTATCTGTCATTCTCCTAGGTTTCATATGATTACTCCTTCACCAAACTACTGCGCTACAGGACGTGCCACACATTTCACACGATGTTTCATGATGTTCACAATGAATTAATTTAAACTGCGGACCAATTCTCTAATGCAACTCCCCCTGTGCTTCTACCAGCTGTGATTAAAAAGTAAAAAATACTTTTGCTGCTCCTAGGAAAAAGAGGGCCTGCATACTCCCATGACCATTCTTCCATTGGTGTCTCAGTTTCGATGCTACTCCCTGTTTCTCCACCATTTCCTTTCCTCAAATGTTTAAAATGGATGTCCATCTAGCTTGTTGCGTCCTCCTTAACTTTACAGCCATCCGTATATACCAACTGTTTTGCTAACTGATTTATCAAGTTTCTATCCCTTTGTAATGTTATGAAGGCAGGGTGTGAAAAAAGTGTTTCCCATCTTTCCCATCGAGCCCTGTTCGCGCCTTGCTGGCAACCCTGTCTCTTCGTTAACTCTGTCAATTCTAAAATTGAGTTGCACCCTCTGCTATCCTCTTTTGTTATGGCTACCAGACATTTTGCGATGTCCAAAGACTTTTGTTCAGCCCTTGCCGAATTTCCTGTCAATGTTTGATAAGCGTCTGAGTGTTATGATTAGCAAGCACCATACCATCTCCATTTGCGTACAGATCAAATTTAACTTTCAAATCAGCCTCTTCATGTCTCTCCAGTTGCTACAGTTGTTTTTAACTGGTCCAAATTCTTCTGTGCTTCACTGGTCCACCTAAAATCCCCTTCCAAAGTTTCATAAATGGGTCCAGCATAAAGACTAAAGTCTTCCTCTACTGGTCTCAAATACCCCAATGTTCTCATGATTTGCTGAACCCTGTTTCGTGAAACAGGCGCTTTGAATCTAGTAACGTTCTCTCTCATCCCGACACTGGCTTCCCTACATGCCTTTGACACAAAATACACTAAATAGTCGACTTCGCTCCTGCCAATCTGGCATTTCTTTAACCCTATTTTGAATCCAACTTAACTAAGTCTTTTAATAATTTTGGTCACTCTTTCAACATGTGTCCCCCTGATCATCAGCTCTACTTAACACATCATCAATATATAGTAATGCCAAATCATGTTTAATCAGCTCACTTACTATTGCCTGAAAGTGGTTTGGGGAATTAACAGATCCTTTTGGCAATTTACAGTATAATTAATGTTTAGTGCCGAACGAATTGCTAGGGTTGCTTTCCTTATCTCCTCCAGTTACCAATTGGTGTTTACGTCTTATTTTTTTTGCATCTATTTTTGTTAATATTTCGCTGCCATCAGGTTCTCATTTCCTGATACCGCAAGTAATACTCCTAATCTAAGCTCCGGTCCCATATCTTTATTGCTTAAAGCTCCATCTGCAATTTAGTCCAAAAAATCCATAGTTTTTGTTGTCTGAAAATCCCCGATCAGTAAATTTGATGTGTAGTGAGTTTCCAGAGAAAATACTGAAATTGCTACAAATTTGGAGCACACCGAACAAAAATTTTAATTGTAGGTACATCATGGCTGGCTCTAGCAAAGGAGCACATGGCGCACACCGAATGCCTTGTCTTCGCATTTTAATTTAGATTCCTTTGTTCTCTTATTTCTTTTTTTCAGCAGCCACGAATATGCCGAGTTAAAACTAATCACTTACAAACCCCAATTTATAGAATTTGATTTTGCGTTTTCTTTACTTCCCACAATGTTAATCAGTGTTACTGACTTTCTAAAGTACTTTCAAATACTTACCCGTTTTAAATCTCCCTTTAACAGAGGTGCAGAGGAGATTTACCAGGATGTTGCCTGGTATGGAGGGAAAATCTTATGAGGAAAGGCTGATGGACTTGAGGTTGTTTTCGTTAGAGAGAAGAAGGTTAAGAGGTGACTTAATAGAGGCATACAAAATGATCAGAGGGTTAGATAGGGTGGACAGCGAGAGCCTTCTCCCGCGGATGGAGGTGGCTAGCACGAGGGGACATAGCCTTAAATTGAGGGGTAATAGATATAGGACAGAGGTCAGAGGTGGGTTTTTTACGCAAAGAGTGGTGAGGCCGTGGAATGCCCTACCTGCAACAGTAGTGAATACGCCAACATTGAGGGCATTAAAAAATTTATTGGATAAGCATATGGATGATAAGGGCATAGTGTAGGTGAGATGGCCTTTAGATTTTTTCCATGTCTTTGCAACATCGAGGGCCGAAGGGCCTGTACTGCGCTGTATCGTTCTATGTTCTATGTCTATGTTCTATGTTCTATGTTAACGGCCGAGTATACCTCCTAATTAATGTTTAACTTCGTTTTGCAAAACACATTTTAAAAACTAGGAATACCAGAGGATGTTCACAATTCTTATTAAACGGACTAATTCATTTGTTGGAGATCTCCATTTAAACAAAACGAATTCAAATCATTATACTTTCATTCATCTCAACCAACCGAACAATAAAAGTTTGAATTTTCTAAGAACCCACAATATAATCTTAGCAAATCCTGAGAGGTATACTTTCTGATACGGTTCTAAACGTTCCAAATCTCTGGTTCCCCCTAGTGGCCATTCATCTCCCAATTCATTGTTTCACTCAGAAAACATATCTCCCAAGAATACATTTTAACTTAGCCTATTCTAAATGTACGGAATTGAATTGTCTCCAGAAAATTCCGGCAGTGATCTGAACTAACTTGTCTCTGTGACATTCCCTCAACCCGTTTCAGACCTTGATCGAATTAGTGTAATTTAATATAACAAATTTTCGCCAATTCTAATTGTACGGAATTGAATTGTCTCCAGAACATTCCATTAGTGGTCTTAACTGAATTGTATCTGTGACATGCCCTCAACCCGTGAAAGACCTTAACCGAATTAAAGTGTAATTTAATATAACCAATTTTAATTTTCAACTCACATGCAACTGAATTACGAGGCAACATTCCCTCAGTCACCAGCTGAATTGTTACTCCGTATTCACTCAATTACTTTCCGCCCCTCAGCCGCACCTGCATCGACTGAAATTTATTCTTCTAATCCGCCAGACTGACCTTTGATTTCGTCGAGACGATCTTCCCTGATGAAAGGCGAGTGATTAGACTGTAATCATACTGCGAGTTAGAGGAAGATCGACATGGTCATTTTCAATCTATTCACATCGTGGGCCCATTTCCTCTTTCCCCGTCCGAGATCAGTCCAATTATGATTTCGCAGAGGAAAAGTGGTCGTCTGGAGAAATCCCGGATTTCAGCACCAAATGATAATGCTGATTCTTTTGCCGTCAGTCTGGTATCAATAAAATTTGAGACGACTTTGCAGGTATCAATAATTGTTTATTTTAACCAGCGAGCTGGGTCATTCACTTTATTCGGAGAGCAGGACACAACCATGTCCCGTGGATCTGCCACAGCCAGAGTGCACAAAATGAGAAAACATTTCTGTACGGATACATTCAAGTTGCATCAAATGTCACATACATACGACCAAATAAGGCAACAGTAATGAATGTAAAATTCCCATAGGCTATCCCTATACACTTCTTATCCTGGCCATATATCCTGATTGGCTCATTTCACATTCCTCTGTCCTGGGCTCACTTCATATTCTTCAGCCCTTGGGGGGCGGGGGGGGGGGCATTCTCGTCCTAGCAATTACCCATTCCCCCATCCAAGCCATGCTTATCCCAGTTCCTTTGGTCCGGCCTCTACATAATCCTATCTAATTTTCCCATTTTATATCACATTCGTTTGTTCAATTCCTCACATGCACTTGTCGCTTGACGATACGTTATGTGCTTTCCGGATCTTTCTTCAAGATCATCTATTGCATTTCCATGTACCGCCTTGCCGGGCTCCGCTTGCTTTCCTTTACAACATGGGGATTGTTGATAATGTTCACAAGTTGTTCCTTATGATTTACAGATCTTTCAAAGGGCAAAGATGGTAGAGAAGCAATCATGAAATCATCGTAGTTCTGTATGGAATTGGGAGGGACTAATGGATGGAGAGAAAGTATTGTGTTAACTTAAAAATGACTAATGTCCTGAGGGTAGCAATAGTTTATAATATTCTGAAACAGGATTAATTTTTTCAAGGCTTAAGTCACGTCATTAGACTAAGAAGTATGCTTCAATAAATCGATATAATTTCCAGAGGAGAAGGAACTAACGTCTGAACCGTGGTTGAGAAATATTATCTAAAAGTATGCTGATATTTACAAAATTTTCTGATAGTTGTGGTCATAATTAATTTAGCACAGGGCTAGTCGCAGGCATCGAAAGGAGGCCAACACAGGCAAACAGCACCTTTCAATGTCCGTACCAGCCTCTCCGAACAGGCGCCGGAATGTGGCGACAGGCGGCTTTTCACATTAACTTCAGTTGTAGCCTATTTGTGACATAATCATTTTCATGATATATGTATGCAAACAAATCCGCATAGTCATAAGTCTATAGAGAACAAAAGGCAGCCGGTAAGATTAGCAAAAGGACATAAACAGAGCAAATTCCAGACAAGGAATCAGAAACCGAAATATGTTTTCCAGTGAGAAAGAAACAAAACCTGGTTGAAGCTGCCCCCACCCTAATTGCTGAGAGGCAGTTATCTGTCAATCACCTGAGGCCTGTTGAGGCCTGTTTAGGGGCACAGGGTATTATTCTCTTTGAAGTTAAGGTTTTTTTTTTGAGTCATCGGTTAGCTGTCTGTTCAAAGACAGACAGAGAGCGCACACAGTAAGCGAGCACTTTTCCAGGAGACACATCCGGAGTGAGACTCATACAGAGTGGGAGATTTAAACTTGGTAATTTGGTGCAGTGAGGTAATTCGGTGCAGAGTGTGAGGAAGTGCTTTTTAACCCTGGTAAGTGACTGGTAAGTAGTCTCTCTTTTTCTTTTCATTGTCTAATTTATTTATTTTTATTTTGAAATTCTAGTTGTTTAAGTTTACCTAGGGTTTAAAGCATGTCAGGAGATCCCAGACCCGTGTCATGCTCCTCGTGTGCACCGTGGCTGGCTCTGCTGCACAGCAGGGCAGGAAGAAAAATGGCAGGGCTATAGTGATAGGGGACTCGATCGTAAGGGGAATAGACAGGCGGTTCTGTGGACGCAATCGAGACTCCAGGATGGTATGTTGCCTCCCTGGTGCAAGGGTCAAGGATGTCTCGGAGCGGCTGCAGGACATTCTGGGGGGGGGGGGGGGAGAGGGTGAACAGCCAGCTGTCGTGGTGCACATAGGCACCAACGATATAGGAATAAAACGGGATGAGGTCCTACAAGCGGAATTCAGGGAGTTAGGAGTTAAACTAAAAAGTAGGACCTCAAAGGTAGTAATCTCAGGATTGCTACCAGTGCCACGAGCTAGTCAGAGTAGGAATGTCAGGATAGATAGGATGAATGCGTGGCTCGAGAGATGGTGCAAGAGGGAGGGATTCAAATTCCTGGGGCATTGGGACCGGTTCTGGGGGAGGTGGGACCAGTACAAACCGGACGGTCTGCACTTGGGCAGGACTGGAACCGATGTCCTAGGGGGGTGTTTTCTAGAGCTGTTGGGAAGGGTTTAAACTAATGTGGCAGGGGGATGGGAACCAATGCTGGAAGTTGGAAGGTAGTAAAACAGGGACAGAAACAAAAGGAAGTAAGGTGAAAAGTGCAAGGCAGAGAAGACATAGTCAGAAATCCATAAGGGCGACAGTACAAGGTACAGTGACTGAGGGGGGCACAGTGAATAGGCCCAGTAATAACAAAAGGAATAAAACTGGAGATGTTAAGATTCAAAACAGAGGTAAAAAAAACAACATAAGTGTACTTTACCTGAATGCTCGTAGTATTCGGAATAAAGTAAATGAGTTGGTGGCACAAATCATCGTAAATGACTATGATTTAGTGGCCATTACTGAAACATGGTTAAAGGATGGTCACGACTGGGAGTTAAATATCCGAGGGTATCAAACAATTCGGAAGGACAGAGTGGATGGTAAGGGAGGTGGTGTTGCTCTGTTATTTAAGGATGACATCCGGGCAATAGTAAGGGATGACATCGGTGCAATGGAGGATAAGGTTGAATCCATTTGGGTGGAAATCAGGAATAGTAAGGCGAAAAAGTCACTGATAGGAGTAGTCTATCGGCCACCAAATAGTAACGAGATGGTGGGGCAGGCAATAAACAAAGAAATAACTGATGCATGTAGAAATGGTACAGCAGTAATCATGGGGGATTTTAATCTACATGTCGATTGGTTTAACCAGGTCGGTCAAGGCAACCGTGAGGAGGAGTTTATAGAATGTATCCGCGATAGTTTCCTAGAACAGTTTGTAATGGAACCTGCGAGGGAACAAACGGTCCTAGATCTTGTCCTGTGTAATGAGACAGGATTGATTCATGATCTCATAGTTAGGGATCCTCTCGGAAGGAGCGATCACAATATGGTGGAATTTAAAATACAGATGGAGGGTGAGAAAGTAAAATCAAATACTAGTGTTTTGTGTTTAAACAAAGGAGATTACAAGGGGATGAGAGAATAACTAGCTAAGGTAGACTGGGAGCTAAGACTTTATGGTGGAACAGTTGAGGAACAGTGGAGAACCTTCCAAGCGATTTTTCACAGTGCTCAGCAAAGGTTTATACCAACAAAAAGGAAGGACGGAAGAAAGAGGGAAAATCGACCGTGAATATCTAAGGAAATAAGGGAGAGTATCAAATTGAAGGAAAAAGCATATAAAGTGGCAAGGATTGCTGGGAGATTAGAGGACTGGGAAATCTTTAGGGGGCAACAGAAAGCTACTAAAAAAGCTATAAAGAAGAGTAAGATAGAGTATGAGAGTAAACTTGCTCAGAATATAAAAACAGACAGTAAAAGTTTTTACAAATATAAAAGACAAAAAAGAGTGGCTAAGGTAAATATTGGTCCTTTAGAGGATGAGAAGGGAGTTTTAATAATGGGAAATGAGGAAATGGCTGAGGAACTGAACAGGTTTTTTGGGTCTGTCTTCACAGTGGAAGACACAAATAACATGCCAGCGACTGATAGAAATGAGGCTATGACAGGTGAGGACCTTGAGAGGATTGTTATCACTAAGGAGGGAGTGATGGGCAAGCTAATGGGGCTAAAGGTAGACAAGTCTCCTGGCCCTGATGGAATGCATCCCAGAGTGCTAAAAGAGATGGCTTGGGAAATTGCAGATGCACTAGTGATAATTTACCGAAATTCACTAGACTCTGGGGTGGTCCCAGTGGATTGGAAATTAGCAAACGTGACGCCACTGTTTAAAAAAGGAGGTAGGCAGAAAGCAGGAAATTATAGGCCAGTGAGTTTAACTTCGGTAATAGGGAAGATGCTTTAATCTATCATCAAGGAAGAAATTGCGAGGCATCTGGATAGAAATTGTCCCATTGGGCAGACGCAGCATGGGTTCGTTAAAGGCAGGTCATGCCTAACTAATTTAGTGGAATTTTATGAGGACATTACCAGTGCAGTAGATAACGGGGAGCCGATGGATGTGGTATATCTGGATTTCCAGAAAGCCTTTGACAAGGTGCCACACAAAAGGTTGCTGCATAAGATAAAGATGCATGGCATTAAGGGTAAAGTAGGGGCCTCACGGTAGCATGGTGGTTAGCATCAATGCTTCACAGCTCCAGGGTCCCAGGTTCGATTCCCGGCTGGGTCGCTGTCTGTGTGGAGTCTGCACGTCCTCCCCGTGTGTGCGTGGGTTTCCTCTGGATGCTCCGGTTTCCTCCCACAGTCCAAAGATGTGCGGGTTAGGTGGATTGGCCATGCTAAGGTTCATGGGGGGATTGTTGGGTTACGGGTATACGGGTTACGTGGGTTTAAGTAGGGTGATCATTGCTCAGCACAACATCGAGGGCCGAAGGGCCTGTTCTGTGCTGTACTGTTCTATGTTCTAGTAGCATGGATAGAGGATTGGTTAATTAATAGAAAGCAAAGAGTTGGGATAAATGGGTGTTTCTCTGGTTGGCAATCAGTAGCTAGTGGTGTCCCTCAGGGATCCGTGTTGGGCCCACAATTGTTCACAATTTACATTGATGATTTGGAGTTGGGGACCAAGGGCAATGTGTCCAAGTTTGCAGATGACACTAAGATGAGTGGTAAAGCGAAAAGTGCAGAGGATACTGGAAGTCTGCAGAGGGATTTGGATAGGTTAAGTGAATGGGCTCGGGTCTGGCAGATGGAATACAATGTTGACAAATGTGAGGTTATCCATTTTGGTAGGAATAACAGCAAACGGGATTATTATTTAAACAATAAAATATTAAAGCATGCCGCTGTTCAGAGAGACTTGGGTGTGCTAGTGCATGAGTCACAGAAGGTTGGTTTACAAGTGCAACAGTTGGTTCAGAAGGCAAATGGAATTTTGTCCTTCATTGCTAGAGGGATGGAGTTTAAGACTAGGGAGCTTATGTTGCAATTGTATAAGGTGTTAGTGCGGCCACACCTGGAGTATTGTGTTCAGTTTTGGTCTCCTTACTTGAGAAAGGACGTACTGGCGCTGGAGGGTGTGCTGAGGAGATTCACTAGATTAATCCCAGAGCTGAAGGGATTGGATTATGAGGAGAGGTTGAGTAGACTGGGACTGTACTCGTTGGAATTTAGAAGGATGAGGGGGGATCTTATAGAAACATTTAAAATTATGAAGGGAATAGATAGGATAGATGCGGGCAGGTTGTTTCCACTGGCGGGTGACAGCAGAACTAGGGGGCATAGCCTCAAAATAAGGGGAAGTAGATTTAGGACTGAGTTTAGGAGGAACTTCTTCACGCAAAGGGTTGTGAATCTATGGAATTCCTTGCCCAGTGAAGCAGTTGAGGCTCCTTCATTACATGTTTTTAAGGTAAAGATAGATAGTTTTTTGAAGAATAAAGGGATTAAGGGTTATGGTGTTCGGGCCGGAAAGTGCAGCTGAGTCCACAAAAGATCAGCCATGATCTAATTGAATGGCGGAGCAGGCTCGAGGGGCCAGATGGCCTACTCCTGCTCCTAGTTCTTATGTTCTTATGTTCTTATGTTCTTAAACCCGTTTTGACATGTCTCAGCAGAACGTTTCAACGGCACGTGGGGCAGAAAATAGGAAATTCGAACATCAGAGTCACAAACATGAGTTGTCCAGCATAAGAGTCCCTGTTATGGGTGTTCATCAATTATACAGAAAGACATGTGCCGAGAGTTGGGTGCCGATTCATATTGGGAAATTAGAAACAGTGTCATGTTTGACCAGAGTTATATATGAAGGATGAGAGGCAAACCGACAGGAAATTCTCCGATATATTGCAACCAAAATTAGCAAATGCAAGAAATAGAACATTCTTGAGGAATTCTGATGCATGTGGTAATCATATTTCTGAACAAAGGGTGATTGTGTGGTATTTTAATCATCCGAACATTGAATAGCTAATTGTTCATCGACTTCAAACGTGGACATATTGCACTTGGTCCCCAACTCCGAATCATCTATGTAAATTGTGAACAATTGTGGGCCCAACACTGACCCTGAGGGACACCACTAGCTACTAATTTCCAACCAAGAACATGGAACATAGAACACACATCAGTACTGCACAGAACAGGCCCTTCAGCCCTAAATGATGTGCCACGCATTATCCGAAAACCAGATCAAACTATCCCACTCCCTCTCATTCTGGTATGCTCCATGTTCCTGTCCAATAACCGCTTGAAAGTTCCTAAAGCCTCCTACTCCTCTATCACAGCAGGCAGCCCGTTCTACACCCTAACCACTAACTGAGTAAAGAACCTACTCGGACCTCCCTCCTAAATCTCCCACCCTGAACCTTACAGTTGTGCCCACTTGTAACAGCTACCGCCACCCGAGGGAACAGTCTCTGATCGTCCACTCTATCTCTCCCTCTCATTATCTTATAAACCTCTATTAAGTCGCCTCTCAAGGACCATTACGCACGGTTATGCACTTCCTTGGGTCTGAGGCTTAAAGGAAGCTGGTCTTAAATATGGCTTCGAGCTGCTAGATTGCTATAATCTGCCTGCTTTTCATTGGCTGGGGACTAATGGCAATTCCACAATCCTTTGAAGGTATGAAATTCCAAAATGAGGGGTGCGGAATATCATTTGCAGATTCCCTGCATAAATAAAGCTGGCCAGTTTGGAACCGGCTGGAGGAGAGTGAGCAGCGACGGAGTATCTGCTGCTCTTCTACATATATGATATTGTAAATCAAAGTTATTTCTTTCTTCCTTCAACTCGCGCTGAATTCTTCGTGGCCTTCACAAATAGATGAAAAGTGGCCTGCAGGTTGCTCGATGTTATCTGAATTTCAGAACGCAAGATAAAATTAACCAGACTCAATGTGAAGCTGTTGGTGTCAACTGGCCTGCCTGGTAACTGGGAGAATTTGGCAATTGTGCGCCCCCTTTCCGAACCAGAACACACAGACTGTATGTCTGCCTTCTGTTTGTTTAGCTGTCAGCCCTCTCCAGTCCATGGATTGCATAAATTGGCATGGGTATGTCTCATTCATCTGTCAAATGGCTAGGTAAACTGATTCTGGATTCAAATATTATTGTCTGTGGCAACGTTCTTACTGGGAAAAGTATATTTCTTGGTATTTCTTGCGGTCAAAAGCGGCTTTCTGTTACCAGATGTGGAAATTCCTGTACATTTTGAACTTCCTGTGATGTAATGAAACGGAGAGAACAGAGTTATTTTCTTCACCACATTATCTGCCCAAGTTAATAATAGGTTCCCCATTCTCTCCAGTTTGGTAAAATTAAATTTGTTTCGAATCCTGTAGAGGATAGAATAACCTGATTGGCATATTTTAGATTCTCACAACACATCACACCAAATCCTTGTAAGCGGGATATTGCCGATGTTTTAAGTCACGTGTCATGCATTCATGCTCGCCATGGTATTCAAACGTATATCACGCATTTAGGAATAT
Source organism: Scyliorhinus canicula (assembly GCF_902713615.1). Taxonomy (NCBI): domain Eukaryota; kingdom Metazoa; phylum Chordata; class Chondrichthyes; order Carcharhiniformes; family Scyliorhinidae; genus Scyliorhinus; species Scyliorhinus canicula. Next base: position 85,767,772 of record NC_052157.1, on the reverse strand, counting down.
GTGGGATGAAAAAGGCAGAAATATTTGATTTTTAAAATAAATTTGCAGAATGTGCTGTGAGCGGATGCAATCCTGATGTTCCTTGTATTGCATTTCTGTTTCTCGCCGTGAGGAAGTCGCTTCATGAAAATAACAAAATCCCGCTTTGGTTTTTTTGCCTCCGAAGAAAATCCCTTTGCCACTGAATTTGCAATTGACTTCCACTAATTGTTGTGAGGGACATAGTCGTCGTGCCTTGCCTCGTACCCGATTTTGATGGGAAGCGATGCAAAGTACGGAAGAAAATCTAGCAAGAGCGATACTTGAAGGGCGACAATTCAAGTTCTACAAAATGCATAGGCATATTGTACACAGATATAGGCAGTGCAGGTATTTGAACATTCTTGAGCACCCGTGATGCATGCGAGAAAACCTTTTCGAATAAAGAGTGATAGAATGAAATTTGAAATCAATTAAATATTGAATAGACCCTGTTTATTTCCATTTAATTTACCATCAAAGACAATAAATATAAAGTACCGTGCGATGAAATCACTTTAAATAAACAAAAACATGCATTGAGCGGTGACTTAGCATCGCGCAGAGTAAATAAACATAAGCAACAATACAATGCTGTTGAAGCAGGTCGGCTCATTCTGAATTGCTTAGACATATATAACTATGCTGGTATATGTTCATGTTTTTGTTTTTACTTTCTGAGGCATAGTTCCTCTGAAAAGTAGTGGAAAATATGTGTATATTTTCCATAATTTTCTTCAGTTAACAATCTGAAATGTTTGATGACAAATATGACCTTCCGTACAGATAGCCTTGCAGGAGTATCTTTTAGATGAATTCCCCACGTAAACTCTAGAGGGACATGACCAAATACATGATAACGGTATGCTAATCGTACAAAACATTGTTTTTACTTTACAGGGGAACAAGTTGGTTTTGCACGTTGTAAAAAACCGAAATTCGTCAATCTCTCATATGGAATTAGAACATAGAACATAGAACATAGAACAGTACAGCACAGAACAGGCCCTTCGGCCCTCGATGTTGTGCCGAGAAATGATCACCCTACTCAAACCCACGGATCCACCCTATACCCGTAACCCAACAACCCCCCCCCCTTAACCTTACTTTTTAGGACACTACGGGCAATTTAGCATGGCCAATCCACCTAACCCGCACATCTTTGGACTGTGGGAGGAAACCGGAGCACCCGGAGGAAACCCTCGCACACACGGGGAGGACGTGCAGACTCCGCACAGACAGTGACCCAGCTGGGAATCGAACCTGGGACCCTGGAGCTGTGAAGCATTTATGCTAACCACCATGCTACCGTGCTGCCCTAATTCCAGAATGACTTCCCTGAAAATATATGTTTGAGCTGTTGGCTGTCAATTATTGTGTTGAATAAGCTAATTTACTCTTCTTCAAAACCAGTAGTATTAAATACTCCTCACTGAATCAAAAGAATGTTGATGTATTTGGTACTTGGCCATAATTTAGCAGGAAAGTGCCAGGCTTAGTCCTCCGTCAGAGATTTGAAATAAAAGTGCATGGCATCTTGCTTGATGGGCTAAATGTAGATTGTTGACCGTGTGGTTTACGAAATGTGGTAAATAACTTATTACTGCCTTATAGTTCAGGAGCACCTCGAATAATTCTTAGTCCAGCGACAATATTTGCAGCGGGGATTTTACATCAGCACACATACTTTTATACGACAAATCCTGAAAGCAGAAGACACGTTCTAAAGTTGCAGGTTGCAGCACGGGAATCCATCAAACAAACATGGAATTTCATTCTCCACGTGTTAGCGTGAGTTTCGCACCACAACTCAAAGATGTACTTGGTAGCTGGATTTACCACCCTACATGCCCTTAAATGTAAGGAAAAAAAATGGGTATTCAACATGTATGTATATAAAAAACAACATGGAACTTCATCGTTTTTATTAAATTGATCGTCCAACATATACGACCACGAAAACGTCAGTCGTATTCAATATTCGTCGGTTCTTGGAATTTGCGTCATACAAGGCATAGATATTTCACGGTTGTCTTTTTAAGAGTCAATCAATAAGTCACCCTTTATAAATGCTGCTTCGGTCTGCCCATTTGTCTTTCACATAGTCTCACTCGTGTTTTATTTTTCTTTCCTGCATTCCCTTTCATGCAAAATGGCATTGAACACAGTCACACAACAATACATTGCTTATTACCGGAACTAGAAACATGGGGACATGACCTGTCTTTCAACATCCAGAGCTGCGCAATCTATTCAATTATATCACGGCTGATCTCTGACGTAACGCCATATGCCTGCAATGCACTTTAATATTTCTGCCGAACATAAACTTAACTGAAATTTTAAATTAAGCACTCATCCACCTTCAAACTGCTTCTTGCGGAAGAGACTGCCAAACCATTACGACAGTTGAGTGCTGGAGTTCATCCTAACATCTGTCCTGAACGGTGGAGTTCTAATTTTTAGACAATACTCCGTTGTTTCAGTATCTGCAAGTAGTGTAAATAGATTATCTTTAAGTACCCTGTCCTTCCTTGTTAACATTTTGAATACTTTGATCAGATGAGCTTTTAGCCTTCCACGTTCTGGCGAAAACTGGCTTAATATGTGTAATCTCTCCTCTTAACATAATACCTGCAATCCGGGTATACGTTTAGTAAACTTGCGCTTCCCTTGCTCCAGACCTAAATATACTCCCTAAACGGTGGTGTCAGATCTGCTGACAGTACTCCAAGTGGGGACTAAGCAGTGTTTTGTATACATGCAACATAACCCCTGTGACATTATTTTCAAATCATATTGATATAAATTCGAATTCCATTAGACTTTGGATTATTTTGTGCAATTCTTTCTGGCATTTAAGTTCCAATGCACCTGGACCTTCGTCTATTTGGATATCCAATGTACCTAATCTCGTTCAGATTAGAATATGATCTACCGGGTATGTGTCAAAATGGATAACTTCACACTTGTTTTCATTACATTTCATCTCCTATAATTGTGTCCATTCGCCGATCTGTCCAAATGTCCTTGCAATGGTCTGCTAACATCTGGTCTGTCTGCAAATGCACTTGTGGATATATGACTTTTAATGCCAAAACAAAGTCATTCATGAATAATGTAAATAATTGAGTCCCCAAAACAGATCCTTCTGCTACACTACAAGTCACCTCCTGCCAATTAGCGTAATTGCCCTTCATAACCACTCTCTATCTCCCGCAACTAAACCAGTTCCCCACCTCTGTCAACAATTGGCCGTGAACTCCTTGGTTTTCAATTTAGTTAAAAGTCTCTTCTGCGGAGTTCCGGTGGCAGCGTTGTGCAGAGCAGACGCTCCTCAGCTGCTTTTCCTCCCAGTTGGACCCAACACTTTACATTTATTTGCTTTTGTGGCCCATAAAGACACCAAAAACTGGCCAAAATACAAAAGGCACCAACAGAGCGAGAAAAAAGAAGATTCCTGCGAACTGTAGAGAGAGGGGATGGCGAGAAGTCAGAAGCAGAAGCGAAGGAAAAGGGCAGGAAGAGTGATGAGGTCCTGCAGAAGAAGTTCAGGGATTTAGGCAGTAAACTAAAAAACAGGGCCTCTCGGGCTGCTATCCTAGGATTACTTTCCGTGCCACGTGATAGTGAGGCCAGAAATAGGAATATAGTGCAGCTGAACACGGTGTCAAAAATAGTGGTGCAGGAGGCAGGATTTCAGATTTTTTCACAATTGGAATCTCATCAGGGGAAGGTGGGACCTATACAAAAATGTTTAATATAAACTGGAGGGGCACCAATATCCTGTCTTCGAGATTTTCTTAATTCACTCGGGGGGATTTACACTACTATAGCAGGGACATGGGAACAAGAATGCTAGTTTAGAATGTGTAATAACCGACGGGGAAATTGAGAAACAAAACAAAAGAACAACATCACCCTGAGGCAGAGAAAAACAGGTGACAAGTTTTAAAAAGGGAGGTCAATGCAGGATTGACGGTGGTGAACCTAAATTGTGGGCAGCACGGTAGCATTGTGGATAGCAGAATCGCTTCACAGATCCAGGGTCCCAGGTTCGATTCCGGCTTGGGTCACTGTCTGTGCGTAGTCTGCACATCCTCCCCGTGTGTGCGTGGGTTTCCTCCGGGTGCTCCGGTTTCCTCCCACAGTCCAAAGATGTGCAAGATAGGTGGATTGGACATGATGAATTGCCCTTAGTGTTGGGTGGGGTTACTGGGTTATGAGGATAGGGTGGAGGTGTTAACCTTGGGTAGGGTGCTCTTTCCAGGAGCTGGCGCAGACTCGATGGGCCGAATGGCCTCCTTCTGCACTGTAAATTCTATGATCTAAATGCACGGAGTATGTGGAATAAGGTAAATGCTGTGCCCATTGAATTTGGTCAGTACGATGTTGTGGGCATCACAGAGACCTGGTTGCAAGTGGGGGATCAGGGCTGGGATCTAAATATCCAAGGATATGTGTCCTATCGAAAGGACAGTGAGATGAGTAAAGGATGCGGGGTTGCATTGTTATGGAGGAATAGTTAGATTGATTGAAATGACTTAGTTTGGATCATAAGGCATAGGATCTCTCTGGGTAGAGTTGCCCTTGACTTCTCTCGTCAACCATAGATGCCTTATCCTCCCCAGAGCATGTTTCCTCCTCCTGGTGATGAATTACTGTCGTGCCTCCCGTATAAACCCCCAAACCTCCTGCCGTTGCTGTTCCACTGTCTTCCCTGCTTGGCTCAATTTCCAATTAAATATGGCCAGCTCCTCTCTCATGTCTTTGTACATATTCTTATTTAACTGTAATGCCGTTGCATCTGATTCCAGCTGTTCCCTGTCAAACTGCAGTGTAATTTCTATCATATTAAGTTAAAGTGATAGCAAGGAACGATCAGAAGGAATATCATCTCTGTGGGTAGAGTTGCGGAATCACAAAGGTCAAAATACGCTTATGGGAGTTATGTACAGTCCACCTTGCAGTGACCAGGATGTGGGGCAGGAAGTAATTCAGGGGCTAGAAAAGGCATGTAAAATAGGCAATATTATAATAATCATGGGGGACTTCAATTTGTAGGTGGACTAAGAAAATCAGTTTGGTACTGGATCCCAAGAAGAGGAATTTGAGTGATATCCAATAGTTGTCTTTTGGAGCAGATGTTGACAAAGCCTGGGGGCCGGCAATTCTAGAATTGTTCAAGTGTAATGATGCAGACTTGATTCGGGAAATTAAGGTGAAGGAATCCGAAGGCTGTAATGACCAAAATATGACATACTTTAACCAGCAGGTTGAGAGGGAGAAGCTGCAGTCAGATGTAACGGTGTTACAATTATATAAGGGCAACTACAAAGACATGAGGGAGGAGCTAGCCAGATTTGTTTGGAAAATGAGCCCAACAGGGAATACAGTGGAACAACAATGACAGGGCTGTGTGTGGTTTATTCGGGAGGCACAACAGAAATGTATCCCAAGGGGGAGGAAATATGCCAACGGGAGGAACAGGCATCCATAACTGACAAGAGAAGTCAAGGACAGCATTGAAACTAAAAACCATACAAAGTGGCGAGGATCAGTGGGAAGTCAATGGATTGGGATGCCTTTAAAAGGAAGTTGAGGACAACTAAATAAGGGGGGAGATCATGAAGTATGAGTGCAAGCTAGCTCATAATATCAAGGAAGATACGAAGAGATTTTTCAATACATAAAAGGTGAGAGAGAGGCAAGAATAGACATTGGGCAATGCAAAATATAAATGAAGAAGTAATATAGGAAACAAACAAATGGCAGACGAACTGAATCGTTACTTGGCATCAGTCTAGACGGTGGAAGACACCAGTGGGATTCCAGAGCTCCAAGAGAACGAGCTAGCAGAGGTCAGTGCAGTTACCATTAATAAGGAGAAGGTGTTGGGGAAACTGAATGTTCAGAAGTTGCAGACAACGCATACCGTACACAGGGAAGGAAGGAGAGACTATATAATGTAATGTTATAGTTATAACTAGCCTGCAGGGAAGAGATCAACTTAATACTAGTTAGCTCCATTCAAAAGTCTGACGGCTTCAGGAAAGAAGCTGTTTTTGAGTCGTTTGGTACAGGACCTAAAACTTTTGTCTCATTTCCCTGCCGGAAGATGGGGAAGAGAGTATGTCCGGATCCTTAATTATGCCAATTGCCTTTCCGCGGCAGCGGGAATTAAAGACAGAGTCAATGTTAAGGAGGCTGGTTTGCGTAATGAACAAGGATACATCACGATCTGTTGTAATTTTCTACCGTCTTGGGCAGAGCAGAAACCATTCCAAGCTGTGATACGTCCAAAAAATAATTATTTCAGTGGTGCATTTGAAAATGTGGTTTGAAAGGGTCTCAGCTGAGATGCTAAATTTCCTTACTCTTCTGAAAACGTAGAGTCGTTGGTGGGCTTTCACGACTACAGTGTCGGCATGGGGAAAACAGAACAGATTTATGGTAATCTGGACTGCTAAAAACTTCGTTCCCATTGTTGTTATTAGGGGTTTGTTCTCTTCTACGCTTCCTGAATTCGATGGCAAAATACTTCGTGTTATTGACATTGAAGGAAAGATTATTGACGTCGCACCAGTTCACCAGATTCTGTATCTTATTCATGTACTCTTTCACGTCATTGTTTGAAATCCCACGCATTAATGTGGTGGCATCAGCAATGTTGACAATCGAGTTGCAGGGATATTTAGCCTCAGTCACAGGTGTATAAGGTGTATAGGAGGGAGCTGATGACACAGAGTTGTGCGACACCGATGTTGATGGTGATCGTGGAGGAGGTCTTGTTGCTTATCCTTTCTGATTGTGTTCTTTGGTTTAGGAAGTTCAGGATCCAGCTACAGAAGGAAGAGCCGAGACCCACGGCAGAGAGTTTGGAGATGTGTTTCGGTGGAATAATAGTGTTGAAGGCTGGGCTGTAGTCAATAAATGGAAGTCTTACATAGGTGTGTTTCTGATCTACGTGTTCTGATGTTGAGTGCAGGGACAAGGAGCTGGGGTCTGCTGTGGACCTGTTGCAATGTTAAGTGAAATGGAGTGGATCAGGGCAATCGCAGAGCCTGGAGATGATTCGTGGCATTACTGAACTTTCCAAGCACTTGATAATGATGAATGCCAGAGCCACTGGACGACAGTCATAAGGCACGCTACTTGTTTTTTCTTTGGTATAGATATAATGATGGTCGTCTTCTTGAAGCAGATAGGGACCTCATATTGCTGTAAACAGAGGTTGAAGATTTCTGAGAATATGACCGTCGGCTGATCCGCGCAAGACGAGAATGCTGGTCCGGGTACGCCATCCGGACCAGTGGTTTTCAGTGGCTGGTCCTTCGAGGAGACTGCTCGGGTGACATCAGATAAAAGTTCATCCGAGGCTCTCGCCGACCTGTTGCCCAGATTGTGGAGGCATTGTGGGTGAACTTTCACGAATAACTGGAGGCAGGAAGGCTCCCAGAGGACTGGAAAGTGGCTAATGTAAACCGCTGTTCAAGAAGGGAGGGAGGCACGAGACGGGAAATAATAGACTGCTTAGCCTGAGTTCTGTCATTGGTAAGATTTTGGACTCCATTATGAAAGATGAAAATGCGGAGTACTTGGAAGTAGATGAGAAAATGCGACTGAGACAGCCCGCCTTCGTCGATGCGAGATGATGTCTCGTAAATCTGCAAGTTCTTTGAGGAAGTAACAAGGCAGTTGACAAAGGAGAACTAATGGACGTGATTTATTTAGATTTCCTGAGTGCACGTGTGAAGGTGCCGCATCGGAGCCTGTTAATTACGTAATGAGCCCATGGTGTTAAGGGTGAGCTGCTGGCACGGATTGAGGATTGGCTTACTGGCAGAAGGCTGAGAGTGTTGATAAATGGGTATGTTTTCAGAATGGCAGCCGGTGACTAGTTGTGTGTCTCAGTGGTCGGTGCTGAGACCACAAATTCTCACAATATGCATGAATGATCTGGACGATTTTACAGAAGGCACTCTTGCTAAGTTTACAGATGATAAAAGATCCGGAGGGGCAGGTCGTATTGAGGAAGCAGGCGGTCTGCAGAAGTACTTCGACAGGCTGGAACAATAGGCAAATAAATGGCAGATGGGATACAATGGGGGAAAGTATGAGGTTGTGCAATTTGGAAGGAGAAATGGAGGATTGGACTATTTTCTAAATCGGCAGATGATTAATAAATCAGAAGGGATTGGCAGTCCGTGTTCACGATTCTCTTCAGGATAACGTGCAGGTTCTTTCAGCAGTTCGGAAGCAAAATGCAAAGTTCACATTCGTGTCGAGAGGGCTTGAATACAAGACCAGTGATTTACTTCTGAGGCTATATACGTCTCTGGTCAGATCCCATTTGGAGTATTGTGTGCAGTTTTGGTCCTGGTGTCTCAGGAAGAATGTGCTGACCTTGGGAGGGTCCAGAGGAGGTTCACAAGAATGATCCCCGGATTGAAGAGATTGACCCGTCAACAACGGTTGTGGACTCTTGGTCTGTACTTGTTGGAAATTAGAAGGATGAGGGGGTATTTTATTTAATCTTACAGGATACTGCATGGACAATATATATTGGACTTGGACTTGGACTTGGACTTTTAGGCAAAACTAGAAGCATAGAACACAATCTCACACTAAAGGGACAATCCTTAAAAACAGAGATGAGGAGGAATTTCTTAAGCCACAGGGTGGTGAATCTGTGGAAGTCATTGCCGCAGAAGGATGTGGAGACCAAATCACTCAGTCTCTATAAGACAGAGAGAAATATGTTTTTGACAATAAGGGGAACAGGTGTAATGGAAAGAAGGCAGGAATATGGGGACGAGAAAATATAACAATGGTTTAACGACGGATCAGACTCAATGGCAGAGTGGCCTAATTCCGTTCCTGTCTCTTGTGGTCTTCATGTCTATTATCTAACAACGATTCAGCGACCCCACGAGTCGAGGCGGAGGCCTAGAGGAAGCAAGACGGGAATGTGGGCGACCCGAACATCGGGTCAGGAGCATACAACGACACCAATTCCCTCCCCCTCCCCACACCGCCCACACCCGCCCACACACGCGCACACACACAGAGGGTGAAGAGGGTGGAGAAACCATTTCAAAAAGGAGCAACCGCGATGAAGGAAGCAATCAGGGAGCAGCCGAGGGCGATAATTGCAAAGCTACACCGAGTCCAAGGCCAGAAAACAAATTTCAGGTTTTCCCGACAGACAAAGTCATGCGCGTGGGAACGAAGAGAATCAAGGTCGAACAGGATTTTGGGGCCGACCTGGCAAGCAAACAGGGCCGAATTCAATAGAGCACGTCGCCGCTCAACAATAATGGGACTGTGTTACCTCATTTTCGTGTTCGTCTCGTTCCTCAGGAGGAAGATGGGAAAAAGGGAAACGGGAGCGAGAATAAGAAAAGCAGGCAAGGGGATGAGAAAGGGGCTGGAGATGGATATGCAAAACAGGGCCAGCCCTGGGCCAGAAATGGGAGGAGAGCCACCTGACTAGCACGGAGCGCTAGCACGGGAAGTCAGGCAGTAAGGGAAAAGTAGCGTCTGGCCAAAGGGGGGGGGGGGGGTGGAGATCAGAGCAAAGAGAGTGGGATACAGAGGGGGTTGCAGAGGAGTGGGGGACAAGGGGGGATAGCGGAAGAAGAAAAGGCGACGGGGACGCGCAGAGCATTAAGGGAACGACAATACTGATAAGGCAGTGAGACAGACATAGGACTCGGCAGGCATGGAGAATGGCGAGTAACCAAGTTGTCGCTGCAAGCAGCGACTCGCGAGTTACCCAGTGCTGAGGTAGACCCCGTAGTGTAGGGGCGCACCCCCGTGGCGTACACATATTTGGCGGGCATGTCGCGTGCCCCCTTGGCACAGGCATGCCCCGGAGCGCAGGGAGCAAACTTCATGGTAAGAGCAGCGGCCGCGGCCTCTTAATAAAGAAAAATCCCGGAGTGCAGAGGCAAATCCACCAGGTAAATATGGTGGATTCCGTAGCTGCTGGGGTTCAGAGACCCACCACCAGGATTGTTACCTCGACAGTAAGGAGAATTAACGGCCCGATGAAAAGATCCAGAATGTTCATCCACCTAAGAAGCCTAGAGGCCGAAATCGTTTAGCTCCAGGAGAAACACGTGAGGGAGAAGGACCGACTGCTAGTAAGGAAGGACTGGATAGGACAGACGTACCATTCTTGCCAGGGTATGAGGACTAAGGGGGTAACCATACTGATCAGCAAGGGGACAGGGTTTACATAAACCCTAAACGTTTATGGACCCAGGGGGACGGTATTTCAATGGCAGCCGTATCCTGGAACGGCACCATTGGTGCTGGTGAATGTATATGTGTCCAACTGAGACGGCATATAATTGTTTATTAAGACCGTGGCAGAAATCCCTGATATCGACAACAATGACTGACTATGTGGGATAACCTTTCCTCGTACAGGACCCACGGACCTACCGATCAAACCCCAGAACGGGGAAAATGACAGGCATGGCTAGGGAGTTGGGAATATTCATGGAGCAGATGGGGGCGGTAGACACATGGTGGTTCCGAAATCCGGTATAACATGTGTTCCCGTTCTTTTCGCAGGTGCACAGGTGTACCCACATCGACTTCTTTGCATTGGGAAAATCGGTGTTTTCCAGGAAATATAGGAGCGGGATGTTATACCATCGTCATCTCTGACCACGCTCCATGTTATTCCGCCAGCCACGGGGACAAGCCTGGCCGCCTACTGGCTTACCAGCGAAAAAAGTGGGAAGCCGCGGGAAAATCACGCTGTTTTAAGAAATACTGAGGCAGATTCGCAGCAGAACCAAAAGTGGTCAATCAGGCATTCGAGACCTTCTACACCTCCGAGCTCCGAAACCGGACACGGGAATGAAACCGTTCCTCGATGGACTGGAACTACCAGTTGGGGGTGAAGATAGCGGTGGGGGGGGGGGGGGGGGGTTGGAGAGGATTCTAGAAGCACAAATATACCTGGGGGAAATCATGGAGAGCATGAGCTCCATGCAGGCGTGGATGGCGCTGGGTCCCAATGCGTTCCCGGCAGACATCTGTGAAAAGAATCGCACCAGCCGTGGTCACACAAATGAGGGGCATGTTCGGGGACTCGCTGGAAAGGGGCACCTTCTGACTGATACCCAAGAAATATAAAGACCCGACGGAACGTGGATTATATCGACCCATTTCGCTGCTGAATGTAGTTGTGAAAATACTCGCAAAGAGCTTGGCCAAAAGGCAAAGTGAGCAGCGTACCAGACGTGGTCACAGAGGATGAAACGACATTTGTCAAGGGCAGACAACTCACTGCGAATATCAGGCAGCTGCTGAATGTAATAATGATCCCCTCCGGGTAGAGAATACCCAAAGTGATCATCTCCCTGGATGTAGAAAAGGCCTTCTACAGTTTCGAATGGCAGTACCTCCTCGAGGTACCGAAATGGTTTGGGCACGGAGCGGGATACACAGGGAGTGTTCCGAACAAAACCACCAACTCTGAATACCTCCAACTACAAAGAGGCAGAAGGCAAGGTGCTCTCTTGACTCAGCTCTTGTTCGCGGTCACAATCGAACCCCTTGTAATAAACCTGCGGGACGTGGAAAGCCTCAAGATCATCAAGAGAGGAGACGGAGAGCACAGAGCCTCAGCCTATACGGAGGACTTGCTGCTCTATGTCTCAAATCCGCAGGAAGGACTGAAGGAAATTGTGCATATCCTGACAGAGTGTGAAGGTTCTCGGATAACAAACTCAACCTGGCCAGAAGTGAGGTATTCCCATTGAACACAAACGGGAGAGGGGGGAGAGCTGGAGGTGCTCACGTTTGAAACAGCCCAGAACTGATTCCGATACATGGGGATCAAACAGGCCAGAGATTGGAGACAGGTTCACAAGTGAAACCTACTAGCCTGGTGTAGGAAGTTAAAATGGACCGACAGAGGTGGGGCGCAGCCCACTCTCCCTGACGGACAGAGTGCAGATGATCAAGATGAACGTGCTGACCGGCTTCCTGTTCCTGTTTAGACACATATCAGTCTTCATACCCAACCATTTATTTTCAAAACGTAGACATTTCAATCATGGCGGTTGTGTGTTTGTGGGTGTGTGGGGGGAGGGGGGGGACTCAGTGACTCAAGAAGGGAATCGAACATGGCGAACTAGAGCAGTGAAGGAAATCTGCTACCGTGCCCCCAGCCCCACACACAGTTTGGTTTGGTTTTGGGTGTGGTGACAAGAATGTGGCTGTTGTGCTGCACTTGGAAATGAGTGATGGTGGTGAACCCCCGAGGGAGGGCCTGGAGGGTCCTGCGACACTGGCCGGGGGCGGTCCCAACAACGGATATAAATGAACGGCAGAGCCGGCCGGGAGTGCCCCACAACCAGGCAGATCACGTGGAACATGAGGGGGCTGAATGGACTGGTCACAATTTCACGTGTGTTCGCGGACTTCAGGAGCCTGAAGGTAGGCATGAATATTTCACAGGGGAAACAGTTAAATGTTAGGGACGAGGCAAAGCTGAGGAAAGGATGGGAGCGCAGACGTTCTATCCGGCACATTATATGAAGACGAGGGCTATTGACGGTGATGGTGAGTAAGTGATGTATTTCCAGGTGGGGAACATTGTGACAGGTGCCGGGGGAAGGTTGATGTTGCTGAAATGGGAAGCTTGAGGGGGTGCCAGGTGTTCTGGTAAACCATTACGCTCCGCATCGGAATGATATATCTTGTATGAGACGGGCGCTGGGGATGATCTCTGAACTGATCTAGTCCCGTTTGATGATGGGGGTTTGGATCTGTCGAGCCGGAGTTCGCCGATGAGGGCGAAGAAATTGAATGTGTTCATGTAGAGTATGTGTTTGTGTGTGGGGGGGGGGGGGGTGCGGAGGAGGTGGTGGGAGGGGGTACGCTTGGAGGTTTGTGATACCGATAACGAAGTAATTTTCGTATTTCTTCCATAACGCAGAGTGTATTCCGGGATTCATGTTTTTGAGGTGGACAAGGTATCGCCGGTAATGGTAGTCGACTGGAAGTATTCCGCGACTCTGGCTTCTGGCCACCATTCGGGGGTATGTGATCTGAACGATACGGGGGATGTCACGGCCGCCATGTTGGGGGGGGAGTCAAGGCGATGGTTTGGGGGACTTTACTTCGATTCGGGCTCAGATGGAAAATGCAAAACGACCATAAATCGCAAGGCCGGTAGAAGATATTCTGACGATGGACCGGAAGTGTTATGCGGCCCCGGAGGGAGGCATAATGAGAAAGTGGCAGAGGCTCCAGATGGAGTTCTGAATTGTGTCCATGGGAAGGCCGTGTTGCAGTTGTGGAGGGCCAGGGGTTCAATATGTAAGTATGGAGAGAAGATGAGCAGGATGTTTTCCCACCATCTAAGGAAGCACGAGGCGATGAGGGAGATTGGTAGAGTGAAGGACAGGACTGGAAGAGTAGTGCTGGGCCCGGTGAGATGAATGGGATTTTTCAGTCTTTTTATCGGAGGCCAATGGGTTAGAGCAACCGGCGTGAGGAAAGGGAATGCGGCGGTTCATGGACGGGTTCGAGAGTCCCAGGGTGGGAGAGGAGTTGGTGCACGGATTGGGGATCCCGATGGGGTTGAGAGAGGTAATGGAGAATATAGTGTTAATACAGATGTGGAACGTCCCGGGCTCATCTACGTTCCCGGGGTAGCTTTATAAAGGTTGTTGTGGGGGATCTACGACCGTTGCTGGTTTGGGCGTGTAAATAGGCTCGGGAGAGGGTGTAAGACGCCCATATAGAGTTATAGGTATGCATCTCCCTAATGTTGAAAAAGGACAACGATCGGAGCTGCGTGAACTGCACCATCCGATATCGTTGTTAAATGCGGATGCCAGGTTTTTGGCGAAAGTGTTCGCTTTACTCATTCAGCAACTGTGTCAATAAGGTGAGATATGAGGACCAAACATGTTTGCCAAAACGAGCCACTTGTCAGCAAATGTAAGGACGCTGCGAAATGTGATTAAGATGCCCTCGCAAGGGCAGGCAGGAGAGCATAAGAGAGGTAGCAGTAAAGGCTTCGACCGAGTCGGAGGTGCTGGGGAGGTTCGAGTTCATGCACAGGTTTATGGACAGGGTCCGGTTGCTTAATTGGGCGTTCGTGAATTGTGCGCAGATGAGTTGTGTGAGCTCAGGATATGTTGGCCTGCAGCGTGGGACGAGGCGGGGTTGCCCGCTCTCCCTATTGTTTTTTTTTCCTTTGCTCCACAGCCATTGGCAATGGCGCTAAAAGTGTCGAGGGGCTGGAGAAGAATTGTGCGGGAGAGGGGTGTCGAGCACATGATCTTGAGGCACGTGCAATATGTGTTATACATTTCGTATCCATTGGTTGGCATTGGGGAAATGATAGGGATATTGGAGGACTTTGACCTGTTCTCCGGGTACAGGTTGAAGATGAGAAAGAGCCAGGTAAAAACAAATCTGTGTGGATTTTGGAATCTGAAACCATAAAGAAAATGTTGGAAAATCCCAGCAGGTCTACCAGCATCTGGAGGGAGAAAAAAGATTGAACGTTTCGAGTCCAGATAATCCTTTATCAAAGCTAAAGTCAGAGAAAGTGGGAATATTTATACTGTGGAGTGTGAATGAAAACGAAGTCGTAGCCACCGAATCCCAGGGAAACAGGGTGCTAATAGCCACAGATAGCAAGGGAAAAGAGTGCTAATGGCAGTCCTCACAGAGAACAAAATATGTGAAAAGGCAAACTGCGGAGAAACTAACATCAGGGGGTAAACTGTGACAGATGTAGATGTGAGGGAGAGGAAGGGGAAAGCAGAGGGTAACGAAAGGTGGATAAGATAGGGGGTTGGGTGAATATATGTAAACAAAGAGAAGGGAGAAAGAAATGGTAAACAATACTTAAAATGAAATGAATGGAAAAACAACAGGTCGCTGTGGGATTTGACGTTGGCGAATTTGATGTTGAGACTGGAAGGCTGCAGCATGCCTAACCGGGAGACGAAATGTTGTTACTCCAGTGTGCGTTGAACTTCACCGAACATTGTGGAAGTCCAAGGATGGGCATATGGACATAGGGCAGGGTCTTGTGTTAACATGGCTAGCAACTGGAAGGTCAGTGTCCTGAATGCGCACAGACAGAACGTGCTCAGCAAAGCGACCACCCAGTCTGTTTTCGGTCTCTCCCATATATATAAAACCACATTTTAAGCAGCGAATGCATTAGACCAAATTGCAAGAGGTGTAAGAGAAACGCTGCATAACCTGGAATTAGTGTTCTGGGCCTGGGATGTTAAGTATGGAAGGGGTAAAGGGGCAGGTATTACACATTCTGCGATTGCATGGGAAGGTCTCACGTGTGATTGGAGTGGTGTTGGGTATGGGGAGGAGTGGACTAGATTATCTAGGAGGGAACGGTCTCTGCGAAATTCTGACTGAGGACTTGAAAGGAAGATTGGCTTGGTGAAGGCATAACGCTGGATCTGGAAAAAATGGCGGAGGACTCTGCTATCCACATGGAGGCTGGTGGGGTGAGATGTGAGAACGAGGGTGGTTCGATTCTTGTTCTGGCGGAGAGGGGAGTGGGCAAGGGTAGTGGCGCTGGAGATGTGCCGCACACTTTTCAGAGCACTGTCAAAAACTGTAGGTGGAATATCATGGTTGAGGAAGGAAGAGCGAGGTATCCCTGACTGAGTAAAGAGGGCTGGAGAGGAAGATAGGGCAACTGCGGTTCAAATTGGTGGTGTGAACTTCAGCTACTTGCGAATTAAGGTGAGGCGAGTTGGGCGCAAATCAGAAATTAAATTTCACGTGGCTGATGGAGCATTTGAAGGGGAATGTATTCTGTTGGGATGTGATCAAACTGTCGTTGGTGGAACGGGTGCCGACAGTGAATTTGACGAGTGATGCTAAGTGATGCCTGTTTATATTTCAGAACGACCCGATCTTTGTCCCGAAGTCATGATTTAACAAAGTCAAAACTATGATCTCGGGGTTTGTATTGGTTGGAGACAACCGGCCTGTAAAAAGGGCTATTTTTGTAGCGTGGGCTACGAGAGGGTGAGTGTTGATTGGAGTTGCCGAATGTAACGAAATACGACCAGGCGGCAAACATTGCAATGATTGGTAAATGTGTAGTGGTGGGCAGGTATGTGGTTCAGTGATTAGCACTGCTGCCTGTCGGCGCCACTGTCCCATGTCCATCCCGGCTTCGGGTGTGCACATTCGCCTCGTGATTGCCCGGATGTTGACCGACAACACAAAAAATATGTAGGGTAGGTGGATTGGCCGCCCCAATTTCCCCTTAATTGGAAAAAAATGAACTGTGTATTCTAAATGTAAAAAAAAGGAAAAAGGTAGTGCGAGAGGGGTCAGAACGGTGGCGGATGGAATCCATCTCTTGTCGGAAAACAAGCTTGAGGAAATTGCGAACAGCTCCTCTGCCGTTCTCGCCAGCCATGTACTCTGTACGGGTATGAGGGCAGTCGAGGCAGTATTTGAGACTGGAGAGTGCCTCGGTGAGGGTGGAGACCAGTGATGATCATTGTTATTCACCTTTGGAGCTGGATACGAGTTTTCGGGGCTGGCGACAGGCAGCAATTGAGCCATGTGGTCACCGGTTTGTTGGGTCATGTTTGCGAAAGTTGTGGAGAAGTAAGAGCTGCCCAGGGAGGTACTGACATGTCCTGCGACCATCACTAACGATATTTCTGGTGTCGGAAGCCTGGGTGAGTCCAGGGGGTGAGAAAGCCGGATATTTTGGTCATCACCTCCCTTAAAGCCCGGAATCGAATTCCGTTTGGGTGGAGGGACTCGGAACTGTCGAACGCGGGGTCTGGGTGAATGACCTAGCTGAATGTAAGAGACTGGATAAGGTTTCTTTTGTCCTGAAGGGCCGATTGATGGGTGCATCCGGAGGTGGGAAACGCTCGTTGACTTCTTTCAACAGGATAGCGGTGTTAGCAGAAGCGGAGACGGGGAGCTGTGGGGGCGGGCCGTAAGTTGGCTAAGATGGCGAACACAGGACGGGAGGAGGGGGAAGTTGACGGGGTAGGGTGTTGGTTTTGTATTTCATACATAACCTTACTTCTTATTTCAATTAATTCGTTGGTTGTTTGTGTATGCAAATTTCTGAATAAAATATTGAATAAACGAAATTTCTTTAGGGTATCTTTACAAAATGCATTATGGAAGTCCATTTACTGCCCGCATTGGCATTCTGCCTGCTACGTTTGCCACTTATTCAACATATTGAATAGAATGGTGAGGCATGACCTTCCCTTCACGAATCCATGCTGGCTCTGTCGGATCGACCGAAATGTTTCGAAGTGTTCACTGTCCCACCGCTGCATGAAGACTTAGAATTTTCACCACCATATATTCGGCTACCGGTTCTGTAATTCTCTGTTTCCCCCTTTCATCCTTCTTAAAATGTGGATTGACATGTGCAATTTTCCAATCCAGGTTGGCGACGCCTGAATTTAGCGCACTCTGGAACATTGCAGTGATGTACTTCCTTTAATATCCTCCTATTGAAACCATCAGGCCCCGGCTATTTGGCTATTTGGTGGCATTTATTTCGTGTTTTTTGACGATGTGCTTACTTTAGTTGCATTAAATCGATCGAGTATTGTTCTTTTGGGACATCCAGCAAGTTATCCTTCTTTTCTACTGTAAATTCTGAGGCAACACATTTCTTCAACAGTTTTTAATTTCCCTGTTATCACTGACACTATCTCAGTTTTCAGCTCTTTTTGGGCATTAGTCGCTCTTCACAAGCCGCTTTCTCTTTATCCACAGAAAAATTGCTAAGTAGGACTGGAAGGGGAAAACAGGGAGAGATGGAGAGACAGTTAGAAAACGAGAGAGTCAGAGAAAAGTAGTGGTGTTGAGTTGCAGCGTTGCATATATCCACAGCTGCAAAGATGAGAAAAACGTGATTGACTCAGAATCGTTTAAATGGGATTAACATTGCCACTGAAACTCAGAGAACCAAGATACACATGGCAAGAGAATTGGATTTCTGCGTCACCACGAAGAACGACATTCACAAAAATCGAAATGAAAAGGTGCTCCACACATTAATTTGGTGATGCATCCCAGCATGTTCGCACAATCAGCTGTCTGACACGTGTCTCCATATCTTCACGCAAATTTTATGAGCTCCAGGTGAGGTAGACCTTTAAAGTGCAGCTTCGTTCACTTTCACTATCAAGAATATTGCTCAATATGAAGTGTTACTCCGCAAGTGTATTGGGCCAACGTGACGCAGAATGAGAGTCGTTGTATGAAGGTACATACTGGGGCCAAATTATCAACTGCTGGGAGAAAGGTTTGGAGCCTCTCTGGTTAGATGAAACGTTGAATGGTCAGATACCTGAAAGCCAAATATATGTTTTTGATACTGAATCCGACTGACGGCATCTTATATCATAGCGCTTAGTACATCAACAACATGCTATCTCACTGCATAAACTGCAAGTTAACAATTCGAGTTGATAGCCATTAAGTCTGTCCTGGCGGCGAATGACCTTCATAATACGTCCAACATCTGTGTCCACGGTTTTCTGTTTCAGGAGAATAAACATTCAAGTGTTTCATCTGTCCATGATGTTGACGAGGTGTGTTAATAGCCTCGGTGAACGTGTGCTCCATAAATTCTGACGACCGTGCAGAAAACAGCAAAACAAAGAAAGACCATGTGTTGTTATTTCGAATCCGTATGCAATACGAATATTTATATCTGTTCTGAAGTTTAATTACATTTTGATCGAAGAAAATTGGACCGGCAGGTTTTCAGATTTAAGGAAACACTGAAAGATATTTGGCCTGCAGACGTGTTGTTACGAGTTTCGCACTTCCTTTTACTAATGGCTATCTATACGTGTTTATTTCGTACAATTATATTCTCCTATCCGAATTGTGCTATGCGGTTTCAGTCAAGGGAGAGGACTGTAGCCAGCAATTATGGAGTTGGTCATAAATATGGACTTGTGGCAGAAGCTGATATACTTTTTTTTAAATTTAGAGTACCCAATTCATTTTTCCAATTAAGGGGCAATTTAGCGTGTTCAATCCACCTAGCCTGCACATCTTTGGGTTGTGGGGTGAAACCCACGCAAACACGGGGAGAATGTGCAAACTCCACACGGACAGTGACCCAGAGCCGGGATCGAACCAGGGACCTCGGCGCCGTGAGACTGCGGTACTACTCACTGAGCCACCGTGCTGCCCTAAGCTGATATACTTAAATATGCCAAATTCTGGCAAGGCCTGCAAATAAATAAACTTCCAGACCCAGCACCGATCTATGAGAGATCTATGTCCTAATCAAGGACCATTTTGGGACGCTTGGAACGAGAATCCAGCCCTTCGGCTGGAAGAGAGTGAAACACGTGGTTCCTGATGGAAAATAGAAGAGGGAGATGTTCGTTGAGGCATAGCCTGTTTTCTAAATGGGGCCATGGTCAGTAAATGAGAAGCACACATGGACTTGTGAGTCCTTGTTCACGATTCTCTTGAGGCTAGTTTCAGTCGGCAGTCAGGACGGCAAAAGCAATGTTAGCATTCATGTAGAGAAGGCTGGAATACAAAACCAGGGATGTACAACTGACGCTATGTACGGCTCTGATCAGACCCCATTTGAGTATTGTGAGGAGTCTTGTGGCCCGTATCGAAGGAAATGTGTGCTGGCCTTGGAACGGGTCCAGAGGAGATTAACAGGAATGTTCCCTGCAATGAAAATGTTTCGTATAAGGAACAGTTGAGGATTAGGTGTCTGTTTCAATGAAGGCCTGGAGAGAGTGGAAGTGGAGAAGATGTTCCCACTTGGAGGAGAAAGTAGAATCAGAGGACACAATGTCGGACTAAAGGCACGATCCTTTAAAGCAGAGATGAGGAGGAATTTATTCAGTTAGACAGTGGCGGAACTGTGGAACTCTTTCCCAGCGAGGGCTTTGGAGGCTAAATCACTGAGTGTCTTTAAGGCAGAGGCAGATAGTTTCATGATTAATAAGGAGATCAGTGGTCATGGGGACAAGGAAGAAGAATGTGGATGAGAAAAACATCAGTCATGATTGAATGGCGGAGCAGACAGCAAATGCCGAGTGACCTATTTCTGCTCCTATGTCTTATGGAGATTTGAAAGCTGCCAATTCACAGTAGCATTGAAACAACTCAGCAGAGAAGTAGCTGACCAATAGAACACCAACACACAATGGAATTCCTCCGAACTCAACCAGTCAGAAAGAGGATCAATTTTGTTGCGTTTCAGTTTCGCAAAAATAACCGCACAGCAACTCCCTGTGGGAAGCCTTTATAGGCTTATTTTATGATCTGCATACTCAAAACATAGGTCGCTAGGGTTCAACTAACGCCTCCACATCTTGAGTTAAAAGTATTTAAATGAGTAGGTAAAATACATGTGGACAGATAAACGGGGAAAAAGGCACGGATAGGATTCTCCATTGGCTGACTAGGAAGTTGTGAAACGTGATTGGGCGGTGAAGAGGATCTGACGGCAAAATTGTGACGGCAGCCGATTTGATGCAAAATTGCAATTCAATTTGCCTTCGACAGCGGCGTCAATGCAATCTACAAAACACGTGCAATACACACCTTTAAATGTCATTAGCGGGCTCGTCCCAATATTCTCTGGGTGTCCACGATACTCCACCTCCAAGGGGCAAGGATCCCGACGGCGCACTCCCCTTGTACTTTTAAAATCGTAAAAGCGGCATCGTGGTAGATGAGGGAGAAGTAGAGGAGGTAACACAGAATCATAAAATTGAGAATGCAGAAGGTATGTCACAGAAAGCAGACGGTACCGCTGGCATGAGGTACAGGCATTAGAGCCAGGGGCCCATGGCGCCTGGTACTAACTGCGCCAGGATCACGGGCAAGGTGGGGGGGGGGGTTGAGCATACAGAGTAGAGTCCGCAGTGCAAAATGTTGGGGACTTGCAGCCTGCTGGACATGGTGTACGCACCATGTAACATATCGGCCTTTCACAATCTGTAGACAATCGATATTGGAATTCATTAAGTACTGGTGGCCATAATGCTCGTCGCCGCAGCCCAGGGGGATGCGTTACAGTTATTGGAGCTGGCGCTGCTTGACCAGGAGGAATTATACCCCAGCAGAATGTGTTACTGAGGAACAGAAGGGAAACACCGAGGACCAAGAGACGAACGCCCAAAGGACCAACAAGGAAGAGGTGCCGCATGAGGCCTCATGTGCACCAGCTGCACCTGTCACTCGATGACCTGCTGGACAGAGTATGTCGTCGAAGTCCCTGGGTGATCAGGGAGAAAGGGCGACATATATGGCAGATCATGAATGGGGGTGGATATCCACTCGCGGTGGCCGTCAACATGATGATGGCCCAGAACTTTCACCAGACTTGGGCCTTCCAGGTGGGGACGTTGCCGGGATCTCACAGGCCATAATGGATGTTTGCATCCGTGCCATCATGATATTGTATAACCTCAAATGGCTCAATACGTCAACATCAATTTCGACTGCGCCAACCAGTATGTTCGAGCAGCAGAGTTTGCTCCCACCGAGAGAATGCCCCGGTCCAGGACTGATTGACTGGATGCATGTACCCCTACGAGCTTCTGTCGATGACCGGGAGCTCTCTACAACCGAAAGGTGTTACACTCGATGAACGTGCAGCCAATATGTTACCATGGGCTGCGCATCGTGTATCTCTGTGCACGGTAGTCTGGCAATGTGGTACATTCGACAATTAACTGACACGTTTGAGACTCACCCTCGGCAAGTGGGTTAACTCTTGCGGACAGGAATTATTCACTCGCATCGTTGCTGATGACATCGATTTGTACAGCACAGACTGTCGCGGACACCCTATACAACCACACCCATGCGGTAATCAGAAGAATGCACGAGCAGTGCTTCGGCCTCCAGACATGCCGTTCAGATGACAGGAGCGCTGAGAACCGGAGGGACCCTCCTGTATGACGGGGAGAGAGTAGCTCGCATCGTGGCGGACAGCTGTAGTCTCCTCATGATCTCAGAGGCGCGACATTCTGGAGGAGGAGGAGGCGGGTGATTGGGAGCACAGGCCGGAAACACTGACCGGATGACTTGTGCGCCAGACCAAGAAGCGCAGGATTGTTCTGAACGCGTCTAGGTTCACCACCTGGCGGGGAGGGGTCTGGCAATGGGAATGGACATTACATCCTACCCCACAGACTTCCCCCCCGCAGCCACCCTCACCTTCATCCCTCTCTGTGATACATAACTGCCGTCCTACGGGTTCTGGCCGACGGTTGGCAGTAACAGCACGTTTGCTGTCCATGGGATGGAGCACAACGAAAGCCCGCCCTGAACTGAGCTCTTGTTCTCTACATCGTTTAACAATTTATGACTCCTGCCTGCAGTAGCACTTGCCACTTCACACCTGGGTGATCACTACATGCGAATTGGGCATTTCAATACACTGTCCCATCGAGTGACGGCGATGAATGCGTTTAGGAAGTTGGTAGGCTGGGGAGCCTGAGCCACCCACGATGGTCGCCCATTCCTCCCCAACCCAACGTCCACCATTTCCCCTGTATTTCGCCAGCCCAGAAAAGTCCACTCCTCACACGCACCTTACGGAGAACTGAGGCAGGTTGCAATACAGCGAACAGGTGCTTAATTTGGCAACATATATACGATTTGGTGTCCTTACACCTGTAAATAAACTGTGCCCGCACCCGTGACATCTTAACTAGTACATAATTTTCTGGCTTATGGGCCCCAATGCTAGAATTTGGTGGATCTCCAACAGTACAGCAGGATTGGAGGAGACCTGCTGAGATTCCTGCCCTGTGAGCTGGCTCCATTGGCGACCGTCTTCTGGGGCGACAAGGCCTCTCCAGGCTCGTGCTCGGGCGTCCCAACTGCTATGGTGTCGCCTTGTTCTACCCGTTGCCAACCAGATACAACAGGAACACGTGTGGTGGCGTCCAAAGTACTGCTGTGCACTGCTACCACCAACACAGGAGTCACCGGCACGAACCTCTCACTGGGTCAGTTTGCGCCCATACTCTTGCTTGGGACGGGGGTGCGAGCGTCGCTGTCTCCTGCAGCTCCCCGGGCCCCTGACGTTGCATGACATGTACGCCCGCTCTGTCCTAGAACATGGTCCGCATGCTCAGGGCCATAAAGCACAGGCATTGGACTATCTCAATTTCGGACTGCGCAACATCACACATTGACTGCGCAACTACGTTCTGTGTTTCTGTCAGTGGAGCCAGTGATTTTCCCATCTCACTTTTGCGACATGACCACATCCCGCTCTGTCTGTGCCATGTAGTCTATCGTCTGGGCAATGCTGCCAATGTTCCGAGCCATGGCCTTCTGTGATGACGCCACGCTCGGGAACACCACCGCGATTTCCAGGTGGTTCTCGCATATGGTGAGCCCAAATTTATCCAAGATGGACGGCACCGTGCGGTGATGGCTTGGGTGCAACGCATGACCGTGACGCCGTCCTGTTCTTTCACGCAATTGGACTGCTCTAAATTAAACTGCAGCTACTGGATACTCGCCGGTAATCTCTTTTGTAGTCTCTGGCTCTTTGACTCTATCTCTAATATTGATGCAACTATTCATTCTAGAATCCGTAACCTCATTTGGACGGCAACTAATTCCTGGAGCGTGGGGAACGGTTGTGGGCGGAGTGGTGTTGCGACGGTGGGGTGGGTGTGCTCACAGACGTCACGAGCAAGCACAAGTCAGCAGACCACATCGGGGGCCCTCTGCTCTGCCAAGGTGAGGACCCACTTGACCAGCGATCCCCTCCAGTCTTCTCCCACTGCCCGCGATTGTGGGCGGCATTCTCCTGGGGGTTGGGGCAAACAGAAAACGACCGTGTTAGACAGCTCTACGCATGCAGCCCAGGGGTGGTTAGCTGATAGCCTCAGTGACCAGGGCAATAGACCCTGACTGCAGGTATGGGTAACTGCATGCGGCATATAGTAGAGTTCTCCAGCCAACTAGTTAAGTGTATATAGGCGTACAGGTGAGCGTGACATGGCTGATGCCAGGAGCGCAGTGCTGCTTACTCATCCTGGCCGCACTGAGGAGGATATACAACTTTCCTGCACTGCTGGTTGGGCAGGACAGTGTTAGCTTTGGTTATCAGAGACTCTGCCATCAGGGCCCAGATGCGTGAATGGTACTGGTGGCAGCATCCCAGGAGCTGGTTTAGCTCACTCAGCTAAATCGCTGGCTTTTAAAGCAGGCCAGCAGCACGGTTCGATTCTCGTACCAGCCACCCCGGACAGGCGCCGGAATGTGGAGACTAGTCGCTTTTCACAGTAACTTAATTGAAGCCTACGCGTGACGATCAGTGATTTTCATTTTTCATTTTTTCATCCTTCCAGGGCCTGTGTTCATGGTCATCGGTCACTTTT
The DNA here is from genome assembly GCF_902713615.1 of Scyliorhinus canicula. Classification (NCBI taxonomy): domain Eukaryota; kingdom Metazoa; phylum Chordata; class Chondrichthyes; order Carcharhiniformes; family Scyliorhinidae; genus Scyliorhinus; species Scyliorhinus canicula. Next base: position 85,743,338 of record NC_052157.1, on the reverse strand, counting down.
CCACCGTGTCCAGGAGGGTCTACAGCTGCGCATCCATGAAGCATAGGGGCGCGTGCCCAATTTTGCTGCAATGGTGAGTAAAGGCATGTAGAAGAGAGATGAGTCTGCAGCTTGCAAGCCTCTTGTGTGTCAGTCGTGAAACCAGCGAATCACGCACCGTTTCTCAATTAAATTGATTGTGTTCCATGTGGCGCCTGTGCTAGCCCCTCAACAGTAATAAAATCGGAGCACATACGGTGCCAGATTTCCTGTCGTGGAAATCAACGGATTCTGCGCTGGCGACAAGACTTAGTGCATGTTTTCCCGGCCGGGCCTGTCCACCGACAGGAAAATCCCGCCTGAGGTCGATGACAATTCCATTGTCCTTGTCACTCACTGCCGATCCTGCAGCGGGCGGAGCGGAAGAATCCAGTCTCTAGTCTCAGAAAGGGAGAGTCCAGCCCCACGAAATGTATTTGTTGGCTGAATATATTTTCCAGACACAGACACTCCACGGTTTTTCCAGTTCTCAAGTTACAGCAAGCTATAAATGATGCTGCAAAATCCACTTCCGTATTCGACACGAGTCCAAAGATGAAATGGTCGTGAAAACGTGAATTGCAATTACTGCCAATGTTCCACAAGTCCATTCCTTCCAGTGAAAATAGCCAAGTTTCGAGACGTGGAGAGACCCTGCTTCCTTAGTTGTTGTTTTTGAGATGGCAGACTGATTTGGGAAAGATAGATTTTAAAAAGTTTAAGGTCGTGAGTTGATAAATTATGTCGTCCAGAAATACTGATATATGTGTGGAGTATTGATAATTCAACATTCTTAATATTGGACATGGAAGAAGTACCTGGCCACGACATGAAGATTAATGTCAAAAGTCACGTTAAACCTTCCGGCAACTTTATGGAAGGGCTTGAGTCATGTACATTCTTTCTGTCTTTTGCATTTCTTAATTTCAGACTTTAAATTAAACAAACCTGAAACGGAGTCACATGAAGACTGACCTAATTGGCAAAACTGCAAGTTGAGGCTTAAAACCGTTTCCCTGAGTAATACATTTATATTCTGAACGGGACGTCAGTACATGTGGCTGCCCATCACGCCTTGATGTCTTTGTTTTGCCGTGAAACGGTGTATATGATCTGCCATCTATGATGTACTTTCAACCTACCGTTACAGAGGCACGTCCTCTCGGCCAGAGCGAAATAAAACAATACTTTGTCAAGGCAAGATGCTGGATGATTTGGAAATGACACCTGAAGTTGTTCTGATCGCAATTGCCTGAAGCCCAGTTTTCTGTGGCTGCTAATGTTCGTGAGATTTGAGGTTGCTGTCTCAGTAAATTTTGAAAATCGCTGAAGTGCCTTCTAAGGAGTTAACACACAGCTGCTACTGTCCGGCTGTGTTTATCGGAATGAATCTTTGTAGATGCGAAACAAATCCGGTAGGATATCTTTGCACTGGGCGGTGTCAACCGCTTCCAGCTAATGTGGTGAGGTGGAGCCTTACGTATGCAGGCAAGTGGGGTATATTGCATTACACTACTCACACATTCGTTGAAGATTGTGCACAGTTTTTTTTTAGGATCAGAAACTGAGTAAGTCGCAGCACTATTATAGTGCCTGAAGTAAAATATTAGATGTATATTTATATGGCTTATCTATCCTGTGCAGTTCACGGTCAACATTAACCCTCTCGCTGTTTTGTTCGGTTGGGATGTTAAGATATTTGCTCATCGGTGAGATTTTACTTTCTTCCAGGGATGACGTTTGGTGTGCATAAGGAATGTAATTTGGAATTCATATTTATTGTTTTCCTGAGATACTCCCTTAGAAATGATAATAGGCATAGCGTGTCAGACGGTATCAAATAATCAATTTTTGTGAATAATTTTCGGATAGTTTGCGTGCTTGTCGTTCCGTTGATTGCACAAAATTCCAGACTAACAGACAGTAGCGACTCAGAACATCAAAAGACAAGATTCATTTATCAGTGGAAATTGTTAGCCAAGCCCACAATTGTTCACAATTTACATTGATGATTTGGAGTTGGGGACCAAGGGCAATGTGTCCAAGTTTGCAGATGACACTAAGATGAGTGGTAAAGCGAAAAGTGCAGAGGGTACTGGAAGTCTGCAGAGGGATTTGGATAGGTTAAGTGAATGGGCTCGGGTCTGGCAGATGGAATACAATGTTGACAAATGTGAGGTTATCCATTTTGGTAGGAATAACAGCAAACGGGATTATTATTTAAACGATAAAATATTAAAGCATGCCGCTGTTCAGAGAGACTTGGGTGTGCTAGTGCATGAGTCACAGAAGGTTGGTTTACAAGTGCAACAGGTGATTAAGAAGGCAAATGGAATTTTGTCCTTCATTGCTAGAGGGATGGAGTTTAAGACAAGGGAGGTTATGTTGCAATTGTATAAGGTGTTAGTGCGGCCACACCTGGAGTATTGTGTTCAGTTTTGGTCTCCTTACTTGAGAAAGGACGTACTGGCGCTGGAGGGTGTGCAGAGCAGATTCACTAGGTTAATCCCAGAGCTGAAGGGGTTGGATTATGAGGTGAGGTTGAGTAGACTGGGACTGTACTCGTTGGAATTTAGAAGGATGAGGGGGGATCTTATAGAAACATTTAAAATTATGAAGGGAATAGATAGGATAGATGCGGCAGGTTGTTTCCACTGGCGGGTGACAGCAGAACTAGGGGGCATAGCCTTAAAATAAGGGGAAGTAGATTTTGAACTGAGTTTAGGAGGAACTTCTTCACCCAAAGGGTTGTGAATCTATGGAATTCCTTGCCCAGTGAAGCAGTTGAGGCTCCTTCATTACATGTTTGTAAGGTAAAGATAGATAGTTTTTTGAAGAATAAAGGGATTAAGGGTTATGGTGTTCGGGCCGGAAAGTGGAGCTGAGTCCACAAAAAATCAGCCATGATCTAATTGAACGGCGGAGCAGGCTCGAGGGGCCAGATGGCCTACTCCTGCTCATAGTTCTTATGTTCTTATGTTCTTATGTTCTTATACTATATATAACAAAGTCTGTACTTGGACTTAGAAGATGCAAAACACAAAAAACATTGAAGACACACTTTGGAGATCTGTCCTACTGTTTAATGTTGTGCGTTGATCTATCTATGTTTATGATATCTGACCTCCAAACACTTCTCAGAAAGTTCACAACTTAAAAAAAATCCATTAATGGAACGTGGACGTCGCAGGCTCGGCAACGATTGATCATCCATCCTTGAATTTACGTGGATCTGGAGTCAATTAGGCTGACGATTTTGAGTTATTTTTGCTCTCAATCTGGTCTCAGTGAACTCTGGGTCGAATTGTTGGTATCAATGATTGCTTATTTCGAACAGCTTGCAAGCTTGATTCACTATGATAACAAGGCAGGAGACTACATGTCTCTTGAAACTTCCAAACTTCCAGATCGAGTGAGATAAAGGGAGCACAGTATCTGGTTCCACACACATGGATTCAGCATCAAGTTTCACACACAGACGACCAAATAATGCAACGGTTCAAATGCAAAACTCCACTAGGCATTCCCCACATTCCTTAACCTTGCCTGAGGCCCCTTTTCCCAATAACCCCTGCAACAAAGAAATGGTCCTAGTGGCTGCCCATTTTCACCAGCCTAAGTTAGAGATGTTTAGAAGTCCACTAACCTAACTCCTTATTCAACTGTAGTGAGATTTCACTCCTAACTTGGCCGAACAACCCATCATGCAATTCTGTTCATTTCCTCATTCCCTCCTTTTATAATTCTATGACAACTAGTATTCCGCCTCCTAACGAACATTCCCTTTCGCTACCTGCCGACAACGGGACACTGGTGGCGTTGTGGCAGATGGATTGGCCTGAAATCTGGTTTACACTATACCTCCGTTCATTGCAGGTGGAGAACATACATGTTATATTTTCTTCCACCTCTGCCACGAGTGTCTGTATTGGCAGAGAAATCTTCGGGTAGGTAGTCCACCTGTTAACAATTCCCCAGACCAACAATAGTCCTGTTGCTGTCTCGGTCCAAATTTGAATTTTGGTTGGGCACACAACTTCCAGTGTCCATTATAAACATCCCCAGATTACTAACCTGTATCGATGTCGAGTCTAGAAGATCGTCCCGCAATTGATTACATTCCGTACATAAACACCTCATTACATTTGTACAGCCACTGACTCACCGTCCGGGTTCCTTCTGCTTTGATTGCCGCCAGTAGCGGGATGTCATCTTGGTGAGTGGTGATGGGCCTAGTCTATCGGCATCATCCGAGCCATAGCCATTTTACAACACATATTAGGCATCCAATGATTATACTGTATACAATCATAATAACAAATGTTACCAATCCATGCATCAGGTAAACCCCATGACCGAGCAATGAAATCTTACTTTGAGCTGAATCCTGCTGTAGGGTTTATATCCCTCTTATAGTTGTACTGACTAGCAACTATCCCTCATCCTTGTCATTCGTATGTACATGTCATGATTTGTAAACTGTGCACGGAAAGCAATGGTAAATGCATCCATTTCGCAGACCAGGTTCGACACTTTGTATTTTTCTTTCCTCAAGTCCAGTCACCGTGAACCATAGCTGACGCCGCTCAGGAAGGTAACACAATAGCTCTTCTCGTGTGTTCCACTACCTCCAAGGCATCTGACTACCTTGGGGCAGCAGCACCGTAGAAGCATCCTCATGTGCCTTAGAAACAGCACACAACTCAGTCCATCAGCGAACAAAAGGTATTTTATCCCTCACTATGTTTTTGTAGTAAGTACTTTCCGTTTCTCATTGGAATGGTAAATTATGCTATCATGTATTATCCACTGATTACCTTGCTTTTTTAATTTCAGGAGCTTCAATCGATCCTGTTTCTATTCCTGAGTTCCTTACACTAACGTCCAACATTGTCCTGAACGTTGCAATCTGCCAGCCCTGGCTTACATGAGAAAATAGCTCAGTTTTCTTCAAACCCCTTTCGTCCGTTCTCATTTTCCTTTCAGCATGACGTGTATACTTGCCATAATTTGTTTGATTGATTGTCTTTTTTTAACTTTGCAATAACACTACACGCAAATTTAATGCAGTTAACTTTTTGAGCTTACAACCCAGTTGAATCCATACATAACAGTCCGCAATAACTTACAGGACATTTAGCCTGTATAAACTGTTGTACTCTCCAATGCTGTATTGGTTGCTGCATGGGTTACAAATTTCCCCTAGTGGCATCAAGTTGCCAAGATTCGTAAACTATTGTCCTTTAAAATACGGGGGTTCCTCGTCAGTCGCTGCTGTCTGCCGAGACCCTTAATAACTTCATTGCGTAGTACGCGCCACATGGAAACCGCAGATCATCCATCAGCGAAGGTCCAGTGAGAGATATCTGACCGGAGTTTTCACTTATTCAGTAATAACTTGATATTTTGATCTGTTTGTAACCCGTAAGGTTTTTCTTCCGGGCTCTGTCATTTAATTCCCTAAAAAATATAGCCAATTGTATAATTAGTTTTCCCCAATACTGACTGCCACATTCTTCTCCGGAGTGTTGTTCAGGTTCTTCATATGTATTATTGTTGTTTCATCTGAAACCCAAATCAACAGGTTAAAGGCGGAGAGGGCCCTATTTCTTGATTTGTATCTTCCTATTCTCGCTTTTATGTTCCAAAAGTACCCTCTGCAGGACTTCCGGATTTTCATTGCGACCATTCCTCTTTCGGATATTGGTACTGCATCTACTTCAAGGTTTTTGACTCTGATTTTGACAGGGTTTTTTTTGAAAGCTAAGTTCCGAACATGACATTTTCACGGCACCATCTGTCATACCGATGCTGCTAACAGGTATGAATTAACTGGCACTGTGACACCCACAACCACATTTTCCTTTTTCCCTTGTCGGAGCGGTTGGGCGATATGATCTATCCTGTGGCACGGCATAATTGCAGTGATGGAGTCTCTGAACACTGTTAGGCTAATTGTCATCCCAACAGCATAAGCTACGTACTCCCTCACTAATCCATACCACAAGTTTGTCACTTGCCCACAAGCTGGAACACCCTTTCCCAATCACTTGTCGTCAGCTAGGTTTTCTCTGCAATAATTACAATTTGTCATTGGCACACCATCCCACGGTCATTAGTTATCTTGCCGTCACAAATTCAATCACAAGTATTGCATACTCTCATGCCCATTCTTCCATCGCTATCTCAGTTTATATGCTACTCCCTGATTCTCCGCCGTTTTCTTTCCTGAAATGTTTAAAATGGATGTCCATCTAACGTGTTTTCGTCCTCCTTATCTTTAATACCATCCGTAAACACGAACTCTGTTTTGCTAACTGATATATCAAGTTTCTGTTTCTGTCCCTTCATAATGTTGTGAATAAACATTAAGACAGGGTGTAAAATAATGGTTTCCCATCGTTCCCATCGAGCTGCATTTGCTCCTTGCTGGCAACACTGTCTCTTGATTAAGTCTGTCAATTCTAAAAATCAGTTGTAACCCTCTGCAATCCTTTTTTGTTATGGCTGCCAGGCATTGTGCGATGTCCAAAAACTTTTATTCAGCCCACGCCCAATTGCCTATCAAATTTCGACAGGTGTCTGAATACTATGATGAGGAAGCACCATATAATACGCATTTGCGTGCAGATCAAGTTTAATGCTCAAATCGTCTTCTTCGTGTCTCTCCTTTATTGGCTTGGATGTTGCTACAGCTGTTTTTAACCAGTCCAAACTGTGTTTCCCTGGTCCACCTAAAATTCCTTTTCCAAAGTTTCATCAGTGGGTCAAACATAAAGACTTATGTCTTCCACTACTGGTCTCAAATACCCTCCATTATCACAGCGGTCTACATCCCACCCAAGGCAGAAGTGAGGAAGGCGCTGGATGAACTGTACACAGTCATAAACAACTATGAAACAGAACACCCGGAGGCCGTGTTCATTGTGGCCGGAGACTTCAACAAAACCAACCTCAAGAGTGTACTGCCAAAATTCCACCAGCACATCTCCTGTCCCACCAGGGGAGACAACACTCTTGACCACTGCTACTCAAAAATCAAGGGTGCCTACCGTTCCATCCCCCGACCGCACTTTGGGAAATAAGACCATAAGACTGTGCTCCTTCTCCCGGCTTACAAGCAGAAACTCAAGCGCGAGAATCCAGCTAAGAAGGTTGTGCAGTGCTGGTCCGAGGAGACAGAATAGCTCTTACGTGACTGCTTGGAGACAGTTGACTGGTCCATATTTAAGAACTCAGCGACTAACTTAAATGAGTATGTTACCACCGTCACAGACTTCATCAGCAAATGTGTGGACGACTGCGTGCCAACAAAAGCAGTACGTATGTTCCCCAACCGGAAACCATGGCTCTACCACAAGATTGACTCCCTACTGAAGGACAGATCTGAGGCATTCAAGGCAGACGACCCTGTCCTATACAAGAAATCCAGGTATGACCTCCGCAAAGCCATCCGAGATGCCAAGAGAGAATATCAAACCAAGCAAGAGTCACAGACAGACTCTCGGCGGTTGTGGCAAGGACTAAACAACATGACGGGCTACAAAGCGAAGCCAGACAGTATCTCTGGCAGCAGCGCACCCCCTCCCCGATGAACTTAATGCATTCTATGCTCGGTTTGAGCAGGTAACCAACAATCCGCTATCGAGTGCCCCAGCAACCCATAATTCACCCATACCCACCATCACAGTTTCCGAAGTCAAATCGGCCTTCCTGAAAGTGAACCCACGGAAGGCGCCCGGACGGGACCCCTGGTCGTGCAGTCAGAGACTGCGCATACCAGCTGGCAGAGGTATTCACAGACATCTTTAACCTATCCCTACTCCACTCCGAGGTCCCCACCTGCTTCAAGAAGACCGCCATCATATCGGTACAAAGAAGAACCAGGCAACGTGCCTCAATGACTACCGCCCAGTGGCCCTGACGTCAGTTGTAATGAAGTGCTTCGAGCGGCTGATCATGAAGCGCATCACCTCCATACTCCCGGAACACCTTGACCCACTTCAATTCGCATACCGTCGCAACCGGTCCACATCAGACGCCATTTCCCTGGCCCTACACTCATCCCTAGAGCATCTCGAAAACAAGGACTCCTATATCAGACTCCTATTTATTGACTACAGCTCCGCCTTCAACACCATAATCCCAGCCAAGCTGATATCAAAGCTCCAAATCCTAGGACTTGGCTCTCCACTCTGCAACTGGATCCTTGACTTTCTGACCAACAGACCACAGTCAGTAAGAATGAACACCAACACCTCCTCCACAATAGTCCTCAATACCGGTGCCCCGCAAGGCTGCGTACTTAGCCCCCTACTCTACTCCCTGTACACACACAACTGCATGGCAAAACTTGGTTCCAACTCCATCTACAAGTTTGCTGATGATACGACCATAGTGGGCCGGATCTCGAATAACAACGAGTCCGAATACAGGAGGGAGATAGAGAACCTAGCGGAGTGGTGTAACGACAACAATCTCTGCCTCAATGCCAGCAAAACTAAAGAGCTGGTCATCGACTTCAGGAAGCAAAGTACTGTACACACCCCTGTCAGCATCAACAGGGCCGAGGTAGACATGGTGAGCAGTTTCAAATTCCTAGGGGTGCACATCACCAAAAATCTACCCTGGTCCACTCACGTCGACGCTATCACCAAGAAAGCACAACAGCGCCTATACTTCCTCAGGAAACTAAGGAAATTCGGCATGTCCACATTAACCCTTACCAACTTTTACAGATGCACTATAGAGAACATCCTATCGGGCTGCATCACAGCCTGGTATGGCAACTGCTCGGCCCAGGACCGCAAGGAAATTCAGAGAGTCGTGAATACCGCCCAGTCCATCACACGAACCTGCCTCCCATCCATTGATTCCATCTACACCTCCCGCTGCCGGGGGAAAGCAGGCAGCATAATCAAGGATCCCTCCCACCCGGCTTACTCACTTTTCCAACTTCTTCCATCGGGCAGGAGATTCAGAAGTCTGAGAACACGCAGGAACAGACTCAAAAACAGCTTCATCCCCACTGTCACCAGACTCCTAAATGACCGTCTTATGGACTGACCTCATTAACACTACACCCATGTATGCTTCATCCGATGCCAATGCTTATGTTGTTACATTGTATATATTGTGTTGCCCTATTATGTATTCTCATGTATTTTCTTGAATTCTCTTTAATTCCCTTTTCTCCCCATGTACTGAATGATCTGTTGAGCTGCTTGCAGAAAAATACTTTTCACTGTACCTCGGTACACGTGACAATAAACAAATCCAATCCAATCCAATACCCCAAATGTCTCATGATTTGTAAAACCCCACTTCATGAAATGGGCTCTGTGATTCCAGTAACCTTCTTTCTCATACCAACACTGGCTTCCCTACCTGCCTTTAACATTGAACACCCGAAATAGTCGACTTCACTCCGTAAATCTGGCATTTCTTCACCCCTATTTTAAATCCTACTTCATTAAGTGTTTTAATAATTTTGGTCACTCTTTCAACAAGTGTCCTCTGATCATCACATACAATTAACACATCATCAATATATACTAAAGCCAAGTAATCTTTAATCAGATCCCTTACTATTGCCTGAAAATGGTTCGGGGAATTAACATATCCTTGTGGCAATTTGCAGTATACATAATGTTTAGTGCCAAGAGTAAATGCTGTCTGTTCCCTGCTGTCTGGGTCTAATGGAACACTCCGGAAACTGTTGGCTAAATCTATAGTAGTTAAATACATTTTGCCTGCCACCTTCACCAATGTAGGTTGTGAGTGTATAAGTCCCGTTTATCCCTCTTATTTGTGTCCTTCTTTAATGCTTTGTAATTCGTTACCATTCTAAATGTACCATCAGGCTTGCTAACTGCCTGAAGTGGGCTATTCGTCTATGCATATGTGACTTCTTGAATGATTCCCCGCTGTTCCAACTCTTTGACCATTATCTCCGGCTCGCATTTGGCACCTCCGGTGTAGGTATATTACTTTTACTGCCTATGTCTGTCTCCCTAGATTATGTGCTGGAATTGTGTGCTGATTAACCCTGTGTCATTTTTTCTATTGCTAGATTTGCTTTCCTTATTTCCGATACGTTATAAATTGGTTTTAATATCTTATTTTTTAATTTCTGCATCTATTTTTATTAATCTTTCTCTGCTATCAGAGTCTCATTTCCTGATACTGCAAATAATATTCCCAATCAAGCTCCGGTCCCATACCTTTATTCCGACAGCTCCATCTGAAATGTAGTCCACATTGTAAACTCCATTTGTTCTGCTAGCGGCTCTCTCGCAACGCAACAGGCACCAGGACTTGGTGGAGCTGTGCCATATCACTTCCATCGCATCAGACTCATCCAGATCCCTTTGTTCCAGGACCGATTCAAACTAATAATTTACAAATCGATTTTGATTTCGCTTTTTGTTTACTTCCAGAGAATTGAGTCATGATTAACTCCCACAAAGTTAATCATTATTACTGACTTTCTAAACGAAGTTTCAAATACCTACCCCGTTTTAAATCTCACTTTAACTGTCGTGTATTCGCTCCTCCTAATTGATATGCAACTTCGTTTTGCAAAACATAACATTTTAAAAACTAGGAATACCAGAGGATGTTCACAAATTCTTATTAAACACACACAGTCATTCATCCACCGAGATCTCCACTCAAACTAAAGGAATTCAAAGCATTATAATTCCATTCATTTCAACAAACTGGGCAATAAATGTTTGAATTTGCAAAGGAAACACAATAAAAAGGACGGGTCTTTCCATTTTCTCTTCTTCAAAACTGTCAGTAAAACTCGAAGAAAATGTAACTTCTCTCCCAAAATATTATGTAAATTTAACAGTCCAGAAGCCTCCACATTTTCCAATAGGTTTCAAAATTTTCCAAGTCTCTTTTTCCCCGGGGACCATTCATCTCCCAACTTTTTTTTCACTCATAAGACATATTCACAAGAATAAATTTTTAATTCAGCCAATTCCAATTGTACGGAATTGAATTATCTCCAGAACAATCCATCAGCGGTCTTAACTGAATTGTCTCTGTGACATTCCCTCAACCCGTTAAAGATCTTAACCGAATTAAAGTGTAATTTAATATTTAAAAAATTAATTTTCATCCCACATGCAACTGAATTACCTGGCAATATTACCTCAGTTATCAAATGAATTATTACCCCGTATTCCCTCAGTCACGTTTTAACCCTCAGTCATACCCACATCGACTGAAATATTTTTTTTCTAATCCGCCGGACTGGCCTTTGACTTTGTCGAACGATCTTACCCGACAGTGGGCTCGTGACCAAACCAGCTCCGGTGTCCGAGGCAGGGAAAAACTGACGTGGTCCTTTATAATCTACTCACACCCGTGGGCCATTTCCCCTCTCTCCGTCCAAGGTTGGTTTAATTCTGATTTCGCCGAAAGTCGGAAATTCGGCCTTGAAATCCCACTTCAGACACCAAATTACGATTTTGAGTTCTTTTTGCTCTCAGTCTTGTCTCAGTGAACTCTGAGTCGGATTGTAGGTATCAATTATTTTGTATTTCTAACAGCTTGCAAGCTTGATTCACTCTGATAACAAGGCAGGAGACTACATGACTCTTGAAACTTCCAGAGCGAGTGAGATAAAGGGAGCACAGCATCTGGTTTCACACACATGGATTCAGCATCAAGTTTCACATACAGACGACCAAATAAGCCAATGGTGCAAATGCAAATCTCCCATTGGCTTTCCCCACTTTCCTTAACCTGGCCTGAGGCCCCTTTTCCCAGTATCCCCTGCAACATAGAAATGCTCCTTGTGGCTGCCCACTTTCTCCAGTCTAAGTTAGAGATGTTTAAAAGTCCACTAACTTTCTCCAGTCTAAGTTAGAGATGTTTAAAAGTCCACTAACCAAACTCCTTATTCTACTGTAGTAAGATTTTACTCCTAAATTGGCCTAACTACCCACCATGCCTGCCATTTCATTTATTCAAGGCCAGCCCCCAACATTCCAGCTGAGCTCTGCAGATGTCCTTCCGTAAAAAAACATTCGATGGTTTGACGATGGTCGACAGGTTTATGCCATTACGCATTTAATTCGCGATTTCTTGAATTCAAATTACAAAACCTGCTGTTGTTGGAATTGAACGTGAGTCTCCAGCGCATTACTCAGGACGTGTCAATTATCTTTGCAGTAACAATACCATTATGTCAACCCTCCCACGTAAAATCGTGACCTGAGCCATCAGCAAAAACATAACTCACAATCCCTTATTTACTGAACTAGTGCTCTAATTGATGAGCAACGTAACCAACTTCGATTGTACTTTTTTTTTTTAGAAATTTACAATCATGCTGCACGTCATTAACCCTCTAGCTGATCAGTTCATTTGGGATGTTAAGATATTGCCTCATAGTTGAGTTTTTACTTTAATCTTTCATCCAGGGACCACGTTTGGTGTGCATAAGGAATGCCATTTGAAATTCATATTTATTTCTGTCCTGGTTTATTCATTTAGAAATGATAAAGGCTTGTCAGAGTCAAATATTGATTTTTTTCGTCTGTAAATTGCGAACAGTTTGCTTTGGTTGTCGGATCGTTGACTGCAGAACTTCCCACAATAACAGCCAACACGGACTGAAGAGATCAAAGGCCAAGATTCATTTTTCACTGTAATTTGTAAGCCTTGAATATACATAATCATCAGACAAAGTCTATGCATAGACTTAAAAGATGCAAAACACTAAAACATTGAGATAAAAATGGATATCTGTCCTACTGTTTCATGTGGTGCGTTGATGTCAATATGTTTATAACGTCTGTCCTGCAAGCACTTCTCCCCACCAAGTTCATATTAAAAAAAAATATTAATCGAACGTGGGCGTCGCAGGTCGGCCACGTTTGAACATCCATCCTTGAATTTCCATGGATCTGGAGTCACATTAGGCCAGGGCCGAGCAGGCCATGTACGGACTGCAGATGCCCTTCTCTGATGGAGACTGGATGGTTTTACGACGATTAACACATTTAATTCGAGATCTTTTGATTTCACGTCACACCATCTGATGTCTTGTACTTGAACCTGCGTCTCCAGCGCATTGCTTTAGACCTGATTTTTACTATTGCAGTAACACCACCATTATGCCATCGCCTCCCCGCAAAGTTTTGAACTGAGGCCCCAGCAAAAATCGAACTCACAATCTATTATTTAATAGACTAGTGCTCTAATCGCTGAGCAGTGCAACAAACATAGACAGCGCTTTTTTAGAAAGCTGCAATAATGCTGCACGTCATTAAACCTCTGGCTGTTTTGTTCCTTTGAGATTTCAAGATATTGCCTCATTGTTGAATTTTTACTTTCATCTTTCATCCAGAGACTACGTTTGGTGTGCATCAGGAATGTCATTTCGAATTCATATTTGTTGCTTTCCTGTTAAGTTCCCTTAGAAATGACAAAGGGCATAACGTGTATGTCAGAATCAAATAATGCATTTTTGTGAATAATTGTGGATAGTTTGCGTTGATTTTCGGACCACTGATTGCAGAAAATTCCACAATAACAGACCGCAGTCACTCAAATGATCAAAGCCACGTTACATTTTTCACTGTAATTTGAACGCCATGCATATACATGATGTGCATAACAAAGTGTACACATCGACCTAGAAGATGCAAGACACTAAAATGTTTAAAAAAACGTTTGCCGATCTGTCTACTGTTTCATGTGGTACGTTGATGTCAATATGTTTATGACACCGGTCCTCCCAGCCCTCCTCACAAAGTTCAGAACTTGGTTTATGCCTTAATGGAACATAGGCGTCGTGTGATCATCCAGGATTGACCTGCCATCCTTGAGGGTCCTTGGATCTGAAATCACATTAGGCCAGGCACGATCAGACAAGGTAAGAACTGCAGATTTCCATTCTTGAAGGACACAAGATGATTTTACCACCACCGACAGGCATCATGCCATTACACGATTCATTCTAGATTTTTAAAATTCAAATTGCACCATCTGGTGAACCTGGGTCTCCAGAGCATGAATGTAGACCTGTCATTTACAATTGCAGTAACAAGACCGTTATGACATCGCCTGTCCGCAAAATTCCGATCTGAGGCCGCAGCAAAAATTAACTAACAATCCCGTAGTTACTAGACTAGTCCTCTAATCGCTGAGCAATGGAAACAACTTACAAAGTGGTTTTTGGAAGTTAAAATAGTGCTGCACATCATTAAACCTTTGACTGTTTTGTTCGTTTGGGAGATTAAGGTACTGCCTCATAGTTGAGTTTTTACTTTAATCTTCATCCAGGGCTAAGATAAATATTGGCAGCTCATGCATCATATTAAACAACACACTGAGACCAAATTACTAGTGCCATAAAAAGACCATAGGCGGGATTCTCCATTGGCCAACGCCAAATTCGGGAAAAGCTGTTGGCGAGAGAATAGATTTTGGCGCAAAAAAGTCCGTCGGCGTCTACTTGACACCTGACCGCAATTATCTGTCACGTAGACATAGGTGTCAATGCATATTGGAACTCACATACAGTAGACACCGTTTTTTTTTTAATTTAGTGTACTCAATTCATTTTTTCCATTTAACGTGCAATTTAGAGTGGCCAATTCACCTACCCTGCACATTTTTGGGTTGTGGGGGCGAAACCCACGCAAACACGGGGAAAATGTGCAAACTCCACACGGACAGTGACCCAGAGCCGATATCGAACCTGGGACCTCAGAGCCGCGAGGCAACAGGGCTAACCCACAGTAGACACCGTTTACCTGTCATTAGCGGCCCCGATCCGATATTCACCGAGGCCTCCGCGATTCTCCTTCGCCGATGGGCCTACATCTCGACGGCGCAATTCACTTGTACTTCTAATAATCTTGTAAACGGCTGGTGAAGGGCAGAGAGAGGAGGTGGGAGGCGGAGAGGAGAGGCTGCGGGCTGCACACTGGCCCTGATGGCTGGCATGACGGGAGGGGGGGGGGGGAAGAAAGCCTGAGTGGCCGCGGTGATCCCCTCCCCCCATTCCTCGGGACGTTATCCAGGCACGGAACGATATTGCAGTGCTATCCTGCTGTGCATCCAATCACCAACCAGCTTGGCCCGTGATTCTCATGTGTGACACCTGTCGTATGGGTGCCCCACAACCACTCCCACACACCATTCTCTCCCGCACACTGCCCTCTTCCACCTGCCCCTATACCTCCTCCTCCTGGCCGCCACCCACCGGCGGTGCACCCACTGTAACGCTCAGAGTATCCCCTGGCGAGTGCAATGCCTGCCAACACTGTCCCGCGAGCATCAGTGAAGGGCGCCAGTGACGGAGACCCGCACACTGCGCGGCATCCACGGGGACCAGGGGGGAGAGGATATGGGTGGTGGAGGAGAGAAATGCGGAGGCAGAGCCCGCAATGCCAATCGGGTGACCAACTATGCCGGTGGACATGGTTAGATACGGGATTTCTCCCCATGCTATCATGTCGGCTTTTCACCCCCTGCAGACTATCGCCATCAATGGTGGCCTTCTTGCTGGTTGTCGTAGCCCTGGCGGCTGACGGCCGGCTGTAGAAGCAGGCGCTGTTTGATGAGTTGGAGGAAGATGCAACAGAGCAAGGTGCAGTACGGGAGCGTGTCACGAAGAGAGAGAGGTGGCAGACGCTCAGTTTAGGGGACCGACTGCCCGACAGGTCGAGAAGGAGGATTTGCCAAGCATGGGCCGCATGAGGCCACTTGTGTACCAGCACCACGAGAAATTGCTGGCTGCGTAGATTCCAGCTGAGCAGAGAGACAGTGCAACATATCGCAGATCTTGTGCGTTGGTGTTATGGTAAAGGGCACTCGATCTCCGTTGTCATCAAGGTGACAGTCGGACTGCGGCGTGGTGCTTGCGGGCACCAAGTGAGGACTTGGCAGGTATCTCAGGGTCCTCGGTGCACAGGTGTTTCGTGCCGTCTCGGAGGCCCTAAATGCCCAGGCGGATCAATCCATCCGTTCCAATATGGACCGAGCACACCAGGCTGCCCGGCTGTGGGGTTCGTCACAATCGACGGGTTACCCAAACTCCATGGGTGATCGACGTGATGTCAAGTGCCCTTCCGGGCAACTGCGATAATAGACTTCACCAGCGGTGGTGGTTGGCTCCGGGGCGATAAAGGTTACGCGCTGCGGTCATGGCTGCTGACCCCGATGCGGAGGCCACATTCCAACGCAATTACTCGCTATAATAGCGCTCATTCAAAGACCAAGGGTGTAATCGACCGGTGCGTCAGCTTCCTGAAGATGCAGTTCAAGTACCTGGACTACTCTAGAGCCTCCTGTAGTGTGAATCTCGGAGTGTCGCGCGTATTGTGGAGGACTGCTGTGTCCTGCACACCATCGCACAACAGGTGGGCTATGTGTTGGTGGAGGAGGAATGCCAGGTTTCGTCCGATGAGGAGGATGCGGGGTAGAGTGACCGTGGTATGACATGTAGTCCAGGCAGGCACGGTAGGCCGCATGACATTAGCGTCAGGGCCAACATGCACGGGACACTGTAATCGACTACATGTTCACCGACTTAGGATTGGCGGTAGTCTATCCAGTGGTATGGCTAACGCATCCCATGCGATTGTCTCTCACCCACCACCCCTCCACCCCGCCACACCCCACCTGGAATTTCCTCCGTGATACGTATGAGTCCCACAACGGGGTGGGAGCCTAAGTCTGTAGTAACACCGCGGCTGTTCCATAGGATGGAGGTTGATGACAACACACTCTGCGATTCACTCGTGTGATCCACATCATTTGACAACGTCTGACTCCTGTTCACCCTTGCAGTTTCCACCGGCCTCCAGGGTAACCCCTGCATGCGATCTGGCCGTTCCATCACACGGTCATCAGATCCCTGAAGTGGTGGTGGTGGCAGGCATTTCCCACCCCTAGACTGCAATCCTACTCCCCCTGTAAACAACCTCAGCCCATTCCCACCGGTCAGCCCAGACCAGCCCAGCACTCACACCAGTCATGCAGAGCACCGAGGCAGATTGTAGGTGTTGTACAGGTGTTCCTTGTGAGCATATACAGAAGGTTTGTGCTCTCGGCCCTATTACTAAACTGTGCACTGCATCCCTGCTAACTTAACTTGTGTCGACTTTTCTTGGGTTATGGGCCCTCACGCTATGTCTACGTGGATAGACTGCAGGCATAACAACGCTACTTTCCTTTGGCGAAAGTATTCCGGGGCTACCGGTCCTCGACAGGCACATCTGCTGCTCCAGAGATCCAGATGGTCATGTACAGGATGAGAGGAGTCCGAGGTGCTGTGGTCATATGGAACCACCCCTGCGGGAGTCACCGGATGGGCCTCATTCCATCCTCCTCCCACCAGTTGTACGATGGGCCCCGTGCGAACCTAATGGTCGGGGATGCGAGCGGAGCCAATCTATAAGCCCCCCAGTTCACCTGGCATTGTCAGTCCCACAGTCCCATTGTTGCCTGGACCAGGGTCACCATGGTGGCGGCTATGGAGCACAATGAGTGATCATCGCCATCTGGGACTGCACCACATCATATTGCGACCGTGGCGCCTTGCTGTGGGTCTGCCACATTAGCCAGTGACTGGGCCACATCCTTCTTGTTCTAGGTTACCTCCCTCTGGCACTGGGCACCGCGTCCAGCGTCTGCATAACGCCGGCCAGCGCCAGGGAAATGCCGCGACGTTCCCAGCCATGGCCTCTGACACAGTACCATGCTGAAGTGCGCCGCTGCAGTATCCAGGTGGATCTGGCACATGGCTGCCTTTGAAAGAGCAGCGTTATCCTGGGCCTCACCGCCTGCAAAGATACCCCTTAGACACGCTGATCCATAGCCGAAACCATCGCCCCAAAGCCTACACCCCCAAATACTACCCGTGAGGTATCGACCTAGACGGCATGCATGACCGATACCATCTCTTGCTCCTGCAGTAGGATGGATTCGTCCACCTGCGCCTGGAGGTACTTCCTGCTCACTATAATTCCCTCGTGTTGTCACGGGGTCTCTGACTGCACCTGCACTGTGGCTGGGACTGAATGTTCCGCCAATCCCGGACAAAGACCTCTTGTCGGACATGGTGAGGTGGTCCCCACCTTGCCTTCTACCTCTATGGTGGTTGTGCGTGGCCTTCTCTGAGGTGTAAGGGGGAACAAACAACACAACCGTTAAGTGGTTCGACACAGCAAGCCCAGGGTTTGGGAGGATGGTGGCTTCAGTGGTCAGTGCACCCGGCCATGATTTTTGGCATGGGTGCTGGCATATTGGGAAGTGGGGGGTTCGGCCATCACCCGGGGAGGAGGGGGCATCTTATGAGTGTGTGTGGGGAGGGGGCAGTTAGTAACAAGGGCATCGAGCGTCGACTCACCATGGCCACCCTGAGGATTTTGTGGATTTTCTTCCGGCACTGCAAGCTCATCCGGACGATGTGGACCACAGAGCTGATTGTCTCTGCCATCTGTACTCCGACATGGAGTAAAGCGATGCCTGGCGCCAATCTTCCCTGGACGGGCACCAGGATCGTCTTTCTCTCCTCCACGGAATAAATGAGATTGTTCAACTCAACGTCTCTGAACCGTCGCACTGCTCTCCATCCAACCATCTTGTCGGGGGATGGATAGTTCAAGTATGGCTGTTGCGTGTGAACCCCATGTGCGCCAATGACGGACCCGGCGAATCACCCACCGTTTTGCATGGAATGGATTGTGTGCCACGTAGCAATGGTACTACCCATTTACAGTAGCTCAATCATTGCAGTTGTTGTGCCGTTTTCTCTGCTGTAAGTCGCCACTGTTCGCATGCCACTTAGTTCCCGAATCATAGGATAGAGCCCTTAGTCTCAGAAATCGAGAAACCAGCAACATGCATTCGACTGTTCCTTTTATTCCATAGAACGTCAGTGTGGTCATTTGCAGACCTCACACCACTGCAATGAGATAGTTCCATGGCGTGAAATTGAAAGCAGATTTGCAGCATATTAGTGTTTTAGAGTAACCCAATAGACGGGCGGTTGTCGGTCTCTTGTCAGAATTTCTGGTTGCAATACGACTGGTGGTAATTGTTTTTGCTCAATTTTCATAACGAAATGGAATATGTCAATATTCACTCGCTGATCTAATGCCGCACAGAACTGAAAAAATGAAATACTGGTAAAGCGAACGACGGTAATTTACATTGTTAGAAACTATGGATTTGCAGGAAGTATACTTTCACACATTTCCAATCGAAACATGTGAGCAGTCACAATATAAATCTTGAAGTGCAATCATCATTTTGATTCACTGAAAATAACGAGGTACTATTGATGATCGTCGATAGACCAGCAATTATATTTAACAATCGATCTAATTTCACTGGAAGTTGGATGGAAAGAGTCATGATTTTCCACATCTTCAGATCTACAAGGGGATATAATCATACATGTAAGATCGACAGAAACAAAACCTCCAACAATGGATAATAACACTTCAAATAAAAATTTGGTGAACATGGAATCGAACTGATGCTATACAAGTGTGAACATGATATTCAACAGCGGTACACTGACCAAAATGCAAATATTTCTGGTTACATCTTTGTTAGTACCGAAAGAATAACACGGTTTACGAGAAAGACCTAAATGTAAATTCATAGCCTGTACATTTAAACAAACGTTCATCATTAAATACACTGAAGAATGTTAGTTGTATCTTTTGCAGCATTTTGACGCGTTAAGTGTTGAGGCGATAATTGACAGCGCATAAGCCGAAAACAACCAAGAAAGATGCATTGTGTTTCATAAATTTTGGTTGACGTGCACAAGAATTGTTCTGAGCACTGCCGAAGTGAATGTTTTCTTTCGAAACCAATTTGTACCTGTAAATGTAAGTTAATGACGAGCTGTAGCATATAGTACATATGATAAATTTAAAGATCTTTCAGATTAAAACTACTGTTACATTAACCAACTCTGCTTTGAGCAATTAGTTTTCCTCACGGCGATATCATTAGAATGGCAGATACGCCAAAAGATGGATAATGATTTGGCTTGTAATGTCGTCACGAGGAATAGATTATACATGTGTCTTCAAGCTATCGCGGAGGCGGAATAGCATAAAGCATTCTCGTGCGTAGACAGCATGACGGAGAGGGACGTTGGCACAGGACAATACAGAACGGAAAATAAATGAGACTTTATGCATTAAATCTTGAAGACGAGGGAGAGAGAAAGTGAGTGAATGCTCACTACTGATCTCACACATTGCCCGAATACAAATTATGAGGACATTTATGTTAAATCTGCATTCACGGAATGTCATTAATGAATAAGTTCCGCGTTTGAAGCAGGAAATATTAATACAAATGTGATTTCGTTGAATGCAAGAAACATTAAGAGCTTTGTTGGACAGTATTTGTCGGTTGACCCCATGCTTATACTGATGTTATTAATTGGTATAAGTAAATTGCTTTACATTATTATTGAGGACACAGATGTTAACAGAAAAAAGGGATTTTCGAGACGATCATATTATATAACATTGGCCTTAAGAGAGAAGGAAAATAACAGTGAGTTAATAATGTATGTGAGCGTCGACCAGCTGGGATCATTTATTTCGCATGAGCAGACAAAGCGATCTTTATTCAGTTTGTGCGATATAGGCGCCGCTGATCACATCAGAATTATCTGTGCATCGCTAGTTGCCGTTGACAAGGCGTTGGTCTTCGTCGGTCTTGTAATGCTGCAGTTCTTCATTTTCAAGGACACCCTTAATGTTTTTCTGTACGCAGTTCCAGGGATTTGACCATGTAACTGTGAGTAGCAGCAATAAATTACATGGCTAAAAGATGGGCAGGACCGCAGCTCAATGTTCCGCGGTTCATGTGCCAAAGGAAAGATAGACTAGGAGACATGAGTGGACTTGGAGTTGCGTTTTGGATGAGGAAGAATATACGGCAGGAAGAGAGAGGATATAACCAAGGGTTTGCCCATTTTTCCTATATGGTAGAACTGAAAAATAAGAAGGGTGAGATCACTTTGATAGGACTGTACGATATATAAGGAGATTACACATTGCTGTGCGCAAAACAAGGTAGTAATTGTCGCGATTAACTTTCCGAACATGAACTGGGATAGCCATAGAACTCGGGGTTTGGATAGAGAGATCTTTATCGAGTTTAATCAGGAAATGTCGTCATGAGGAATAGATTACACATGTGTCTTCAAGCTTTCATTCAGTATGTGGATGTCCCGACTAGAGAGGGGGAAAACGTCACCTCCTCTTGGGGAAGACGGAGGGGCATTTGACGTAGGTGTTAGTGACGGATCAATTGGTATCAGTGACCATAATTCCATAGGTTTTAAGATAGCTATGGAGAATGCTAGTTCTGGCCCCAAAGTAACATTCTAAATTGGATCAAGCCCAATTTCGATGGTACTTTGGCGGGAACTTTCAAAAGTTGATTGTGGGAGCCTGTTTCCAAAAAAATGGGACAGATGGTAATTGGGCGTCCTTGAAATGGGTGTTAACGAGTCTTCAGGGTGAGCACATTGCCCTGCGAGGGAAGGGTAGGAGTGGTAGAAGTAGGGAACTTTGAATGACTGGGAATAGTGAGCCCATAGTCAGAATGAATAACGAGGCACATGAAATGCATAGGCCGCTGGGGGCAAGTGGATGTTTTGAAGAGTATAGTGCTCATCAGAGTAGAGTTAAGAGAGAAATCAGGAGGGCAAAAGGACATGAAATTGACTTGGCAGATAAGGCAAAGGAAAATGAAAAGAGCTTTTACAGATACATAAAGGACAAGAAGAGTGACTATTTAGAGAGTAGGGCCATTATGGTTAAATAATGTCATCTATGTGCTGATCCACAAGCGATGGTAGAGAACTGAAATGAATATTTATCGTCTGTATTTACTATTGTGAAAGACACGAGTGTTATGGAAACTGCGCGATGGGGATAGGGTGATGTCTTGAGGAGTGTACAAACTGCAGAGATGGAGATGGTGGATGTATTAAGCCGCATGAAGACAGATAATCCCCAAGAACTAATGGAGTGTATTCATGGATGTTGTGGGAGGCTCGTGAGGAAATTCCCGCCCCGAACGGAGATATCTGAATCATGAACAGCGACAGTAGAGGTGTCTGAAGATTGGAGGGCAGCAAGTGTTGCACAGGTGTTTAAGAAGGGCTGTAGTGATAAGCCTGGGAACTACAGACGAGTGAGCATTACGTTCGTAGTGGGTAATTTGAAAGACGGTAACCTGATTAAAAGGAACGACAGGCATTTAGATAGGCAAGGGCTAATTAGGGAAAGTCGTGTTTCAAATATTTGATTGAGTTATTGTAAGGAGTAACCAAGAGTATAGATGAGGCAAGTGCAGTCGGCATTCTCAACGTGGACTTTAGAAAGGCTATTGACAAGGTAGCGCATGGAAGGTTCTTGCAAACTTTTATATGAAAAGGTGAGGCAAAAGGTTATATAAAAAGGTTGCTTGGCGTCAAATGCCAAAGTGTGGTTCTGGAAGTTGTGTTTACACGGGAGGCCTGTGACCAGTGTTTTTCTGGGTCCACTGATATTGTTTTACATGATGACAAGTTGTTTTGGATGACAAGGTAGGAGGCATGGTCAGTACGTTTACAGATTACACCAAGATTGGTAGCATAGAGGATAGTGAAGAAGGTTAAATAAGATTGCAACGGAACATTGATCAATTGTGCCAGTAGTCCGATGAATGGCAGATGGAGTTTAATTTCGATAATTGTGATGTCTTGCACTTCGGTAGATCACATCAGGGCAGGGCATGCGAAGATAATGGTAGGAAGTTTAGAGAGTTACAGAACAGAGTGACCTAAGGATTGCAGGTTCATAACTCCTTGAAGGTGGGCAACATGGAGAAGAGGATATTCAGCTTGCACGGTATTGTTGGTCAGAATATTGATTGCAGGAGTTCGGACGTCTTTTTGAAGCAGTACAAGACATTTTAAGACCACAAATGGAACACTGTGTTCAGTTCTGTTCACACGATTATAGGAAGGATATTGTTAAACCAGAACAGTGCAGAAGAGGTTTATGGAGATGCTCCCAGGACCTGATGGTCTGATGAATAAGAAGAGGCTGGATAGGGTGGGAATATTTTTCTGCAGATTAAGATTAGTAGGGGCGATCTTATAGAGGTATACAGAATAATTGAGAGCATAGATACGGTAGGTTGTCGACACCTTCACCCAAAGGTAGAGGAGCCGCGAACTAGGAGGCAAATGTCTCAGATGACGGGGAGATATACAAAAGAGGCCAGGGGAGAAATTTCACAACAGAGTGGGTGGTGCGCATCTGTAACGCGCTGTCCGATCCACTTGGCGAGGCGGCCACAACTTTGACCTTTGAAAGCATATCGACTGTTATATGGACATGGTGGGTCAGAGGCATATCAGCCAAATTCAGAAAAGTGGGACTAGTTTAGTGATTGAAGCTGGGCGGCCTTGACAAGGTGGGCTGTAGTGCCTGTTTCCATTATATAATAATATTTGAGTCGAATGACTCTCTGGCTGGATGGAGTAAATTGTAGGGTATCGTTCAGCGGTTGCTGTTCCCATGTAGTTGCTTAATTTGTCCTTCTACGGTGGCAGTGATTCCGGGTTTGGAATGTATTGCAGAAGGATACTTGCTGAGCTGCTGCAGTGCATTTTGCAGATGCCACAAACTCTTGGCTCCGTTTGTTGTATGGATTGCTCGCACTTTCGCAAAGATTGAATGATACACGTGATAATGGGATATTGCAGTAGCTTCTTAGATATGGCAACACACATTAAAACATGAATGTTCCAGAGTTGAAAACAATAAAGTGAAATCTAACCATTCGATCATATGCACAATGTGCATGGAATAATCCAATTAACCTTTGATACCTCCGCTACCATCCAATTACAACATGACTGATCTGACGGTAATTTAAACATATTGAACAGGGAGCGGGAGAAAGAGAGGACAGGTATTATGCATGGCACAGTTGTCGATAAATATGCCAAGACAGATATGAATTAATGGCAGGCATTTATTCCACGACAACCTCAAGATGATAGATGTTTTCGAAGTCACACTTATTTTGTTGCATCTATTTCACATAATTGGACACATATAACTAACAATTATGAATTCCAAGGCGATGATTTATTCAGAGAAATCTGACCAATTTATGGAATGTAGGCTTCATGAGCGTTTAGGGCTGATGTGGCGATACCGATATTTTAAGGGTTTTCATTGCATTTAAAAAGTATATGATAATTTAAGAATGCTCCACTTGAAGGTGAATAATTCACACATACACCCATCTCAAAAATTAATACAGTTTCATGGATTTTGCAGCAATCTATTTTTAAAGTATTTTGCAAAGTTAATTGAAGGGAAGTGGCGTGGACATGACCCATTAAAAATCACTTACGGGATGTAGGCGGTGCCTTTTCGGCTTGCATTAATTTAGCATTTCCAGCTGCCCTTCAGAATTTGCAAGTTATCTGCCTTCTTGAACCGCTGCAGTCCGAATGTGCAGGTACGCCCACTGTGCTATTAATGAGAGAGCTGCAGGACATGAAGGAACAGCGATATATTTTCATTCAGGATAGTGGCTGTGTTGGAGAGACCCTCTTTGTGGTGGGGTTCCCATTTGTCTACTGCATTTGTCTGGCTGGGTGGGAGTGGGTTTGCAAGTTGATGTCTAAGGAACCTTGCTGGGCTACTAAAGTTCATCTTATAGATAGTAAAATTATCTGCCTCTGTTCGTACGTGGTTAAGGGACAGATACTTTGAGGAAGGGAGAGAGATCAATCGCGATGTTTTGTCCTGGATGGTGTCGAGCGTCTTGAGTGTTTTTCGAGCTGCATCGATGCACGTGGGGATTATTCCAATTAACTCCTGTCTTGTGCCTTGGAGAGAGAGGAGAGGCTTCGGATGTCAGTCCGTGAGTTGCACGCCTTAATACTCCAGGTCTTTTTCCTGCCCTGGTTGCCACAGTATTAATATGTCTCGTCCAGGTCCGTTTCTGATCAATGGTAACGGCAGGATGTTGATTGTAGGAGAATCCGTGATCCTAATGCAATTCAATTTCAAGACACAGTTATTAGAACGCTGTTGGAGGAGCTGGCCGTTGCCAAGCACTTGCGTTGCCCAAATATAACTCTGTTGAGGTGTTTTACTGATATTGTTAACCAGTTTGAGACGGTTTTTAAGAAGGCGTATGGTGTGTTAGCTTTTATTGGTAGAGGAATTGAGTTTCGGGGCCATGAGGACATGTTGCAGTTGTACAAAACTCTGGTGTGGCCGCATTTGGAATATTGTGTGCAGTTCTGGTCGCCACATTACAGGAAGGATGTGGAAGCAATGGAAAGGGTACAGAGGAGATTTACAAGAATCTTGCCTGATATGGAGGGAAGATCATATGAGGAAAGGCTGAAGGACTTGAGGCTGTTTTCGTTAGAGAGAAGAAGGTTAAGAGGGGACTTAATTGAGGCATACAAGATGATCAGAAGATTAGATAGGGTGGACATCGACAGCCTTTTTCTTCGGATGGTGATGTCCAGCACGAGGGGACGTAGCTTTAAATTGAGGGGAGATAGATACAGGACAGATGTCAGAGGTAGGTTCTTTACTCAGAGAGTAGTAAGGGCGTGGAATGCCCTGCCTGCAAAAGTAGTGGACTCGCCAACACTAAGCGCATTCAAATGGTCATTGGATAGGCATATGGACCATAATTGAATAGTATAGAGGGACTTTAGAAGGGTTTCACAGGACGGTGCAGCATTCTGGGCCGAAGGGCCTATAGTATGCTGTAATGTTCCATGTTCTATGTCGACTACGAAAAAATGCAATAAAATATTTTTCATAGTTTTATTCAAGGGTTTTGACAGATATATAAGAGTATTTTAAAAACACATTATCTCAAAACACACCATCTACTACCAAACCATGTGTCACCAACACACCACCACATCCTGCCATCTGCATTTTAAAACGCTTCCCTCACACAGAACGGCCGCACTCCATTCTCCCTCAAGAAATCAATATATGATTTCGAGGTCCAGATGGACCTATCTAGTGACACCCACAGAGCAAACATATTTAAAGGAAATTTAAAGTAACCAATTATTTATTTTTAAACGAAGGGACAGTTTTTCATGGCCCATTCGCCAATCCTATGCGCCATTGGATTGCGTGGGTGAAGCCCACGCACAAAAGAAGATAATCTGCAAACGCCGTACAGAGTGTGAGCGACGCCGGGATAGAACCCTGGTCCTCAACGCTGTGCAACCACTGCACCAGTGTGCTACCCTCCCACAGGGCGCACATGGTCTTATCGAACCGCAGGCATTCTGCCAGATTGCTCAGCCGCACCCTGCCAGCCGTCGGCTCGGAGTCCTGCCAACCATACAAGTGTTCCTCTGGATATCAGGGAGATAAACGCCACAAAATCAGTGTCGCTCCCACTTGAACACACGGGTGTTCTGTCATAGTAAATATGGCATCTTCAGACGCGCAACACTTAGACACAGCATGCCATACATCACGTCGGGAACCAATTCCCGCTCAGACTTGCACAAATTCAGGATATGTGGACAAAACTCTGCGGGTAATCCGCAACGCACCACCCGCACCTCTCCCCCAAACCACACATAATCTACTAATTCGAGCCACGTTCATGATGACCCGATGTAGCACTTCAAACAGGATGAACCTTAACTTCGCACACGAGTGCAACACGGTGGCGCAGTCTGATAGCCGTGCTGCCTCACGGGGCGCCGAGTTTCCAGATTAGATCCCGGCTCTGTGTCACTGTCCCTGTGGAGTTTGTACATTCTCGCCATGTTTGCGTGGGTTTATCCCCCACAACCCAACGATGTGCAAGCGTGGTGGGTTGGCCACGCTAAATTGCCCCTTAATTGGAAAAAGTGTATAAAAAGAAATCTTCTCACACGGTACGGACGAGTTAGTTGAATATGCAAAATTAAAGCACATTAAATTAAAGGGCGTAATGTATTGAGGTGGATAGAAAACTGTTTGGCAGGGGCGAAACGAAGAGTAGGGATTAATGTGTCCTTATCAATCTGTCAGGCAGTAACCAGTGGGGTACCACAATTATCGGTGCTGGGAACCCCAGGCATTCACAATATGTATTTGTGATTTGAATGAGGGAACAAAGTGTAACAATATCAAAGTTTGTAGATGATACCAAGTTAAGTGGAAGGGTGAATTGTGACGAAGTTGCAGGTATCCTGCAGCACGATGTGGACAGGTTGGGCGAGTTGTAAATCAATGGCAGTTTCAGTTTCATTTGTATAAGATTATTCACTTTGGAAGGAAAAACAGGAAGGCAGAGTACCAGCTGAATGGTTGTAAATTGGAAGAGGAGAGTGTGCAGTGTGCCCTGGGTGTCCTTGTCCACGATTCGCTGAAGGTAAGCCTGCACGTGAAGCAGGTGGTAAAGGAAGTTAACGGTCTGATGCCCTTCATTGAGAGAGGTTTCGAGTACAGAAGCAGCGATGTGTTGCTGAAAATGTTGAGGCTGTTCGTATATTTGAGTATGGTATGCAGTTTGGGGCTCCTTGTCTGAGGAACGATGTTCTTGCTCTCGTGGGAGTGCCGTGAAGGTTCAACAGACTGATTCCTGGGATGGCGGAGGTGTCATAGGAGGAGTAATTGACGAGGTTGGGATTGTTCTCGCTGAAGTTCAAAAGAATGAGGGGGGATCTCATAGAGTCGAATAACATTCTAACAGGACTAGGCAGAGGAGATGCAGGGAAGATGTTACCAATCATGGGTGTGTCCAGAACCAGGGGTCGCAGTCTACGTATTCAGGTAAACCACTTAGGACAGAGATAAGGAGACATTACTGCACACAATGAGTGGGGAGCCTGTGGAATTCATTGCCACAGAAAGTCGTTGATGCTAAAACATTGAATATATTCAAGAGGAGGCTGGATATACCACTTGGGGAGCATGAGATCAAAGATTATTGGGTGAAAGCAGGATTAGATAATTGACATGGATGATCAGCTATGATCGTGATGAATGGCGAAGCAGGCTCGAAGGGCCAAAAGAGCTTCTCCAATTCCTATCTTCAATGTATCTTTGTATCTGTGAGATCAACCTACTCCGCAACATCGTGACCTGCGTCTCCCCGCCCTTCTCCTCCACACAGTTCCTTTTACTGTTCCCCACCAGTGTGGGCTTCCTCTCCATTCATACCTATAAATATCCTATAGCTTCCCTTTCTCTATTTCGTCCTCTGATAACAGCTTATCATGCAACACCAGAGGCGGCAGCGCCAGGAAGTACGGCATATCTCTCCTCACGAATTTCAATAGCTGAAGGTACCTTCAGACGTTCCTCTGGGGCAAAGTCATGCAATTTCTCCAAAACCCTCCAGCTCCCGCGATTGTTCCCCGTATAAACAAGTTCCTAATGTATTCAATCCCCACCAGCTGCCACACCCAAAACATCGCTTCCAACCAGCCGGCACAAACCTAGGGTTGTCTCAAATTGGTGCCCACAGCGACATTTCCTCCTGTCCAAAATGTGGTCTGCACTTCCCCCAGTACAGTTGACGCCTACAGCAACACTGGTGTTCTTCGTCCCTGGCCAGCGAGAATGACGGGTGTTCCAACAACAGAGCCCTCAATATTGTTCCCTTGCACGACTCCGTCTCCATCCATTTCCACAGCAAGACCGACAACTGATCCATAGCCCATTTGCTCACTACTGTAATATTCAAAGCGCAATTACAATTGATAAAAATCAGAAACGGCAGCACACTCACCTTTGCGCATGCTCTAAGCAAATTCACCTGAGCTGCGGGGCCTTCCGCGTAGACAAAAAGTCAAAACATATACCATTGACCTTCCTAAAATCAGGCTTTGGGAGAAAGATAGCGTGGTTCTTGAACACGAACCTCGGCAGAACCGTTGTTTTTACTACCTTGGCATGCGTAGCCAGTGATAGCTGCAACACAAACCATTTCATAATATCCGCCATTATTCCGTCCACCAATCAAGCTAAATCCAATCTGTTCAGTTGGCCCAGCTCCGCCCCATCTGTTTTTTAAGCACTAAAGATCATCCCCAAGTCCCCCAACTCCTTTTTTGCCCTCTGGCATTTTTTGGGAGCATCTCACTCTTTCCCATGATCCATTAATATCCTGAAACCAGGCCAAATTCCCCCACAATGTTCATGATCAGTCAAAAATGCCCATCGGGACCAAAATGTGCCATAACAAATCATTCATGTACAAGTAAAGCTTATAGTCGGCACGCCCTCCGATCAGTCCCTCTCCATTCCCTCGACCCCATAAGCGCCATTGCCAATAGCTCTCTTGAAAAGACGAAAGGCTACAGAGAGCCCAAGCACCCCTGCCTCGTCCCACAATGTAGCCGAAAGTACACCGAAAACAACAGGATAGGCCAAAGGTTTGTTTCCCCTATCCTACTGCCTGACCTAATCCTCAAACTTCTGTCAGAACTCAAACGGTCACGGCCCCTCAAATAAATATGCCCATTGCAACCAATGTCCATCACCACCACCTGCAGCCTATGCCTTCAAATTGTATTAGAAATACAATAAATAACCTATGCATATTCGCAGAAAACTGCCTTCCCTTCATAATTCCACTCTGGTCCTCGCCTAAGATCCGCGGAATGTAGTCATGAATTTGCGATGCCAGCATGTTCGCCAAAAGCTTAGCACCAACAGCAGGAAGGGATATCAAGCGTTGCGACACACACTGCACTGTGTCCTTATTCTTTTTTTGAAATCAGGGATATAGAAAATTACAAACGAGTGAGGTGAGATTCCCCACTTTCCCTCATCTCATTATGCGCCTCACCAGCAGCTCCTACCTAAACTTTATAAAACATCTCCTTTGGGAACCCATACGGCATTTAGGGCATCCCTGCCTTCATCACCTCATTACAGGGAGGGTGTGCAGAGGAGATTCACTAGGTTAATCCCAGATCTGAAGGGGTTGGATTATGAGGAGGGGTTGAGTAGACTGGGATTGTACTCATTGGAATTTAGAAGGATGAGGGGGGATTTTATAGAAACATTTAAAATTATGAAGGGAATAGATAGGATAGATGTGGGCAGGTTGTTTCCACTGGCGGGTGACAGCAGCACTAGGAGACATAGCCTCAAAATAAGGGGAAGTATATTTAGGACTGAGTTTAGGAGGAACTTCTTCACCCAAAGGGTTGTGAATCTATGGAATTCCTTGCCAGTGAAGCAGTTGAGGCTCCTTCATTACATGTTTTTAAGGTAAAGATAGATCGTTTTTTGAAGAATAAAGGCATTAAGGGTTATGGTGTTCGGACCGGAAAGTGGAGCTGATTCCAAAAAGATCAGCCATGATCTAATTGAATGGCGGAGCAGGCTCGAGGGGCCAGATGGTCTACTCCTGCTCCTAGTTCTTATGTTCTTATGTTCTTATTACGACCAATCAATTCGCTAAATACAATTGGGACCGCAGGCTCATAACCCGCTCTTCCTTCTCCCAGGTGAACTCCAACCATCGAGGCTTAGTCTCATCCCGACATCTCCCGCCGCGTCTCCTACTCATACAACTTCCTACAAAAGTCCTCATATGCCCAATTTAATCTCTCCTTGCCCGACTCCACAATACACCTCTCGTCGCTTACCGTACAAATCGCCCTCGGCACTGCCGGCTTCATCAAATGTTGGCCCTGCATCCTACTTACCTTCTCCCCACACTCGAACACTACCCCTCTGGCTCTCCGCAGCTTCCAGAACCACCTTGCCCATGGATACTAGTGCTCACTTATTTTGGTCCCTCCGGCTCCCCCTTATCACCCCACCACCCCCATCGCCCCCACTGAGTACCTCCGGTAATTCCTCATAATCTCATCTACCAGACTTTCCCGATCATCCCGCTCCATCTGTTTTGGGGCCGTTGCTGTTTGTCATTTTTATAAATGACCTGGAGGAGGGCGTAGAAAGATCGGTGAGTAAATTTGCAGATGGCACTAAAGTCGGTGGAGTTGTGGACAGTGCAGAAGGATGTTATAAATTACAGAGGGACATAGATAAGCTGCAGAGCCCGGCTGACTGGTGGCAAATGGAGTTTAATGCAGAAAAATGTGAGGTGATTCATTTTGGAAGGAATGACAGGAAGGCAGAGTACTGGTCTAATGGTAAGATTGTTGGTAGTGTGGAAGAGCAGAGAGATCTCGGTGTCCATGTCCACAGATCCCTGAAAGTTGCCACCCAGGTTGAGAGGGTTGTTAAGTCGGGGTACGGTGTGTTAGCTTTTGTTGGAAGAGGAATTGAGCTTCGGATCCATGAGGACAAGTTGCAGTTGTACAAAACTCTGGTGCGGCCGCATTTGGAGTATTGTGTGCATTTCTGGTCTCCACATTATAGGATGAATGTGGAAGCATTGGAAAGGGTACAGAGGAGATTTACAAGACTGTTGCCTGGTATGGAGGGGAGATCACATGAGGAAAGGCTGAAGGACTTGAGTCTGTTTTCGTTAGAGATAAGAAGGTTAAGAGGGGACTTAATTGAGGAATACAAGATGATCAGAGGATTACATAGTGTGGACATCGAGAGCCTTTTTCCTCGGATGGTGATGTCCAGCACGACGGGACATAGCTTTAAATTGAGGGGAGATAGATATTGGACAGATGTCAGAGGTAGGTTCTTTACTCAGAGAGTAGTAAGGGCGCAGAATGCCCTGCAATGCAACAGTAGTGGACTCGCCAACACTAAACGCATTCAAATGGTCATTGGATAGGCATATGGACGATAAGGGAATAGTGCAGAGGGACTTTAGAAGGGTTTCAGAGAACGGTGCAACATCGTGAGCCGAAGGGCCTGTACTGCGCTGTAATCCACTTCACACATGGGCTTACCCCTTTCCCCCTCCCGAAAATGCACCCAATGCGGGGCGTGGACAGAAATCACAATCAACAAATCGACTTGGTCTGCCACCACAGCCAGTCGTACCTTCTCCATCACAAAAAAATTATAATTTGGCAATACACATGGTGCACATGGTAGAAGTACGAAAACTTAACAGGACTACCGGCATGCACTCCCACATTCCATTGACCATCACATATGCACAGTCCGGGTAGGCCACAATGCTTTCCACGTTAAAACCACCCGTTTATGAAGCAACACCGCCACCGCCTCATGTTCTTATCCATCCCCAAAGGGACTCTTGCCCCTCTCAGCCTCTTCTGACTCTCCAACTGCAGATGAATCACGTGCAAAACAAAGACCCCTCAAATGCGTGAACATACCTCTAGTCTAACAAGCATTTTAGACATTAAATTCTCAGCGTAGCAAGCCTGGTCGGCTGACTCCCGCCCTTCCCTGCAGATCAGCCATATTCGTTTTTGAGCCAGGCTTCAACTTACGTCACGCACACCTCGAGGCCCGCCGTCGGATGGTTGTCACAATCTGTATCTTCTCAACAACGCCAGTGCAACCATACCCATGCCAACAACCGACCCACCCAGTCCTCCCTCAAACAAAGAACTAACAACTCCCCCGCAGTCCGCCCAACGCCCCCCACGCCTGTAAACTCCCACTTCACTCCCGTTAGCTGTCTCCCGCAGATAACATGGTGCCTCTTGCTCAAATCCTCCGATTTCTCCTAATCCCTTCAGTCCAGTCGCCCCTAATCCTCCTAACCATCATCAAACAAAGGTAATCTGAAGGCAGAATCACCGTCGCCGCTCTCCCGCCGAACTCAACATCAAATTTCACAGCAATTGACTTTACAATGGAGACAAATATCCTCTCCGACTTTCAATGTCCTGCACTTCTTCCGTCCAGAGTGCCCCATGAAGTCCATCGCCTCCTCTGGTATGTGGGAAAAAAACTGCTGCTTCTGATGTGTCACTCACACATGTTCAGGCTGCAAACCCCGAATTTCACCCCCTTCCGAAAGGGAACAACTTTTATCCCAGTTGCACCGGAGCTGTGCTTCGGCAGCTGCACAGTCAGGTGCTGGGAGACAAGCAGCTCTATCCATTCCCAGGTCAAATTCTGGACTGCCTCGCCCGTTTCAGAACTTTATGCTTGGTCACAAATGGATACAGCCTCAGTGCTATCGCACTCGGTGGCACTCCCAAATTCCAGCTCATCCTCACCGCCCGATGCACACTATCCATCTCGAAGGAACGGTGAAAGGCCTCGTCCACAACTTATCTCTCCATATGGGCGGCACGGTGGCGCACTGATTATCACTCCAGCCTACGGCGCTGAGGACCCAAGTTCGATCGCGCCCCGAGTCACTGGACGAGTGGACTTTCCAAATTCTCCCCGTCTCTGTGTGGGGTGCATCCCCACTATCCAAAGATGTGCAGGTCAGATGGATTCGCTACACTAAATTTCCCCTGAATAGGAAACAAAATATTTGGCATTGTGAAATTTGTTGAAAACAAAAGTGCTCCAGCATGTTGGCCACATATTCGGCAGTATCCGCTCCCTCGATGCACTCATGCATCCCGACGGTGCGCATACTCTGCCTCCTGCCGCGGTTCGACATGGAACATAGAACATACAGTGCACAAGGAGGCATCTGGCCTATCGAGTCTGCACCGACCCACTTAACCCCTCACTACGATCCGATCTGCTACACCTCCTAAACATTTTTGGCCACTAAGGGCAATTTATCAAGGAAAATTCACCTAACCTACACATCTTTGGACAGTGGGATGAAACCGGAGCAGGACCTGACTGTGGAGGGAAACCCAAGCAGACACGGGGAGAACGTGCAGATGCCGCACAGACAATGACCCCGCGGGGAATCGGAACTGGACCCTGGCGCTGTGAAGCCACAGTGCTATCCACTTGTGCTGCGCTGCTGCCCACACGGTGACCTCCATTTTCTCCCTTAGCCTCTTCTGGCCGTTCAGCACCAGCCCAGCTCTGTAGCGAGGCCAGCCGCTACTAAAGCTCCCCCATCGGCTCCCCAAGTTCTGTATCGCCAGGTCGTGACCGTCCTGAATTTGCTCCACTCTTTCAATCACAGCTTTGAACCTGGACAAATTATCCAAAGCCTCTCTATTTTTCTTGTTCAAAACCTCCACCAGCTTGCGTCTGCTTCGTCGACCACGAGGCGTTCAGCGATTCCCGCTTACCTTCCGCTGTCTTCAACTGTGGCGCACCACAAAAACTATGTTGCTCCTGTTGTTCTCTCTTTATTGTGGGACTTCTCATTCGCTGATCTATATACCCTCCTAAACCGAGAAGTATTGCCTTACCTGGACTCTCACTCAACTTTTGCCCCAAAAATTAAAACCATACATTGGGGAAGGACCGAATAAATCCACCTTGAGCAGTAGCCACTAAATGTTAGATCACAAACTCCACGGCCGCCAACGGAATTTCAATTGAAAAATCCTTGAGGATATTACCAAAAATATCGATAGTTCCCTGTCGGACACCGTCCTCGTTACGTATTGATACTTGTAAGGTAGTTAACTCTTGAACACTGGGTATCTGTCACTTTCTTATGTGATTTCCAATTTGCGTCGAATTAAAGATACGCAGCAAGCAAATTCAGGTTGGCAGCAAAGTCACAACATATATCTTGCAGTTTCCCATTGAAGAGCACTGGCAACAAATGGATGTAGCAATGGGACCAACAGATGCATCTTTCCTCTGTCAAGTTTCGACGAGAACTTGATCCACGTTTCTGCTTGTCCTAGTCTTGATAAACCAGTCTTCCGGCTATTCGGCTGCTTGGCAAGAAGACTGGGGCGTTGTTCAAATTAGCACGAGCAACAACAGTTCAGGTCCTGTTCTGGATGATGCCAACTTGAAAATTCCTCAAAGACCTGCTATATAGTTTGCAAAGAAGTGATAAATAACCATCGAATTCAATGTTATTCACGTTGCTACTTATGATGCAAGAGGTAACCAGCGTCTGTTTAAATACATGTGTAGCAATTACGTGAAGGTGTAACATTTTCCTTGCATGGGACGGAACATTACAAGTTTATCTCAGATTCCCAAGCTTCCTCTGTAATACCTGTTTGGGGATTTTCTTGCACTGTCGGCCACGTGTCCTCTTTAATTGCATGTAGAACACATAGAACATACATAGAACATAGAACAGTACAGCACAGAACAGGCCCTTCGGCCCTCGATGTTGTGCCGAACAATGATCACCCCACTTAAACCCACGTAACCCGTATACCCGTAACCCAACAATCCCCCCATTAACCTTACACTACGGGCAATTTAGCATGGCCAATCCACCTAACCCGCACATCTTTGGACTATTTTCCACGTGCTATTTTCACGTGACAGCCAATGGCTGAGGGCATTAACTTCATACACTGACACAGGACGTTTGCAACCATATTAAATTGCTACCCTCAGCAATTGCGTATATGCGGTGTTTTCAGTTTGACAGCAAGGTCCAATTTCGTGCCTCCCATTTCGTGGTTTGCGTAGCAGAACCTAACTGATAATTACCGTGTTTAACAGGTCGATATGACACATATGCAATTTGGAGCAGACATTTAGCATGAGTTGCGTCACCCCAAACATATTTCCATCTCATTTCGACCATTGACGGATTGCTGACCGCAATGCCAAAAGAAAGGAGATGAATGTTGCAATCTCTGTCAGGACACAGGATCCTTACCAGCAAGACCACGGCATTGTCTGCTTTCGACGATCAAGGAGATTTCGCTCATAGCACATGGCTATCCCTGATCTCTGAGAAGCGAAGGTAGAACCAAAATTCCACAGAGAAGATTCAGTGCAGAAGTGGGCGATGCAATCCTTCGTGTCTCAGGAAACCAAAGAGGGAGAGTGAGAGAGAAACAAATAACTGAGTTTCATTCCATCTGCCGGAAATTAGTTTCATCTCAATTTGACTGAGATCCAGATCACTTTGAAATGAGTTCAGCGTTCTGACCTTGAGAACAATCTGAGGAAGTGAATTCCAGAATTCACAATCCTCTGGTAACTTTATTTCTTTACCCAGCTGTCCAACTCTAATCCTTCCATCCATCACGTCAATTCTATGCTCATTTTAAGTACCAATCCATTAAGCCCCAAAAATATTTTCTGTTGATAATCTCTCGGCCACGCAGAAATGTGCACACTCCATCCACACAACTGCTCCGACTCCTCTTTTCAAAATAAAACCACAAACACCAACAAACTGTCCCTTCATAGCAGCAGCTCTCAAGCCCCGGGAACATTCACACACATCTCCCCTGTCCTCGCCGCAAAACAAATATGTAATTCCTCAAGTTCAGTGACCAGACTACATAGAAATCGGCACCTATGGCCTTCCGAATGTTCTATTCAATTCCGTAAGTGCACTCCTGTATCCAATCAAGCATTCAATATGCTGACTTCACTCCCGTGTCCAGCTGTCCTTCCATCATCAAGTCTTTGTGGACAAGGAGAGCACGTCTCTTACTTCCCCAGCGCTTCGGAATACTTTCCTGTTTATTGAGTATCGCATTGCTTTGCTTGCACTTCCGTTAGGTTATTACTTCAATCCTTTCCGGATTCCATTTCCATTGCCACTTACCTCAAAAGAACACGCAAAACATTGACATAATTCTGGATCGACGGCTATCCTCTTCACATCACCGACAGCCCAAAATTGAGAATCTTCCAAATTCCCCACTATGGCACCAACACTTAATCATAACTAATAAAATATGCCAAAAGCAGCAAAGGCTCCAACACTGAACCATTACGAAAACGACTCCAAATATTTGTCCATTCGCAAAAAATAGCTTTTATTTCTTATCGTCACTAAAACAATGTTGCATCCAAATTGCCAGCTACCTGTGCGCCACATCAGCTCCACTCTCAGTTTGCCGTCCGGGGGCTCGTCGAAGTCCTCACTGAAATCGATGCAGGCATTGTAGATTTCACGACCTCATCAGTTCTCATTGTCACAACCTCAAAAAAATAATTTATGTTTTTGATGCCGAAGTCTACCTCGCAGAAATCCATATTAATTATCCTGAATGAACCATTATCTTTTTTAATTGGACATTTATCATATCTCTCGGATTGCATTCCACAAACCTACCCACCATTGAAGTGAGATGTACACGTGCAAATTTCCGCCGTATTCCTCACATTATGTTTAAATAATGTGCAAAACATTGTGTTACCTCCTGTGTATGTATTGATGCTTTCTGAGGGAGTCTCAGAGCACGTGCAATTACCGAGTTGGCGTCCATTAAAATATTTCGATGAATTCCATTACCTAACCACCATTATACGATGTATGCCTCTCCCATACTTCAGGTGCGAATAAGCTTATTATAACGGACCATTCGCACCCTTCTTATTTTAAAATAGTATCAGGCAATCATTCTGCATAGTGATATCATCGGAAAATACGCATTGGAAATCATGCCCACTACTTCTGAATACATGCAACAGTTTGCAAACACAGCTCTGGTAGGTCTTACATTTGCCTTAATTGTCCTCTACTCTAATCGTTATACACATATGATTGACAATGACAAGTCAGAACACAGGGGAGGGAAAGAGAACTTGGCAGCATGGTGCGCGGCCATCTCTCCCTCAATGTCAGAAAACTAAAGGAGCTTGTGACTAGTCGTCCCCTGTCGACGTCAATGCTGTCGAGGTGGAGATGGTTTATGGCTTCACGTTCCTAGGTGTGAATATTATGAACAATTGGTCCAGGTCCACTCATGTTAATCTTATGATTAAGAAGCGCAACTTCGTCTTCAATCCTCAGGAAAGCACTTCCACACGACTTTAGACGATTTCCCAATAAAGCAAATTAACAAGGGAATCATAAGGCATATTGCATTTGCACTGTCAAGTAGTTTTGATTGCATGTGCTCTGTCATCATCCAAATACGATTCTGAAAACACTAAAGGGCTTATTCACGATAAAACGCCATCAAAACAGAACACAGTAATATAATGGGCAGCACAGGAGCAGTGCAGTAATACCAGTTTCCTCACAGCTTCAGGGTGACGGGTTTGATTCCTGGTTTGGGTCACTGTCAGTGCCGAGTCTGCACGTTATCCCCATGTCTGCGTGGATTTACTCCAGGAACTCCGGTTTCATCCTCAAGTCTAAAGATGTGCATTGTAGGTGGGGTGGACATGCTAACATTGCCCTTTGTGTCCAAAAAAGGTTTACTGTGGGTGCTGCGAAAGGGTCAAGCACCCTTTAGAAGGGACGGAGCTGACTCGATGGGACGAATGGACTGTCTCTGCACTGTAAATGCTGTGATTATAAGAATTATGTGACAATGGCATTTACGTGTCCGAAACCAGATAGCAATTTTGCGATAACAAAATCTTTGCTTGCAAATTAAGTGCTTTAGTTTTGCAGTTTACTAAATATATGAGAAGAGCGTTAATGATATCGAGGACCATAACACCATTGTCAATAAAACCATGAGCACATAAGATCATAAGACAAT
This sequence comes from Scyliorhinus canicula, assembly GCF_902713615.1. Lineage (NCBI taxonomy): Eukaryota > Metazoa > Chordata > Chondrichthyes > Carcharhiniformes > Scyliorhinidae > Scyliorhinus > Scyliorhinus canicula. Next base: position 85,704,865 of record NC_052157.1, on the reverse strand, counting down.
AAAACCAGTAGACAAAGGGGCGGAATTAGGCAAGTCGGACCATCGACCCTGCTCCACCATTCAATCATGGCTGATATTTATCTGACCGCATTTTCCTGCCAACTCCCCATATTCCCTGATCCCCTGATTAATCAGTAACCTATCTATCCCTGTCATACATACACTTACTGATTTGGCCTCCACAGCCGTCTGTGGAAAAGACATCCTCAGATTCACTGCCTTCTGGCTAAAGAAGTTATCATCATTTCTGTTTCATAGGATTGTCCCTTTAGTCTGAGATAGTGTACTCTGGTTCTAGTTTTTGCAACAAGTGCAAACATGCTCTCCACGTCCACTCTGCCCAGGACTAGCAGTATGCTGCAAGTATCAATAAGATCCCCCTTATCTTTCGAAACTTCAACATGCACAGACCAGAGTCCTCAGCCGTTCCTCATACGACAAGCTATTCATTCCAGAGTTCATGCTTGTGAACCTCCACTGAATCCTTTCCAAGTCCATCTGATCCTTCCTTAGATGCGGGTCCCAAACTATTCACAAAACTACAAATGGGGTCTGACCAGAGCCTTATACAGCCCCATAAATACATCCTTGATTTTGTATTCTAGCTCTCTTGACATGAATGCTATAATTGCATTTGCATTCCTAATTGCCAACTGAACCTGCACATTAACCTCAAGAGAATCGTGAAAAAGGACTCCCAAATCCCTTTGTGCTTCTGATTGCTTAACATTTCCCCATTTACAGAACAATCTATGCCTCCATTCCTCCTTCCAAAGTGCATAACATCACACTTTTCCACATTGCACTTTATCTGCCACTTCACTGCCCACTCTTGTAGCCTCTGAACATCCTTATTAAGCCCTCTGCTTCCTCGATACTACTTTCTCCTCTGAAGGACGACCAAATGTATTGAAACGACGGTTTTAAAAGTTTTGAATTATTGTGATCAAAGCAAAACTAGAATGGTAGGACCTTCACTTTTAAAGGAGGCGGTGCATCTTATCTGACGTATCTTGAACTGGCGGACGGCAGACTACGATAAAATATCATGAAATCTGGGCGAACTGTGTAACTGCTGAACATACCGAAGCCATTATTGGGCTAAAAAATCCTTTCTTCTGGCCCTTTGCTTCGTTCCGTACCTTGACTCACGTTTCAAGACAACCTGATTTTCAGATTGTTATGCTTGTGTTCAATCTAACGATATTTTTCAGAAATTGCCTACATTTCTGACCCACTCAACAGTCTCTGAGATACCCCGTTACTCAGATTCAGCTCCCTTGTTTGAGGTTTCAAATATAATACAATAGAGCTGATATTGCAGGCATGCTGACTTACCATTCGCAAATATAAGGAATCCCCATTCAAGTCAGCTCCAGTTTATTTAATATCTAGGTCATTAAACAGATCATCTCCTGTCATGTTAATCAAAATGCTATTCAGTGTTATAGCACCTTGGGGAAATTGACGTGAATTTAAGAATGACAACCCAGCCTATTTTACATAGAGACGTGTTAAACAGGGAAAATAGCTTCAAGAACACATTTTTTTCTGTGTTTATTGGCGAAAGTTCAGAATTATGACTATATCTACAGCACTCCAGCGTTTCGCAGTAATCAAGGTCTGCATATTGGGGATTGTAAACTGTTTATGACGACTAAAAGGGTCACTGCACAGTTGCAGTGAAACTATTTGATTTATTTTTTAAATGTGTTTTTTTATCTGGTTATGTAATTTGTAAATTATGAATTGTAGGATGTTACATATGAAAATTCAATATAAACATTTTCGAAAAAGGGGAATATTTTCTATCCAAAGTATTGCAGAAATCAAATACCACAATTTGAAGTTCACTTATCATGAAACATTCGTTTGTATTTCACTGTTTTCTTTATGTCATGAAATACTCGAGTTGCATCTCCGACGAATCAGACATTAGAAGGACGATGTTTTGGATTCACATGTGTACGTTATTTGTTTTTTTTTTTCTCGTTATCAAATAGTTGACTTTCGAATTAGGAACGGAATATTGGCCGAAGACTTATCAGTACCTCTTCATCCCACAGAAACGACAAATGCCAAAGCTGGTAAGATTGTGCGAAAATAACAATGCTTCTTTGCATTTCAGCGTGAAATTGGCGAAATGTTACTTTGTTTCCGTGTGGGCAACTGCATATCTGAAATTCGATTATTCGGAGGCATCAGATTGGAAGTTCCAAATCGCTCGTGATGTGCTGACGCAACCCGATGAATGATCATCACGCATTTTGTGCAAAATGCAGCTTTTTGTTATTTGAACGCATTGGCTAGAATTGTCACGACATATCATCAATATTTCTGACAATGGCTGAGGAGATTCATTTGCCCAATTTTAGTTGCATTTAGTGATACCAATGTCTGTGTTTCTGTCATGAAACGCACGCCTTACGACATGTCAAAACAGTCAGGGTGTTTGACACTTGGACAGATATTTTGAGTGTCAAAGTGTGGCGCTCAACCTCTGTCCGTGAGCTCAGTCGAAAGTATATAGCACGGTGGTTAGCACTGCTGCAGCACAGCTCAATGTCGCGGGTTGAATTCCTACCAGTGCTGACTGTCAGTGTTGTGTTTAACTATTCTCCCGCGTCTGTGTGGGTTTCGTCCAGGTGCATCGGTTTCCTCACACAGTCCAAAAATGTGCCTTTAGGTATAATGTCTCTGTGGAACTGCAATTTCGTGTCCAAAAGGTTAGGTGAGGTTACTGGGCTATGGTGATGAGGTGGGCGCGTGGGCTTAAATCGAGTGATCTTTCAAAAGGCCGCTGTGGACTCGAATGGCCGAATGGCCTTGTTGCGCACAGTAAAAAGGATGATTCGAAACAGTTATCAAATTGATTTTTAAATTCTTTCATGTGTGTTTGCAACGCTGTCTGGAATAGGATTCATTGTCCAACTCCGAGGGCATGCAAGATGGAGTCATATGTAGGCCAGACAAGGACGGCAGATTTCCTTCCCCAAAGGGTATTAATGGACCAGATTAGTTTTCACCACGGCATTTTCATGTCATGCTTATACTTCTAATTATATATTTCAATGAATTCAAGTTTCACCATCTACTGAGGCGAGACTCCAAAGCATTACCCTGGGACTCTGGATGACTAGTCTAATAACAATACCACTACGCCACTGCATCCACATTTTGCAGAGCAACTCTGGAACTTAAAGGACTGGAGGATTTGGTCGTTTACTAATAGACATAGAACAGTACAGCACAGAACAGGCCCTCCGGCCCTCGATGTTGTGCCGAGCAATGATCACCCTACTCAAACCCACGTATCCACCCTACACCCGTAACCCAACAACTCCCCCCCTTAACCTTACTATTAGGACACTACGGGCAATTTAGCATGGCCAATCCACCTAATCCGCACATTTTTGGACTGTGGGAGGAAACCGGAGCACCCGGAGGAAACCCACGCACACACGGGGAGGACGTGCAGACTCCACACAGACAGTGACCCAGCCGGGAATCGAACCTGGGACCCTAATGATTAACTGAGTCATTGGGAGGAATATTCCACGGTCCTGATGGATTTTTTAAAACATTTGTTTTGTTCTGTGTTCCAAATATTGTCCGGGTCGTTTTCGACTTCCCTGGTATTGGTGACGAACAGTAAAAATCAGCGTACAAAGTAATGAAAAGCAGGGAACAGTGGCAATATTTATTTTTTAATTCAGTTGCCATAAAAAATACCCATGGACTCATAGAGTCGCCCAACGCAGAGAAGGCCCCATCGGTCCATCGATTCTTCACAGAAAATAATTGCTCTCCACTAATTCCATTTAGTTTAATTTTTGCTCTCTCCTTGAATGTGTTTTTTATTCGAAAGCTTATGGAAGTGTTTTTTTTTTTAGTTACGAGTCTGCCAGACTCCATTGCAGTCCCAGGCCGTGCACTCCAGATTATCACCACCCGCTGAGTGAATGTCTGTTGCCAAATTCCCTTGGAATCTCCTGCCTCTAACAGTTAATCTATTCCATTGCGATTGACCCCTTAACCGAGGGGAACAGTTAATTCCTATTTACCCTGCCAACACCTCATAATCTTAGATATCTCAAACATATTATTGTTCAACTGTCTGTGCTCAAAGAAAAAAAAAGCAATCCTGTCCAGGCTCTCCGTTTAGATTAGATACGTAATCTCTTGGCACAACACTTTGGATCTATTTTGTACCCACGACAGTGAAATCCCCCCTAACCTATAATTAGTTGACGAGATCGGCACACTGTGGTCCAATTTCTGCCGAACCAATATTCCATCATAAACTGCTTGCTGTACTATTCTATGCCATCACTGATATTGACAAGTGCCTCTAATGCATTCTTAACAATCTCATTCACCTGCTCTGCATCCTCTGTGGTGTGTAAGCAAGACACCAAAGCTCCATCTCTTCCTCTGAGCCTCCTCGTGTCCTGCATTCATGACACATTCGCCTGTCTTGCGTGTTGTTCCAAACTACATCACCTCGCAATAAACATTGTTAACTACGGTCTGCCACTGCTCTGCCCATCTGGCCAAGCATCCAAATCTCTCTGTAACATACGACCTATTTCTTCACATTTAAACACCCTACAAATCTTTGTGCCTTCTGAAGAGGTACTCGACCAACATACTCGCCTATCTAATCTGTGTATAGCTAAAACTTTTGGACACTCAGCTTTTGTCCTTGTGGTACTCTGCTAGGCACCGACATCCAGTTAATCAAACAACCTTCCACACCTACGCTTTGTTTCCAATTACTAAACCAGTTTCGAATCCATTGCAATAGCCTTCCTTACATTTTCTTTCTGTCAACCTACTCAATTAATCAAACATTTGTGACATTGTCAATTGCTTTGCTATAATCTAAATAAATGACATCATCTTAACTTCCGGCATTCACACATTCGGTCACTTTATTAAAAAAAGTCTATCAAATGTGTTAGTCGTGACTTCCCTCTGACAAAGCCACGGTGACTAAAGTTTATCAACCCAAGCCATTCCAACTGGAAATTAATTCTCTCATTCAGAATTTTAACAATAATTTCCTTATTACTGACGTTAGAGTAACAGATCTGTAATTCCCTGATTTATCTCTACCAGACTACTTGAAATGTGGAACAAACTTTCTGCAGACCGATGACACATCTTTAAGGCCAGAAATGAATTGAAACTATGCTTCAGAGTCCCTGCAATTTCCTGGCCCGCGTCCCATAGCAGCCCGGATAGCAATTCACCTGGGCGTGGGAATTTGTCTATTTGTTAAGCCCGTTATATCCTCCAATACCTCCTCATTTGCGATATCAAGCTGTTCAAGGTTCTCACAGGCCCATTTGCGAAATGCCGTACCTATGCCATCCATGTCCTGATTGATAACGGATTAGAACTATTCATCAACATACTGGAAATATGCAGTTCCATAGAGATTTTCGTCTGGGTCTTAAAAGGGCCCAAAACTTTCCCAGGTTAACCACTTCAAATTAACGTATTTATTGAATAGTTTGGAGTTCTCCCTAAATTGATTCGCGCATCTATTGTCATGCGCCATTTTTGCTCTTCTAATTTTTTTCTTAATTTCCCGATTGTACTTCCTATATTGCTCTGAAGCCACAGTTGAATTATTTTGTGTTTCCTCCCTTTCCAGACCTGGGTTTTCCGAGACATTCTGTTTCCCCTGGACTTTTGGTCCTGCACTTCGCTCAGTCGGAATATGTTGGAGGTGTACTCTTCTTATTTCCTTTTCAAATGTCATCATCTGCTCCGCTGTAGATTTGTCGTCAAGCCATCTAGGATAAAAGGTCCTGGTGCAGTTCGGTGGCACAGTTATTAGCACCGCTGGCTTGGGCGCAGAGGATCCGGATTCGATGCCGACTCCGGGCCACTGTCTGTATGGAGTTTCCACATTCTCCCCGTGGTTCCTTGTGTTTCACCCCACAACACAAAGATATGCAGGTTAGGTAGTTTCGCCGCATTATATTGCCCCTATGTTGGAAAAAAACAAATAATTGGGTACTCCAATATTATATATGAAAACAGAGGATACAAGTTCCCAGTCGTCGAAGATAAGTTAAATTCAGGAGCCGAACAAACCAGAAGTAAAGTATACTGGATTGCGTCACGCAATGTTCCAAAAAAACTGGAATCCACACTGTTGCTCCGAAGTGATGGAACTGATGAACTACGTAAATACAAACTGAGCGCAATCCTGCGTTCCCTTAATTAGTAATATGTAAACTATAACGATGCGTTCAGAATGATTTTCATGAGGTGGGAAAACTCCAATGGCGAGCTGTTGCATGGACGAATAGAACATCACGGATTTGAAAAACAATCAGCTCAATTTGCAATGCTGGAAACTGTAATCTTGTAAGCGGGACTCCAACATTGGAGTTGACTTCTAAAGAGAAACATGATCAATAGTTCAGTGGCAACTTTGCGATAAACTGGCAAGTACAATATAATTATTTCATGAATTCAATTGCCAGTTTAAAGATCAAAACAAGGCGGTTCAAGGCTTTCATTAATTATTTAGAATGTTCTCTTTATGTCCTTGAATTTCATCTAAACGCACCTCATCTAATGCGATTTTTCACATGAGAATACGCTAATCCCTGTCGCTTCACCCCGCTATCCAATCCAGCAAGACAACTGTCTTCAATATTTTGTGGTTTTGTGGCCAGGGATTTGTAATTTTATTTTAAGAATATTGAGGTCCGTGCTTTCAGATCTTGCATTATAAAATGATGTTTTGATATCTCTAAAGCCGTGCGAATCTGCAATTTATTCCAAAGTTTCAAGGCAGGCACAATGGTTTTGAAACTTTGTCGCCATCTTCTCTCATGTTAATCATTATATATTGAAGACAAAATATTTCAAAATAATTGTCCATTGAAATTTGAGAAGCTGTTAAATGTCAAGTCGAAACTTTGCACAGATGGTGCAGCTGTCCAAAGGTGATGTTAACAGGGACACAATGCCAATACAGCTTTCAAATTCCAAATATAAGCATTTATAAATCTCTGCACGTAAGCTGTAAATATCGTTCCAAATGGTATCCCGTTGCCACAACATACATGGCGTCCTTTAATGTCTTCTAAAGTTGAAGAACGAAAGAAAGGCAGGAAACACGAGGCACAGAAAGCCAATTTATTTTAGTCATTTATGGAATGTCGGCGTCGTTGGTTAGGCCAGGATTCATTGCCCATCCTCTGTTGCTCTACAGAAGGTGGTGTTGATTTGCCTTCTTGAACCGCTGCAGTCGTTGACGTGCAAAAACATCCACTGTGTTGTTTTGCAGGGGGTTCCAGGATTGTGTCCCAGCTACATCGTAGGAACGGCGATATATTTCCACGTCAGGAAGGTGAGTTATTGGCAAAGAAACCTCAAGGTGGTGGGGTTCCCAGATATCTGCTGCTATTGTGCTTCCAAATGAGAGTGAGTTTGGAAGGTGCCGCCTCGGAAACCTTGGTGACTTACAACAGTGCATCTTGTAGATGTTGCCTAAGGCTGCACCTTTTCACAGGTGATGGAGTGTTTGGATGTTTGTGGAAGGACAGGCAATGAAGTGGGCGGTTTTGTCCGGAATGCATTCTTCCTCTTGAGTGTTTTTCGAGCTGCACTCATCCAGACAAGTGGAGAATCAGGGACCACAGCGAGATCACATTGTGGCTGATTGAGGTCAGTGGCTTGAGTGCTGTTTTGTAATGCAGATAACAAGGCCAGCAGCACGGGTTCAATTCCAGTTCCAGCTTACCGAACAGGCGCAGGGATGTGTAGCGACTAGAGGCATTCCACAGTAACTGCATACCTGTGACAATAAAAGGTTATTATTATCGTATATTTTTTAAGAAAGTTGGAGAGTGAAGTAGTTGATTCGCAAACTGGGATGCTGGAACTTAATTAAGTAAACTATAAATATATGGGGAGTGTGTTAGGATTGATTGATTTGGGAGCGTCACCTAAAGTGATGGCAGTGGAGAGGCAATGAGCATCATTCAAGGAATGCACGGGAGAACTGCAGCAACTGTTCATTCCTCTCTGGCACAAAAGCAAAATGGGTAGGAGGCGAATCGATGGCATACAAAGAAAAATTTAAATGGCATCCGATCCCAAGAAAGAAGCATACAGATTGGCGAAGACAAGTAATATATCTGAGGATTGGGAGCCATTTAGAATTCAGCAAATACGGGCCAGTCGAATGATTAAGAAAGGGAAATACAGTACGAAAGTAAGCTTGCAAGGAACTTAAAGACTGACACTGAGAGTTTTTATAGATATGTAAAGAGAAAGTGATTGGTAAAGATAACTGTAGGCACGTAAGACAGAAACGGGGAATGTATAATCAGGGACAAAGAAATGGCTGAGAATTTGAGTACACACTTTGCTTCTGTCTTCACAAAAGAGGACACAAATCAGTTCGTAGAAATGTTGGAGAATGGAAGGTTTAGTGAGAGGGAAGAACTGAGGAACATCAATAATAGTAGAGAAATGGTGCTGAGAAAATTGGTGGGATTGAAGGCGGATAATTGCCCAGCGGCTGATAATCTGCATCTCAGATTGGCTCTGGAGATAATGGATACATAGTCGGTCATCTTCCTGAATACAATAAGATCTGAAACAGTCCTTGCAGATTGGAGTGTAGCGACTGGCACTCCAATATTCAAATTGGGAGGTACAGTGGAAAAAAGGAAATGTAGAACAGTGAGCCTAACATTGGCAGTGGGGAATTTTAAAAAAAAAATTTTATTGGGTTTTTGAACAAGGTATAATTACCGTTATGTACACAGGATAAAACACATATGTATATATACACATATCGAGAAGAGAACGGCACACCCCAACATACCAAGGAGTGGAAAATAGTACATAGTAAAAATAAAACAATAAAACATGAAATAGAATAACTGGTAGGGCATTGTGCAGCAGCTCGACAGCGGCAGCTCTGTACACCTGGCAAAATGATTTACACCACGTAAGTAGGCGACTGTTTGCGGGCAGGGGGGGGAGTGGGGATTGGGGAGGCAAATATATATTTGGGTGCCGGGGACATAATTACAGTGTGCGATATTTGGCTGTGTTTCGTGTTGTTGTCGCGTGCTTCTCCCCGACGGATCTCACTGCCGTCTCGCATTCGCCTCTGCTTCTGCTGCTCCGCCCATCCTTCGTCTTTATTTTCCTCGTAACCCGCTCCTGGAGATGTCATGCACGTTTTGGTATCCTGAGACTTCCTTCCGGCTCCCAATTCCCTGCCGCTCCCCCCCCCCACCCCGCTGGTTCTCCTCTCTTGTCCCCACCCCTCCATTGTTCGCCTTTCTTTCCTGAGGATTAGCTGTCTCACCCCTCCCTCCCCGCCTCCCGTGGTTCAAATTTCCTTCCTCAGGTTTAGCCGTCGTCATCCCCTCCTTCCCTCTCTCCCAGTCTATCACTCCCTTTCATGCCTTGTCTACTTTCCCCTGATTCTTGACTACTTTCCCCTGATTTATGGCTACCTGGCTATTCGTCCTCTTGTTCGTTGGCCACAAACAGGACCCGGAACAGTCGCGTGAATGGCTCCCATGTTCTGTGGAATCCGTCATATGACCCTTGGATAGCGAATTTTACTTTCTCCATTTGGAGAGATTCCGAGAGGTCGGACAGCCAGCCTACAGCTCTGGGTGGTGCTGCTGAGCGCCAGCAAAACAGGATTCTACGGCGGGCGATCAGGGAGGCAAAGGCAAGGGCGTCCGCCTTCCTCCACAGGAATAGATCTGGCTGGTCCGAGACCCCGAACACCGGCAATTGTGAGCATGGCTCCACCCTCAGCCCCACCACTTTGGACATTGCCTCAAAGAAGGCTGTCCAGTACTCCACAAGTCTGGGGCAAGACCAGAACATGTCGGCATGGTTGGCCGGGCCTAATTTGTACCGTTCAAATCTATCCTCCACCTCTGGCAAGGACCTACTCATACGGCTTCTTGTTAAGTGGGCTCTATGTACCACTTTTAGCTGCATGAGGAAAATTTTTTGAATCCATTATTAAGGAAGGTTTTAGCGGAATATTTATGAATGCAGTGGCTGGAGTTATCAGAGGCAACATGAAATAATGAAGTGGAAATCATGCTTGATAAATGTGTTAGAATGCTTTGAACATGCAACCAGTACAATTGAAAAGGGGGAGCCAGTCGATGTGGTATTCTTGAACTTTCAGAAGTTATTTGACAAAGTCCCGCATAAGAGACTATTGTTCAATATTAAAGTGTATGGGAGTGGGGGAAGTGTATTCAGGCAGTGTTCTTCAAACTTTTTACCAACTGGCCAACCTTCGGGACCCAACCCGGCTGATCTTCGCAACCCACGCCGGCCGATCTTCACAACCGATGCCAGCCCATCTGCGAGACTGAACTATTTTCTATTACCTTGTTTGCTGCTGACAAAAATGAAGGAAATGGTTTTGGGTCCCTTTGGCCCTCATACTCGCTGCTCGAATGAAACCTGCTGGATGAAGTTGAAGCCTCCCGGTGTCAGAAAGTATGGAGTCTCCATCTGTCCAAAGTTCTGATTTTTTTTCCTGTAAAATTTTGTCAATTAATGAAAAAATGAATAAACCCCATCTCCACGAACTTGTAAAATAAACAAAACTAATAAAATAAATGAAAAAAATGAATAAACCACCTACCGACCGAACTTGTAAAAAAAATAAAATGAATAAAATAAATGAAAAAAAATAAATGAATAAAATAAATGAATAAAAGCCACAACAGAACTTGTAAAATAAAAAGCTGCAATCGTTCAAAAAATTAATGGTCGCAATGCGCATTAATGTCCGACGATCGGCTCGCATGCGCAATCCGACCGAATATATTTGTTCTACATGTTCACGGCCGCTTGCAGCCTGCGTTGTGAAAAACCGGCAGCTGCGACGGGATTTGCACGATCCAGAGCGCCCCGGACAACGGCTCTGCGCCCCTCCCGACACCTGCCCGGGACCGACACGCGGGTCGTGCCCCGGCTTAGACGAACACTGTATTGAGGTGATAGAAAACTCCTTGGCATCGAGGGGACAAACAATATGAATTAATGGGACCTTTGCAAATTGGCATGCAGTAACTAGCGGGGTGCCACAGATATCGGTTCTGGGACCCCAGCATTTTTAAATTAATTGACAATTTATATTGTCAGAGCATGGCTTATTTTAACACGGCAACGAAGTTACTGTGCCATATTCCGGCAGCTGTTCGCGTACAAAGTGAGAGTTCAGAATGTCCACTTCACTGAACAAGCACGGCTTTCGGGATTTGTGGGAGGATAGCGGAGCACCCCGAGGAAACCCACGCAGACACGGGGAGATATTGACCCACGCCAATTCTCGAACCTGGCACCCTGGTGGTCCAGACCGGTGTAGGTGACGGACTTCCCCTTGTTCTTCCGTACAATTTTGTCGATACACCTTTGGCATCTGTTCCAAACCTGTCTCTTGCTGTGCCTCAGGTAAATCTTACATGCCTTCCTGAATTTCTTTAAAAAAAAAAATTTAGATTATCCAATTTTTTCCAATTAATGGACAATTTAAGCATGGCCAATCCACCTACTCTGCACATTTTTGGGTTGTGGGGGCGAAACCCACACAGACACGGGGAGAATGTGCAAACTCCACACGGAAAGTGACCCAGAGCCGGGATCGAACCTGTGACCTCAGTGCCGTGAGGCAGCTGTGCTAACCACTAGGCAACTTCAGATGACCAGTGCTAACCACTGGTCATCTTCAGCAACCAGTGCCGCTGAGGGGGTCGGATCTCTCAAATTTGAATAATCCGAAAGGCACAGTTCCTGGCGTGGCACCTGTCACATCCTCCTCGGAGTTACGACTACCAACGCGCGTATCTCCATTTTCATAATCGGAGCATGGGACGTCATTGACTTTGTGAACAGCTTGTGTATTGGTGGCTACGGTGGGTCAGAATCATGAGAGACTTCACCTTGCTACATTCCGTTAACAACCGAAAATGATTGATGGCCAAATATTGCGCTTTGCTGAATATGTACCTCTGCGACCTCGAAACAACCACTTTCAAGGCTGCAGCTGTTCTCTCCCTTAACTCGTACAGTATTCTGGGGTAGATCCCATGAAGCCTGGGGGCTCCTCTACTTTAATTATTTTAAAGACGCCCAACACCTCATCATTATTAACATGAACATAACTCAGAATATTCTACACCCCCTACCCGATACCACTCACCCACCAAGTTCTGATCTTTGGTAAATACTGAGGCAAAGTATTCATTCAGTATATCTCCCATTTCCTCTGGTGCCATACATTGATTCCCTCCAATTTCCTGGAATGGGACAATCTGTTCACTGGCTACCCAATTGTTCCTTACAAATGCATAAAACAGCAAAGGATTTTCCTGAATCGTGTTTGCCAATGACATGTACTGACCCCTTTTTGCCTTCCGAACCTTCAGTTCCTTCCTACTTGCTTGATATTCTTCAGGGCTTCGTCTGTCCTAAGCCCTTTAGACCTGACGAATGCGTCCTTTTTATATTTGACAAGATTCATAATATCTCCCGTTGTCCAATGTTCTCTCTGTTTGCCAGTCTTATCTTTCCTCCTCACAGCCTTGTGCTGGTCCTGAATTCTAATCAACAGACATTTGAAAGCGTCCCACATGGCGGATGTTGACTTTTCCTCAAGCAGTCCCACCCAGTCAAGTCTCCAGCTCCTGCCAAATAGTGCTGTACTTAGCCTTCCTGTAGTATAACACCGTCGCACGGGGAACCACTTTTCCATAGGCAGCTTAAAACTTAAAGAATTATGATCATTGTTCCCGAAAGAACCTTCCACTAAAACTTCAATAACCTGGCCCGATGCGTTTCGCAGCGCCAGGCCGAATATGGCCTTTTGCAGATTTGGGAAATTTACATGTTGTTTCAAGAAACCGCCCTGGACGCTCCTTACACATTCTGCTCCATCCATGCCTCGAGCGGTAAGAGTTTCCCAGTCAATACAGGGAAAGTTAAAACCATCCACCATGGCAACCCTAATTTTATGCATCTTTCCAAGATCCGTCTGCATTTCTGCTCCGCTATCTCCTGCTGGCTTTCAGGAGGTATGCTGCAAACCTACAATATTATGAAGTACCATTGCTTTTCCTGAGCTCGACCCTGTTTGCCCCGCTTCCTGAACCCTCCCAGGCGTCCCCCCGAAGCACAGCTGTGATATTCTCCTTAACACGTAATGTAGCTCCCCACCACCTTTGCGTCCTCTATCCTGTCTGAAATATCTCAATCCTGGAATTTTCAGTTGCCAAACCTGTCCCACTTTCAAACAAGTCCCTGTATTAGCAACAACATCATAATTCGACGCATTAATCCAAGCTCTAAATTCATCTCTCTTTCCCAAAATACTCCTCACAATGAAACAAATGCACTTCAACCCTCGAGCTCCACTGCATTGACCAACCAGCCCCTGCCTGTTCTTCCTCTTAACCTTACCCGCCTTAGTCTGTATCTTGCCCTCAGTTATTTCTACCGCTGATCATCTTTTACGGTTCCCACTCCCCTGCCACACCAGGTAGTTAAATCTATTTATCTGCCTTCCCCTTTTCTCCTTACTACCTGTTCTTTCTGTCTTCTCTTTATTACCCAAGTCTTTCTGCATTGGTTCCAATCCCCAGCAATATTAGTTTAAACCCTCCCCAACAGCGCGATCAAACAATCCCCCGAGGACCATTAGTTCCAGCCTTGCCCAGCTGTCGACCGACCGATGTGTAATGGTCCCACCTTTCCCAGAACCGATTCAAATTTCCACCAAACCTGAATCCTTCAGTTCTGCCCAATCTCTCAAGCCACACATGCACCCTGTTGATCCTGTCATTCCTACGCTGACGTGGACGTGGAACTTGTAGGAATTCTGAGATTACTACCTTTGTTGTCCTACTTTTTAGTTGATCTCCTACCTCCCTAAATCATCACGTAGGAACTCATCCGGTTTTGTACCTATATTTTGGTGTGTATATGCACCTCGACAGTTGGTTGTTCACCCTCCCCATTCAGAGTGTTCTTCAGCTCTCTGAGACATTGTGGAACCTTGCACCCGGGAGATAGCGTACCTTTCTGGAGTATCGATGCGTCCGCAGAAAAGCCTTTCTACTACCTTTACAATTGAATCTCATATTACTTCAGCGGTACCACTCTCTTCCATGCCCTCTTGTGCAGAATTGCCAGCCACGGAGCCATGAACTGCTGCCTTAGCCTGGTGACCCATTTCACTGAAAATTTTCCAAAACAGTTTACCTGTTTTGGAGGAAAATGACCGCAGGTGATCACTGTAATGCCTTCCTCCTCTTCCTCTGTCTACTGGTCACCTATTTCCTATCTCCCTTATTACTCTTTTTTTGCAGTGTGACCAACTCGTTTAAGTGGGCCAGCCATGATCGAATGCCTCAGCATACTCAACGGGCACAATGACCTAATTCATTCTGTCTAATGGAATAAATAATGTGTGTGCCGACGAATAGCATCAGATAATAGAATCATAGAACTCCGATAGTATGGGAGGAGAGTCATTGGCCCATATAACCTGCACCTAAGATCTCAAAGACGTCCTCTCCCCTGCCCCTATAACCCCACATAACCTGCACATCTTTGGACTCAAGGGGTGATCCATCAATGGCCGTTAATACATCCTGCATATCTTTGGACCGTGATTGGAAACCCACGCACACCAAGGGTGAAAATGCAATCTTCACGCAGGCACACACCCGAGGCCGTAATTTTACCTGGGTCGCTGGCGGATATAGATAGATTGTTCTGCAGGCACGATCATAAATCTATGGGGAAAAGGGAGGTGGCTTGATTGCTCACTGTGGATGCTCGGTGCATAAAGCCTTCAATAAGCGAGTCTGCACAACAAGGTATATAAGGATGCAGCTGCAAATCTATATTTAGCTGTGAGAAACAGATACAAATGTCCTGGAATGCCTCAACAGAAATTATGTATGGATAATTGGTCAGATAAGCAGGGAAATCGAAGAAAAGAGCCACGAATAAGAGTCCCGGCAACACATGCATAGCTTTGGACACCTGTCGAGGTGTCGAAGCAGGCATGGGTGGATGGACAGTCGTGAACGTATAAACAGTTGACAAAGTGAAGAGAGCTACAGGCCGACAGAAAATAATTTGACCACAATGGGTCATCCATGTACACGGACAATTCGAATTTCTGAACACAAGGTGATCGTATGCACATGTTATTGTCTTCGGCTTGTTCAGCACATTGTTGATCGATTTTGACTATGCCAACATGCTTGGCATTACAGAGCACCGTGAGCTTCAAAATGCGCCCATTTTGTATTTTGTAGGCTTCTTATCTATCACAGAAGAAACGACCAGACAGTATCACGATAGTTAAGCAGATTTGCGCGAAATGAATTTGGATAGTCATATATCATCACACTGATATTGAAGTCACAATTTGTTTTTGTTTTACTGCTCATCGCCAACGTACTCCCAAATAACTCATTTTCATTTCATTTTCAGAATTGCACCTTTTGAGTCAAATTTCTTGATTTTCCAGGCTCAAAAATGTGACATTGAAACTGAAGTATGGCCCTGTGTCCAAATTACCTTGTGGATTTCCTCCACATAAACGCTCTCAAAACATCATAGAAATGTTTCAACGTGTTTATCATCCGACAAATTTAGTTTTTATGTTTCTTCTGTGAAATTATTACAAGCATTTCTGTATTGCGATTATGTCAATGTGTTTTTCGAAGAGTGAAATGAATGAAAGAAGCGAAATTTGAAAGCCACGCCTTTTTCACTGCATTGAGACATTCCTAAGCTGCCAAATGCGTATATACTACGCTATTTACTTTCTTGACAAACCATAAATATTTTATGCACTTCAGGGAAGAAAAATGACGCTACAGTATTGGTACCACTTAATGCTGTGGAGTGAAGTTGCCAAGTTGCATCCCGCATAATCCAATTGACTAAAAAGTGCATATGATGTTGATAGATTGGCGTAAATTTGGATTTGCAACATGCGGTTGGCTCACAATAATGAATGGTGCATTGTATTATCGGTACTAGGTTAAAGTGTGGAAAGTTCTCCATGCATTTCATGGTGTAGTAAGCATAGTTGAGGCTAGATATTACCTGAGCACACAGACACTTTGACGAACGACCCAGAATGCAGAAATACGTTTTTAAGCCACCTGCTGCGACAGTTGTATCAACCTCACGCCACAGAATTTTATCGGTTTAAATATTTCATGATGTTTCGTCATTTCCGTCATATTACAAATTAACATGGCGATATAATCTTTCTCGAATGAGATGTATTCATAAACTTTACATCGAACGGCCTCTCTCTGTTACTCACACATTTATTATTATTATTATTTAAATTATTATTCATCTTCACAGGATGCAGGCTTCGCTGTCTCGGCCAGTATTAATTGGCCGTCACTAATCGCCCGTAAAAATGCGGTGCTCAGCGTCTTGTTGATCGACTTCATTCGATGTGGTCTGGTTACACTTGCACAGTTATTTGGGAGAGAGCTCCAGGATTTATATCTAATCACGCTGAAGGAAGGGTGGTATATTTCCAATACAGGTTTGTTAAGGACTTGAAGAACAACGTCCAAGTGGCGGACTTCCCATATATCTGCCGCCCTTGTGCTTCGGGAAGTTAGAGGTCGTGGGTTTGGACTATGCAGACTCGTGAGACGACGTGAGTTGCTTAAATGCATCTTATAGATCGTGCATACTCCTGCGAATGAGCATCGATGGTCGACGAAGCGACTTTTTATGGAAAGGATACTAGTCAACCGGTCTGCTTTGTCTTGGATGGTGCCTTGCCCTTAAAGGCTGGCAGTCAACTGGGCCTTTGTCTTGGATGGTACCGAGCGCCTTGAGTGGTGTTGGAACTGCAGCCAGTGAGTATTATTCCATCAGTCTCCTGAATTTTGTCATGAAAGAGGTAGACATGCTTTGGAAATTCAGGAGGTGATTGATTCACCGCAGCATTCCTCGTCTTTTTACAATTCATTTACCGGATGCAGGCGTCGCAGCGTCGGCCATTAATTTCCCTTTCGTAGTTGCCCGTCAGAAGTCTGCGGTGATATTCCTTCATGAACCGCTGTGGTCCTTGAGGTGGAGTTGCACCCATTGTGCTGTCTGGGAGGGTAGAAGCTCCAGGAATCTGCCCAGCCCTAGTAAGAGACGGAGACATATTTCCAAGTAAGGGAGGTGAGTGCCTTGGAGGGGAGACTCCAGATGGTGAAGTTCCGAGGTGTCATTTGCTCTCTTCCTTCCAGGTGGTAGTGGTCCTGGGTTTCTAAAGAGCTTCGAAAAGAACCTTGGTGAATATCTGCAACAGCACACTCTTCTCGCACAGTTCGCAGGTGGTGGAGGGTTTGAATGTTTGTGAAAGTTGGAGGTATAAAACAGGCTGGTTTTTCCTGGATAATCTCGTGCTTCTTGAGTGCTCCTGCAGCTGCACCCATGCAGGTGAGTGGACATTACTCAAATACACACCTGACTTGTGCCTTGTGGATTGAGGACAGGCTTTTGTGGTCAGGAGGTGAGTTACACTCCGTAAGATTCCTAATCTTTGACTGGCTCTCGTAGCCAGTTGATTGTCGGGATTTCAGCGATGGTAATGCCATTGAATGGGCGAGGGTAGTGGCTATATCCCCGACTGTAAGAAATGGGAATTGACTTGCACGTGTATGGTCCGAATTTAGCTTGCCACTTAATAGTAATCTTTATTCTTCTCACAAATCGGCTTACATTAACACTTGATGAAGATACATTTGAAAATCCCCTAGTCGCCACACTCCTGCGCCTATTGGGGTGCACTGAGTGAGAACTGAGAATGTCCAATTCACCAAACAAGCACATCTCTCGGGACTTGGGGGAGGAAACCGGAAATCCGGATGTAAACCCACGCAGATATAGGGAGAATCTGCAGACGCCGCTCAGGCAGTGACCCAAGCCGGAAATCAAACCTGGGACCATTGAACTGTGAAACAACAGTGCTAATCACTGTGAAACTTGTCAGCCAAAGCGTGGATATTGTCCAGGTCTTGCTGCATTTGGACATGGAGTGCTTCGAGTTCTGCCGAGTCGCGAATGGTGCTAAACATTGCAAAATGAAGATCACATATCTTCACTTCTGATCTTGTGATGGATGTTAGATCATTTACGAAGCAGTTTACAGAGGTTGGATTTGGAATACTACATGACAAACTCCTGCAGCCGTGGCCTGGAGCGGAGATGATTGACCTCCAGCAAGAGCAACCATCTTTCCATGCGGCAGGTATGGCTGCAACAAGTGATAAGTTTCCCCCTGATTTCCATTGACTCCAAATTAGCTAATGCTCCGTCATTCCATACTCGGTCAAATTCTGCCTTGATGTCAAGGGCAGTAACTTGCACCTCACTTATGGCGTTCAGCTGGCATGTCCTTGTTTGAACCAAGGCTACAATGAGATTTCGAGCTGGGTAATCCTGGTGTAACCCAAACTGAGCGTTCGTGAGTGACCAAGTTATTGCTGAGTATGCTGAGCTTCCGCACCCAGGTTATTGCTGAGTAAGTTTCGCTTGATCACATCCTTGGTGATCTCTTCCATCTCTTTGCTGATAACTGAGAACAGACTAATGCGTGGTAAGTGGTTAGGGTATATTTTCCTCTTTCCTGTTTCAAGGACACAACTGGGCAATTGTCCACATTGGTAGGTCGGTGCCACTGTTGAACTTGTACTGGAAACGTTTGAATATATGTACATCAAGTAATGGATCACAGGTCTTCAGTAATATTATCGGCCCTTTGGATTGGATTGGATGTGTTTATTGTCACGTGTATCAAGGTACAGTGAAAATTATTCTTCTGCAAGCAGCTCAACAGATCATTCAGTACATGGGAAGATAAGGGAATTAAACAAAATTCAAGAAAACACATAATTGGGCAACACAAGATGTACAATGTAACTACATAAGCATTGGCATCGGATGAAGCATACAGGGTGTCGTGTTAATAAGGTCAGTCAATAAGAGGGTCATTTAGGACTCTGGTGACAAGGGGGAAGAAGCTGTTTTTGAATATGTCTGTGCATGTTCTCAGACTTCTGTATCTCTTGCCCGATGGAAGAAGTTGGAAAAGCGAGTCAGCCGGGTGGAAGGGATGCTTGATTATGCTGCCCTCTTTCCACAGGCAGCGGGAGGTGTAGACGGAGTCCACGGATGGGAGGCGGGATTGTGTGATGGACTGTGCGGTATTCACAACTCTCTGAAGTTCCTTGAGGTCCTGGGCCGAGCAGTTGCCGCACCAGGCTGTGATGCAACCGGATAGGGTGCTTTCAATAGGGCATCTATAAAAGTTGGTAAGGGTTAATGTGGACATGCCGAATTTCCTTAATTTCGTGAGGAAGTATAGGCGCTGTTGTGATTTATTGGTGTTAGCGTCGACGTGAGTGGACCAGGACAGAGTTTTGGTGATGTGCACCCGTAGGAATGTGAAACTGCGAACCGTCGCCACTTCGGCCCCGTTGATGCTGACAGGGGTGTGTACAGTACTTTGCTTCCTAAAGTCGTTGACTAGCTCTTAGTTTTGCTGGCATTGAGGGAGATTGTTTTCGTTACACCACTCCACTAGGTTATCTGTCTCCCTCCTGTATTCTGACTCGTCATTATTCGAGATCCGGCCCACTATGGTCGTATAATCAACAAATTTGTAGATCGAGTTGGATCCAAGATTTTCCACGCAGTCGTGTGCATACAGGGAGGAGAGTAGGGGGCTAAGCACGCAGCCTTGCAGCTCACCGGTATTCTGGACTATTGCGGAGGAGGTGTTGGAGTTCATTCTTACTGATTGTGGTCGGTTGGTCAGAACATCTAGGATCGTGTTACAGAGTGGAGAGCCAAGTCCTAGGTTTTGGAGCTGTGATGTGACCTTGACTGGGATTACCTACAGTTTTCATGGAACACTTACAGTCAAAAGGAGGCCATTTTGACCATCAAGTCTGCACCGACACTTTCAATGAGGCTCTCCCCGTGCACACTCCCCCGGTCGTCCTCACCCCATAAACTAACATGCACATCACTAGACACCAAGGGGCAATTTATTATGACAAATCTACAGAAAACACACACACACATCTTTGACCCGTGAGAGCAAATTGGTCCACCGGAGCAGGTCCATGCAGATATACGGGGAACGGACAGAACCAACATAGACAGTAAGCCAATGTCGGAATTGTACCCGTGTCGGTGCCGCTCTGAGGCAACAGTGTTTACCACTGTGCCACCGTACCGCCAAAATACACTGTACAAAGCACAAGGAACAGTGCTGCACAGGAACTGGCCCTTTGGTCCTCCAGTTCTTCATGGATCACGTATCCTATCTTGACCAACCGCCTGTATCTTTCTGGACCCCGTATGTTCATGCGCCTATTCAGCAGTGCATTCCAGGCCATCACCACGTTCTGTATAAATTCCCCCCCCCCCACCCTCGCGAATCTCGAGTGAAACTTTCCCCCTCTCACCTTGAACCCATGCCCACTTGTAATTGTCATTTCTGCCCTGGGAAATAGAGTCTACATGTTTGGCCCATATATACTTCTAATACTTTCATAAATTTCGATCATGCGGACCGAAGTCTCCTTCTCTCGAGGGAGACCAATCCCGGTTGATTCAACCCCTCCTCATAGCTAAAACACTCCATACCACTCAACATCCTGGTCCACCGTTTCTGTCCTCTCTCCATCGCCTCCACATCCTTCTGGGAGAGCAGGGACGAGAATTAGACACAGTATTCCAAATGTGGCCGAACCAACGTTCGACATAATTGTAACATAATTTTCGATTTTAAGGCAAAGAACAGTCCAGTTTCAGGTTAATGGTAACCTCCAAGTTGTTGATAGCGGTGGATTAAGTGATGGAAAAGTAAATAAATAGCAAGGTACTGTAGTTTATTGTGGGTGCGCACAGCCTGGCCATCATGTGCAACATATGGAAATTGCCATTTGTCAGGGAAAGTCTGGATAATACCATTTTTGCTGCATTTGCACGTGGACTGCTTCACTGCCTGAGGTATTGCACATTATTAAGAACATTCGACAATCAACGATGAACCTCCGATATCTGACCTTATTTTGTACAGAGTGCCATTGAGGAAGCAACATAAGGTGATTGGGTCCAGGACAGCACCCGGAGAAACTATTGCAATGAAGTCCCGGGTCAGAGATGACTGACATCCGCATTGCAATTTTCAATTGAAACAAACGGGCTTCCGGCGCATGTTGAAAAAAAAATAAAAGTTTATTCCCGTAGGTCTTGTAAGCCTTATTCACACTTCCCCTCAAGTCCGAAAGTTTCCATCGAGTAAGCAGCTGACAGGAACGCCTTGTTCGATTTGCACATTTCTGCAAACTCAGTGGTTGATATAATTTATAATGTCCACTTCCACGTACACAAATCCGACATAGTCAACCAGGAACGATGCAGTTCCATAATTGCATCGCTGCTTTTCTATTAAATATGTGGACAGATAACTAAATAAATCGACATGTTTTCCTGACTAACTACTCTAAACAGACATGCGCTCCAGGTCACTAACTTCCTCAGCCCCTTTAAATGTATTTACCGGGGAGCGTTTTTCATAGAATCATAGAATTTACAGTGCAGTAGGAGGCCATTTGGCCCATCCTGTATTCAGCGGCCCTTGGAAAGAGCACCCTCGCCAAGCCCACAACTCCACCCAATCTCCGTAACAGAGGAGACTCACCCACACATTTTGGACACAAAGGGCAAATTTGAATGGCCAATCCACCTAATTTGAGCATAGTTGGACTGTGGGAGGAAACAGGAGCAGACGCAAAGAAAACGTTAAAATTCCGCACAGACAGTAACCCAAGCCCGGAATTGGACCCGGAACACTGGAACTGTGAAGCAACTATGCTAACACCTGTGCTATCTTCCTACCCCCTAAGTCAATTAAATAGAGTAGCGCTGTGCAGTTCGAAAATCCAAGATATTTTGTCGATCTTATGAAAGGAATTTTTTTTAAAAATCAGGATTGACTACATAATATCAATGTCTTGTTGATTCAGGGGGACCCGAATATTGATTTTCCTTGGATTTTCGGCAATAAATTAATGACATGACATCAAGATTCGAGGATGAAATAGAAACCGAATGTTTGCTTGATTGAGCCAAGTTCCATTTTGCAGGGCTTAAGCCTCAAGCTTTTAGAAAATGCATCAATGAAGTTGATATGGCAGTTCAGGCACGTTGGCAAGATTTGCGGTCATGCACCGAGTTAATGTGTTTGCAGCCAACATTATAGATTTGACTTTATTTTAAAACACGATATGGCGAAGCCTCTGTAATTGTTTTTTCTTTAACCAGGTTATTCACGGAAGTATCGCGTTCTCCTATCTGTACAGTTTCTTTAGAAGGGAATTATGTAGATTGCAGTTTAGAATAGTAACAATTCATCAGACAGAAGCATGCAACCTGTTAAGAACACATCCGGGCAAGGCTGTGTACAAATGTACATTGCATATGATTAATGTTGGACGTACGTAGATTACAACTAGCTATGGAAATCTGTGCGGACGGTAGCACAGAGGTTACCACTGATACCTCACAGCTCCAGGGTCCCAGTTTCGAATCCCTGTTTGCGTCACTGTCTGTGTGGAGTTTGCACGTTCTCCCTGTGTCTGCTTGGGTTTAATCCGTGTGCTCCGGTTTCCTCCCACAAGTCCAGGCAGACATCCCGTTAGGTAATTTGGACATTCAGAATGCTCCCTCCGTGTACGCGAACAGGCGCCGGAACGAAGCGATTAGGGGCTTTTCACAGTAACTTCATTGCAGTGTAAATGTAAGCCTACTTGTGACAATATATAATATTTTATATTGCAATTTATCGGGAGGTCACGCCAATCTGAAAATAGAAACGGAAAAAGGTGCAGTGGGTTGGATGGATTAGAGGAACAACTGGTGCTCCTATTTTATATTTCCAATTGCCCATGCTTCCTGTGAAGAAGCCGTTATGTCGGGTGCGGGGGGGGGGGGGGGTGCGGCAATATTTTCCTCTGATCTTTTATTACTTGGTATAGACTAGCAAATATATATTCTGGAGGCGTAAATCACCGCTCAGGTTGGGTCATCAGGTTCAGTATATCTCTAAAAGCGATACACAATTTTCTGGAAAGATAGGCGAATTCATGTGCAGAAATTAACCTGGCTAGCCAGGTGTGCACCGTCACATGTGCTGACTGTGATGGTTGTCAGCTGATTTACTGTTTGGGCTGTGATAACCTTAAAACGTGCCTCTTGTCCGTTACGCGACTGAGAAATGCACAGACGAAAACAAAAATGACCATATCTTGTAAAAACATTTGTCTTAGTGTGAAACTGTGCTTACCAACAAGTGAAGGTTCTGCATTTTAGCCGGAACATGACGTAAGGAAGTGAAGATATTTTATTTCACAAGGCGCAAATCAACATTCCCTCTGAAAAAAAAATAGTGCTGCACAATACAAAGAGTTCACAATGTCAACACTGAACTAAATTGGTCGTTTCCTTGTCTGTGCGTGAAATTCAGAGAGACTGAAGGATTTTCACGAATATACTTTATTAAATGTAAATAAAAAGCTGAAGGTGGGCGAGCACCAATTTTTCGAACATCCGAGTTCAGGGTTTTTCATATGGCGAATCCCGCATCATTATTCATAGAATCGGTAGAGTCCCACGTGACACTGGTTCTAGCCACTGAAAAGTGGCGTAATTGGTCTAGGTGTGGCGCCATATTTTCTGTCGTGAGAGCCCAGGAATCCTGCTTTGGCGTCAACACATATTCTCAGAAATTGAGAATCCCACCCCTGCCATTCCACGGCTTGCGAATAGATGGAACCCAGCGTTCCTGGAAAACACACTGATTGGGGTGCACGTCTTGCTAACAAGAGAATTCGGACAATATTCCACTGTATGAAAATGCGAAATAATCTGGATGTTTTTCCATTGCCGTCTTTCAAAGTCCAACCCCCACCCCCCATACTTTCAGTACAAATGGATGCAGATATGAAATAGTTCGATTTATCTTACGTTTGCACCATGTTTTTGAAGATGTGTCAGGTACTTTCCGGGCCTTTGTTGAAGTTGAATTAGGAATATAGATTTGCTGCCTTGTTTGGCTCTGTTTATTGATCTTAACAAAATGCAAATTAGGGATATTGTTAATACCTCGCCTCTTATGATCAACAGATCTTACAAAGGTCAACGATGGTAGGAAAGCAATAAACTATTTTTTTACATTGCTGCTGGAAATAGGGAGAAACTGAACAATTGTAGCGAGCATTCTTTGTTCAATGAAAAAACAACAATAGTCTTAAATTCTGAAACAAATTCCACCAGTTGACTTGAAGATGTGTAGAATGTTTTCGGTCGTTCCCTCTTGAAGTTAGATTTCCTTCGTTGGTCTCTGGTTGATATTCATAGCAAAATGGAAAGCGGCCAAAACTTTCAATAGCCTGTTTTAGTTTCACACAGATTTGAAAAAGGTCAAAGATGGCATGGACGCAATATACAGATTGTTTCTTTCTATATATACAGCAGTACTGATAGATGGACGAGCCGACAAAGAGACGAGTCCACAGACAGGAGGCTCAGAGGCCACCAATGTGAGCATTTGAAATCTTTAAAGCAATTCATTTGCACGAACCGTAAGACAATCTTGGAGAGACGGAATGTCATCCTGAGCCAAAGGAGAAGAATTAACCAGTGATTTCGAAAATTAGAGCCACTGACATGCGTTTTCATTATAGATACATGGGGAATCATGCATAAAGCATAGGGACAATATGAATCCCGAGATTCCGAAATAGGTCCATGACTGACAAGAGATACCGTAGTGCAGGTACATAGAGGAGCAAACGTAATGGGTATGATATTTATAGATGCATTGAAGGCAGATAAAGACATAAAACATTCTTGACCGTCCATGACATACACGGCAATCAACTGTTTGAACACAGCGTTGTTGCAATAAACACTTCAATTACCCTGAAATTGAAAATCAAGTTGATGATCCATTTGAGCGTCATTGGAATATTTGTAATTACACAGTCTCAATAAACCAAACCAATTTCTCAATGAATTGATGCTGCTGTGGTCGCCGATTTCCCTTTTGTATCAGACAACGATGTAAATTATGTTGAATATGCTTGGCACAGATCGTTTTAAGTTGTTGTATATCATTGTAGATATTTTCGAGCCCTGGAATGTTATTCACCCGGTATTAATCTGTGAACAGTAATACTCTCAAAACATGTGCACTCTCTTGTCGCAATTCCACATTCACCAAACGACAATCGTTCGTTTTAAACCAGCACGTGGTCTTCTCTCGAAAGAGCCTGCCAGTTTGTTTTCTTCCGAATAATGCAAAGAAAATTTCCAGAATGGTCATAGATAGAAGAGCCGATTTAACTCATTGGGCTAGACAACTGCTTGAGATGCAGAACAAGGCCAGCAGCGCGGATTCATTTCGCATACTACTTAACCGGAACGGGCGCTGGGATGTGGCGACGAGGTGCTTTTCATAGTAACTTCATACTTCTGACAATAAAAGATTACTATTTCTTGAGGAATAACATATAATTTGATACACATGTATAGCGCAACCGTTAGCTGTTATAAATTTCTTCGGCAAGGTTGAATACTCTTTTGAGGGTGAATTTTATCAAAATGTGTTGATAGATGGGTGCAAATGTGGGTTTTAACGCATGCGGTTACCAAAATGTAATGAAATGTGCATTGCATTATTAGTATTGTCTTAAAATGTGGAAACGTCCGCAGTCGCTTTATGGTGCAGTCAGTGCAGTTGTAGCTCGAAATTGTCTTAACAGCCAGGCAGTTAGGGGAAAGATCCAAAATGCACAAATACATTTTCAAGGCAGATTTTGCACACCTTTGGACTCTGCGAGGAAAACGGAGCAGCCGCAGGAAGCCCATTCAGATGCTAGGAGAATGCACAGACACTGCACAGGCAGTGACCCAAGCCGGGAATAGAACCTGAGACTCTGGAGCTGTGAAGCAAATGTGCTAGCCACTGTGCTACCTTACGATCACCGATGTCAATTAAAGTGTGCCGCGCTAGGTAAAATACAACGTATGTTCGCTGTCTTATGCGTGGTCATAGAATTTGCATTGCAGAAGGAGGCCATTCGGCACACAGAGTCTACATCGGCTCTTGGAAAGTGCACCCTACCCGAGTCTACAACTTCACCCTATCTCCCTAACCGAGCAACCCCACCCGACAACACTACGGGCAATTTCGCATGGCTAGTCTACCTAAACTGCACGTCGTTGGACTGTGGAAGGAAACCCGAGCACCCGGTGGAAACCCACGCACACATGGTAGAACGTTCAGGCTCCGCTCAGACGATGACCCAAGCGGGAAATGGAACATGGTACCCTGGAGCTGTGTAGCAATTGTGCTAACCTCTTGGCTACGGTGCTGTGTATGTCCCTTTAAGGAATGCATTTATTATAATATGGCTTCAGTGATGGCATTATGTGGGCAGATCTGTGCTTTGACGCAAGATTTTACTTTCGTTTTGAACTGGGCGTTCGGCTGTGGAGCTGAGTTGTATTTTCAGTTGAGAACATAGAACATTACAGCGCAGTACAGGTCCTTCGACCCACGATGTTGCGTCGTCCCGTGAAACCCTTCAAAAGTCCCTCTAAACTATTCCCTTATCGTCCATATGCCTATCCAATGACCATTTGAATGCGTTTAGTGTTGGCGAGTCCACTACTGATACAGGCAGGCCATTCCACGCCCGTTCTACTCTCTGAGTAAAGAACCTACCTCTGACATATGTCCTATATCTATCTCCCCTCAATTTAAAGCTATGTCCCCTCGTGCTAGACATCACCATCCGAGGAAAAAGGCTCTCGATGTCCACACTATGTAATCGTCTGATCATCTTGTATGCCTCAATTAAGTCACTTCTTAACCTTCTCTCTAACGAAAACAGCCTCAAGTCCTTCAAACTTTCCTCATATGATCTTCCCTCCACACCAGGCAACATATTTGTAAATCTCATCTGTACTTTTTCCAATGCTTCTACATCCTTCCGATAATGTGGCGATGAGAACTGCACACAATACTCCAAATGAGGCCGCACCAGAGTTTTGTACAACCGCAATGTGACCTCATGGGTCCGAAACTCAATTCCTTTACCAATACAAGCTACAACACCGTGTGCCTTCTTAATAACCCTCTCAACCTGGGTGGCAACTTTTAGCGATCTATCCACATGGACACTGAGATCTCTCTGCTCGTGCACCCTACCAAGAATCTTATCATCAGCCCAGTACTCTGTCTTCCTGTTATTCCTTCCAAAATGACTCAACTCACACTGTTCTGCACTAAACTACATTTCCCACCTGTCAGCCCACCACTGCAACTTATCTATGTCCCTCTGTAACTTGTAGCATCCTTCTGCACTGTCCACAACTCCACCGACTTTAGTGTTATTTGCAAATTTACTCACCCATCCTGCTACGCCCTGTTCCAGGTCATTTATAAAAATGACAAACAGTAGCGGCCCCAAAACAGATCCTTGTGGCACACCACTAGTAACTGAACACCAGTCAAAGCATTTCCCATCAACCGCCACCCTTTGTCTTCTATCAGCTAGCCAACTTCTGATCCAAACTGCTAAATCACCCTGAATCCCAAGCCTCTGTATTTTCTGCAATAGCCTACCGTGCGGAACCTTATCAAACGCTTTTCTGAAATCCATATGCACCACATCAACTGCTTTACCCTCATCCACCTGTTTCGTCACCATCTCGAAGAACTCAAAAAAGTGTGTGAGGCACGACATACCCTTCACAAACCCATGTTGACTATCTCTAATGAAATTATACCTTTCCAGATGATTATACATCCAATCTCTTATAAATCTTTCCAAGACTTTTCCCACAACAGAAGTAAGGCTCACTGGTCTAGAGTTACCGGGGTTATCTTGTACAAGGGGACAATATTTGCTATCCTCCAGTCCTCTGGCACTATTCCTGTAGACAGAGATGACTTAAAGATCAAAGCCAAATGCTCAGCAATCTCTTCCCTAGCTTCCCAGATAATCCTAGTGCAAATCCCATCAAGCCCAGGGGACTTATCTATTTTCACACTGTTCAGAATTTCTAAAACCTCCTCGTTATAAACCTCAAGCCCTTCTAGTCTAGTAGCCTGTATATCTGTATTCTACTCGACAACTTTGTATTTTTCCTGTGTGAATACAGACGAAAAATACTCTTTTACACTGTTGGAAGCTGGATTCAGAAAAAATAAGTCTTCTCCTTCTCTATCTCTCTCTCTCTCTCTCTCTCTCTCTCTCTCTCTCTCTCTCTCTCTCTCTCTCTCTCTCTCTCTCTCTCTCTCTCTCTCTTTCTCTCTCTCTCTCTCTCTCTCTCTCTCTCTCTCTCTCTCTCTCTCTCTCTCTCTCTCTCTCTCACTCACTGTGTGCGTATGTTAAAAGATTTACAGTTCACTTGATAATTCTAAAGTGATAACTCTTTTCTTCAGAGAATTGAAAGAACGGTCTTCCGTGTTGTATTGAATGTTGTTATCAAGTTGACACAGCAGCAGGGGACTTTATTAAGGGGTATACATGTAGAGAGAGATCTGCAACTGTGTGGGCAATTGATGTTTGTAATTAATAAAACATGCTCACTGTGTGTTTATAAAATGTTAACTGAATTCGAAGAACAAAGTTTATTTCTTTAAACGTGCTTCAAGCCCTCTGATAAAATAACACCTGAAAAGTAGGCACTTGTGCTCCTCATAACCAACACTCATCAATAGTTGTGGGACAGATGAACTCCATGATGTACTTTAGAGTTTTCTAGACCCTGGCCGATGACGAACTGGGGACTCGGTTGGCAGGAAAGTCTATCTTTTCTGATTGGTTTAGCTTTGTGAACTTAAAGGCATTGATTGGTGAGCACATTTGTGTTTAATTTTCAGGTGTCTGATTCCAGTTAACGTAGGGAATGTGTTGTTGACGATGGCTCTTTCTTGGGCTCAAAGGTTTTTGGTGGTGGAAAAGGGCACATGCCGTACATTCGAATCAGAGATTTAAAAACGTTTTTGGATTTGGCAAAAACATTGCAGTTTACATTACCTGACAACATACGAAAAGAAGCAGTGAAGAAGCCTTTAAAATTCACTAAGTCATTGTCAGAATGATTGAAAATGGTAGTATTTTAAAAACAGATCAAGCGGTTTTAACACGAAAAGCAATTAAATCAGCTTGAAGACGAAATGAGCGGTAAAGAAAGAGTATCCTGTGTAAAAAAGAATAGAAAGAGTGAGAAGAAAGGGAAAAAGAAAGAATAGACCTATCAGAACAAAAAGAGAGAAAGGGCGGGATTGACCAGGGATACTGAAAATAAGAGAGAAATTGAACTCTATGAAATGGCCTTGAAACATGACAGTGAAGTAAAATTGGCGCATTTAAAGAGAATCGTACAGTCTGTGGATAGTGATGAGGGTCGTGAGCGTGAGCGACATAGTTGAAAGCTTGGTGGGGATCTATGTAAATATGTCCAAATATTGCCAAAGTTTGATGAGAAGGGGGTAGAAGCCGTTTTCATTTCGTTTGAGAAGTTGGCTAATCAAATAAAATGGTCACAGGACATATGATACATACAAAGTTGGTGGGTAGAGCCAGTGCTGTGTTGCATTGCATCACTATCAGAGGAGGTATCTGGGACGTATGTGGCAGTAAAAAAAATCTATCCTTGTGTGCATATGAACTAGTGTCCGAATCCTGCAGACAAAGGTTTAGATATTCACTGAAATAACCTGGGCAAACAAACACTGAGTTTGAAAAGATCAAATAGAGTCATTTTGATAAGTGGATAAGGGCTCTGAAATCGACCAATTGTGTGAAGCTCTTGGAGAAATGAAAATTTTGGACAAGTTTATAAGTTCAATTCCCGATTGAGTGAGAAATCATGTGGAAAAGCTAGGGTTAAAACTTCTAGATTGACAGCATACATCAATGTTTGGTTTGCGACATCAGTTTCTGCCTGTGAGGGACAGAAACTGGAGAAAAGCGAAATTTTCAAGTGGTAAAGGGAAAGGGGAACACCTAAAACGTTTCAGGTGTTTTTACTATTATAAACTCGTCCTTCTATCGGGTGTTGATGAAAAGCACTGGGGATGCTGATTTGGTGAAATATGAGAAGCAAGTAGGCTTTGTTAAAGCGGTCAAGAAAAACCCAATTGAAGCGAAGGAAGTGCAAATATTGTACAGGCAGACCAAAAGGTGATTTATAAGACTGTGCCAGATATTTTTATTTTAAATCTACTTTTGTTGGTAAAGTTATGTGTATTGGAAAAAGTAGGTAAAGACATCAGATTTTTAATAGATCCGGGAGCTAGCCAACCTTTGATGGCAAGCGATGAAGAGTTATGGATTTTGGGAGGTATATTACCGGAAAAGATCGTGATATGTGTAATTCAGGGTGAGAAATGCCATTCTGTAAGGTAAGGTTGGAAAGTCCACTAAAGAATGGTAACGTTTTAGTCGGAGTAATAGAGAAGTCATCTTGTCCAGGAATATAGTTTGTCTTGGCTAATGATACAGATGGATCGCATGTGGGAGTGATGTCACAACTGTGGTAACTAAGCCAGTGGAAAATTTAACAATTGTAGTGTTGAAGGAGGCATATCCTGGGATTTTTCCGGATTATGTCGTAACAAGATCGCAAAGTGACATGTAAAGACAAGAGGTGAAATAAAAGACTGAAGTAAAAATTTGAAGTTCAATTATCAAAAACGATTTAGAAAAGTGCAGAAGGAGGCCATTCGGCCCATCGAGTCTGCACCGACCCCACTTAAGCCATCAGTTCCACCGTGTCCCCGTAACCCAATAACCCTTCCTATACTTTGTGGACACGAAAAGCAATTTAGCATGGCCAAGCCACCTAACCTCCATGTATTTGGACTGCTGGAAGAAACGGGAGCACCCGCAGGAAACCCACGCAGGCACGGGGAGAAGGTGCCTATTCCACACAATCAGTGACCAAGCGGGCAATCGAACCTGGGACTCTGGAGCTGTGGGGCCTCTGTGCTTTCAACTTGATCTACCCTGGTGCCATTGGGGAACGTGCAGATAAGGCGACACATAGCCCAGTAGTACACATTGTGGAACGCCACACGGCGGAACTCCCCACTGCAGTGAACGTTCGGGGCACCACTTTTAGATGGCATCCCGAACACCGAGACCACCAATCAGACCACTCGAATCCTTGAACGCACAATTCGAGGGTTCCTAAACACCCCTCCCCCTGAAGCCACGCACGGCACCAACAACTCAAAACCGCATGGGAAATGCCAGTTTGGCACTGTCAGCATGGCAGACTGAGTGTGCCCATGACAGTTTACCCTGCCACCTAGGCACCTTGGCAGTGCCAGGCTGGCACCCAGGTTCCACTGCCAAGTTGCCAGGCTGGCAGTTCCAAGGCGGCACAAGCAGTGCCAGAGAAAACCCAGCCCAAAGGGCATTCAGTTGGGAGATTCCAATCTGCTGGTAGGCCCCCATGAGTGCCATTCCATCTGGTCCCTTTTTTGGAGAGCAGTACCGAACAGCGCTTGCCCTAGGTCTCCAAGATTTCCGATCAGATGGTTGCAGAAAAGCAAGCGCAGGGAACTTGGCGCAGTTCCAACAGAAATAAAACTGATGTATCAGAAATGTTAACGGAGGAGGAAGCTGAGTGTATACCAGAATGTTGTCGCCTTAAAAATCATGTCTTGTGAAAATTGAGACCTTTACATATACTGGCGGATGAAAAGTGGGCGAAGTTCATCAGCTGGTATTGCAGTTAGAAAGGAGGTATTGCGAGTAGCACATGACGTCCCAGTAGGAGGTCATTTGAGAGTAACGAAACTCAAGCTAAAATACAAAAACAATGTTTTGGACTGGACTACATAGAGATGTAGTTAAATTTTGTCGATCATGTAACACATGACAAGTAATGGCGAAGCCTCAAGCACTAATAAACCAGCGGCCTTAATGTCCATCCCATCATTTGAGTTACCTTCAACAAGGGTCTTAATTGATTGTGCAGGAACAATTCCTAAAACGAAACTGGAGAATCCATTTTCTAAAATGGATGTGCCTATTCGGTTTCAAGAGACCATTCCAATCTGAAATATTACATGTCACACAATTGTGGAGGAGTTACTTAAACTTATTACGAGACGTGGACTTCCCACAGAAATTCAATCGGATCAAGGATCAAAGTCAACCTGAAGTTTATTCAAGGGAGTTATGGATAGGTCAGGAGTAAAACAATTTGAATAAACTTCCAGAAATGCAGCGAACTGTAGATAACTGTTAGCAGACGCTAAAGACGACGTTGAGGGCATTTTATCAAGATAATCCAAAAGATGAGGATAAAGGAGTTCAATTTGTACTGTTTGCAATTTGGGGCGAACCTAATGAATCGTCCAAACTCAGGCCTTTTAAATTCATTTTTATTCATTAGTTAAGAGGACTACTTACATTGATTTAGGAGCAATTGGTGAGTGAGCAGTCTGAAATTACTTTATTGTATTACCTGTCAAATTTTAGGGAACAATTAAATAGAACAGGAGAACATTAAAAAGTTGCACGACATGTGATGATACGGTTAGCGGGCACGAAAGCAAAAGTTCGGAGTTTTGCCAGTGGAGACAACGCTTCAGTATTGTTATTAGTGGTAACTGAACATTGAAAAAAAGTTTTGTGGAAATAATCTGATTTAAAGGAAATTAAATAAGGTGAATCATGTGGTAAGAACGCCAGATCGAAGGAAAATTCACCGAGTATGTTCTTTGAATATGCTGAAAAGGCACTTTGAATGGGAAGGCGAGCAACAAAAAGTGATTGTGTTGATTCTACCTCAAAGTGAAGAACCAAATTCAAGTGACTCTGAATTTGACATTCTGGAACCTAAATTGGATAACACGGATGTTCTTTAAAAATGGGACACATTGTTGAATTACCTACCAGAGGAAAAACGATCTGACCTGAAAGAGTTATTAATATCACATTGGCAAATTTATGGAGATAGGTTGGGAAGTACTAAAAAGACTATGCAAATATGGGAAATGATGTTCGAAGTAAACAACATCCAAATAGTCGTAACCCTTTAAAATTGGCACAGGTTTACAAAGAAATGGAAAGTATGCTTAAAAATGGCATAATTGAAGTGGGTTGCAGCCAATGGAACTCACCCATAGTGATCGTAGCGGAATAGGACTTTTCCCACCGATTGTGTGTGCACTGCAGAAAGGTGAATGCATTTCTAAGAGCGGACTCGTGTCCAATCCCACGCTTGGAATATCGCATTGAGAAGGTAGGACAATGAGCTTTTCTTTCCAAGCTAGATTTACTTAAAATTTACTGGTTGGTACCTTTATCCGATAGGGCGAAAGAGATTTCAGGTTGTGTGACTCCAGATAGTATGCAATTCAAAGTACCATTTGGAATACAATACGCCCCAGCTACATTTCAATGGTTAATTAACAAAGTCGTTCAACGATTACCCAATTGTGCGGTATACATCAACGGTCTCGTGATTTTTAGTCAGACATGGAAATAACGTTTGAAGTATCTGATGGAGTTATTCGATCGTCTTCAGGAGGCGAGTTTGGTGGTAAACCAAGCCAAATGTGAATTTGGAAAAGCCCAAGTTCCTTGGCCAAACAATTGCACGGGGTCGAATGGTCCCACTTGATGTAGATACAAAAGTTATTTTGGAATTGGCAATAACCTCGACACGAAGGGAAATAATGCTATTTTTTGACATGAGTCGATGTAACCATAAATGTATGCCACATTTTAGCAGTATGGTTCCTTTACTGGTGGACTTGCTGAAGAACCACAGCAAACGTCAGTGGACAGCGGAGTGTCAACAGGCGTTTGACGGTCTAAACGCTATGTTAACCACTGCTCTTGTGTCAGCTACCCTAAATTACAAAAAAAATACATTCAAAGCGGCTGCCGATGCGAGTGATGTGGGCTCTTGCAAGAAGACGCGAAGGAATAGCCCGGCCTATTGGTTAGTTTTGAAATAAATTGAATAATCACCAGAGGAACTTTTCAAATATCGAGAAGGACAATTTGAGCTTGGTGCTGCATTTGCAATATGTCTATAATTATATTACTAACAATTCGTCTGGAACAATTATATATACATACGAAAGCCCATTAACGTTTCTGGAGCGATTCAGGAATAACAATGCCAGACTGTTTCGAAGGAGTTTATTGTTACAGCTATCCCATTTAAAAATAGTACATGTGACAGAAAACGTGATAGCCGATGCTTTGTCTCGAATATCATGAAGACATGCAGATTAGATGGTGAACATGAAGTAAAGTGTTCTCTTCATTTTGAATGATTGCCTGTTTTGGTTTGTTGAAACGAATTGGACATCAATGTCAATTTCACTTAAAGGAAAGTGAAAAGGTGAAAAATAATACCATTTGTGAAGTTGATGGTTTATTTTTTTTCATGAGGGAGCTATCATGCGGGTAAAACTTTAAGATTTTTTTGTATTGTCACATGGCGTCAGAAATGTCATTGTGTGAGTGGTGCTGGTCTGTGACGCTTGGTGTTACTCACCTTTTTAGCTGGCAGTTTGTCTGTTGCTCTGAGTTTTACTTTCGGTTTACACTGTAGGAATCTTGATTCAGAAAAAGAAGATTATCTCTCTCTCTCTCACTCTCTCTCTCTGTATGTATGTTTAAAGATGCCCCGATCACTTGATAATTTAAAAAGTGATAACTGTTTTCTGTCAAGAATTCAAAACTGCTGTTTTGTTAGAAGGGTTTTCCTGATTGTATTGGATGTTGTTATCAAGTTGAATCAGCAGAGAAGTAAGTACTTCAGGGTTAAATATAGATAGAGAACTGTAGCAGAGTGGGAATTTTTGTCTGTAGTTGACAAAATTGCTTACTGTGCGTCTTTATAGATGTTAACTGAATTCGTTGAATGAACTTTGTTTACGTTAAAAGTGCTTAAGGCCCTCTGTTAAGACAATACCTGGAAAGCAGGCCCTTGTGCGCCTCATCAACAAATTCTACAAACAGTCGTGGGTCAGGTGCACCCTATGATGTACTTTGGCGTTTTCTAAACCCTGAAGCATAACATATGAAAGGGAAAACATTTTAAGTTAGAATTGATTAAATAATATCAATGTCTTTTTGATTGAAGGGTGGATCAAAGGAACAAATTATGCTCCTGTTTAATATTTTCAAGGGGGTATAAATATTACATTTTCTTGAATTTTCGGCAGTACATTAATGACATGACATTGGGAATGAAATAGAAACCGAATCTTGGCTTAATTGAACCGAGTACAAATCGTCAGGGCTTGGGCCTTATGCTGTTAGAAACTGTATTATTGATATTGATATGGCAGTCCCGGCATGGTAGCTGGTTTGCGAGAAGTTATTTGGCCGCAACCAAAATTCCGACAATATATTTGAGTTTGCGTTAAGATCAGATATGCCGAAGGGTCAGTAATTGTTTTTTATTCACCAGATTAATCGCAGAAGTATCGCTATTTCTTATCTATAGTTTGTTTGGGAGGGAATTATTTACATTGCGATTCAGAATAGAAAGGATCGACGAGATAGAAGTAGGTAAACAGTTAAGAACGCATCTGCGCAAGGCAGTGTAAAGTGTACATTGCATATGACAAATGTGGATGTAGGTAGATTAGAGCGAGCCATGCAAATCGAAATTCATCGGGAGGCGACGCCAATCTGCAAACAGAAACGCTAAAAAGATTCTAATTATTATATGAGTGGTGCAATGGGGCTGGATGAATCAAGGGAACGAATTATGCGCCTGTTTAATATTTTCAAATGTCCATGTTTCTCTGTGAAGAAGCCGTTATGACGGGAGATGTGTGGGTGAACCAATATTTTTCCTATGATTATTCATTAGCCCTTAATAGCCAACAAATAGATTATATGGAGGCGGTAACATTCGTTCAGGTTTGGGAATCAGGCTCAGTTATGTCCATAAAAGCGATACAGAATTTTGTGGAAAGATAGGCGAATGCATGTGGTTCGCCAGGTGTGCTGAATGTGATCCTTGCAGTTTCATTTCCGGTTTGGGCTGTGAGAACCTTGAAACGTGCCTCTTGTCTGTTACTCGATTCAGAAATGCACTGATTTTTAAAAATGACCATAACTCGTCAAAACGCGCGTCAGCATGAGACTTTGATTAACAACAAGTGAGGATGCTGCATTATAACCGGAACAAAATACCGGATGGAAGTGAAAAGTTTTTCTTTGGAAAGGCGCAATCAGCTACCCCTCTAAAATTAAATAATGCTGCACAAAACTATGGACTACCTCGAAATCACAATATCAACACTGAAATGAATTGGCCATTTTCTTGTCTCTGCGTTACATTCAGAGAGACTGAATGATGTCAACGTATATTATTAATTAAATGTAAATGAAAAGTTCAAGGTTGGCGGGCAGCGATTACTAGAAACAGCCGCGTGCAGGATTTTGTTGCGGCCTATCGAGCATCGTTTTGCATTGAGTCAATAGCGTGGCACCACTCTTACACCCTGAATCGTAGCGGAATTGGCCGAGGTGTGGCGCCATCTTTCCTGTCATAAAAGTCCATGAGTTTTGAAATGACCTCAACACTTAGTCTCAGAAATAGAGAATCCCGTGCTCAGCCATTCCGTCGTTTGTCAATGGGATTTGCCACTGAAGGCACAAAGATTTGCAGGAAAAAACGCGGACTAGGGTGCACGTCTTGCCGACAAGAAAATCCCAGACAATATTTCAATCTGTATATCCATCGTAGAGATAATGCAAAATAATCTGGATCTATTCCGTTGCCATCTTTTCAAGTTGCCTCTCCATCCGTACAGAATAAACGGTTGCAAATACAAACGGTTAGAATTATCTTCCTTTTTTCACCATGTTGTTGAAAATGTGTTAGCTTCTTTCCGAGCCGTGGTCGAAGTTGAATTTTGAATATAAATGTTTTGCCTTGTGGGCTCTGTTTATTCAGCTTAACAGAATGTAAGTTGGTGATGTTGTTTACACCTCTCCTCTGATGATCAACATATCTTACAAAGGCCAACAACGGCAGGAAAACAATAAACATTTTTTTCTACAGGTGCTGGAACTTGGGAGAGACTGAACTATTGTTGTGAGTGTTCGTACCTTGTTAATTGAAAAAAACAACAATCGTCTTTAATTCTAAAACAAATTGCACAGCCTGGCTTGAAGATTTGTCGAATGTTTTCGGATATTCCGTCTTAGAACAAAGAAGAACAAAGAACAATTACAGCACAGGAACAGGCCCTTCGGCCCTCCAAGCCTGCACCGATCCAGATCTTCTATCTAAAATTGTCACCTATTTTCTAAGGATCTGTATCCCTTTGCTCGTACCCATTCATATATCTGTCTACCTTAATCTTAAATGACGCTATCGTGCCCCCTCTACCACCTCCGCTGGCAATGCATTCCAGGCACCCACCACCGTCTACGTGAAGAGCTTTCCACGCATATCTCCCTTAAATTTTTCCCGTCGCACCTTGATTGAAATGAAATGAAAATGAAAACCGCTTATTGTCACGAGTAGGCTGCAATGAAGTTACTGTGAAAAGCCCCTAGTCGCCACATTCCGGCGCCTGTCCGGGGAGGCTGATAAAGGAATCGAACCGTGCTGCTGGCCTGCTTGGTCTGCTTTAAAAGCCAGTGACTTTGCCCAATTAGCTAAATCAACTCGTGACTGCTAGTGATTGAGTACCTCACTCTAAGGAAAATATTCTTGCTATACACCCTGTCTATACCTCTGATGATTGTTTAGACCTCAATGCGCCCGCCGCCCCTCAACCTCCGTATTTCTAATGAAAATAATCCTAATCTATTCAACCTCTCTTCATAGCTAGTGCCCTCCTTACCAGGTAACATCGTGGTGAACCCCCTATGCTCCTTCTCCAAAGCACCCACATCCTTTTGGTCATGTGGCGACCAGAACTGTACCCAGTATTCCA
Source organism: Scyliorhinus canicula (assembly GCF_902713615.1). NCBI lineage: Eukaryota > Metazoa > Chordata > Chondrichthyes > Carcharhiniformes > Scyliorhinidae > Scyliorhinus > Scyliorhinus canicula. The sequence continues at coordinate 85,666,761 of NC_052157.1, read as the reverse complement.
AATGTGGCAGAACCAAAGTCTGATACATCTGTAACATGACCTGCCAACTCTTGTACTCAATTCCGTTCGGATGAAGGAAAGCATGCTGTTTGCCTTCTTGACCACTCTATCGACCTGTGCAGCCACCTTCAGGGAACAATGGATCAGAACACCCAGATCTCTCTGCACATCAATTTCCCCCAGGGCTTTTTCATTGAAGGTCTTGAAGTTAGATTGCCTTTCGTTGGTCTCTGGTTGATGTCCATAGCAAAATGGAAACCTGGCAAAACTTTCAGTGGCCTGTTTTAATTTCACGTACAATTTAGAAAGGTCAGAGCTGATATGGGCGCAATATACAGGTTCTTTCATTACATATATACATCAGTACTGATAGTAGCCAAGCAGACAAAGACACGCGTCGACATACAGTAGGAAGAGAGGTCATGAATGTGGCTGTTTAAATAAGTTAAAGCATTTAATAGCACTAACCGAAAGACAAGCTTTGGGACAAAGAATGTCCTCCTCGGTCAAAGACGAAACATGAGAAGTGAGTTCGTACATCAGAGACACGGACATGCGTTGTTCATTATACATATCTGGGGAAACATGAATAAAAAATAGAGACCATATGAATCACGAGATTTCGAAACAGAACCATGCCTGTCATGAGATGCCTAATTGCAGGTGCACAAAGGAGCAAACGTAACAGCTACGCAGTTCATAAATGCATTGAAGACAGATGCAGACATAAAATCACAACATTCAACATTCTCGTGCACCCATGACACACACGCCAATCAACTGTTTGAATAAAGCGGCATTATAAGAAAACCTTCAATTATCGTGAAATTGAAAATCAAGTTGTTCGTCATGAGAATATTGGGAATACAGAGAGCCAATTGAGGAAACCGATATAACAACAAATCGATGCTGCTTGTGGTGGCATTTTTCCCTGTTACAACAGGCAACTACAGAAATGATGCTGAATATGCTTGGCACAGATAGTGTTGGATTGTTATATATCATTTTACACCTTTTGGAGCCCTGGAATTCCTCCGGGATCAATCTCTGAACAGTAACACTCTCAAAACATCTGCCCTCTCTTGTCGCAATTCTATGTGCACCATGCTAAAATCTATCGTTTTAAGCCACCGCACGGCCTTCTCTCGAAACAGCCTGCTGGTTTGTTTTGCCCCAAAATAATGCGTCGACAAGGTCCGTAATTATATCCATATTTTGAGGAATAACATGCAATTTGATACATATGTGCAACCGTTAGCTGATAAAAAAATATTTCGGCACTGCACCCAAGACGGAACACTTTTTTGAGGATTAAAGTTATCAAAATATGTTGTTCGATGGGCGTCAAGTTGCATTTTTTCCGCATTAGTTACCTAACTGTGATGAAATATGCATTGCATTATTGGTACTGTTGTAAAGTGTGGAAACGTCCGCATGCACTTTATTGTGTAGTCAGCACAGGTGAGGCTCGATGTTGTCTTGACATAGTCACTTTGGCGAAGGATCCAAAAACACAAATGCGTTTTCAACCTAAATTCTGCACATTGTAGGTTTGTGGGAGGAAACTAGAGCACCTGGAGGAAACCTATGCAGACGCAGAGAGAACGAGCAGAGTCCTCACAGACAGTGGCCGAAGCTGGGATTCGAACCTGAAACCCTGGAGCTATGACGCAACTGGTGTAAACACTATGCTACCTGCTACCGCCGAAGTCAATAAACGAGAGTCGCGCTGGGCAGTTGGGAAGCCCAAAGTATTTTGGCAGCCTTATGAAAGTGAAAACATTTTTTTTCAATTAGAATTGATTAAAAAATATCAATGTCTTGTTGATTTAGGGAGACCTGAATATTTTATGCCCTTGAATTTTAGGTAATAAATGAATGACATGACATCAACATTTGAGGATAAAATAAAAACAGAATCTTTGCTTCACTGAACAGAATGTTGCAGTGCTTGGACCTCAAGCTTTTAGAAATTGCATCAAAGTTGTTAAAATGGCAATCCAGGTATTGTGGCAAGATTTACGCGCATGCTGCGGGTTAATGAGTCCGCAGCCCAAATTCCCATTCCAGATTTGACTTCATACATTTGGATTTTTCCGCATGTGGTTAATATCTGTGATGAAATATGCATTTCATTATTTGTTCTCTCTTAAAGTGTGGAAACGTCCGTATGGACGTTATCACGTAGTCAGCACATAGAACATAGAACATTAGAGCGCACTACAGGCCCATCGGACCTCGATTTTGCGCCGACCTGTGAAACCCCTCCAAAGTCCCTCTACACTATTCTCTTATCGTCTGAAATGAAATGAAAATCGCTTATTGTCACGAGTAGGCTTCAATTAAGTTACTGTGAAAAGCCCCTAGTCGCCACATTCCGGCGCCTGTCCGGGGACGGACGGGAATACGAACCGTGCTGCTGGCCTGCTTGGTCTGCTTTAAAAGCCAGCGAGTTAGCCCAGTGAGCTAAACCAGCCCCTCAGTCTGTATGCCTATCCAATGACCATTTGAATGCGTTTAGTGTTGGCGAGTCCACTACTGTTGCTGTCGGGGCATTCCGCGCCCTTACTACTCCCTGAGTAAAGAACCAACCTCTAACATCTGTCCGATATCTATCTCCCCTCAATTTTGATCCTACTTTCCTTTCGTGCTGGACATCGCCATCCGAGGAAAAAGGCTCTCAATGTCCAATCTATCTATTCCTCTGATCATCTTGCATGCCTCAATTAAGTCACATCTTAACCTTCGCTCTAACGAAAACAACCTGAAGTCCTTCAGCCTTTCCTCGTAAGACCTTCCCTCCATGTCAGGTAACATCTTTAGAAATCTCCGCTGTACCCTTTCCAATGCTTCCACGTCCTTCCTATAATGTGGCAACCAGAACTGCACGCAATTCTCCAAATGCGACCGCACCCGACGTTAGTACAACTGCAACATGACCCCTCATGGCTCCGAAACTCAATTCCTCTACCAATAGAAGCTAACACACCATACGCCTCTTAACAACCCTCTCAACCTGGGTAGCAACTTTCAGGGATCTATGGACATGGGCACCGAGATCTCACTGCTCGTCCACACTACAAAGAATATTACCATAAGCCCAGTACTCTGTCTTCCTGTTATTCCTTCCAAAATGAATCACCTCACACTTTTCTGCATTGAGCAAGATTAGGGAGGATGGTAAAATAGGTGGGGTGGCATTGTAAATTAGAGATTCTATAACAGCTGCAGAAAGGCAGTTCGAGGGGGATCTGCACACTGAGGTAGTATGGGTTGAAGTCAGGAGCAGTCACCTTTTTGGGAGTTTTCTATAGGCCCCCAATAGCAGCAGAGATGTGGAGGAACAGATTGGGAGACAGATATTCGAAAGGTGCCGAAGTCACAGGGTAGTAGTCATGGGTTACTTCAACTTTCCAAAACATTGAGTGGAAACTCTTTAGATCAAATAGATTGGATGGGGTGGTGTTTGTGCAGTGTGCCAAGGAAGCTTTTCTAACACAGTATGTAGATTGTCCGACCAGAGGGGAGGCCATTTTGGATTTGGTACTTGTAATTAACCAGGGCAGGTGATAGATTTGTTCGTGGGGGAGCATTTTGGAGGTAGTGACCACAATTCTGTGACTTTCACTTTAGTAATCGAGAGGGTTAGGTGCGTGCAACAGGGCAATATTTACAATTGGGGGAAAGGTAAATACAATGTTGTCAAACAAGACTTGAAGTGTATAAGTTGGGAACACAGACTGTCACGAAAGAACACAAGTGAAATGTTGAACGTGTTCAAGGAACAGTTACTGCGTGCCTTCAATATGTATGTCCCTGTCAGGAAGGGAAGAGATGGTCGAACGAGGGAACCATGGTTGACAAGAGATGTTGAATGTCTTGTTGAGAGGAAGAAAGGACTTATGTAAGGCTAAGGAAACAAGGTTCAGACAGGGCGCTGGAGAGATACAAGATAACCAGGAGGGAACTGAAGGAATGGATTAGGAGAGCTAAGAGAGGGAATGAAAAATATTTGGCGTGTAAGTTCAAGGAAAACCACAAGACCTTTTACACATATGTGAGAAATATGAGAATGACTAGAGCGAGGGTAGGTCCCATCAAGGACAGTAGCGGGAGATTGTGTATTGAGTCTGAAGAGATAGGAGTGGTCTTGAACAAGTGCTTTTCTTCAGTATTTCCAAACGAGAAGGGACATATTGTTGGAGAGGACAGTGTGACACAGACTGGTAAGCTCGAGGAGATACCTGTTAGGAAGGAAGATGTGTTGGCCGTTTTGAAAAACATGAGGATAGACAAGTTCCCTGGCGCTGACGGGATATATCCGCGGATTGTACGGGAAGCAAGGAATTAAATTGCAGAACCGTTGGCAATGATCTTTTCGTCCTCTCTGTCAACAGGGGTGGTACCATGGGATTGAAGAGTGGCGAATGTGGTGCCCCTGTTCAAAAAAGGGAATAGGGATAAGCCTGGGAATTACAGGCCAGTTAGTCTTACTTCGGTGGTCGGCCAAGTAATGGAAAGGGTACTGAGGGATAGGATTTCTGAGCATCTGGAAAGACACTCAATTATTAGAGATAGTCAGCATGTATTTGTGAGGTGTCGGTCTTGCCTTACAAGTCTTATTGACTTCTTAGAGGAGGTGACCAAGCATCTGGATGAAGGTAAAGCAGTGGATGTAGTGTACATGGATTTTAGTAAGGCATTTGATAAGGTTCCCCATGGTAGGCATGTGCAGAAACTAAGGAGGCATGGGATAGTGGAAACTTTGGCCAGTTGGATAACGAACTGGGTAACCGCTAGAAGTCAGAAAGTGGTGGTGGATGGCAAATATACAGCCTGGAGCCAAGTTACCAGTGGTATACCGCAGGGATCAGTTCTGGGTCCTCTGCTGTTTGTGATCTTCATTAACTACTTGGATGAGGGAGTTGAAGGGTGGGTCAGTAAATTTGCAGATGATACGTAGATTGGTGGAGTTGTGGATAGTGTGGAGGGTTGTTGTCGGCTGCAAAGAGACATAGATAGGACGCAGAGCTAGGCTGATAAGTGGCAGATGGAGCTGAACCCTGACAAGTGTGAGGTTGTCCATTTTGGAAGAACAAATATGAATGCACAATACAGGGTTACCGGTAGGGTTCTTGGCAATGTAGAGGAGCAGCGATATATTGTGGTCAATGTTCATAGATCTTTGAAAGTTGGCACTCAATTGGATTGAGCTGTGATGAAGGCCTATGGTGCGCTAGCGTTCATTAGCAGAGGGATTGAATTTATGAGCCGTGAGGTGATGATGCAGCTGTACAAAACCTTGGACAGGCCACATTTGGAGCACTGTGTGCAGTTCTGGTCACCTCAATTTTGGAAGGATGTGGAAGCTTTGGAAAAGGTGCAAAGGAGATTTACCAGGATGTTGCCTGGATTGGAGACTAGTTCTTACGAGGAAATGTTGAGGGTGCAAGGCCTTTTCTCATTAGAACGGAGAAGGGTGGGGGAGACATGATAGAGGTTTGTAAGATGATCAGGGGAATAGATAGAGTAGACCATCAAAGACTTTTTCCCCGGGTGGAACAAATCATTACAGGGGGACATAAATTTAAGGTAAATGGTGGAAGATATAGGGGGTATGTCAGAGGTAGGTTCTTTACCCAGTGAGTAGTGGGGGCATGGAATGCACTGCCTGTGGAAGTAGTAGAGTCGGAAACGTTTGGGAGCTTCAAGCGGCTATTTGATAGGTACATGGATTAGGGTAGAATAATGGAGTGAAGATTAATTTGTTCTTTAGGGCAGCACGGTAGCATTGTGGATAGCACAATTGCTTCACAGCTCCAGGGTCCCAGGTTCGATTTCGGCTTGGGTCACTGTCTATGTGGATTCTTCACATCCTCCCCATGTATGTGTGCGTTCCCTCCGGGTACTCCGGGGTTCTCCTACAGTCCAAAGATGTGAAGGTTGGGTGGATTGTCCATGATGAATTTCCCTTAGTTTCCAAAATTCTATGATCTCCGATTAACCTAGGACAAAAGTTTGGCACATCGTCGTGGGCCGAATGTCCTGTTAGGTGCTGTGTTTGTCTATGATAAACTCCATTTGCCACCTGTCAGCCTGCTCTGCAGCTTATCTATGTCCCTCTGTAACGTGTAACATTCTTCTGCACTGTCCACAACTCCAGCGACTTTAGTGTCATCTGCAAATGTACTCACCCGTCCTTCTACGCCCTCCTCCAGGTCATTTATAAAAATGACAAACAGAAGCGGCCCCAAAACAGATCCTTGTTGTACACCGTTAGTAACTGGACACCAGTCAGGACATTTCCCATCAACCACCACCCTTTGTCTTCTATCAGCTAGCCAATTTCAGATCCAAACTGCTAAATCACCCTGAATCCCATGCCTCTCTATTTTCTGCAATAGCCTACCGTAGGGAACCTTATCAAACGCTTTACTAAAATCCATAGACACACATGAACTGCTTTACCCTCATCCACCTGTTTCGTCGTAGTTCGATTCAGGGCCGTCGAGTTTATCAGGTTAAGTCTGGATTTTGGATTCATGACGTTTGTCTCAAGGCGTGCTGTTTACCTATTAAAACTTATTTGCATTGACGAATGCATCGACAAGATTATTTTTCTCTTTTTATGCTCTTCCTGTATTGATTGGCAGTTAATATCCATGTGAGGCACCGTGACAAACACATCCTGGAGTTTATCCCAAAGACGACTATCTGCATCTAATAATTAGAAAATGCGAATAGTTGAGTAAAGAGTGGTATATCAATGTAAAAGGAAACGGCAGCAACAGCGACATACTCGTACATTTTTACTGCCAATCGGAACATAGGGATGCCGGTTCCGTTTCCGTCTGGCGTTTTTTCAATCTAATTGTGAGCCCTGGCTTTGATGGCCTTCCACCCAATATTTGGAATCTCGCATCACACTATTCCCATGGGGATATCGATTATGTTTTCTCCGTGGCCTTTTGAGCCTTAATACACACTTCCTCTCAAAGCCGAAAGGTTCCATAAATTGCCAGCTGAAGGGGGCGTCTTGTTCGATTTTCACGCTGCTGCAGACTCACTGTTAGATGTAATAAATAATGTCTACTTCCTGCAAGCCATGCAAAGAAGCCGTACATAGTCAACGAGGATCGATGCAGTTCTATACAGTAATTGCATCCGTGCGTTTCAATTAAATATCTCGCAAGGTAAATAAATAGGTCCACGACCTTTCCTGACCAACTGCTCCATACACAGAAGATACATGCGCTCCATGTAACTAACTTCCTCCGCGCCACTAAATGTATCCATGTGCATTAAGTGGGGAGAGTTTCTCGGCGGCAATTAAAGAGAGTCGGTCTGGGCAGTTGGAAAATCCAACGTATTTTGGCTGTCTTGTGAAAGAGAAACCATTTTCTATTAGAATTAATTAAATAATATCAATGTCTTGTTCATTCGCGCGTACTTAAATATTTATTTTCCTTGGATCTTCGAAAATAAATTAATGAAGTGACATCAACATTTGAGAAAAATTCGAAACTAGAATTTTGCTTGATTGAACCGAGTTCAAATCTGCCGGGCTTGTCCATCAACGTTCAAAACGTGCATCACTGACCTTGATATGGCAGTCCAGGCACGGTAGCAAGATTTGCGGACATGTTGCGAGTTAATGTACGCTACCAAAATTCCCATTAAAGGTTTGACTTCGGTTTCAGACAAATTATGGCGAAGCCTCAGAAATTGTTTTTTAATAACAGGTTTTTCCCGAAAGTAAAGCTTTCTCCGATCAAAACAGTTTGGTTAGAAGGAAATTATTTAGATTGCAGTTCAGAATGCTAACGATTTGGGGCTGCTTTAGCACAATGGGCTAAACAGCTGGCTTGCAATGAAGAACAATGCCAGCAGCGCGGTTGAATTCCAGTTACGGCCTCCCCGATCAGGTGCAGGAATGTGGCGAACAGACAGTTTATTCATTTAAGCCTACTTGGGACAATAAGTGATAATGATGCAGGGGCTGGTTTAGCACACTGTGCTAAATAGCTGGCGTTTATTGCACAGCAAGGAAGGCCAGCAGCACGGTTCATTTCCCCTACCAGAGTCTCCGAACTTGCGCCGGAATGGGTTGGGTCACTGTCTGTGCGGTGTTTGAACGTTCTCCCCGTGTGTCTGTGTGTGTGTGTGATTCCTCCAGGTGCTCCGGTTGCATACCACAGTCCAAAGATGTGTGTGTGTGTGGAAGAACGTGGCAAGGGTGCTAGACCCTGAGAAATAACGGAAATGGACAGGTTTCTGTTCCTTTTCCAGTGCCTCTCTATCATGATTCCGAAGGCTATTTCAGGAGGGTCAATAGGAATATTATGAGATTTGTGTGGATGCAGAAGACCCTGAGGGTGAGTGAGGTGTTCCTGGATCATGGAAGGGATGGGGGGGGGGGGGTGACGTTGCCCGATCATTGTGGATTCTACTGAGCCGGAAAAGTGGCGATGATACGTAGGTCGGTGATCGAGGGGGAGGGTCGGCATGGAAGAGAATGGAGGCGGCGTCCTGTGTGGACACGAGCTTAGAGGCCCCGGTTACGGCGCCGTTGCCGCACCCCCAACAAGATATACTACGAATCCGGTGGTGGTGGCTGCCCTCAAAATTTGGGGGTCACCGGAGGCGGCATGAGGGCGGTTGAAGGCTTCAATCTGGTTCACGATACGGGGGAACAACCGGTTTTTATCAGGGAGGATGGACGGAGGTTTTCTGAGCTGGCACAAGGGTGGATTAAGCGGAAGGGGGTCCTTTTTCTCGATGGGAAGTTTGCAACCTTGGAGGAGTTGGAGGGAATGCTGGGCCTTCCCCCAGGGAGCACTTTAAGATACATGCAGGTTAGGGCTTTGTTAAGTGGCAGGTGGCTGACCTTCCAATGTTGCCGCCAAAGGGCGTTGAGGACAGCGTGCTCTCGGTGACGTGGGTCGGTGAGGGAGCATTTCGGCAAGCTACCAAGTGATGCAGGTGGGGGAGAAGGCCGCGGTGGAGGAGCTGAAAGATAAGTGGGAGGATGAGCTGGGAGAAGAGATTGATTAGGGAACGTGGGCTGATGCCCTGAGGAGTGTGAATTCCTCCTCCTGCGCAAGGCTTAGTTTAATTCAATTAAAGGTGCTGCATAGGGCGCACATGAATGGGACATGTCTCAGCCGGTTATTTGGGGGGAGTACAGATGTGTCAGTGTTCTGGGAGCCCAACAAACCACACACACATGTTTTGGGCGTGCCCTGCGCTGGTGCGCTTTTGGAGGGGCGTTGCGGAGACATTGTTGGGGATGGTTGGTTCCAGGGTTGAGCCGGGTTGGGGGCTCACAATTTATGGGGTAGCAGCACAGCCAGGAGTGCAGGAGGCGAAAGAGGCCGGTATTCTGGTCGTTGCATCCCTGGTATCCCAGCGCAGGATTCCTTTGCAGTGAAAGGATGTGAGGACCCCGAGTGTGGAATCCTGGATCAACGATATGCCTGGATGTATCAAATTAAAGCGGGTCAAGTTTGCCTAAAGGGGTTCGGTGCAAGGGTTCTTCCAGTGCCGGCAGCCGTTTCTAGACTTCCTGACGGAGCATTAGGACGTGGTCAATTTCAGCAGCAACCCGGGCGTGGGGGGTATTGGGCGGAGAATTCTTGTTTTTCTTTACATGGTATGTGTACTTGTTCTATGTTAATTTTTTACATTTGTTAATTTATTGCTTCTGTATTAGGGGGGGGGGGGTTACTCTTTTTTCTCTTTTTTCTTCTGTTTTGTTGGTTAGAATTTGTTGAAAATTTGACCGAAAATTATTTTTTAAAATAACGGAATTGGTCCATGTGTCACGCAAGCTTACCTATCGTGAAAATTGACGAATTCTGCAATGGCGACAACACCTAGTCTCAGAAACGGAGATTTCTGCCCCCGTTATTCCGTCGCTAGTCAATTGGACATGCTATTGAAGTTACGCAGCGTGGCCGGAAAACAGCACGGGGCAGCACGGTAGCATGGTGGTTAGCATAAATGCTTCACAGCTCCAGGGTCCCAGGTTCGATTCCCGGCTGGGTCACTGTCTGTGTGGAGTCTGCACGTCGTCCCCGTGTGTGCTTGGGTTCCCTCCGGGTCCTCCGGTTTCCTCCCACAGTCCACAGATGTGCGGGTTAGGTGGATTGGCCATGCTAAATTGCCCGTAGTGTCCGAAGAAGTAAGGAAAGGGGGGGGTGTTGGGTTACGGGTATAGGGTGGATACGTGGGTTTGAGTAGGGTGATCATTGCTCGGCACAACATCGAGGGCCGAAGGGCCTGTTCTGTGCTGTATGTAACACACGGACACTGTTCTATGTAACACACGGACTGGTGTGTCTGTCCTGCAGACAAGAGAATTCTGAACAATATTCCAACGTCTATATGCATCGCAGAGTAAATTCCAAATAGTCTGTATTTTTTCCACAGTCGCCTTTTAACGTTCCCTCATCACTTCTGAATGATGTGTGTAAATGCAAAGAGTTCGATTCATCTTACTTCTGCGAGGTAGTTTTGAAATGTTTCAGGTACTTTCCGAGCCTTTGTTAAAGTTGAATTTAGAGCGTTGATTCCCAGCTTTTACGCTCTGTTTATTGATTTTCACAACACGGAAATTGGGGATATTGTTCACACCTCTGAACTTATTACCAACAGATCTTACAAAAGCCAATAATTTATTTTTTATATAGCTGCTGCAAATTTGGAGATACTGACCAATTGTAGCGAGTGTTCTTTGTTTGATGAAAAAACATCAATCTTCTTTAATTTTAAAACTAATTGCAGCACCCGACTTCATGATTTGTCAAATGTTTTCGCATGTTTCGTCAGCGTTCAGTTTTGAAGTTCGATTGCCTTCCGTTGGTTTATTATTGATATTCATTGGAGAACGGAAAGCTGGCAAAAATATTAAGTGGCCTGTTCTAATTTCACAAAAGAAGTGACAAAAGTCAACGACAGTTATGGACGCAATATCCAGGTTGTTTCATTACATATGCTACAGTACTGATATATGGCCTCGCAGATAAGACACGATTGGCCAGACAGAACGCACAGGGTCCACGAATGTGAAGGTTTAGAAAATTCAAAGCATTTAACTAGCACAAACTAATGACAAGGATTTGGATTCAGAATGCCCCTTATGTGCCAAAGGCGAAAAGTGAGTACTGAGTTCGAAAATCAGAGCCATGGGCATGAGTTCTACATGATAGATGCATGAGGAAACATGCATAAAGAATAGAGACCATACGAATCCCAAGATTTCGAAATAGCACCATGCCTGACCAGAGGTGCCTCAGTGCAGGTACATAGAGGAATAAACGTAACGGCTCTGCAATTCATAGATAAATTGAAGACAAATTCTTGAGCATCCACGAGTTCAACGGTAATCAACTGTTTGAACTCAGCGTCATTGTAATAAATTGTTTAATTATCGTGAAAATGAAAATCAAGTTGTTGATCCATCTGAGCATTGTTCTTCAACCTTTTCCCCCGGGGACCCATTTTACCAACCAGCCAACCTTCGGGACCCAACCCGGCCGACCTTCGCAACCCAAGCCTACAGACCTTCGCAACCCACGCTGGATGAACTGCACGACCCACCATTTTCTCTCACCTTCTTTGCTGCTGACAAAAATGGAGGAAATGGTTTCACGTCACTTTGGCACTCGTACACGCTGTTCCAAAGATAGCTGTTGGGTGATGGTGAAGCCTTACGGCTTCGGAAAGTATGGAGTCTCCATCTGTCCAAAGCTCTGAAATTTGTTCCTGTAAAGTGTTATCAAATAAACCCCTCCGAATTTGTAAAACTAAATAAATAAATAAAATGAGGAAAACGAATGAAAGATGAATACATCGCCCCCCCCCCCGAACCTGTAAAAAGAAATGAGTGAAATATATGAGAAAAGTGAATAAACCACCCGCCCCCCCCCCCGAACTCGTTAAAAAAAGTGAATCAAATTAATGAAATAAATGAATAAACACCCGCCTCCCCGCACTTGCAAAAAGAAATGAATAAAAAAAATGAAAAAAATAAAAAGTAGATGAATAAAATAAATTAATAAAACCACGACAGGACGTGAAAAAGAAAAAGCTGCAGCAATTTAAGAAAATAGCGGCAGAACTGCGCGTGCGTGTCCGATGATCGGCGCGCATGTGTACTGCAGCGGAATATTTTTTACCCACGTGTTCGCGGCTGCTTGCAACCGGCGTTATGAAAAGCCGGCTGCTGAGCGGGGATTTGCGGGATCGCGAGCGCCGCACACAACGGCTCTGTGACTCTCCCGGTACCAGCACGCGACACACCACCGGGGCATATCTGCGATTTTGAAGAACACTGCATTTGAGGGTTATCACAATATTAGGAAATACACAGAACCAATAGAGGAAACCGATTTAACAATGAACCGATGTTATTGTGGTTGCCTTATTTCCCTATGACAACAGACAACTATACACATGATGCTGAATATGATTGGCACATAATCTGCGAAATTGCTTCTATGTTTGTACATCATTTGGAGCCCTGGAATGTTGTTCCCCGGTGCTAATCTCTGAAAAGCAAATCTCTGAAAACATCTGCACTTCTTTTCCCAATTGTGTGCAGGTAACTGTCCAGACTGTCCAGAAAGAGACTATTTGGCCCACATAATCTGCGCCGACGCCCAGCAAGCGGCCAATTCCGCCCCCTGTCCCTGTTGCCCCGCATGACATGCACATCTTTGGATACTAATGGTCGATTTGGCACCGCTCGTTTCCATATCCTGCACATCTTTGGACCGTGTTAGGAACCCCAAGCAGACTATGGGAACACGGGCAAACTACGCACAGACAGACACGCGGGCCGTAATTGAACCAGAGCCTCTGGTCGATATAGATACACTCATAAGTCTATGGGTAGTCGTGTGGTGTGCGCATGCTCACTACGGATGCTCGGCGTAGAAATCGTGCAACATCTTACCTGCACACATGGAGAGACAGGTATGCAGCAACAAATCTATATTTAGCTTCGAGAAACAGATAAAACTGTACGGGAACGCCTCGTGATCCATGACCATGAGTTGTTTGACATCATAGTCACGGGGACAGATGCAGAGCTTTGGACGCTCAAATATATCTTGAGATATGGGAACAGTGCCAAGTGTGTCCACTGATGTTGAAACAGGTATAGATGGAGGGACAGTCCTCAAACTGATAAAGACAGTGAAGAGAGCTACAGGTCGGCGGAGAAGAAATTAAAAACACGGGCAGCCATGTGCACGGGCCGGTCGAATGTCTGAACACATGGTGATCGTATGCACATTTACGTATCTTCAGCTGTATTAGCACATTGTTGATAGATATGGTGGTGTACCAAATTGCTGGGAAATGTACAGGAACATGAGATGAAACTGCTTTAAAATGCGTCCATTTTCAATTTTGTGGACTGTTTGTAGAAAAAGGAAACTGAGAATAAAACTATATTTGAGCAGTTAGACGTTGATGGATTTTGATAGTTATATGTCATTACACTGATATTGAAGTCAGAATTTGTATTTGTTTAAATGCAAATCTTTGGCGTACTCCCAAACAACTGCACATTTTGAATACAATTTATTGATTTCCCAGTCTCGAAATTGTCGCATTGAACAAAATGTGCGCCTCTTAACAAATTGCCTCATAGCTTTCCTTCTCTACGAAATGGCGTTATAGTGTTGGTACCACTCAATCATGTGGCCTGATGATGGAAAGTTGCGTCCCGCACAATCCAGTTGGCATAAAGTTCATATAATCTTGATAGATGGGCGCACACGGTTTGCAAACTGTGATTGCAGTATTGGGACTGTCTTAAAGTGTGGATACTTCCGCATGCAGTTGATCGTGTGGTCAGCACAGTTGAGGATTTATATTGTCCGAACACAGAGATACTTTGGCGAAAGATGCACAAAGCACAAATAGGTTTCAAAGCCAGATGCTGCTACATTTGAATCAATCTAACGCCATGGAATTTTATCGGTATTAAATAATTGGTGTTTTTCTGTCATTTCCGTCATGCGATGAATTGATAAAGCTATTTGATCTTTCGCTTCTGTGAAATATTGATCAACTTTGTATTGGACTGTCTGTCTCTGTTGCTCACACATTTTATTATTCTGATTATCGTGAGTATTATTAATTTTTATTAAAGAAATTTAGCGCATCCAATTCATTTTTTCCAATTAAGGGGCAATTTAGTGCGGCTAATACACCTACCCTGCACATCTTTGGGTTGTGGGGGCGAAACTCACGAAAACACGGAGAGAATGTGCACATTCCACACAGATAGTGACACAGAGCCGGATCGAACCTGGGAACTCGGCGCCGTGAGGCTGCAGGGCTAACCCACTGTGCCACCGTGCTGCCCTAGTATCATTCATTTTTAAGGGATGTTGGCTTCGCTGATTGGGCCAGCATTTATTTCTTATCACTAATTGCCGTCGAAAAGTTGTGGTCAGCGGCCTTCAAGATCCGCTACAGTCTATGTGGTGTGGCTACACGGACACAAATTTAGTACGGGAGTAACAGGATTTTGACCCAATGACACTTGATGAAGGGCAATATAATTCAAAGTCAGAATGGTGAGCGACATGAAGATGTACATCCGGGTGGCGGTGTTCCCATGTATCTGCTACATTCTATTTATGGCAGGTAGACGTCTTGTGTTTGGGAGTTCCAACTGCATGAGTCCACGTGCGTTTCTGAAGTGAATCTTGTGGACAGTGCATATTGCTGCTGCTGTGCGTCTATGATGAAGAAGAATCGATGCTTATGGAAGGGATGCTCGTCAAGTGGGATGTTTTGTCTTGGATGGTGCCAAACGCCTCGAGTGGTGTTGGAACATCACTTATCCAGGCCAGTGAGGATGATTCGATCAGACGCCTGAGTATTTCCTCATAATAGGTTGTCATGCTCTTGGAATTCGCGAGGTGAGTTACTTTCCGCAGGACTCCTCGTATTTGTTCAAATTAATTTACAGGATGTGGTCTTCGCTGCTCAGTCCAGCATCTATTTCCCATTCATCGCCGCCCGTCAGAATGGTGGTGATATTCCTTCTTGAACTGCTGCAGTACTTGAGTTGCAGATGCACCCACTGTGCTGTTCGGGAGGGAGTTCGAGGATGTTGCCCTGCGAGGGTGAAGCAACGGCGATATATTTACAAGACAGAGTGGTGAATGACTTGGAGGTAAATCTCCACGTGATGGGGCTGTCAGGTATCTGATGCTCTTTTCCTTCTCGATGGCAGTGTTCCTGGCTTGCAAATGTGCTTTCTAAAGAACCTTGGTGAGTTACTGGGATGCATCTTATAGAAAATACACTCATGTCTCACAGTTCGCCGGTGTCGCCGAGTTTGAATGTTTGTGGAAGGTGGAAGAATGAGTGGTGTTGGAACATCACTTATCCAGGCCAGTGAGGATGATTCGATCAGACGCCTGAGTATTTCCTCATAATAGGTTGTCATGCTCTTGGAATTCGCGAGGTGAGTTACTTTCCGCAGGACTCCTCGTATTTGTTCAAATTAATTTACAGGATGTGGTCTTCGCTGCCCAGTCCAGCATCTATTTCCCATTCATCGCCGCCCGTCAGAATGGTGGTGATATTCCTTCTTGAACTGCTGCAGTACTTGAGTTGCAGATGCACCCACTGTGCTGTTCGGGAGGGAGTTCGAGGATGTTGCCCCGCGAGGGTGAAGCAACGGCGATATATTTACAAAACAGAGTGGTGAATGACTTGGAGGTAAATCTCCAGGTGATGGGGCTGTCAGGTATCTGATGCTCTTTTCCTTCTCGATGGCAGTGTTCCTGGCTTGCAAATGTGCTTTCTAAAGAACCTTGGTGAGTTACTGGAATGCATCTTATAGAAAATACACTCATGTCTCACAGTTCGCCGGTGTCGCCGAGTTTGAATGTTTGTGGAAGGTGGAAGAATGAAACGGAATGCTTCATCCTGAATGGTCTCGTGCTCCTTGAGTGTTGCTTGAGAGGCACTCATGCAGGTAAATTGAGATTACACCATTACACTCTGGTTTCCTCACACAAGTCCCGAAATATGTACCAGTTCGTTAATTTTGACATGTGGCGTCACATGTTGACAGGTGAATGTGGCGTCCAGGGAGTTTTCATAACATCTTCATCATCACCAAGGTGATACATAACAACTTTCATAATACATTGCAGTTAATATATACCTATGTGCGAAAATATAGATAACCATTATTATTATGATCTTTATTATTATTTTTATAATAATAACAATAATAATTATTAATATTATTCTAGGCGATGGCCATTGCCTGGTACCTGTGCAGTGCGAATGTAGTATGACACTTGTCAACCCGAGTCTGGATATTGTCCAGGTCTTGCTTCACTTGACATGGATCGCTTCATTATCTGAGGAGACAAGTATAATCCTGAAATTTGTAATGATATCTTCAAACATCCTTAATTCTGACCATACGATGGAATGGAGATAATTGATGAAGCAGTTCACGAATGTTGGGCCTAAGCCACCACCCTTCAGAAGTCCTGCAGTAATATTCTGGAACTGACATGATTGACCTACTATTAATGCAATCGCACTTATTTGTGGCAGATTTGGCCTCAACCATCGAAGAGCTTCCTCCTAATTTCGATTTACTCCAATTTATATAACTCCCCTTCATGCCACACTCGATCAAATGCTGGCGTAATGACAATGGCGGCTCATTATACCTCACATCAAAAAATCAACTATTTGAACTAGTTTGTTTGAACAAAGACTGCAAATATATATGGAGCTGAGTGACACTGGCGGAACCGAAACTGAGCGTTTGTGATAGGGTTATCGCTCACTATTCTGAGCGTCCGTGATAAAATGGTATCTGACTCCATCTAGCACCTTGCTGATGATGAGGATTAAACTGATCGGGTGTTAATTTACTGAGATGAATTATTCCGTTTGTTTCCTGTGTAAAGGATACACCTGGGTTATTTTCCACATTAATGGGTTGCTGTACTGGAAATGCTTGAATATATATCCAGCGAGTTTTGGAGCACAAGTCTTCTATTGTATTATCGGTTTTTCATTGAAACCCTATAATGCAGAGGGACGCCATTTTGCCCATCGAGTCTACACCAATCCATTGAGTGAACACTATCCCCGGCACCAATCCCCCTTATCCCGTAACCCCATAATCTAACGTGCACATCACTGGACACCAACGGGCAATTTATCATGGCCAATCCACGTAACTAACACAGATCTTTGCACCGTGGGAGTAAACCGTATTACCTGGATTAATCCCATACAAGCACAGGAAAAACGAACATCTCCAAACAGACAAGTGACCCAAGGCCGGAATTGAGCCCGCCCTGCCGCTGCGAGTAATCAGTGCTAACGACTGTGCAGCAGTACATCCAAATAGCCACGTTAATACTACGGCAAGTGTAGTTCAGTTTGTGATCAATGGTAAAAACCAGGATGTCAATAGTCGTGGACTAATGGGAAAGGTTTAAATATCAAGATGCAAAGTTTGATACTCTCTTACTGGAGATGGTCATTGCCTGGCACTGATGTGGCGTGAATGTTACTTGCCATTCCACAGCGAACGTCTAGATATTGCCCAGTTTTTGCTGCATTTGCACGTGGTCAATTAAATGTGTGAGATATTGCAAATGATGCGTACCATTGTGCAAACATCTCCATATCTCACCTTATGTTTAAAGAAGTGCAATTTATGAATCACCAGATGACGGTTGGGCCGAGAACAGCACCGCGAGGAGCTCTTGCAGTTATCACCCGGATCTGAGATGACTGAATTCCAACCTGCACTATCATTTTTCTTTGTGTTAGGTATGAATCCGCCCAGTGGGATGTTGCCCCACGATTTCCATTGACTCCAGTTTTAATGGACTCCTTGATTCCTATCACGATCAAATGTACTGATTTCAAGGGCAGCCTTTCTTACTTCAAATCTGGAGTTTTGCTCTATTATGCATGTTCGAGCTACGGCTCAGGTCAAGAGCTAAATAACCCTGGCTCAAATCAAACTGAGCATCAGTGAGCAACTTATTGCTAAATAAGTGCTGCTTGGTGGCACTGTATATGGCCATTCCGATCACTTTACTGATCATTGAGTGCAGCGTAACAGGGCGGTATTCTGCCGTCGTGGATTTTTTCAGCTGTCCTGGTTGAGGATGTCTCAGACAATTCTCCTAATTGCTGTGTAGATTCTCACTCGTTTGTTTCCTTGGTTCTCTCACGTTGATGCCGGACCACTCTTCGGCACATGTACAAACAATGATTCATATCATACTGATGAGAAGCTGAAAATCAAACAAACGTACACAATTGGTAAGTATCCGACTTCCAACAGGCAAAACGCCAATTTATATCTCTTCTCATGGTGATAGAAGGCACCACAGGGCGATTCAGGGCCCTCGCGTTCATGATATTAAGTCGACACTTGTGATTCAGGACGTTCTTCTTCTGGCGTGCTTTCTATAATTGTGCTCTTCCTTATATTGACGTACAGTTTTTTTTCAATTCAGAGTACCCAATCATTTTTCCAGTTAAGGGGCAATTTTGTGTGGCCAAACTGCCGTCCCTGCACATCTTTGGGTTGTGGGGGACAAACCCACGCAGACACGGGTTGAATGTGCAAACTCCACACGGACAGTGACCCAGGGCCGGGATTCGAACCTGTGTCCTCAATGCCGTAGTCAGCAATGCTAACCACCGTGTGCCACCGTGCTGTCTGTTGACGTAGAGTTGAAGAACATGTGAGAAACCATGACAAAAAATGTCCGTGTAATTGAGTAAAGTGTGGTATATTTAAGGTCAAAGGAAACTGCCGCAACATAAAAGTAATTCAATGTAAGTCCCAAGCGGAAGAAACGGGATGCCGGACAACATTCCGGCCGGCATTTATACAAGCTAATTACGCCACCCGGCCTGGTGATCCTCCAGCCAATAGTGGGAAATATCACTGGGGGACACCGATTATGTTATTCCCGTCGGCCTTTTGATCCTTACTCCACACTTCTCAAGTCCGAAAGTTTCAATCGAGTACCCAGATAAGGTCGCCGTCTTATTCGATTTACACATTGCTGCAGAGCCAATGGTTCATGTAACTAATTCATATCCACTTCCTGCAAGCCACGCAAAGAAGTCCTACATAGTCAACAACGATCGATGACCGTGGAAGCGAAAGAGTTCGGCTCTCCGCCAACTATTTAGGTATGCCCGGGTTTGTGCACTGCCAGCTCCACTGCAGTTGTAGTACCAAAGTTGTGGCATGGCGGGGTAAAAACGTTGGCAACTGCGAAAGTCAGGTCTTTTCATATAGAGTTAGCTAGGCTCCCATGCGAACCTGTGAGGCAACATGAGGAATATTCCGCTCTCAGGAATACTTCAGGAGTAATCCGGTCCATAAACACAATTGCCTCCATGTGATCTGTTTATAGTTTAGATGCTGTTGTGTAAGGAGTTAAAGGTCTGCTCCTTTTTACAATAATTTTTATTACACCTGCGCAGACTCTGCACAAAACATTATATTTACATCACCTGACACAAAGGCTAACTTAAGCCCCTTAACATATCAGTGTCAATTATTGGCTACTCAATTTAAATGGGACAACTGATTGGAATGCCTATTAACCCATTACTTAACATGTTCTGGAACGGTAAGCCTCCACAAATCCGTTGTGTACCTACACAGCATATTTCTAGAAACGCGTATATAATCCAGTGCTGTCACTGGTTGTTGGGTTCGATACAAGTGCAATCTCTCATTCATTTTTGAAATTACGCAACATTTTTTGCTACAAGTACATACTGTTGCCACGAATTCCGGAAATTCTCATTTACAGCGTGAGTATATTGTTCCTTACCTTAGTCCTAAACGGTTTCCCTCTCATTTTAAAACTCTGGGCTGCCTCAGCATCGGCAACATTCTTTCTGAATCTACTCCGCCTTATGTTGTTCCAATTTCTCAAGTTTCTATGATATCCCCCTCAATTTTCTGGAACTCAAAATAATATAAGCTGAAAAGGTTTAGCCTCTCATTTTATGAAAGACGCGCAAAACCAGGAAACAGTCTCCTAACTTGTGGCTGCACTCCGTAACAGCAAAACATCCTCCCTCAGTTAAGGACATCAATAATGGACACAATATTATAGGTGCCTTAGCAAAGACCGATACAATTGCATTAAAACATCTCTATTCCGAGGCTCAAATCATCTCGCTGTGAAGGCCAACTGTATTCTTTCTTTCAGCAACTGATGCATGAGGGTATGAAAAAAATGAAATGAAAACCGCTTATTGTCACGAGTAGGCTTCAATAAAGTTACTGTGAAAAGCCACATTCCGGCGCCTGTCCGGAGAGGCTGGTACGGGAATCGAACCGTGCTGCTGGCCTGTTTGCTCTGCTTTAAAAGCCAGCGATATAGCCTGGTGAGCCCCGCTGGTTTCGCTGAATATTCACCTCTCACAATTTACACCAAGTCAAATAATAATCTGCCTGCCAATTTGTGCGTCTGAAGCGGATAACCTCACATGTATCCATATTAAAATGCACACTCACTCGTTAATCCCATTAATATCACTAAAATCATTTATTTACGAATACCAATTTCCTGCACGTCCTCACTAAAAAGTCTGCTTATCAGGCCTCCCTGTGTATCATTCATGTCCTCCTTTGCGAAAACTAAAGGAAAACACAAATTTAGTGCCCTGAGCCATTTGTTTGTTTCCTGATATGAATTCACTGTTTCAAGTTGGTGCTCGATACTTCGGTGTTAAGTTTACAAAATTCACAGAATCTGGGATCGCTGAGTTAACGGGAAATCAAAAAAGGGAACATAGGCAAGTCCGGTTAATTTTGAGAGCAAATCGACCAGTTCAATAACACACACGATAAATGAACAATTTGTTTTGTTTTCCCTGCCACGTTCTCCTCATATCCGGAAACATATAAAGACATGTCGACATGCACTCTAAGGTCTCTGAGATACTCAGAGGTACAGAGATACTGAGAGGGCAGCAGGGTAGCATGGTGGTTAGCATAAATGCTTCACAGCTCCAGGGTCCCAGGTTCGATTCCCGGCTGGGTCACTGTCTGTGTGGAGTCTGCTCGTCCTCCCCCTGTGTGCGTGGGTTTCCTCCGGATGCTCCGGTTTCCTCCCACAGTCCAAAGATGTGCGGGTTAGGTGGATTGGCCATGCTAAATTGCCCGTAGTGTCCTAATAAAAGTAAGGTTAGGGGAGGGGGGGTTGTTGGCTTACGTGGATACGTGGGTTTGAGTAGGGTGATCATGGCTCGGCACAACATTGAGGGCCGAAGGGCCTGTTCTGTGCTGTACTGTTCTATGTTCTATACTCAACTGTTCTCAACCTCTCCACATTGTTTGAGTGCGCAGGCTATATGTTCGATCATTGCAGAGTTTCGAACAATGTACTTGGCAATGTCAAGGATTTTAAACTGCGTCAGCCAATAAAGTCACGTATACCATCCTTGATATAATTTATTCAATGTGTGCAATGTGATGCAGATTTTGGGCAGTCAGAGGAATTACTGTGGGACGTTTTCCAGATAGAATTTAGTAGAATGAGGACAGCAGACGCTCCTGCTTCAGGTGCACTTGATTCCCCTGAATAGTTGTTTCGTTAACTTTCACGAAGCAAAATATGCACGTTATCTGATATTTGAGGTATTGAGCGCAATTGAATTCTGCAATGCTTAGGCTGGTGCGAGCGGCAAGGATGTCTCGGATCAGCTGCAGGCCATTCTGGGGGGTGAACAGCCAGCTGTCGTGTTGCAAATAGGCTCCAACGATAGCGGTAACGAAACGGTATGAGGTCCTACCAACTGAAATTAGTGGGTCAGGAGTGAAATTAAAAAGTAGGAGTTCAAAGGTAGTAATCTCAGGATTGCTGCCGGCGCCACGAGATACACAGAGAAGGACTGACAGGATAGATAGGATGAATGCGTGGTTCGAGAGGTGGAGCAAGAAGGAGTGATTCAATTTCCTGGGGCATTGGAACCGTTCTGGGGAGGTGGAACCAGTACAAACTGGACAGGCTGCACCAGGGCAGCACATGACCCGATGTCCTTGAGGTGGGGAGGGGGGGGGGTGTTTCTCCTCTTGTTGCGGAGTGTCTAATCTAACGTGGCAGAGGAATCAGAACCTATGCAGGAAGTCGGAGGCAATTTAAACGGGGAAAGACATGAAAAGCAGTAAGGGGGGAAGTGTAAGTCAGAGACTACATAGTCAAAAACCAAAACGTGTCAGAGTACAGGGTGGAGTGATAATGAAAGCTCAGTGAATAGGTCCAGTATTACTAAAACGAATAGAACGGGAAGTAAATGCATAAATGGAAAACAACACGGAAGTTCATCACATGATGTTATGCGTTCTACCGTAAGGAATATAAGGAGAAAGCGAAAAGGAAAACTAACTTTGGCGAAGTTACTGCGAGAGGTGTTATGATTCAAAGAGGAGGTATAAAAGCCAACATAAGGGCACTTTACCTGAATACTCGCAATATTCGGAATATGGTGAATGAGTTGATGTCCGCACATCATCGCAAATGAAAACGATTTAGTGGTCAATACTTAAAAGCGGTTAAAGGATGGTCAAGGCTGGTAGTTAAATATCCAAAGGTATCAAACAATTAGGATGGACAGAGGTGATGGTAGGGAAGGTGGTGTAGTTCTGTTATTTATGATGACATCCGGAAGGTAGTGAAGGATGCCATCGGTGCAAGGAAAGATAAGGTTGAATCCCTCTGGGTGGAAATCAGGACTATTCAGGCAAAAATGCCACTGATAGTACTAAACTATAGGGAACCAAATAGTAACATTACGATGCAGCGGGCAATAATAATATATATAACTAATGCATGTAGAATGGGTACAGCATTTATTATGGAGGATTTTAATCTACATGTCAATTTGTTTAACAAGGTGGGTGAAGGCAGCCGTGAGGAGGAGTTTATAGAACTTATCCGCTATAGTTTCCCAGAACTGCATGTAAGGAATCAACGAGGGGAGAAGCGTCCCTGGATCTGGTCCTGTTCAATGAGACAGGATTGATTAATGTTCTCAATTTAGATATCCACTCGGAAGGAGCGATCACATTATGGTGGAATTCAAACACAGATGGAGCGTGAGAAGTTAAAATCAAACACTTGTGTTTTGTGCTTATCCAAAGGAGATTTTACTGGGATGAGAGATGAGCTGGCTGACGTAGGCTGAGAGCAACAACTTCTGGTGAAACAGTTGAGGAACAGTGCAGAACATTGCAAGAGGGTTTTCACAGTGCTCAGCAAAATGTTATACCAACAAATCGGAAGGACGTTAGAAAGAGGCACAATCGGCCGCGGATATCTAAGGAAATAAGGGAGAGGATCAAATTGAAGGAAAAAGCATACAAAGTGGCAAAGATTAGTGGGAAACTAGGGGATTGGGAAATCTTTATGGGGCAACAGAAAGCTATTTAAAAGTTTCAAAGAAGAGTAAAATAGATTATGACTTTAAAGTTGCTCAGAATATAAAAACAGATACGAAACGTTTCTGCAAATATGTAAAACAAAAAAGAGTGTCTAATGTAAATATTGACCTTTAGAGGATGAGAAGGAAGATTTAATAATGGGAAATGGGGAAATAATTGAGGAACTGAGCAGGTTTTTTGGGTTGACCTGCTCTATTGAAGACACAAATAACATGCCAGCGACTGACGGAAATGAGGCTATGACAAGTGAGGGCCTTGAGACGATTGTTATCACTCAGGAGGTAGTGATGGACAAGCGAATGCGGCTAAAGGTAGACGTGTCTCCTGGCCCTGATGGAATGCATCCCAGAATGCTGAAAGAAATGGCGAGGGAACTTGCAAATGCACTATTGATAATTTAACAAGATTCAGCAGATTCGGGGTGGTCCATGCGAATTAGAAATTAAGAAACGTGACAGCACTTTGTAAAAAAGAAGGTAGGCAGAAAGCGAGTAAGTATAGGTCAACTAGCTTAACTTCCGTACTATAAATCGATTATCAAGGAAGACATAGAGAGGCATACCATGGAAATTGTCCCATTGGACCGACGCAGCATGGTTTCATGGAGGGCATGTCGTGTCTAACTAATTTAATGGATTTTTTTCTGGCATTACCAGTGCGGTGGACAATAGGATACCAAGGGTGTGGTATATTTGGATTTCCAGAAAGCATTTGACAAGGCGCCACAAAAAAGGTTCGTGCACCAGCTAAAGGTCCATCGTGTTAAGAGTAAAGAAGTAGCAAGGACAGAGGATTGTTTGATTGATTGAAAACAATAACGGGAATTAATGGGTGTTTCTCTGGTTGGCAATCAGTAGCTAGTGTTGTCCTTCAAAGATCAGAGTTGGGTCCACAATTGTTCACAATTTACATAGATGATTTGGAGTTGGGGACCAAGTGCAATGTTTCCAAGTTTGCAGACAATACTAAGACGAGTAGTGAAGCAAAAAGTGCAGAGGATGCTGGAAGTCTGCATGGGATTTGGATAGTTTAACTTCATGGGCTCGGGTCTGACAGCTGAAATACAATGTTGACAAATGCGATGTTATTCATTTTGGTAGGAATGACAGCAAAAGAGAGAATTATGTATTGATAAAATATTGAAACATGCTGATGTGCAGAGGGACCTGGGTGTCCTAGTGCAGGAGTCTCAAAATGTTGGTATAATCTTCAATAGGTAATTAAGAAGGCGAATGGAGTTTTGTCCTTCATTGCTAGAGGGATGGAATTTAAGACAAGGGGTTTACGCTGCAAATGTATAATGTGTTAGTGAGGCCACACATGGATATTGTGTTCAGTTGTATTACCTGAGGAAGGACGAACTCGCACTGGTGGGTGTGTGCAGGAGAATCATGAGATAAATTCCAGAGATGAGGGGTTGGATAACGAGGAGAGGTTGAGTGTACTGGGTCAGTACTATTTGCAATTTAGAAGGATGCGGGTGGATTTTCTGGAAGCGTATAAAATTATGAAGCGATTAGATAGGATAGATGAGGGTAGGTTGTTTCCACTGGCTGGTGAAAGCAGAACTGTGGGGGGCAGGGGGGGTAGCCTTAAAATAAGAGGAAGGATAGTTAGCACTGACCTTAGGAGGAAATTCTTCACCCGAAGTGTTGTGAATCTATGGCATTCCTTGCCCAGTGAAGCAGTTGAGGCTCCCTCATTAAATGATTTCAAGATAAATATAGATAGTTTTTTGAAGAATAAAATAATAAATGGTCAGGAGGTAAAGAGAAGCTGAGTCCACAAAAGATCACTCATAATCTCATCGCATAGCGGAGCAGGCTTGATGTGCTAGTTGGCCTCCTCCTGCTTCTAGTTCTTATGTTCTTATGCAAGACGAGATCATGCCTGTTGTCATGTGCCTCTCATCTGACATTTCTTCTGCACCTTCGCTGGCACAATGTACATGATTTGTGTCTTTCTGGCGTGCGTACCAGATATTTTATATCATTTCAAAATTCCTTTACTAGATTCGAGGGATTTTCTCGAAAGTGATCAACAGGAGTATTCTCATGTAGAAAGTTAATCTTTGAGTGTTGAGAGGATGAGAAGGGAGTTTTAATAATGGGAAATGAGGAAATGGCTGAGGAACTGAACAGGTTTTTTGGGTCGGTCTTCACAGTGGAAGACACAAATAACATGCCAGCGACTGATAGAAATGAGGCTATGACAGGTGAGGACCTTGAGAGGATTGTTATCACTAAGGAGGGAGTGATGGGCAAGCTAATGGGGCTAAAGGTAGACAAGTCTCCTGGCCCTGATGGAATGCATCCCAGAGTACTAAAAGAGATGGCTAGGGAAATTGCAGATGCACTAGTGATAATTTACCGAAATTCACTAGACTCTGGGGTGGTCCCGGTGGACTGGAAATTAGCAAACGTGACGCCACTGTTTTAAAAAGGAGGTAGGCAGAAAGCAGGAAATTATAGGCCAGTGAGTTTATCTTCGGTAATAGGGAAGATGCTGGAATCTATCATCAAGGAAGAAATTGCGAGGCATCTGGATAGAAATTGTCCCATTGGGCAGACGCAGCATGGGTTCGTAAAAGGCAGGTCATGCCTAACTAATTTAGTGGAATTTTTTGAGGACATTACCAGTGCAGTAGATAACGGGGCGCCTAGGGATGTGGTATATCTGGATTTCCAGAAAGCCTTTGACAAGGTGCCACACAAAAGGTTGCTGCATCAGATAAAGATGCATGGCATTAAGGGTAAAGTAGTAGCATGGGCAGAGGATTGGTTAAGTAATAGAAAGCAAAGAGTTGGGATAAATGGGTGTTTCTCTGGTTGGCAATCTGTAGCTAGTGGTGTCCCTCAGGGATCCGTGTTGGGCCCACAATTGTTCACAATTTACATAGATGATTTGGAGTTGGGGACCAAGGGCAATGTTTCCAAGTTTGCAGATGACACTAAGATGAGTGGTAAAGCGAAAAGTGCAGAGGATACTGGAAGTCTGCAGAGGGATTTGGATAGGTTAAGTGAATGGGCTCGGGTCTGGCAGATGGAATTTATTGTTGACAAATGTGAGGTTATCCATTTTGGTAGGAATAACAGCAAACGGGATTATTATTTAAACGATAAAATATTAAAGCATGCCGCTGTTCAGAGAGACTTGGGTGTGCTAGTGCATGAGTCACAGAAGGTTGGTTTACAAGTGCAACAGGTGATTAAGAAGGCAAATGGAATTTTGTCCTTCATTGCTAGAGGGATAGAGTTTAAGACTAGGGAGGTTATGTTGCAATTGTATAAGGTGTTAGTGCGGCCACACCTGGAGTATTGTGCTCAGTTTTGGTCTCCTTACTTGAGAAAGGACGTACTGGCGCTGGAGGGTGTGCAGAGGAGATTCACTAGGTTAATCCCAGAGCTGAAGGGGTTGGATTATGAGGAGAGGTTGAGTAGACTGGGACTGTACTCGTTGGAATTTAGAAGGATGAGGGGGGATCTTATAGAAACATTCAAAATTATGAAGGGAATAGATAGGATAGATGCGGGCAGGTTGTTTCCACTGGCGGGTGACAGCAGAACTAGGGGGCATAGCCTCAAAATAAGGGGAAGTAGATTTAGAACTGAGTTTAGGAGGAACTTCTTCACCCAAAGGGTTGTGAATCTATGGAATTCCTTGCCCAGTGAAGCAGTTGAGGCTCCTTCATTACATGTTTTTAAGGTAAAGATAGAATGTTTTTTGAAGAATAAAGGGATTAAGGGTTATGGTGTTCGGGCCGGAAAGTGGAGCTGAGTCCACAAAAGATCAGCCATGATCTAATTGAATGGCAGAGCAGGCTCGATGGGCCAGATGGCCTACTCCTGCTCCTAGTTCTTATGTTCTTATTTTCTTATGTTCTTATGTTGGCCATTCTCAGCAGGCACTTTCTCTATAATCGGGCTGACTATCTATGATTTACCATTGAGGCTGTTCAATTCTGCTGTTTGAATTGAACACATTTATTTCGTTCTCTGTTTGTCTCATTCTGGTTTAGATTGTTGAAGTAATTTTGAGGAAAATCTGATCTGTGACTTTTTCTCACTTAGCTGGCTAAAGATAGAATCCCAGAATATAATCACGGTGCCTCATCCTTGACTTGAAACGGTTCCCTCTTCTGTTTTCCCTTATTGAACTCTGATTGTGACACCCTGCAACTCAGAAATATGAAAGCCTGGTATGTTTGTAATTTAACATTTTCCACCATTCGCTATTGGTTGTTCGACTTCACCCGGCGACAGGGGCTTCTGAGATACTGCTATATCAGTCCAGATAATTAATTCAATTCCTGAAAAGGGTATTATTCTTGAATTCCTACCACTAGTTCGCCTGCCTTCACCGTTTTCTGTAAGATTATTTTACGAAAGGAATATACTTATTTTCATCGAGAATATTGCTGACCACTACCTTGATATCTACCATGGAGAACACAGTTTATATCCCACAAGGTAAGGGATTAATTCGCGCATATATATGATAACATTTTAAGAACATTTTCCATTAAATCCTGTATACGTGGTCATACTTTACCTTGGTACCAATAGATTGGATTCTCCATCTGCTCTCGCTGCTCGGATTACCTGGTCACGCTGGCGTTGAATGGTTCACAGTAATAATTTTTATGTTTGTCTCACGTTGACTTGCATTCACACCAGATTAAAGTTACTGTGAAAACCCTGTAATCGCCACCTGCGGACTCTGTTCAGGAGTACAGAGGGGGAATTAAGAAAATCGAATTCCCCAAAGAAACACATCTTCGGGACTTGTGGGAGGAAAGCGGAGCCTCAGGAGTAAAACTACGCAGACACGGGTGAACGTGCAGACTCCACACGGGCAGTGACTTAAGCCGGTAATCGAACATGGGGCCCTGATGCTGTAACGCAGCAACGCTGACTAGTGTTCGAACATGCCTGCCGTACTGTGAAACGAAATTCTCCATTCTCGGTTGCTGCAATTTGGCTACCAATGAGGTTGGAGATACCGGGAAACATGTATTTCCGCGACCAACATATACTAATCAGTGTAGCCAGTAAAAGCTTTGCATAAGTTGAGATAATGTTTGGTTAAACTAGCAGCAGGTAAAACTGAAAAGACGAAGTGCGGAGCTCAAACGTGGAGCACAGCCGATTTAAAAAAAAACATGTCGGCATCCTGTCCTTATTGACTTTGCAGGCAGACTCACAATGAATGCGTCGTGAGAATAAAATTGTGATGATTTTATTTAAAGGAGAGAAATAGTTGAGAATCAGCACAAGTAAATACAAGCCAGGGGTCATTATCAAGAAAACTAATACCAGTAAACAAAATATGGCACGAGTAGTAAATTTAGGCCGAGGGAGTTATGGACATAGTATACTAATATAGCTTAAGTTTTGTTAAGAGGCAGTAATCACGGTCTTAAGGATAGTGACGAACGGACAGTTTTCCCCGTAATAGGCTTCTCCTGTGGCAAGTGAGATAAGCTTCAGTTGTCTCAGGTGACCATATGTTCAGTCAGTGTTTCCAAATGAACGCTACTGGTTAACAATGTTTCCGAACTGTAGCTGTTGGTGTATTCTGTGGGGAGCATCCGCAATGCTGAGCAGGCCCTGCAGAGCATATTCACTGAGGTGACCACACCGCAGGAAGGTTTACCAGGGCAAGTCGAGTAGTCCAGAACTCTTCTGGAGCTATTCGTCTTTCTGTTTATACATTTAGAGAACCCAATTTTCTCTCCAATTAAGGGACAATGTAGCGAAGCCAAATAACCTACCCTGCACGAATTTGGGTTCTGGGGGTGGAACCCACGGAAACACGGGGAGAATGTGGAAACTCCACACGGACAATGAGCCAGAGCCGGTACTGAACTTGGGACTTCGGCCCTGCGAGGCAGCAATTCTAACCACTGCACCACCGTCCTGCCCGCCATTTACCTTTCTAACAGATATAACGTTTGGGATACTGTTGAGGGAAGTGACTGTGTTTAGGAAAGCAGTGGCAGTCTCCTTCATGGCACGATAGGTAATTCTACTGCACAATATGGAAGGAGGAAGAATGGCAGGGTGTTCAGTTCTAAGGGGAAGATACAGGCGTTTCTGCGTCCGCAAAAGTGACTGCAGGATGGTATATTGCCTCCCAGGTTACAGACTCAGCAGAGCCATTGAACAGCTGCAGGACCTGCGGAGGGAAAGAAGACAGATATTGTGGTGCATATTGATGTCAACGATACAGGCAGAACAATGGACGAGGTCCTGAAAGCAGGGTGCTAGAATGTAGATTAAACCACAGGACCCAGAAGGTAGCGATCTTTAGATTACTTTCACTTCCACGTGCTCGTGAATATAAAATAGGTCGTTAGTCAAGATAAATGTGTGAACCATGCGTCCGTTTTGAGCATGTGGGACCTGTACAAGACGGACCGGATGCAATTAAACGGAAATCGTACCACCCATTAGGGTAGTGTTGTTGGAGAGGGTTATATTGGCAAGGAGCATGGATCCTGAGATATGATGCAGTGGGAATAGATGCACATCTATAATTAGAGGCAAAATCAAAAGAGTCAGGAAGGCACGGAGCGTCTCGACCAGGTAAGTCAACACTGAGTTTGCCAGGATTAGACTGTATTTATTTAAAGCGGAAAGTCGAACAAAAACAGCAGATTAATTGAAGGCAGAAATTAAAATATGGTGATGTGATGTTATTGAGACATAAGAACATAAGAATTAGGATCAGCAGGAGGCCATCTGGCCCCTCGAGCTTGCTCCGCCATTCAATGAGATCATGCCTGATCTTTTGTGGCCTCAGCTCCACTTTCAGGCCCGAACACCATAACCCTTAATCCCTTTATTCTTCAAAAAACTATCTATCTTTACCTTAAAAGCATTTAATAAAGGAGCCTCAACTGCTTCACTGTGCAAGGAATTCCATAGATTCACAACCCTTTGGGTGAAGACGTTCCTCCTAAACTCAGTCGTAAATTTACTTCCCCTTATTTTGAGGCTATGTCCCCTAGGTCTGCTTTCACTGCCAGTGGAAACAACCTGCCCACATCTATGCTATCTATTCCCTTCATAATTTTAAATGTTTCTATAAGATCCCCCCTCATCCTTCTAAATTCCAACGTGTACCATCGCAGTCTACTCAACCTATCCTCATAATCCAACCCCTTCAGCTCTGGGATTAACCTAATGAATCTCCCCTGCACACCCTTCAGTGCCAGTATCTCCTTTCTCAAGTAAGGAGACCAAAACTGAACACAATACTCCAGGTGTGGCCTCACTAACACCTTATACAATTGCTACATAACCTCCCTAGTATTAAACTCCATCCGTCTAGCAATGAAAGTCAAAATTCCATTTGCTTTTTTACTCACCTGTTGCACCTGTAAACCAACTTTCTGTGACTCATGCACTAGCACACCCAGGTCTCTCTGCACACCGGCATTCTTTAATATTTTATCGTTCATTTAAACTAATGCGGCAGGGGGATGGGATGGGATGGGCAGGGGGATGGGAACCAATGCAGGAAGTTGGAAGGTAGTAAAACAGGGACAGAAACAAAAGGAAGTAAGGGGAAAAGTGCAAGGCAGAGAAGACATAGCCAGAAATCCATAAGGGCGACAGTACAAGATACAGTGACCGAGGGGAGCACAGTGAATAGGCCCAGTAATAACAAAAGGAATAAAACTGGAGATGTTAAGATTCAAAACAGAGGTAAAAACACCAACATAAGTGTACTTTACCTGAATGCTCGTAGTATTCGGAATAAAGTAAATGAGTTGGTGGCACAAATCATCGTGAATGACTATGATTTAGTGGCCATTACTGAAACATGGTTAAAGGATGGTCACGACTGGGAGTTAAATATCCGAGGGTATCAAACTATTCGGAAGGACAGAGTGGATGGTAAGAGAGGTGGTGTTGCTCTGTTATTTAAGGATGATATCCGGGCAATAGTAAGGGATGACATCGGTGCTATGGAGGATAAGGTTGAATCCATTTGGGTGGAAATCAGGAATAGTAAGGCGAAAAAGTCACTGATAGGATTGGTCCATCGGCCACCAAATAGTAACGAAATGGTGGGGCAGGCAATAAACAAAGAAATAACTGATGCATGTAGAAATGGTACAGCAGTTATTATGGGGGATTTTAATCTACATGTCGATTGGTTTAACCAGGTCGGTCAAGGCAACCGTGGGGAAGGGTTTATAGAATGTATCCGCGATAGTTTCCTAGAACAGTATGTAATGGAACCTACAAGGGAACAAGCGGTCCTAGATCTTGTCCTGTGTAATGAGACAGGATTGATTCATGATCTCATAGTTAGGGATCCTCTCGGAAGGAACGATCACAATATGGTGGAATTTAAAATACAGATGGAGGGTGAGAAAGTAAAATCAAATATAAGTGTTTTGTGTTTAAACAAAGGAGATTACAAGGGGATGAGAGAAGAACTAGCTAAGGTAGACTGGGAGCTAAGACTTTATGGTGGAACAGTTGAGGAACAGTGGAGAACCTTCCAAGCGATTTTTCACAGTGCTCAGCAAAGGTTTATACCAACAAAATGGATGGACGGAAGAAAGAGGAAAAATCGACCGTGGATATCTCAGGAAATAAGGGAGAGTATCAAATTGAAGGAAAAAGCATATAAAGTGGCAAAGATTGCTGGGAGATTAGTGGATTGGGAAATCTTTAGGGGGCAACAGAAAGCTACTAAAAAAGCTATAAAGAAGAGTAAGATAGAGTATGAGAGTAAACTTGCTCAGAATATAAAAACAGACAGTAAAAGATTTTACAAATATATAAGACAAAACGAGTGGCTAAGGTAAATATTGGTCCTTTAGAGGAT
This sequence comes from Scyliorhinus canicula, assembly GCF_902713615.1. Taxonomy (NCBI): domain Eukaryota; kingdom Metazoa; phylum Chordata; class Chondrichthyes; order Carcharhiniformes; family Scyliorhinidae; genus Scyliorhinus; species Scyliorhinus canicula. The sequence goes on along the minus strand of NC_052157.1, from coordinate 85,634,411 downwards.
GAGAAGGGAGTTTTAATAATGGGAAATGAGGAAATGGCTGAGGAACTGAACAGGTTTTTTGGGTCGGTCTTCACAGTGGAAGACACAAATAACATGCCAGCGACTGATAGAAATGAGGCTATGACAGGTGAGGACCTTGAGAGGATTGTTATCACTAAGGAGGGAGTGATGGGCAAGCGAATGGGGCTAAAGGTAGACAAGTCTCCTGGCCCTGATGGAATGCATCCCAGAGTGCTAAAAGAGATGGCTAGGGAAATTGCAGATGCACTAGTGATAATTTACCGAAATTCACTAGACTCTGGGGTGGTCCCGGTGGATTGGAAATTAGCAAACGTGACGCCACTGTTTAAAAAAGGAGGTAGGCAGAGAGCAGGAAATTATAGGCCAGTGAGCTTAACTTCGGTAGTAGGGAAGATGCTGGAATCTATCATCAAGGAAGAAATAACGAGGCATCTGGATAGAAATTGTCCCATTGGGCAGACACAGCATGGGTTCGTAAAAGGCAGGTCATGCCTAACTAATTTAGTGGAATTTTTTGAGGACATTACCAGTGCAGTAGATAACGGGGAGCCGATGGATGTGGTATATCTGGATTTCCAGAAAGCCTTTGACAAGGTGCCACACAAAAGGTTGCTGCATCAGATAAAGATGCATGGCATTAAGGGTAAAGAAGTAGCACCGATAGAGGATTGGTTAATTAATAGATCGCAAAGAGTTGGGATAAATGGGTGTTTCTCTGGTTGGCAATCAGTAGCTAGTGGTGTCCCTCAGGGATCCGTGTTGGGCCCACAATTGTTCACAATTTACATAGATGATTTGGAGTTGGGGACCAAGGGCAATGTGTCCAAGTTTGCAGATGACACTAAGATGAGTGGTAAAGCGAAAAGTGCAGAGGATACTGGAAGTCTGCAGACGGATTTGGATAGGTTAAGTGAATGGGCTCGGGTCTGGCAGATGCAATACAATGTTGACAAATGTGAGGTTATCCATTTTGGTAGGAATAACAGCAAACGGGATCATTATTTAAACAATAAAATATTAAAGCATGCCGCTATTCAGAGAGACTTGGGTGTGCTAGTGCATGAGTCACAGAAGGTTGGTTTACAAGTGCAACATGTGATTAAGAAGGCAAATGGAATTTTGTCCTTCATTGCGAGTGGGATGGAGTTTAAGACTAGGGAGGTTATGTTGCAATTGTATAAGGTGTTAGTGCGGCCACACCTGGAGTATTGTGTCCAGTTTTGGTCTCCTTACTTGAGAAAGGACGTACTGGCGCTGGAGGGTGTGCAGAGGAGATTCACTAGGTTAATCCCAGAGCTGAAGGGATTGGATTATGAGGAGAGGTTGAGTAGACTGGGACTGTACTCGTTGGAATTTGGAAGGATGAGGGGGGATCTTATAGAAACATTTAAAATTATGAAGGGAATAGATAGGATAGATGCGGGCAGGTTGTTTCCACTGGCGGGTGACAGCAGAACTAGGGGACATAGCCTCAAAATAAGGGGAAGTAGATTTAGGACTGAGTTTAGGAGGAACTTCTTCACCCAAAGGGTTGTGAATCTATGGAATTCCTTGCCCAGTGAAGCAGTTGAGGCTCCTTCATTCTCTCCTGTGGATTTGTGTTATGCGTTATAAGCCAAGGTCGAGGACCATGTCAAAAAACCTGTAGTTTGTCACAAATATGGTCATGTATCGAAAGCTGATATAATTACGAATGCCAACTTCTGGCAAGGCCTGCAAAGAAGCAATCCAACAAACTCAACACACATCTATTAAAGAGGCACAGAAACCGTGGTGCTAATCAGGGATCATTTAGGTAAGCTGGGACACATAAGCTAGCTAATCGGCTGGAAGAGAGTGAAACACTTTGTCCCTGGTCGAAAATAGACGCGGGAGATGTATATTGAGGAAAACACGGTTTTCTAAATGGGGAAATGCTCTGGAAATGAAATCAGAAAGGGAATTGTGAGTATTTGTTCACGATTCTCTTGAGGCTAACGTGCAGTTTCATTCGGCAGTTAGGTATGCAAATGCAATGTTAGCATTTATGTCGAGAGGGCTGAAATATTAAACCAGGAGTGTAGTTTTGAGGATGAATAAGGACCTATTTGGAGTGTTGTGAGCAGTTTCGGGGCCCGTATCGAAGGAAGCATGGCCTTGAAAAGAGTCAACTGGATGTTAGCAAAAATGATCCCCAGAATGAAGAGGTTGCCATATGAGGAACGGTTGACGACTCTGGGTGGGTACTCGTTGGAGGCCTGGATAGAGTGGACGTGAAGAGAATTATTTCCACATGTCGGAAAAACTAGAACCAGAGCATAACAAATACATGCTCATGTATTTGCTTAGTTTGGCCCCTTGTTCCGCACTGTAACCAATCACTGTTTGTTGATGTGCCATTTGTCCATGTTCTCTGTTGTTTATTATTTTGTCCACTCTGTACGTACTGTGTTCGTTTACTCGGCCACAGAAAGATATGTTCCACTGTATTTCCGTACATGTGATAATAAATCAAATCAAATCAGAGGACACAATGTCAGACTAAAGGGACAATACTTTAAAACAGAGATGAGGAGGAATTAATTCAGCCAGACGGTGGTAAATCGGTGGAACTCTTGGCCACATAATGTTCTTGAGGACAAATCCCTCAGTATATTTAAGACATAGATAAATAGGTGCATGATTAATAAGGGGATCAGTGGTGATGGAGACCAAGCATGAGAATGGGAATTAATTCAGTAATGATTGAATGTCGGAGCAGATTCAATAGGCCGAGTTGACTAATTCTGCTCCTATGTCTTACGTTATTTTAAAAACTGCCAATCCACATTACCTTTGAAACAATGCAGCAGAGAAATAGCTGACAACTCGTGCAATAGCACAGTGGAATTATTCCGAAATCAGCCTGTCAGAAACAGTTTCGAATTTTGTTTTCATTCTGTTTCACAACAATAATCCCATAGCAACTCCAGTTATGATGCGCATGCTAGAAACTCTGGTCGATAGTGTTCAACTGCCGCCTACACAACTTGAGTTAAATTAATTTAAATATATACATAAAATAAACGTGAACAGATAAACGGGAGGGGAAGGACCACGGTTAGCATTTTCCATTTGCTTACTCGGAAATTGCAAAACGTGATTGGGCGGCGAATAGTTTCAGACCGCAAAATTGGAACGGAGACCATTTGTTGCCAAATCGGAATTGTTGGTCACCTCGACAGCAGCGTCAATGCCTTCCGGAAAACACTTGCAGTACATACCTGTGCATGTCATCAGCAGGCCCATCTCAATATTCTCCAGGTCCTCGTGACATTCCGCCTCCAATGGGCCGAGTTTCCAACGGCGCAGTCCCCTTGCGCTTTTAAAATCCTAAACCCGCCATCGTAACAGATGAGGGAGAAGAAGAATAGGTACCGAATACGAATTAGAATGCAGAGGGGAGGACACAGAAAAGCGCGACAATTGTCTGCCGGATCGAACACTGGTCCTCTGCTTTGAGGGAAGGCGTGGTGCTGCAAGGCCCGGGAGTGTGGGAAGACGCTGTCTGTGGCAATGGTTGTGGTACATCCATGGGACAGGGGCGGCATCAAGGCGCGGACTGCCATTGCTGCAGCCTGAAAGGCGGTATTCATTTTGTACATGCCACTGACCACGCACTATGGCCCCTGTTTTTAAAGAATGATGCGGGCATTGTGTGTACCTCAACCCCACATCCCTCCTTTCCACTATCCCTCAACCTGACGCAATTCGGCGGTGGAGCATCAGGTGGCCCACCCAGGGCAATTTGCACTGCAGCTCATCGGTCGTCGTCTCGCGTAACGCTGGGACGTGCAGTGCCAGCGGACGCTACCCTGGATCAGGGGCAAGCGTCAGGTCCAGAAGCCCCATGGTGCCGCGCACCAACAGTGCCAGAATTACGGAGGGGGTGGGGTTGGACATGCAGAGCAGAGTTCACAGTGCCAGACGGTACAGTGCACAGGACCGGACTTTGATCAGGTCCGAGGTCTAAAGGCTACTGAAGGATGGGGGTCATCGAGGCTAGCAACAGCCCCTGGCGAGCACACATTTTGGTGGTAAAGACTGGAGAGAAGAATAAGATGGTCATAAACTACAGTCAGACCATCAACAGCTTTACGCATCTGGATGAGTACCCTCTCCCCCGTATATCTGAACTGGCCAATAGGATCGCACAGTACAAGGTCTTCACGGTGGACCTCAAGTCTGCCTTCCACCAGCAACCCATCCACGCAAGCGATCGCAGGTACACTGCTTTCGAAGCGGACGGGCGGCTCTCCCCGTTTTTAAGGGTTCCCATCGGTGTCACAAACGGGGATTTGGTCTTCCAAAGGGGCTGGTTTAGCTCACTGAGCTAAATCGCTGGCTTTTAAAGCAGACCAAGCAGGCCAGCAGCACGGTTCAATTCCCGTACCAGCCTCCACGGACAGGCGCCGGAATGTGGCGACTAGGGGCTTTTCACAGTAACTTGATTGAAGCCTACTCGTGACAATAAGGGATTTTCATTTCATTTCATTTCAAAGGAAGATGGACCAAATGGTCGACCAATACGGTTTATGGGCAACCTTCTCGTATCTCGACAATGTCACCATCTGCGGCCACGATCAGCAGGACCACGACACCAATCTCCGCAAATTCCTCCAAACCGCAAAGCTGCTGAATCTGACTTACAACAAGGACAAATGTGTGTTTAGCACCAACCGCCTAAGCATCCTATGCTACGTAGTGCGTAATTGAGTGATAGGCCCCGAACTGGAATGCATGCACCCCTTGATGGTGCTCCCCCTCCCCAACTGCCCTAAAGCCCTCACCCGCTGCCTCGTGTTTTTATCATATTACGCCCAGTGGGTCCCCAATTACGCCGGCAAATCCCGTCCCCTCATCCAATCAGCCACGTTCACCCTGTCGATGGAGACTCGCCAGTGCGTCTGCAGCATCTAAGCAGATATCGCAAAGGCCATGATGCGTGCTATCGATGTGTCCATCCCCTTCCAAGTCGACAGCGACGCGTCCGATGCAGCTCGTGGCTTTCTTCTCTTATATGCTCCATGCTTGCAGAATCAGCCACTCCTCGGTCAATAAGAAAGCACAGGCCATAGCAGACGCTGTGTGACACTGGAGGGACAATCTTGCAGGCAGGGTGATCACCCTCCTCACGAACGATCGGTGGCCTTCATGTTTGACAATTCACAGAGGGGCAAGATAAAGAACGACGAGATCTTGCGGTGGAGGATCGAATTGTCCACCTACAACTACGACATCTTGTATCATCCTGGGAAGCTGAACGACACTCCCGACGCCCTGTCCCACGGTACCTCTGCCAACGCACAAGTGGACGGCCTTCGAGCCCTCCACGCGGACATCTGCCACCCGGGGATCACCCGCTTCTTTCACTTTGTAAAGACCCACAACCAGCCTTAGTCCATTGAGGTGGTCAGGACAGTCACTAGGGACTGCCACATCTGCGAGGCGTGCAAACCGCACTCCTACCACCCGACAAACCGCACCTGATAAAGGCGTCCCACCACTTTGAACGCCTCAGCATGGATTACAAAGGACCCCTCCCCTCTTCCAACCGCAACACGTGCTTCGTCAGCGTGACTGACGAGGACTCCCGCTTCCCGTTTGCTATCCCCTGCCGCGACATGACCACACCCACCATCATTAAAGCCCTCCACACCATTTTCTCCCTGTTTGGATTCACCGCATACATTCATAGTGAAAGCGGGTTTTGTGAGTGACGAACTGCGTCGATTTCTGCTCTGCAAGGCATTGTCTCAAGAAGGACCACCAGTTGTAACATCCCGGGGCAATGGAAAGCCGAGAGGGACAAAAGTACGATCTGGAGGACCGTCCTCCTGGCCCTACGTTTCAGAAATCTCCCAGTCTCCCGCTGGCAATAGGTCCTCCCAGACACACTCCACTCAATCCGGTAACTGCTTTGCACATCTACCAATCAAACGCTTCACGAGCGCCTTCCTGTTCTTCCCAGGAAGTCTTCCTCAGGGACTTCGTTCCCAAGTTGGCTTGCAGCCACCGGGTCCATCCTGCTCTGGAAACACGTGAGGGTGCACAAGTCGGACCTGTTGGTCGAGAGGGTCCAACAGCTCCACGTGAACCCGCAGTACACGTATGTGGAGTACCCCGACTCCGAAAGGACATGGTCTCCCTACGTGCCTGGCACCCGCTGGATCCGCGCCATTGCACCTGCGCCAGCCCCCATGTAATTCCCTGTTCGATATTTTATGTCCAAGGGCAAAGACGGGAAATTATTTCTGGGAGTATCTGGAGGTTCGGCAGCTCGAGAGGATGTACTGTCCATGTATGTCTCCATTTGTGGCGAGCACAATTGCTTCACAGCTACAGGGTCCCACGTTCGATTCAGGCTTAGGTCCCTGTCTGTGCGGAGTCTGCAAATCCTCCCCGTGTGTGCGTGGGTTTCCTCTAGGTGCTCCGGTTTCCTCCCACAGTCCAAAGATGTGCAGGTTACTAGGATTAGCAATGATAAATTGTCCTTCGTGTCCAAAATTGCCCTTAGTGTTGGGTGGGGTTACTGGGTTATGGGGATAGGGTGGAGGTGTTGACCTTGGGTAGGGTGCTCTTTCCAAGAGCCGGTGCAGACTCGATGGGCCGAATGGCCTCCTTCAGCACTGTAAATTATATGATAATTCTATGATAATTTCCGTTATTTTGGTTGCAGGATGATGAAAATATGTTCAGCAATGTAACTTTAAATATATCCGTCAATTGAGTCGCAATGACCGCCGATGACATCATTGTAGACTTAAACCCAATCAAGGGTACCATCACAATGTACACAATTGGGTCGTCGTGAACATTGTTTAGTTACCCACTTGAAACGATATTGTGACGTCTTATTTACCGAATTCATGCTATGTTTAACAGAAGTGAACAAGACAAAAGATGGTAAGGCAATCGAAAAGCTTTATTTCGAGTTTTAGTGTGATAATTTGAGAAGGTGTGTTGGTTGCGGGGTTTGGACAAAGGCTATTTATATTTCTCTGATACACTACAAGCTCAAGGGATATGCAGTTCCAGTGCGTTTGCATCATCTTGTCCAGCTAGATTAGTACTCCTGCAGAGCTGAAAATTTGCAAGATCTCTGTGGAGACTGGCGGCAATTATTTAAGTATGCTGCTCAGTGGCAGAATACGCGTCATACGCCAGAATTGGCGAAATTATATGCATTGAAGTGCCAGAGATAAGGCTACGGAATCCAACGGAAATAATGTTATCTGACCTTCCAAAAAGGAGCCTGGTAAGCCATACCTGGTTTTGCATGGTCAAATTTTCACGCCATAAATATACACGATGGTTTGAAGTCATAAACATTTGATCTTTTTTAAAAATATTTTTTTTTAAATTAAGGCTTTATTTAGCTTGGCCAATTCACCTAACCTGCACATCTTCAGGTCATGGCGGTTAAAGCCACGCGAACATGGTGCGATTGTGAAAACTCCACACGGACAGTGACCTAGGGCTGGGATCGAAACTGGGACCTTGGCGCCGTGACTCTGCAATGCTAACAACTGCATCAGCGTGCTGTCCTATGCACGTTTGATTAATATTGCTGAAACAATTTGGCGAAAATATACTTCTGATGAGAAATGCACTCTTGACGTATACTTGGAAATAAGCTCATTTGTGAGAGCTTATGAGGATCGGCACATTGGTACTGTGGCTTGCATTGTTGCCTCCGGTTCTGAGGACCCGTGTTTGAATCCTGGTCCTGGGAAGGAATCCCGGCCCTGCTTCACTGTCCGTGTGGAGAGTGCACATTCTCCCCGGGTCTGCATGCCACCCCAACAACCCAAAAATGTGCCGGTTAGGTGCATTAGCGTCAATTGGAAAAAATAAATTGTGTACTCTAAATTTACAAAAATAGAAATTTGCGAGACCTCAATAGAAATTGAGCCAGGTTTTTCGCATCTTCAATAAAACAGTTGATATGGCTCGTGGTACAACGGAAATGGAGCAGTGGGCGGGTGTCTGATCGGTGAACATACTGAGACAAGACACATAATTTTAAACATCGCCGTTATATTTCAAAGGAAACATATATAACTGGGAGAGTGAACTTATGGCAGGAAAAAATAAGTTCTATCCAGAAATTCAGCAGCAATCAGCGAATAAAAAGGTTGCACAATTTAAAGAAATAGACTTTTAAAGAAACATAGAAGCAGCGGAGTGAAATATTGAACTATATTATATTGATAAATAAGGCATTTGTGTATGGTTCAGATATCATTAATAATATGTTGCGTGCTGCAGCCAAGCATGTGAAAGGTAGATTGCAACAACCTGAAAAAATACTGTGTAACGTCTCCACTAAGCGCAGCTGGATATGTTGTTGCAAACATTCTCCAATCGATGTAGGTCTAAAAATCAATATGGAATGTTGACATGAACTGTTACTTGGTGGTTGGCTATTGTGGTGTTCTTTCTCATTCTGTTATCAGAATGGATGTCGTAGTGTTCGCAAAGAAGCTAATTTAAGTCACGAAACTAACATTTATTTACACTACTTATTAAAGCACGACCACTTATTCCAACAGCAAACAATAATATAGTAATCTACAATCTACATTGTGTGCTCTTTCCAAAGCACACACCACGGCAATAATATTGTTCCATGGCATTAGATTGAAAGCAGATTTGCAGCACGAGTGTTTTTCAGTGACCGAATAGTCGGGCTTTTGTCAGTTTCTTGTCAAATGTCTGGCTCCAATACGATTGTTGGTAGTTGTTTTTGCTTAACTTTCATACCGAGATGGAATATGTCAATATTCATTCGCTGATCTCATGCCGCACAGAACTGAAAAAATGCAGTACCGGTAAGTCTAACGACCATACCTTCAATGGGGAGAAACTGCGCAATTACAATGACGGTAATTGCAGACATTTCCGATCGACATCTTTGGGCAGTCAGTATTTATATATTGACGGTTAAATCATTCTTACGATTCTTTGGAAATAACAAGGCACTATAAATAATCGTCGATGGACCACGAATGTAAAAATCGGTCTAATTTCAATGGGTGTTGGCAGAATCATACAGGTAAGATCGACAGAACCGATAAGAATGCTTCAACAGAAATGTGGAGAACGGGGTATTGAACTGATGCTATACCATGCTGTACCTTTAAATGTAAGTTAATGAGCAGGTGAAGCATATTATACTATGAAGGAATTTAAAGACCTTATTGCTTAAAACTGCTTTTAAATGAACCAATACTGCTTTAGCAATTAGTTTATCTCGACGGGATGTCATCAGAATGACAGATATTTCAATAAATGTATAACCATTTGGCGTGTAGAGTTGTGGTCAGAGGAATAGATTATACATAAATCTGCAAGCGTTCAAGGAGACAGAATAACATAAAATATTCTTATGCGTAGACAGCATGACAGAGAGGCACATAGGCACAGGGAAGTACAGAACGGAAAATAATTCGGCCTTCATGCACTAAATCTTCGGGACGCCAGGGAGAGAAAGTGAGTAAATGCTCGCAACTGATTTCACACGTTGCACTAAATACAGATGACGAGGAAATTGATGTTATATATTCATACAGTGCTTCATGGAATATCCTCAATGAACGAATTCCGGGATTGGAGCAAACAATATTCCTACATTTGTGATTTCGTTGAATGCATGAACGATTTTGAGCTTTGTTGCAGACTCACGTGCCCGTTGATCCCATGCTTATGCTGTTCTTATTAATTGGTACATGTAAATTGCTTTAAAATATTATCGAGAGCACAGATGTTCAGAGAAAGATTTTAGAAATGATTATATTATCCAACATTGTCAGTAGGAAAGACGGAACATAGCAGTGAATGTATCATTCATGACGGAGTCGATCATCTGAGATCTGTTATTTCCCAGAAGCAGGCAAACCAGTAATTTATTTAACTATGAGATACAGGCGCCACTGACTGAACCACAATTAATTGCCCATCGCTGGTTGCCGTTGACAAGGCTATGGTCAGCTTCAGTCTTGTAACACTGCAGTTATTCTTGTTCAGGAACACCCATAATGCTGTTTTGGAGGTAGTTTCAGGTATCTGACCACGTAACAGAGAAGCGCAGCAATAAATTCAATGGCGTAATGATTGGCAGCGCTTGTAGCTCAATGTTCCGCGATATAGATGCTAAAGGGTAGATACACTAGGAGATAGGAGACGAGGGGAAGATGCGTTTTTGATTATGGAGAACATTACGGCAGTGCAGAGAGAGGACATATCCAATGGTCCACCCATATTGTTATATCTGGGTAAAATTGAAAAATAGTAAACATGACATCACGTTGAGAGGACTGTACGAAAAAAACCCCAATAGCCAGCAGGAAATCATGAGGCAACTATATAAGTATATTGCAGAAAGCTGCCGGACAAACAGGTTGGTAATTGTTGGGGAGTTTAACTTTCCCAAAATGAACGAGGACGCCATAGCACTGGGAGTTTGTATGGAGAGATGTTGTGGCTTGTAATGAGGAATAATTCCTCATTCAAAAGTGGATGGCCCTCCTTAAGAGGAGCCAAAACATGACGTCCATTGGGGAGTAAGGAGGGGCATATGACAGAAGTGTTAGTGAGGGATTATTATTGGACCAGTGACCATCATTACATTAGCTTTGAGACAGCGAATGAGAATGGTAGCTCTGGCACAACAGTTAAATTCTAACTAGTGTTCAGCGTCAGCACATTCCTCCGCATGGGAAGGGTACGACTGGTAGAAGTAGGAAAGACTGCATGGCTCGGGGGAGTGAGACCATGGTCAGAATGAAGAATGTGCATACGAAATCCATAGGCAGCGAGGGTCAAGTCGATCCCTTGATGAGTATGGTGCATGTCGAATTAAGTTCAAAGATAGATCAGGAGGACAAAAAGGGGACATTAATTTGTCTTGGCAGAAAAAAATAGCTTTTACAGATGCATGAAGTGCAAAAGAATGCCGAGGGAGATGGTAGGGTATGTTATGGATAAATAACGTTATCTATGTGCGGATCCTCAAGGGGTTGGTGAGTTTCGAAATTAATATTTCTCGTCACTAATTACTATTGAGGAAGGCACAAAAATTAGGTAAATTAGAGGGAAAAGATGATGTCTTTGGGAGTGTACATATTGCAGAGAAGGCGGTGGTTGAGGTATCAAAGCGCTTAAAGATACATTAATCCACAGGACCTGATTAAATCCAGCCAAGGGCGTTGTGGGAGTCTAATGAGTAAATTGCGCCCCCCCCCCCCCAACCAGTGGCGATGTTTGAATCATCGACAGCATGAGAGGTGTGTGATGATTGGAGGGGAACAAATGTTGCACCCCTGAATACAAAGGGCTAGAGGGATCTATAGACCAGTAACCCTTTCGGTCATAGTGGGTAATTTAATGAGGGAATTCTGAGGGAAAACACTGCAAGCACTTAGACAAGGAAGTGCTAATGAGGGAACTTCAGCACCGCTTTGTCAGAGTAATGTCGTGTTCCACGAATTGGATTGAGTTATTTGAATGGGAAACCAAGAATGTAGACGAGGAAAGGACAGTCTACATTGCGTACGTGGACTTGAGAAAGGCCTTTGACAAGGTGTTCATTCTAGATTCTTGCAAATGTTTAAATCTAAGGGTGAGGTAGTCAATTGGATACAAAATTTGCTTGGCGACTGAGGCCAAAGGGTGGCTGTGGAAGTTGGTTTTTCAAACAGGAGGCATGTGAACAGCGCTGTGTCTCAGGGCCACTGCTCCGTCCGTTGACATTTGTTAGATATTCTACAACCAGCATGGGCTTCGGGAAGAAAGACCACTTTGTGTTTGTCTGTCACGCCAAGGCGGTGGCTGCGGCCCGGGGCAGAGACTGCGGAACAGCCATTCTCTCGACCCCCGGGGCCGCCATTTTAAGCCAAAGATATTACTCAACGGCCACTAAACGAACTGCCTGCTGGACCCCAGGAGAACGGAGAGTTTCGTTCAGCCCAACACAGTAAGACTCTGTGCTCGCCCTGTCTACCAGGTCAAGAAAAAAAATCGCCCATGCCTCTGGCTCCCATTCAGTACAGATCATGGGGTTTTGTAAAGCGGACCTCGCGGTCCAGGGGAGGGAGTATTAAAATTACAGACTTTACTTCCTCCCCCACCGCTGCAAAGCCGCACTTCTGGGGTTAGACATGCAATGTAAACTCCAGAGTCTAACATTTAAATTCAGCGGCTCCATGCCTCCCCTCATTGTTTGCAGCCTTGCGACCCTCAAAGTGGATCCCCCTTGTTTGCAAACCTCACCCCGGATTGCAAACATTTCGCCACCAGGAGCCGACGGTACAGTGCCCAGGACCGGACTTTCATCAGGTCCGATATCCAATGGCTTCTGAAGGAAGGAGGTCATAGAGGTTAGCAACAGCCCCCAGCGAGCACACGTTCTGGTGGTAAAGACTGGAGAGAAGAATAAGATGGTCATAAACTACAGTCAGACCATCAACAGGTTTACGCAACTGGACGAGTACCGTCTCCCCGTATATCCGACAAGGCCAATAGTATAGCGCAGTTCCGGGTCTTCACTGTGGACCTCAAGTCTGCCTACCACCAGCTACCCATCAACGCACGCGATCGCAAGTACACTGCGTTCGAAGCGAAGGGGCGTCTCTCCCCCTTTGTAAGGGTTCCACTCGGTGTCAAAAACGGTGTCTCGGTCTTCCAAAGGGAGATGGACCGAAAGGTCGACAAGTACGGTTTATGGGCAACCTTCCCGTATCTCGACAATGTCACCATCTGCAGCCACGATCAGCAGGACCCCGACATCAATCTCCGCAAATTCCTCCAAACCGCAAAGCTCCTGATTCTGACTTAGAACCATGACAAATGCGTGTTTAGCACCGACCGCCTAACCATCATCTGCTCCGTAGTGGGTAATGGAGTGATAGGCCCCGACCCGGAATGCATGCAACCCCTGATGGAGCTCCCCCTCCCCCACTGTCCCAAAGCCCTCATCTGCTGCCTCAGGTTTTTCTCATATTACGCCCAGCGGGTCCCCAATTACGCCGGCAAAGCCCGTCCCCTCATCCAATCAGCCATGTTCCCCCTGTTGATTGAGGCCCGACAGGCCTTCAGCCGCATCAAAGCGGATATCGCCAAGGACACGATGCGCGCTATCGACGAGTCACTACCCTCCCAAGTTGAGAGTAACACGTCCGATGTAGCTCTGGCAGCCACCCTGAACCAAGACCCATGGCCTTCTTCTCTCGAACACTCCATGGTATGAGATTCTCTACTCCATCAAGAAGGAATCAAAGGCCCTAGTAGAAGCTGTGCTACACTGGAGGCACTATCTGGCAGGCATGAGGTTCATCCTCCTCACAGACCAACGATCGGTGGCCTTCATGGTTGACAATTCACAGAGGAGTAAGATAAAGAACAACAAGATCTTTCGGTGGATGGTCGAATTGTCCAGCTACAACTACGATATCTTGTAATGTCCTGGGAAGCTGAACGACCCTCTCGATGCCAACGCACAAGTGGACCGCCCTCCACTCAATCCGGTAACTGGTTTGCACATCTACCAATCAAACGACTGACGAGCGTCTTCCTGTTTTCCCCAGGAAGTCTTCCTCAGGGACCCCGCTCCTGATCTGGCTGACAGCCCCTGGGCCCATCCAGCTTCAGAAACACGTGCGGGTGCACAAGACGTACCGGTTTGTCGAGAGGGTCCAGCTGCTCCATGCGAACCCGCAGTACGCGTATGTGGAGTACCCCGACGGCCGACAGGACATTGCCTCCCTACGAACCTGGCTCCCACCGGATCCGCGCCATCTCAGCGGGCGCCAGCCCCCCCCCCCCCCACCCGCTTTCCAGCCGAGACAGCTTCCGGAAGGCCCACCTCGTCCTGGCCCGCCAGTCCCATTACCCGCGCTGCCTAGAGGACCAGTCAATCCTATCCTGCCGAGAGATACGGACGCAGCCATAAGGACCGGATCATCGCTCCCGGAGTCACAGACGCCCGCAACTCCATCTTCTCCAGCAAAGCTCCGCACATCGCACAGTACATCCAAGGCCCCCGATCGGCTGATCGAGTCAACGTGAACTGTTAATGGACTTATTTTGCTTGTTCTCTCGTTTTTTCAACTTTGTAAATAGTTGAAGTGTTCCAACACATCCCTGTATTTAGTTATGGGCCGGTGGGCAGCAAGCGATGGAGAAGTATGATCCCACGTCACTAGTCATACCACCAGTCTCTTATCCCACTCGCACGGGGCACCCCCCCTTCCCGCTCATTCCCCGCCATCTCAATAGGTTCCCCCACCGGGTTCCTTTCTCAACAAGGGGTGAATGTGGTAGTATGACTAGGGGCATTACGGTACCTGGGAGTTTGAGCTGCTATTGGTGCAGAAGGCTCGCTGCTCATTGGCCCAAGTGTTCTATTCTCATTGGTCGAGAGGAAGGTAGCTCCGCCTACGAGGCGGCGTGTAAGAACCCGTGTTACCCAGCAGCCAGGTGATTTCTGTATCCTGCTGCTGGGCACACTTCTTGTAGATTAAAGCCTTCGATTCAGACTACTCCTTCGTTTCCGTCTCCATTGATTGCGCATCAACGTGCCATGATCACTTGAACCTGTTGTGTGTTTATTAAGTTGTAGATTTGCACGTTTTCAAAGCCGACGTGAAATGTCAGGTATAGACAGAAATGCAGAGAAGACGAGGAATACAGTCAAATGAACAGGTGAATAACGGTTCATAAAGTGACGCAAAAACTGAAAAAGAATCGCTGCAGAGAAGAGTTGAAATGCTGAATCGCACCTACTATAGTATGCAGGAAAATGTAAACATGTTCAAAAAAAGAAAATAAGGTAGGTAACATGCATGAAATTGAGTGAATGTGCTATCGAGGAACAAGAGCACAGGCGCAATGCAATTAAACTAAATACATTGAGATGCCAGTGCAACGAAATTAATTGAAACATATAGAAACCTCAAATCAGAATTATGTTTCATCACAGCGATTCTGCTCTCAGTGGCACAGTTTGCCAAGGCGACGAAATGGACGCAACTACTGCGCCTTCGTGTCCAAGAATGTCTATCTTAGATTGTAGCTGTTCTAGATTAGGGCGGAATCGAAGGGCTAGTGGATATCGTGGAGTGATCATTCAAAGGGTCGATGTTGACGCGATGGGCGGAAAGTCATCCTTTTGCTGAGTCGAGATCCTATTTATGCAACTGGCCACTCCAATTCTGTTTTCGTTGCTTTGTTGCTTCAATTCTACTTACTGTGTTTTGAAGTAAAGGCGTCCAGGTGCCATGCCCAGCGTTTATGTCGTCTTCGTCTCCGGCGAGTATTCTTCAACGAGTATGATTGTCCACGCAATAAATATTCCGTTGCAGGTAATTGGCTCTGTGACCCGTGCATGAGTGATGGGCGCGATTCAGGCGCCGCATTTTGTATCGCACAATTACCATCTAATTTCGGAAGGTGGGTTCATTGCTTGGACTCCAGGCCCCGGTACTGCTTTCTCAGACAACATTTCCGGGCCTCTTCTTGCCGTTTCGTCACCATGAGGAATTGCATCCCTTCAATCATCCCTTCTTTTGACGAAGGCTATTAAGATGCTTCAGCCTATCGCTCGAATATAACTTACCGACACATGTCCACGTGTTCCTTTCGATTACAGCTTCAGAGAAGCGTTGAGGAATATGTAATACATATTTAAATCACATGTTTTGATTGTTTGCCTTCCCGTGTAATTCCCCGTTGGATGTTTTATGTTCAAGGACAAAGACGTGAAATTATTTCTGGGAATATCTGGAGGTTGGGGAGCTCGGGAGGATATACTGTCCATGGGATAAACTTTATATGTCTCCATTTCCGTTTTTTCGGCTGCAGGATGACGAAAATATGTTCAGCAATGTAACTTTAAATATATCCGTCTATTGATTTGTAACGACCGACGATGACATTATTGTAGCCTTAAATCCAATCAAGGGTACCATCCCAAATTATTTGCTTCATAATAAATATCAAAAAAATATTATTATGTACAGGCTCAACTGAAGGTACTCTGTTGCTAGTTGCATCTGCAGTAGGATTTAGAACCGTCCTATCCGAACTTTCCACTGACATGAGGATGTCAGAACAATGTACACAATGTGTCGTCGTGAACAATGTCAAGTTACGCACTTGAAACGATGTAGTGACGTCTTATTTACCGAATTCATGTTATGTTTAACAGAAGTGAACAAGACAAAAGATGGTAAGGAAATCGAAAAGTTTTATTTCGAATTTTAGTGTGATCATTTGAGAAGGTGTGTTGGTGGCTCAGTTTGGACAAAGGCTATTTCTATTTTTATTTATCTGATACACTACAAGCTCAATGGATGTGCAGTTCCATTGCGTTTGCATCATATTGTCCAGGTAGATTAGTACTCCTGCTGAGCTGCAAACTTGCAAGATCTCTGTGAGTGGCAGAATACGCATCATATGCCAGATTTGGCTAAATTATATGCATTAAAGTGCCAGAGATAAGGCTACGAAATCCAACGGAAATAATGGCATCTGACCTTCCAGAAAGGAGCCTGGTAAGGCATACCTGGCTTTGCATGGTCAAATATTCACCGCATAAAATACGCGATTGTTTGAAGTCATAGACATTTGATCTTTATTAAAAATAAAAATTATTATTTTTTCAAATTAAGGCGTAATTTAGCTTGGCCAATTCATCTACCCTACACATCTTGTGGTCGCGGCAGTTAATGGCACGCGAACATGGTGCGATTGTGAAAACTTCACACGGACAGTGAGCCAGGGTCTGTATCGAAACTGGGACCCCGCCTCCGTGACGCTGCAGTGCTAACCACTGCATCACCGTGATTTCCTATACACTTTTGATTAATATTGCTGAAACAATTTGGCGAAAATATACTTCTGATGAGAAATGCACTCCAGGGATGGATTGTCTGGTTTAGCTCACTGGGCTAAATCGCTGGCTTTTAAAGCAGACCACGCAGGCCAGCAGCGCGGTTCGATTCCCCTTAGCAGCTTCCCCGGACAGGCGCCGGAATGTGGCTACTCTGGGCTTTTCACAGTAACTTCATTGAAGCCTACTCGTGACTATAAGCTATTTTCATTTCATCTTTTTAATATTGATGATGTTTTTAATACTTTTAACACTGTGACGAATTTTTGAATTCTTGCTGCTGTGGGATATCATTATCCTCTTGACGTATACTTGGAAAAAAGATCAGGTGTGAGAGCTTGTGAGGATCAGCACGATGGCACTGTGGCTAGCATTGTTGCCTCCGGTTCTGAGGACCCGGTTTCGAATCCTGGTCCTGGGTCTGAATTCCGACCCTGATTTACTATTCGTGTGGAAAGTGCACATTCGCCCCGGGTCTGCGTGGGTTTCCCCCCAACAACCGAAAAATGTGCCCGTTACGTGGATTGGCCTCAATTTGAATAAAAATAATTGGGTACTCCAAATTTACAAAAAAAGAAATGTGCGAGAGCTCAATAGAAATGGAGCTAGAAATTTCGCATCATCAATAAAACAATTGATATGACTCGTGGTACGCCGGAAATGGAACAGTCAGCGGGTGTCAGATCGGTGAACATATTTAGACAAGAAATATAATTTTAAACATCGCTGTTAGATTTCAAAGGAAAAATATATAACTGGGAGAGTGAACTTAGGGTAGGAAAAATAAGTTATATCCATAAATACAGCAACAATCAGCGAATAAAAAGTTTGTTCAATTAAAAGAAATAGCCTTGATAAAGAAACATAGATGCAGCGGAGTGAAATATCGAACTATATTATACGTGATAAATAAGGCAGTTGTGTATGGCTGGGATATCATTAATAAGATGTTGCGTGCTGCAGCCAAGCATGTGAAAGATAGTTTTCCTGAAAAAATGCTGTGGGACGTCTCCACTAAGCGCAGCTGGATATGTTGTTGTTAACATTATTTAATCGTTGTAGAAATAAAAATCGACATGGAATGTTGACATGAACTGTTACTTGGTGGTTGGCTATTGTGTACTTCCTTCTGATTATTTTATCAGAATGGATGTTATAGTGTTCACAAAGAAGCTAATTTAATTCACGAAAGTAACATTTATTTACACTACTTATTAAAGCACGGCCACTTACTCCAACAGCAAACAATAAAATAGTAGTATATAATGTACATTGTACTAAACGTAGTCTCTGAACTATATCTACATCTGTACTCTACCCTTTGTGTTCAAAACATGTCCCATGATGTCACATCCGCCTTTCTTTGAGAAAAATGTTTGAAATTCTTTCTAACATTTTTTAACACTGTAGAGAATGCTTTCATACAGTTTATGCATAATGTGATATTCCATAGTATATACATATGCCTCAGTGTTTTGTAAGTTTATTTGATTAGGCCATTTTCTTGTCATTTTTGATCATATCAATGCACTTGCAGTGTCATTAGAATAGTCTCTTGTTTATTACGTATGTGTATTTTTTGACAACACTATTGGTCAGTCAATATTTCAAAACATGGTGGCTGGGTTTGTTACAGTTGACTTTAGAAGCAGCAGCGAATTCATCACTTTTAGCAATTCTTGTCGCTGACGACGAAGCATCGGCACACTCGCAGTTTAGTCCACTTACGGACGTGGTTTTCATGGAAAATCCTCATTAAACCCTTTTGCAATGTCTGAATAAACCACCATCTCGATTTCATATATTGACGACATCTTCTTTCAGGGGCGGTAATTTTGTTTGTGTTCCTGTCGTAGTATGCTTTTTTTGTTGCTTTACAGTTGCTTTATTATTCCATATGTTAACTGCTCATCCACGTTTGGAATTGTAATGGCCTGCAGCTTTGCATGACTCTTTCTTCCCATAAAGATCAGGGCAGCCGGCATCCCTGACGATAAAAGGGTACCTCTGCAGCTTAACATCGCTGTCAAAAAATCCTATTTGTCATCAAGTGCCTTTTGAACAGCTGTTTTACTATTTTGAGTAATTTCTCGGCTCTCCCACTGGATTTAGGCAAAAACGGAATAGACGTGACGTGTTGGAAGTTGTATACTTCTGAAAATGACAAGCATTCCCAACTACTCAAACAGGATCCATTTAACGTCACGACTTTTAATGGAATTCCGTGTCGAGCAAACACATGCTTTGCGGCTCTTTTATCTGAGTGAACAGTCGAATCTGACAACGTTACGACTTCAGTAAATTGGAATAGTTATCAATGATCATTTAATAATCATTCCCTCGAAAGTAGAACCCGTCCATTTTAATCGTTTCCCATGTGTTTGTGACTATCACACTTCCAGCAAATGTTTTCTTTACTCTGGGATGGTTGATGTGATTGCCAGATACTACACACTTGTACGTTGTTGTGAATATACTCACTGCCTGGCACGTCTTTGACACATCTCTGTCTCTTGATGACCTTCATGCATCTTTTCCAGATTGCTTCTTCGTCCGGAGAAGGTTATTCCCATTGTATCTCGTTTCAACATGACTCCGTTTATAATCAGTGATTACTATTCCAATTATCATGAAGTCAAAACGTTGTCAGATTCAATTCCATAGAATTCATTGTGGCCGTTTCCAAACCACACACCACGGAAATAATATTTTTCCATGACGTCAGATTGAAAACAGATTTGCAGCACGAGTGTTTTTGAGTGACCCAATATTCGGGCTTTTGTCAGTTTCTTGTTAATTGTCGGGCTCCAATACGATTGGTGGTAGTTGTTTTTGCTGAACTTTCATACCGAGATGGAATATGTCAATATTCATTCGCTGATCTCATGCCGCTCAGAACTGAAAAAATGCAATAACAATAATCCTAACGACCATACCATAAATTGGGAGAAACTGTGCACTTGCAGAGAGGGTAATTGCAGGCATTTCCAATCGACATCTTTGGGCAGTCAGAATATATATCTTGACGGTTAAATCATTCTTACGATTCTTTGGAAATAAAAAAGGGACTATACATGATCGTCGATGGACCAATACTTTAACAATCGATCGAATTTCAATGGGCGTTGGCATAATCATACAGGTAAGATCGACAGAATCTATAAGAATGCTTCAACAGAAATGTGAAGAACATGGATTTGAACTGATACTATAGAAATGTTTACATGTTATTCAGCGGAGGTACACTGACAAAGATGCAAAGATTTATGTTCTCCTTGTCAACAGAAAAAGAAGAACGCCGTTTGCTAGAGAGACCTTAATGCTCATGGATCGCCTGCACATTTAAACAAACGGGCATCATTAAACACGATGACGCATGTTAGTGATGTGTTTCGCAGCATTTTAATGCGTTGAGGTTTCAGGCTACAATCGACAGTGATAAGCCGAAGACAACCAAAGACGGCGATATTGCGTTTCATAGATTTTGGTTGATGTGCACGACAAGGTGTGTTCTGAGTACTGCTGAAGTAAATGTTTTCTTTGTAAACTACTTTGTCCCTTTAAATGTACGTTAATGAGCAGGTGAAGCATATTATACCAAGGAGGAATTTAAAGTCCTTATTGATTAAAACTACTTTTAAATGAACCAATACTGCTTAAGCAATTAGTTTATATCGTTGGGATGTCATTAGAATGACAAATATTTCAATAAATGTATAACCATTTGGCGTGTGGCGTTGTGGTCAGAGGAATAGATTGTACATAAATCTGCAAGCGTTCAAGGAGACAGAATAACATAAAATATTCTTATGCGTAGACAGCATGACAGAGAGGCACATAGGCACAGGGAAGTACAGAACGGAAAATGAATCGGCATTCATGCACTAAATATTCGGGACGTGGGGGGAGAAAGTGAGTAAATGCCCGCAATTGATCGCGCACGTTGCATTAAATACAGATGATGAGGACATGGATGTTAAATATTCATACAGTGCTTCATGGAAAATCTTCAATGAACGAATTCCGGGATTGGAGCAAACAATAATCGTACAATTGTGATTTCGTTCAATGCATGAACGATTTTGAGCTTTGTTGGAGACTCACATTCACGTTGATCCCATGCTTATGCTGTTCTTATTAATTGGTACAAGTAAATTGCTTTGAAATATTATAGAGAACACAGACGTACAGAGAAGATATGGATTTTAGAGACGAGTATATTATCCAACATTGTCCGTAAGAAAGACGGAACAAAGCAGTGAATTAATCATTCATGATCGAGTCGACCATCTGAGATCTGTTATTTCCAAGAAGCAGAAAAACCAGTAATTTATTTAATTATGGGATACAGGCGTCGCTGACTGAACCACAATTAATCGCCCATCGCTGGTTGCCGATGGCAAGGCTATGGTCAGCTTCGGTCTTATAACGCTGCAGTTATTCTTGTTCAGGAACACCCATAATGCTGTTTGGAGGTAGTTCCAGGTATCTGACCACGTAACAGTGAAGTGCAGCAATAAATTCAATGGCGTAAGGATGGGCAGCGCTAGTAGCTCAATGTTCCGCGGTATAGATGCCAAAGGGAAGATACACTAGGAGATAGGATACGAGGGGAAGATGCGTTTTTGATTATGGACAACATGACGGCAGTACAGAGAGAGGATATATCCAATGGTTCGCCCATTTTGTTCATGTGGGTAGAATTGAAAAATAGTAAACGTTGAATTACTTTGATAGGACTGTACGAAAATCCCCCAAATAGCCAGCAGGAAATCGCGAAGCAAATGTATAATTTGATTACAGAAAGCTGCCGGACAAACTTGGTGGTAACAGACCGGAAGTTTAGCTTTCTCAAAATGAACGGGGACGCCATACCACTGGGAATTTGGATGGAGAGATTTTGTCGCTTGTCATGAGGAAGAATTGCTCATTCAAAGGTAAAAGGCCCGCCTTAACAGGGGCCAAAACTTGACATAAGTAAGGAAGGGCATGTGACAGAAGTCTTAGTGAGGGATTATTACGGGAACAGTGACTACCATTACATTAGTTTTAAGATAGCGATGGAGAATGGTAGTCCTGGCACAAAAGTTAAATTCTAACTCGTATTCAGCGTCAGCACATTCCTCCGCAAGGTAAGGGTACGACTGGTAGAAGTAGTAAAGACTGGATGGAAGATCTAGGACCGCTTGTTCCCTCGTAGGTTCCATTACACACTATTCTAGGAGACTATCGCGGATACATTCTATAAACTCCTCAAGATTGTCTTGACCGACCTGGTTAAACCAATTGACATGTAGATTAAATTCCCCCATGATAAGTGCTGTACCATTTCTTCATGCATCAGTTATTTCTTTGTTTATTGCCTGCCCCACCATAACGTTACTATTTGGTGGCCGATAGTCTACTCCTATCAGTGACCTCTTCGCCTTACTAGTCCTGATTTCCACCTAAATGGATTCAACCTTATCCTCCATAGCACCGATGTCACTCCTTACTATTGCCCGGACGTCATCCTTAAATAACAGAACAACACCACCACCCTTACCATCCACTCTGTCCTTCCGAATAGTTTGATACCCTTGGATTATTAACTCCCAGTCGTGACCATCCTTTAACCATGTTTCAGTAATGGCCACTAAATCATATTCATTCACGATGATTTGTGCCATCAACTCATTTACTTTATTCCGAATACGACGAGCATTCAGGTAAAGTACACTTATGTTGGGTTTTTTTAACCTCTGTTTTGAATCATAACATCTACAGTTTTATTCCTTTTAGTATTACTGGGCCTATTCACTGAGCTCCCCTCAGTCACTGTACCTTGTACTGTCGCCCTTTTTGACTTTTGACTATGTATTCTCTGTCTTGCACTTTTCCACTTACTTCCTTTTGCTTCTGTCCCTGTTTTTCTACATTCCAACTTCCTGCATCGGTTCCCATCTCCCTGCCACATTAGTTTAAAACCTCGCCAACAGCTGTAGCAAACAGCAGCCCCCCCCCCCCCCCCCCCCCACCCCATCAGGACATCGGTTCCAGTCCTGTCCATGTGCAGACCGTCCGGTTTGTACTGCGAACAGAGAACCGCCTGTCTATTCCCCTTACGATCGAGTCCCCTATCTCTATAGCCCTGCCATTTTTCTTCCTGCCCTGCTGTGCAGCAGAGCCAGCCACGGTGTCATGAACCTTGCTACTGCCGTCCCCTGCTGAGCCGTCTCCTCCAACAGTATCCAAAGCGGTATATCTGTTTTGCAGGGAGACGACCGCAGTGGACACCTGCACAGCCTTCCTACTCTTGCTCTGTCTTTTGTCACCCATTTGCTATCTCCCTCAATATCTTTCACCTGTGGTGTGACCAACTCGCTAAACGTGCTATCCACGACCTCCTCAGCATCGCGGATGCTCCAAAGTGAGTCCATCCGCAGCTCCAGAGCCGTCAAGCGGTGTAACAGGAGCTGCAACTGAACACACGTCTTGCACGTGAAAGAGCCAGGGACAGTGGACGTGTCCCTTTGCTCCCACATCGCACACGAGGAGCATGACATGGGTCTGGGATCTCCTGTCATGTCTTAAACCTTAGGTAAACTTATACAACTACAATTTCAAAATAAAAATATATAAATTAGACAATGAAAAGAAAAAAGAAAAACGATTTACCATTCACTTACCAGGGTTAAAAAGCACTTCCAAAAAAGCACAATCTCTCACTCTACACCGAATTACCTCACTGCACCAAATTACCAAGTTGCAATTGCACTCTGGATGTGCTTTACTCCGTCTGTGTCTCCTTGACAATTGCAAGCTTATTGAGTGTGCTTTATGTCTGTCTTTTATGCAGAACTCAGCTAACCGATGACTCAAAAATTCCTAAATTTCAAAGAGAAGAATGCAATGTGCCCCTAAACAGGCCTCAGGTGACTGAGAGATAACTGCCTCTCTGCAATTAGTGTGGGGGCAGCTTCAGTCAAGCAGACACTAAGCTACACACTGCACTTTTAACTGAAACACATGAGAATTAGATTTAGCACTTACCTTTCCTGATTCCCTCACTGCACCAAATTACCAAGTTGCAATTACCACTCTGGATGTGCTTCACTCCGGCTGTATCTCCGTTACAAGCGCAATCTTACTGAGTGCGCTTTCTGTCTGTTTTTTATGCAGACCTCAGCTAACCGATGACACAAAAATTCCTAAACTTCAAAGAGAAGAATACAATGTGCCCTCTGTGCCCCTAAACAGGCCTCAGGTGACTGACAGATAACTGCCTCTCAGCAATTCAAACAGTAAGGACGGGCTCAACCTCCTCAAAGAAGATGATACACCCTGGCCTGCGCATCCCCAGTCAGCTCCTCTTGTCATTTGCGTTCACTATCCTCCGCCAGAGTGCCATCCCTCTATCCATAATTATAAATATGCTACAGCTTGCCTTTCCCTATTTCGTCTTCTGACAACAGCGTATCCTGTAGAACGATAGGCGGCAGCGACTGGAAGAACGGCGTTTCTCTCTTCATGAATTTCCTGCAGCCTGACTCAATTGTCACACATACGTAGGAACGAAACCGTCACTGAACCTCGAACAAATACGCCCAATGCAACCAATCAAACGTTTGCTCCAAGTCCATCACCACCGTCTGCGCCCGTTTACATTAGAGGGTATCATAAGTGGATTTAGTAAACTCTCCATATTCGCCGACAGCTACCATTACTCTGACAATCCAGACAGGTCCTTCCCCAACATTAGGGGACACATTCGTGAATTTGCGATGCAAGTACCTCCACCAACAGCGTGACATGGATATGAGGAAGGGATATCAGGTGTTACGACTGACACTGCCCTTTGTCCAAATCATTTTTCAAAATCAGCGATATAGAAACATGAAAGTGTGGGGTGAGACTCCCCACTTTCCCTCGACTCATTACACGTACTCACCAGCAACTCTGTTCTGAACTTTTTTTAAAACGCCATTGGTTACCCATCCGACATCAGTATTGTCACTGCATTCATCACCCCATTGCGATCCATCATCTTCCTCAACCGAATTGTGGACCCAGGTCCTTAACCCACTCTTCCCACTCCTTTGTGAACTCTAACACATCCATGCTGCATCTCATCCATTCCTCTGCCGCCCGCGTCTCCGAGTTACACATCCTCAGAGAAAAGTCCTCAAATGCTCCATTCACCCACTCCAGGTCCGTGCCCACATTTCACCTCTCGTCCCTCACCCTACCAATAACTCCCGGCATTTCCTGCTTCATCGAACTGTGGCCCTGCCTCCTACCTGCCTCCTCCCCGTCCTCATGCACTGACCCTCTGGCTCTCCACCTCTTCCTAACAACCTTCCCGATGTACACTAGTGAAACTCCATGTGGTACCTCTGTCACTCCCTTAACTGCCACCCCAACATCCCTGCCCACACACACACACATATCCAGTACTCCCTCAGAATCGCATCTACTAGCCTTGCCCTATCCTCCAGCTACACACTCTCCTTGTGAATACATCCCCCTGACAACCGCCTTGAGTCACATGCTCGGTTGCTGTGATCTCCCGCGTGACATTCAGCTGCACATCACCCTGGATGGAAGCGCTCACCCACGCAAAGCAACCACATCCGCCAACAGCCCCACATCTAATCCACTTCAGATACTGGGCTTCCCCCTGTACCATCGGCAAATCCACCCAATGCGGCGCGTGGACAGAATGCACAGTAGACAAATCGACTGTATCTGCCACCACCGCCAGCCACGCCTTCTCCATCTCGAAAAATCCAATCTGGGAGTACAGCTGGTGCACGTTTGAGAAGTATGAAAAGTCCTTTATCCTCGGTCTCCTAAACCTCAACGCCTCCCCACCCCCACCCCCTCACACCGCCCATGTGCCCTATGATCACCCTCATCTGTCTTGCCACCATCGACACACTCACCAACATAGGACTATATTTTTCGATGGACAAGGCACAGCTGTCGGCGATGGCCGATTAAGTCTCCAGATCCGAAGACAGGCCTTTAATGACTCTGCCCCATAAGCAGCCTATGCTTGTTCAGCTGGAGAATGTTTCCAAGCACCCTTCCTCATAAAGTTCACGGCATCCCCATTTCAAGCATTAACGTTTTGCACGACTACCGGCATAAACTGCAATATTTCATTGACCATCACATACCCATCACAATAATAGTCCTCACTGCTCCCCACGTCAAAAGCCAACCTTTTGTTAACGAGCAGCGCCACCGCCTCGTCTTCATATCCAGACTTAATGGAATAGATACCACTCTCATTCTGTTCTTATCCTCCAACATCAGGTGCAGCAACTGCACAGAAATGTCGCCTCAAAAGCGTGAACATACCTGACGTTAAACAAGCCTTTCAGATGTTGCATGTTCAGCGCAGCAACCAGATCGAGTAGCTCCCGCCCTTTTTTGCTGATCAGCACTATCTCTTTTTCAGATTTCCCACAGCCCTTCCCTGCAGGCCCGCGCTTGGATGGCTCACCGAATGTTTCCCTTCCCACCATAGCCTCAGCAACTATACCCTTGCCAGAAACCGTCCCACTCCCTCCCTCAAACAAAGATCCAATCGCCCCAAACCCCGCCGCCAAGCCTGGCAACTGCCGGTTCACTCCCGTTATCTAGCTTGCCCAGCGAACATGTGGCTTCTTCCCAAGGCCTCGGAATTCCTCTATTCCCTCCAGTCCAGTCTCGACAATCCTCTTAACCATTCATAAACAGCGTAAGCTACAGGCAGACTCGGCATTCCCGCTCCACCGACGAAACAATGCCCACATCTTCCACCCCATTGACTTAACAATGAACAGAAAAATCCTCTCCACTCTTCAGTACACTAACACTTCTCTCACTCCATGGTCCCTCTTGAAATTCATCGCCTCCTCTGGCATGTTAATATAAAACACCTGCTTCTCATGTGTCACTCAAAAATATGCAGGGTCGAATCCCCGAACTTCACACATTGCTGAAAGAGATCAGCCTTTATCGAATTGTATCTGGCAGTATGTTTCGCCAGCTCCACACTGATGTGCTGGTCAACTCTCTCCATTCCCATGGGGCTTTTCTTCCCGCCTCGCCCATTTCATAGTTGTGTCCGTGGCCACAAATCGGTGCAGCCTCATTGCTATCGTTCTCAGTGACACACCCAACTCCGGCTACTCCTAATCGCCCTGCGCACCCCAGCCACTCGTGGGCATTATCAAAGGCCTCCACCCCCATTCATCGCTCGATAAGTGCGACACGGAGGCGCACGGGTTATCACTGCGCCGACGGTGCAGAGAACCCAAGTTCGATCCCGGCCCCGAGTAAGTGAACGATTTTGAAAATTATCACAGTGTCCGCGTGGGTTTCACCTCCACAACGCAAAGCTGTGCATATTATGTAGATTGGTTTCACTAAATTGCCCCTAAATTGGAAACAGAATAATTGGAAACTCTGAAATGTATTGACAAAAGAACGCTCCAGCACACTGGTCACATGCTCCGCTGCCTCGGCTCCCTCGGTGCATTCATGCATTCATACGGTTCGCAAATTATGCTTCCAGTCGTTGTTCGAGAAGTCCTAGAAATTATATATTTGCTGCTTCTGACCGTTCAACAGCATCGCCAACTCCGTCTGCAGCGACGCAAGCCACTCCTCATGATGTCCCACCGCCTCCTCGACGTTCCGGATTGTCAGGCCCTCACATTGCTGTCTCTGCTCCACTCTCTCAATCGCAGCTTTGAGCGGCACCACGATCTTGGCCAACTTCTCCAAAGAGTCTTTCCATTTGCTTTCCAAAGCCTCTGGACGTTTGCATATGCTACGTCCACCACCAGCGTGCAGCATTCCCGCTTGCCTTCCGCCATCTTGATCTGTGCCGCACCACAAAAACCGTCTTGCTCCAGTTGTTCTCTATTCATCATGACACTTCTCATCCGCTGATCCATACAATCTCCAGGGACGTCACCGGAGGTCCAGTCGAACCATCCTCGAGGATAGTGCCGAAAATATCTATAGTTTCCTGCAGGACACCGGAACTCCTCTTTGCGTTATGATATTTGCCAAATATTTAACTCTTCAGCCCTGGTTATCTCAGGCACATTCTTACCTGATTTCCAAATTGCAGCGCAGTAAATATATGCAGGAAACAAATCCAGGTTGGCAGTACCGGCATTACATATATCTTACAGTTTCGTATTGAAGAGCACTGGTGACAAAAGGCTTTAGCAATGGGACCAAGAGATGTGCTTTTCCTGTGCCAGTTTCGACAAGAAATTGATCCGCGTTTCTATTTGTCATGGAATAGAGAAAATGGTCTTCCGGATATTAGTCTATTTGGCAAGAAGACTGGAGTGTTGTACGTATCAGCACGAGCGGCCACAGTTGAGAGCCTGACCTGGATTATGCCAACTTGAAAATGCTTCATTGACCTGCTGGACTGTTTGCGCGGAAGTGATAACTAACCATGGGAAAAAATGGCATTCACATTGCTGCTCATGAAGCAAGGGTTAAACAGCGTTTGCATGAATATATGTGTATGAGTTACGTGAAGATGTATCACGTTCTTAACATGGGATGTCTAAGTGCATCTCAAATTCCCAAACTTCCTCCGTAATACCTGTTTGAGGATTTTCTTGCACGGTAGACCACGTGCCCGCTTTAATTGCATGTACAATACATCGTGCTGCTTTCATGTGACAGCCAATCGCTTCGGGCTTTAACTTTATAGACTGCCGCAGGGCTCCCCAACTGGAAACCATGGACCATTCGCGAGACTGACTCCCAACTGAAGGGTAAGACCACGGCGTTCAGGTCAGCCGTCCGTGACCTATTCAGAAATTCAGATACGAACTCCGCAAAGCCATCCAAGATGTCACGAGAGAATATCATACCAAGCTACAGTCACAGATTAGCTTTACAGACTTTCGGCGCTTGTAGCAAGGCCGAAAGATAACCAACATAAAGGGCTACAAAGCGATGGCAAACACTGCCTCCAGCAACATCGCACCCGTCCACGATGAACTCAATGCTATCTATCCTGGAGCAGGAAATCGAAAATCCGCTGTCGCGTTCCCCAGCAGCCCATAACACACGCATACTGGTTTAGCTCACTCAGCTAAATCGCAGGGTTTTAAAGAAGACCAAGCAGGCCAGCAGCATGGTTCGATTCCCGTACCAGCCTCACCGGACAGGCGCCGGAATTTGGCGACTAGGGGCTTTTCACAGTAACTTCATTGATGCCTACCCATGACAATAAGCAATTTTCATTTCATTTCATACCCACCATCACAGCTTCCAAAGGCAGATTGGACTTCCTGAATGTGAAGCACCGGAAGGCGATGGGTCCGGACGGGAACACTGGACGTGCACTCAGATCCTGCGACGACCAGCTGGCAGAGGTGTTCGCTGACATCTCATATCAAAGGTTCAAAACCTGGAACTTGGCTCCTCACTCTGCAACTCGATCGTCGACTTAGTGACCCACAGACCACAATCAGGAAGAATAAACAACAACACATCCTCCACCATAGTTCTCTACACAGGTGCCGCGCAAAGTTACCTACTTAGTTCCCTACTATGCTCCCTGTGCCCACCCGACTACGTGGTAAAATTAGTTTCCAACTCCATCTCCACGTTTACTGACGAAACGACCATAGTGGGCCAGATCTCGAATAACGCCGAATCAGAATACAGGAGGGAGATAGAGAACCGAATGGAATGGCGCAGCGAAAACAATCCATCCCTCAATGGCAGCAAATCCAAATAGATGGACATTGACTTTAGGAAGCAAAGTACTGTATACACCCGGGTCAGCATCAAATGGGCCGAGGTGGAGATTGTCGGGAGCTTTAAATTACTAGGGGTGGGCATCTCCAAAAATCTGTCCTGGTCCACCAACGTCAACGCTCCTGCAATGAAAGCAAAACAGAGCCGAAACTTCCTCAGGAAACTAAATAAATTAGCCATGTCCACATTACCTCTTACTAACTTCTGCAGATGCACCATAGAAAGCATCCTATCTTGTCGCATCGCAGGCTGGTATGGTAACTGTTCGACCCAAGACCACAAAAAAACTTCAGAGTCGAGAACACTGCCAAGTCTATCACACGAACCTGCCTCCCACCTAATCACTGCGTCTGCACTTCCCGCTGACTGGGGAAACAAGCAGCATAATCAAAGAGCCCTCCCACCCGACTTAATCACTCTGCCAACTTCTTCTATCGGGAAGGAAATTCAAAAGTCTGTGAACATGCACGAACAGACTTAAAACAGCTTCTTCCCCACTGTCACCTGGCTCTTAAACGACCCTCTTATGGACTGAAATGGGTATCACTACGCACATGTCTGCTTCGCCCGTTGTCGGTGTTATGTAGTTCTATTATGTACATTGTGTTACCCTATTATATATTTTCTTTTATTTTCTTATATTTTCATTTACTTAATGATCTGTTGAGGTGCTCGCAGAAAAATGCTTTTTATTGTACGTTGGTACACGTGATAATCAACAGAATCAAATCAAAGGACGTTTGCAACCAGAGTTCAAATGGCAACCTAATCAACTGCATACAAGGAATTGAACAAAAGAGTATCATAAGAAATGGGATAATTAGTTAGGATAATGAAGAGATAGACCCGGGGATAGGAGTGCCGGAGAGTAGGATAGTGAATTTATAGGCATTCAAGTTGCAGGGAATGAACAAAGGGACTGGGAAAATCATGTACAGGGAGGGGGGATGGGCAGTTTTTGGGGCCAGAACTTCGTCCAGAGGATGTTACAAAGAATGTTGGGTGAAAGGGTCCCCAGGGATGAGGAATGTGGAGTTAGCCAATCAGGATATATGGCCAGGTCAAATAGTGTGTGAGTAAGGCCTATGAGAGCTTTGCATTTGCACCGTTGCCTTATTTGGTCGTATGTATATAAAACTTGATGCTAATTGAATGTATATGAAATGGAATGCATTGTCACTTTGTCTTCTCTATCTCTGGAAGTTCCAGGAGACTATGCTGTGTCCTGTCTTTTTATCAGAGTGTGTGAAGCATGCAAGCTGTTTAAATAAACAATAATCGATACCTACAATCCGACTTAGTGATTTACTGAGACCAGACTGACAACAAAATAACTGAAATCGTCACATGTATGCAGTCTTTTCAGTTTGACAGCAAGGTCCAATTTAGTGCCTCCCGGTTCGTGGTTTGGCAGCAGTACCTGAATAATCATTAGCTTGTTTAACAAGTCGGTATTGCACATATGGAATTTTGAGCAGACATTTAGCATGAGTTGCTTCACCCCAAACTAATTTCCATCTCATTTTGACCATTGGTGACTTGCTGACTGCAATGCCAAAAAAGGAGATGCATGTTTCAATATTTGTCAGAAGATACGATCTTCACGAGCAAGACTCCAGAATTTCCTGCTTGCCGCGATTCAGAAAGATCTACTCACTCCACATGGCTTTCGCAGACCTCTGTGAAGTGAATTTAGAACACAATTCCAGAGAGAAGATACGGTGCAGAAAGTGGAGATTCAATTCAACCCTTCGTGTCTGGCCCATCCAATGACAGAGCCAGAGAGATAAACAAGCAGCTGAGTTTTATTCCTCTTGCCGGCACTTCTTTATAGCCTGGCGGCTCACAGAATTTCAGACTGAGATCCAGGTGAATTTGAAATGAGTTCAGCGTTCTGAGCTCAAACACAAGCTGAGAAAGTGAACTCCAGACTTCACAGTACTCTGGTAAATGTAGTTTCTACCCAGAGGATCACTCTCTAATACTTCTATCAATCACCTCAATTCGATGCTCATTTTAACGTCCCCGTCCATTGGAGCAAACAATTATTTGCTGTCGAGCCCACAACAATTTCCACACTCCACCCATACATTTCCTGCGACTTCCGTTGTCTAATGAAAACCACAAACTCCAAAAAAACATTGCCTCAATGCTCCAGCATTCAAGCCCTGGGAACATTCACGTAAATATCCTCTCCCCTCTGCACAAGCCAATTATACCATTGCTAAAGTTTGGTGACCAGACGATATAGAAAGCTCTACCTGTGGCATAATGAGCCTTCTATTCAGTCCCATCATTGCATTGCTGTATCCAGAATATCTCGCAATCAAATTTAGCATTCAATCTGCTGTGTTGACCACCCTCCCTACCATCACGGGAGGCAGCACAGTAGCATTGTGGATAGCACAATCGCTTCACAGCTCCAAGGTCCCATGTTCGATTCCGGCTTGTGTCTCTGTCTGTGCGGTGTCTGCACATCCTCCCCGTGTGTGCGTGGGTTTCCTACGGGTGCTCCGGTTTCCTCCCACAGTCCAAAAAAGTGCAGGTTAGGTGGATTAGACATGATAAATTGCCCTTAGTGCCCAAAATTGCCCTTCGTGTTGGGTGGGGTTACTGGGTTACGGGGATAGGGTGGAGTTGTTGACCTTGGGTAGTTTGCTCTTTTGAAGAGCCGGTGCAGACTCAATGGGCTGAATGGCCTCCATCTGCACTGTAAATTCTATGATTCTATGATGATCAAGGATCTGTGGAAATTCAGTGCACGTCTTTCACTTCTTCAGCACATCTCAATATCTTCCTGTTTATTGAGAATCGTCCTGTTTTTGCTTGCCCTTCTGTTAGGTTATTACTTCATTCCTTTCCATATTCAATTTCCATTGACAGTTTTCTGAAACAACACTCTAAAAATTGATATAATTCTCTGTCGACAGCTATCCTCTTCAGAATCACCAGCACCTCCAAATTGTGACTGTTTCAAATTCCCCAACATGGCATCAACATTTAATCATAAATAATAAAATGTACCAAAAACAGAAATGGCCCCAACACTGATCCATAACGAAAGCAATTCCAAACTGTCCTCCAATCGCAAGAAAAAACACACGTTTGTCTTTCCGTCACTGAGACAATTTTGGATCCAACCTGCCATCTACCCCTGCACCACGTTAACTCCCCTCACGTTTCTGAGTAGTTTTGCGTTTGAGGAATTTTCAAAGGCCTGCCAGAAATCTATGTAGGCGTTGTAGATATCACGACTCTCATCAATCCTCATTGTCACGACTTCAAAATAAATCTATTAAGTTTGCAATTCCGATATCTACCACGCAGTAATTCATGCTCAATATCGTTAAATTAACATTAAATTGTTTAATGGAAATGGGTCATATATCTTGGGTTTTCGTCCAACTTACTCACTACTGAAGTGAGACTAACACTTGTAAATATCTGCCGTTTCCCTCACATCCTGTTTAAATAATATGCAAAACCTTGTTACATCATCAGTATTTATTGATACTTGGTAATGATCCTCAGAGCATGTGCAATTACCGACTTGGTGTCCTTTAAACGCTTTCAATTAACTTCTCTGCTGAACCACAATTATAAGATGTATGTCTCTCCGATACTTCATATCTGAATACGCTTATTGATCGAACCATTCTCACACTTCTTCTTTTCAGATACTATCAGGACCATCACTTTCCACAGTGAAACCATGGGAAATACGTATTGATATACTAAGGGCAATTTTGGGCACTAAGGGCAATTTATCATGTCTAATCCACCTAACCTGCACTCCTTTGGACTGTGGGAGGAAACCGGAACACCCGTAGGAAACCCACGCACACACGGGGAGGATGTGCAGACACCGCACAGACAGAGACACAAGCCGGAATCGAACATGGGACCTTGGAGCTGTGAATATGTCCGCACATTCTGCATGCATGCAACAGTTTGCACATACACCTCTGATAGGCCATACATTTTCCGTAACTGTGCTCTGCTGTACTCGTTGTACACATATGATTGTCAGTCACGAGTCAGATTAGGAGTGATTTAGAGAACGTAACAGCATTGTGCGACCGCAGCCACCTCTCCCTCAACGTCAGCAAAGCAAAGGACCTTGTCATCGAGTTTAGGAAGTATAGTGTCGTACACACCCCTGTCTACATCAGTGATGTTGATGTCGAGATAGTTTACAGCTTCAAGTTCCTAGGCGTGAATATTATGAACAATTTGTCCTGTTCCAGACATGTCAATTTTACGATTAAGAAAGCGCAACAACACATTCAAACCTCAGGAAATTAAGGAAACCGGCAAGTCCACAGTGCGGTTTACCAATTTCTGCAGATGTGCCATGCAATTATATAAATCTGGTTGCATCACAACTTGCTAAGACAAGTATTCTGAGCAAAATCGCACGAAATTACAGACAGTTCTAAACACGTTTAAAATATCTCTTGGTTTTATACATGTTAAATCGTGATAATTGTCTATCCTACAATTGCATTCTTAATCTCTATTTGTCCTTCACCACTGATCTGCATGTATTTCTCGGGGATTTCACATTACCTTTAATTTTTTTTTCTTGTTTTCTATGCTTCAGAAAATCTCCTGGTCTCTAGGTATGCCTGCCTTTCAACAGCTCCTTGTGGTGACATGTGGAAATTTTGGGCAATTAGCTCCCACTGCATTCACACGTAAGTTCATTTTATTAGACTTATCCACTCAACGATTGCGTCTCATCTCCCAGAATTGTGAACAATTGTTTTTCTCCAAAATCTTAGTTTTATACATGTCTTATCGTTGCATTTTCCTGAACGATGGTCAATCCACCCACCTCCAAAATGGTCGCTGGAAATTGCTTCTTTCTGTTCCCATCGTTAATCTTTACGTCTAAATAAAGAACTGCTCCCTCTCTTCTTTGGTGTGTTACGTGCTGGCGGAAGAAAATCGGTTGAATGCACATCACGAATTGAGAAACTTATGTGCCATTCACATCTTTCGTATTATCACGGATATTAGTGTAGTTGAGGCCTTCAACAATTACCGGCCTACTGAATTTCCACACAGGATTCTGTATTCATAACTTCTCCACTCATGTCCTGGCAATACTCGGGGGGTTCGAAAAGTCTATTGCTGCCGGTTCATTATTTCTGAGCTAAACGTATGCGTTCTCATTTCTTCCTTCACTGAAACTATCACCCATTCTCTGAGCTGTAATTGGTCATTTCACAATCAATATGTAACAAAATGCAGGTCCTCTTCGAATCAAGGGATTTGAAGGATAAAATAAATAGCAAGCGACCTTCCGAGAAAACCGTTCCTCTGAGTACAAAGACAAAGGATGGATTGGGACAAAATTGACATGTCATAAGCATTTGTTGAGAGGGAGGAAACACCGTTTCAATTAATTTTTAAATACTTTCACTGGGTTTTGCCTCGCTTAATTAGCCTACATTTATTGGACATCAGAAATTGCTTCATCGATTGTTGTGAGCGGCCGATCTGTTTACCCTTTTCATGACAAGAGGTCCAAGTACATTGAAGATGCTGTGACGAATGGCCCTCAAGGATGTTGTTCCAGTGAATGCGTAATAATGGCAAAATGATTGTCAATGAGGAAGGTGTAGGACACCGAACAGCGCACTTCCACCTGCAAGGAAATTGAAAATCCCAGGCATCGCCACACGCCTTTCGCCGATTTCCCAATAAAGGATTATTGAGCGACAAATGAGGCGTGTTGCTAATGCAGCGTCAAGTGAAATCGATTGCGTTTGCCCTGTCATCATCCAAATTCGATTCGAACAACATTAGAAACCTCATCGACGATAGATCGCCACAAAAACTGAACACAGTGATATAATCCCCATTCACACGTCGGAATCCGGATAGGTGTATGGAGTTGTCCAAATTCGCCTTGTTGGTATGTTAATGATTTCGTTCAGGTGGAAGTGCATTCGTACTGTACAGTATACCAATTGTCTGACAAGGTGATTAATTATTTCAAGGGCCATGAACCATAAGATCTTAAGGCCATAAGACCATAAAGGCATATGGTATATGAACAGACGTAGACAATTCGGCCCATCGGGTCTGCTGATATCTCATGGGTGATATGTGATAATGGCTGATTTGTTTTCTCATCCATATTCTCCTGCCTTCTCCCCATAATCCCTGATCCTATTATTAATCAAGAACCTATCAATCTCTGTCGGAAAGCCTCTTAGTGAGTTGGCCTCCATAGCCTTTTGTGCCAGTGTTCCACAGATTCATCATCCTCTTGCGAAATGAATTCCTCCTCCCCTATGTTTTAAAGGATCGCCCATTTAGTAGGTGATTGTGTCCGCTGATTTTAGCTTTTACTACAAGTAGAGACACCCTCTCAACGTCCAGCCTATCCAGGCCTCGCAGTATCAGTATCCTGTAAGTTTCAATAAGACCCCTTCATCCTTCGAAACTCCAAAGAGTGCAGACCCAGTGTCCTCAGCCGTTCCTCATACAACAAATTCATGATTCAGGGGATCATTCTGTGATCCTCCTCTGGATATTTCCAAAGGCCATCACATCGTTCCTTAGATAGGGTTCCAAAACTGTTCTCAATACAAAAGATGGGGTCTGACCAGAGCCTTATATAGCCTCAGAAGTAGATCTTTGGTCCTTTATTCCAGCCCTTTCGACTTGAATGCGAACATTGCATTTGCATTCCTAACTGCCGACTGAATCTTTACATGAACCTTAAGAGAATCATGAAAATGACCCCCAAGTCCTTTTGTGCTTCTGATTTCCTGAACATTTACCCATTCTTTCATTTCTCCTTCCAAAGTGCATAACCTCACACATTTTCACATTGTCTTTTTCACATTGCCGCTGCATTGCCCACTCTTGTAGCCTGTCCAAATCACTCTGAAGCCTCAGTGATTCCTCAATGCTACCTGTCCCTCTACAGGAGGACGAGATTAAAAAACAATGTTTTAATACTATGAATTATTGTGATATAGGCTGAAGAACACTGGTAATAGTAGGATCTTATATTCTTGGGAGGCGGAGCATCGAATATGATGCATATTTGAATGGACGACGGCAGACTGCGGTAAAGTAGCATGAAATCTCAGACAACTGCGCAGCTGCTGGACAGACCTAGGCCGTTATTGGTCTAAAAAATGTCTTTCATCTGGCCATTTGCTTCGTTCAGTATATTTACTCTCGCTTAAACAAAACCTGGTGTTCAGATTGTTATGCTTGTTTTCAGTTTCACGATACCTTTCAGAAAATGTCAGCATTTCCGACGCACTTAACAGTCTCTGAGATACTCGGTTGCTCATTCAGCTCTATTGTTCGTCGTTTCAATAATAATAGAGCTAATATTGCAGTCATACTGACTTACCAGTCGTAAATGTAAAGAAACCCCTGTCAAAACAGCTTCGGTTTATTTTCATACCTATGTCAGGAAAAAGTCAATTGTCATGTTAATTGAATTAGCAATCAGTTCCATGTCAGCTCGGTTAAATTGACGTGGATTTATGAATGATTACACAGCTGATAATTACATTGAGAAGTGTTGAGAGGTCACGTCTGGTATGAAAGTCTATTTTCTGATTGTTTTGTCTTTGTGAACTTAAATACAGTTATTGGTGAGCAAATTTGTGTTTAATTTTCAGGTGTTGGATTCCAGTTAATGTAGGCAGTGTGTTGTGGCCGGTAGCTCTTTCAGGGGCTCAAAGGTTTTTGGTGGTGGAAAAGGTCACATGCAGTACCTTCCAATCTCAGAAATAAAAACGGGTTTTGGATTGGCAAAACCATTGCAGTTTACGTTCCCTGGCAACATACGAAACGAAGCGGAATCTGCAGTGGAGGAGCATTAAAAATTCACTAAGACACAGTCAGAATGATTGCAAATGGGAATATCTTAAAAACAGATCAAGAGGTTTTAGCACGAAAAACAATTAAATCAGCTTGAAGACGAAATGAGCGGTGAAGCAAGAATAGCCCGAGCAAAAAAAAATAGAAACAGTGAGAAGAATGGGTAAAAGAAATAATAGACCTATCAGAACAAAAAGAGAAAACGGGTGGGATAGATCAGGGAAAATGAAAATGAGAGAGACTTTGAACTTCATGAAATGGCCTTCAAACATGACAGTCAAGTAAAATTGGCGCATTAAAAGTGAAACGTACATTCTGAAGATAGTGATGAGGATCGTGAGCGTGAGCGACATAGTTGATGGTTTGTGGGGATCTATGGAAATATGTCCAAGCATTGCCAAAGTTCGATGAGAATGAGGTAGAAGCTGTTTTCTTTTCGTTTGAGAAGTTGGCTAATCAAATGAAATGGTCACATGAGATATGGGTATTACTGATCCATACAAATTTGGTAGGAAGAGATAGTGCAGTGTTGCATTGCATCACTATCAGGGGAGGTATCTGGGACGTATGTGGCGGTGAATAATCTATCTTGTGCGCATATAAACTAGTGTCTGAAGCCGATAGACAAAGGTTTAGAAATTTAAGGGAAGAACCAGGTCAAACATACGTGGAGTTTGAAAAGATCAAACAGAGACATTTTGATATGTGGATGAGGCCTCTGAAATCGACCAAACGTGTGAAGCTCTTGGAGAAATGATAATTTTGGAGAAGTTTATAAATTCAATTCCTGATTTAGTGAGAAATCATGCGGAAGAGCAAGGATTAAAACTTCGAGATTAACAGCATACATCAATGTTTGATTTGCGACATCAGTTTCTGCCTGTGAGGGCCATAAACTGGAAAAAAGAGAAATTCTCAAGTGGTAACTGGAATGGGGAACTGACGGGAGATAATGGAAGAGAGTAACACAGATTAAAAAATAAATCCAGAAGGATGGAAGAGAAGAAAAAAGTTTTAGGTGTATTTACAGTTATAAACTAAGCCTTGCAAAGTCACAGTATCGCGGGATGAAGAAAAGCACTGGGGATGCTGATTTGTAAAATAAGATAAGCAAGTGGGCTTTGTTGAAGCGCTCAATGAAAACCCAATTGAAACAAAGCAAGTGCAACGATTGTAAAGCCAGCCCAAGAGGTGATTTATAAGACAGTGCCATATATTTTTTTTATAATCTGCTTTTGTTGGTAAAGTTATGTGTACTGGGAGAAGTAGGTAAAGAGATCAGAATTTTAAGAGATACGGGAGCTAGTCAACCTTTGATGGTAAGCCATGAGGAGTTATGGATTTTGGGAGGAATATTGCCAGAAAAAGGTCGTATTATGTGTATTTCAGGGTGAGAACTGCAATCTTCCATTCTGTAAGGGAAGTTTCGAAAGTCCACCGAAGAGTGGAAAAGTTGTAGTAGGAGTAATAGACAAACGATCGTCTCCAGGAATGTAGTTTTTCTTGGGTAATTATTCAGCTGGATCGCATGTCGGAGTGATGTCGACTCTGGTAAATAAGCCAGTGGAAAATTTAACAACTGAAGTGTTGAAGGATGCATATCCTGGGATTACACGATCGCAAATCACATGTTAAGACAAGACGTGAAATAAAAGAGTGAAGATAAATTTGAAGTTCATTTATCAAAAACGATTTAGAACATAGAACGTAGAACATACAGTGCAGAAGGAGGCCATTTGGCACATCGAGTCTGCATCAACCCCACTTAAGCCCTCAGTTCCACCGTGTCTCCGTAACCCAATAACCCTTCCTATCCTTTTTTCACACGTCGGGCAATTTAACATGGCCAATAAACATAACCTGCATGTATTTGGACAATTAGAGGAAACGGGAGCACCAGGACGGAACCCATGCAGGCACGGGGAGAAGGTGCCGTCTCCACACAAACAGTGACCCAGCGGGCAATCGAACCTGGGATCCTGAAGCTGTGGAGCCACTCTGCTATCAACGTGTTCTTCCGTTGTGCCATGAGGGAACGTGTAGAGAAGGCCACACATAGCCCAGTTGTACAGACCGTGCAACGCAACACGGCGGAACTCCCCACTGCAGCGAGCATTCGGGGCACCATGATTAAATGGCATCCCGACCTCGGAGGCAAGTATTCCGTTCACTCGAATCCTCGAACGCACAATTGGAGTGTCCCTTGACACCCGTCCGCCTGCAGCCACCCACGGCACCAAGAACTCTAAATCAAATGGAAAATACCAGCTTGGCACTGTCAGCATGGCAGCCTCGCTGTGCTCATGACAGCTTGCCCTGCCAGCTAGGCACCTTGCCCCTAGGTTCCACTGCCAAGTTGCCAGGCAGACACTGCCAAGGCAGCACACACAGTGCCAGAGAAAACACAGACCAAAGATGTTGAGTATGGTGAAGATGATATTGCAGACCAACATGAGTGCAATTCCAACTGCTCCCGTTTGTGGAGACCAGTACCGAACATTGCTTGCCCGAGGTCTCCCAGGTTTCTGATCAGATGGTTTCAAAAGAACAAGCACAGGGAACGTGGCGCAGTTCCAACAGAAATAAAACTGTTGTATCAGAAAGCTTTAACGGAAGAGGAGTCTGAGTGTTTACCAGAATATTATCATCTTAAAAATGATGTCTTGAGAAAATTGAGACCTTTACATGCACTGGCGGATGAAAAGTGGGCGAAGTTCAACATGTGGTATTGCAGGTAGAACGGAGGTGTTGCGAGTAGCACATGACGTACCAGTAGGAGTTCATTTGAGAGCAAGGAAAACTCAAGCTAAAATACAAAAAAAAGGTTTGGCCTGGACTACAAAAAGATGTAGTTAAATATTGTCGATCATGTAACACATGGCAAGTGATAGCGAAGCTTCAAGCGCTAATAAAGCAGTGGCATTAATACACATCCCATCATTTGAGTGGCCTTCAACAATGGTCTTAATTGATTGTGCAGGACCACTTCCTAAAACGAAATGTGAGAATAAATTTTCTAAAATGGATGTGCCTAGTAGGTTTCAAGAGACCATTCCAATCCGTAATATTACAGGTCAAACAATTGTGTGGAGATATTTAAACTTTTTACGAGATGTGGACTTCCCACGGAAATTCAATTTGATCAAGGATCAAATTTTACCTGAAGGTTATTCAAGGAAGTTATGGATAGCTCAGGAGTAAAACAATTTGAATCAACTTCCAGAAATGCAGCGAACGTTAGATAAATGGCAGCAGACGTTTAAGACGACGTTAATGGCTTATTGACAAGACTATCCAAAAGATTAGGGTAAAGGTATTCAATTTGTACTGTTAGCAATTAGAGACGAACCTAATGAAACTTCCAAATTCAGGCCTTGTGAACTCATTTTTATTCATTAGTTTTTTTTTATAAATTTAGATTACCCAATTATTTAGCATGGCCAATCCACCTACTCTGCACATTTTTGGGTTGTGAGGGCGAAACACGGGAGAATGTGCAAACTCCACACGGACAGTGACCCAGAGCTGGGATCGAACCTGGGACCTCAGCGCCGTGAGGCGGTTGTGCTAACCACTAGGCCACTGTGCTGCCCTTTATTCATTAGTTAAGGGGACTACTTAAATTGATTTAGGAGCAATTGGTGAGTGAGCAGTCTGAAATTACTTTATTGGATTACCAGTCAAATTTTAGGGAACGATTAAATAGAGCAGGAGAACATTCAAAAGTTGCACGACATGTGATAAAACGGGTAGCGGACGCGAAAGCAAAAGGTCGTAGTTTTGCAACTGGAGACAACGTTTCAGTATTGTTATCAGTTGTAAGTGAATATTCAAAAACAAAGCTTTGTGGAACTAATCAGATTGAAAGGAAATTAAATGAGGTGAATTATGTGGTAAGAACGCCAGATCGAAGGAGAGCAACAGAAGGAGAATATGTTTATTCTACCTCAAACTGAAGAACCAAATCCAAGTGACTCTGATTTTGACATTCTGTAAATTAAATTGGATAACGCGGATGTTATTTAAAAAATGGGACACATTGTTGAATTACCTACCAGAGGAAAAACGATCTGACCTGAAAGAGTTATTAATATCACATTGGCAAGTTTGTGGAGATAGGTTGGGAAGTACTAAAAAGACTACGTAAATATGGGAAATGATGTTCCAAGTAAACAAATTCGAAATATACCTAACCCGTTAAAACTGGCACAGGTTTACAAAGAAATTGAAAGTAGTCATTAAAATGGCATGATTGAAGTGGGTTGCAGCCAATGGAGCTCATGCATCGTGATGGTTCCGAAATTGGACGTTTCCCAACGATTGTGTGTGGACTGCAGAAAGGTGAATGCAGTTCTGAGAGCGGACTCTTATCCAATCCCACTCTTGGAGGATCGCATTGAGAAGGTTGGGCAATCAGCTTTTATTTCCAAACTGGATTTACTTAAAAGTTACAGACTGGTACCTTTATCGGAAAGGGCGAAGGAGATTTCAGCTTGTGTGACTCCAAATGGCCTTGCAATTGAAAGTGCCATTTGGAATGCAAAACGACCCAACCACATTACACGGGTAACTAACAAAGTCGTTCAACGATTACCCAATTGTGCGGTATACATCAACGGTCTCGTGATTTTTAGTCAGACATGGAAATAAGGTTTGGAGCATCAGATGGAGTTATGCGATCGACTTCAGGAGGCAGGTTTGATGGTAAACCTAGCCAAAAATGAATTTGGAAATGCCCAGGTTCCTTGGCCAAACAATTGCACGGGTCGAATGGTCCAACGTGATGTGCAATCAAAAGTTATTTTGGAGTTTCCAATACGCTCGACACGAAGAGAAATAATGCGATTTTTTGACATGAGTAGATTTTACCGTACATTTATGCCAAATTTTAGCAGAATGGTTGCTTTATCGATGGACGTGCTGAAGAACCGCAGCAAACGTCAGTGGACAGCTAAGTATCAACAGGCGTTTGACGTTCTAAAGGCAATGTTAACCACTGCTCTTGTGTCAGCCACCCCAAATTACACAAATAAACATTCAAAGTTGCTGTCGATGCGATTGATGTGGGTTCTTGCAAGAAGACGGGGAGGAATAGAACGGCCTATTGGTTAGTTTTGAAATAATTAAATAATCACCAGAAGAATTATTCAACTATCGAGAAGGACCTTTTGAGCTTGGTGCTGCCTTTGCAATATATCTATATTTATATTACTAGCAATTCGTCTGAAACAATTATATATATACATACCAAACCGCATTAATGTTTCTGGAGCGATTCAGGAATAACATGCAAACTGTTTCGAAGGAGTTTATTGTTACAGCTTTTCCATTTAAAAATACTACATGTGACAGACCGAGAAAAAGTGATAGCTGATACTTTGTCACGAATGTCATGAAGACATGCAGATTCGCTGGTGGAAGAAGAATAAGTAAAATGATCTGTTCATTTTGAATGATTGCCTGTTTTGTTTTGTTAAAGAGAAATGTACATCAATGTCAATTTCTGTTAAAGGAAA
Organism: Scyliorhinus canicula; assembly: GCF_902713615.1. NCBI lineage: Eukaryota > Metazoa > Chordata > Chondrichthyes > Carcharhiniformes > Scyliorhinidae > Scyliorhinus > Scyliorhinus canicula. The sequence goes on along the minus strand of NC_052157.1, from coordinate 85,591,334 downwards.
GTGAAATGGTGAACAATAAGCCATCTGTGAAGTTGATGGTTTATTTTTTTCACGGGGGAGCTATCATGCTGGTAAAACATTAAGAAATGTTTGTATTGTCACATGGCGTCAGAGATGGCATTGTGTGAGTGGAGCTGGGCTGTGACGCTGGGTGTTCCTCACGTTTTTAGCTGGCAGTTGGTCTGTAGCTCTGAGTTTTACTTTCGGTTTACACTTGGAATCTGGATTCAGAAAAATAAGGCTTCTCTCTCTCTCTCTTTCTCTCTCTGTCTCTCTCGTGCTCTCTCTCTCTCTGTATGTATGTTAAAAGGTGCCCCGATCACTTGATAAGAATTCTGTGAAGAATTCAAACCTGCTGTTTTGTTAAAAGGGTTTTCCTGGTTGTATTGGATGTTGTTGTCAAGTTGAATCAGCACAGAAGGAAGTAATGAAGGGTTATATATAGATAGAGAACTGTAGCTGTGTGGGAATTTTTGATTGTAGTTGATTTAAAAAATCCTTACTGTGCGTCTTTATAAAACTTTACTGTGTAAGACCCCTCTGTTAAAACAATACCTTAAAAGGATGTCCTTGTGCTCCTCATAAACAAATTCTACAAACAGTCGTGGCTCAGGTGAATTCCATGATGTAATTTGGAGTTTCTAAACCCTGACCCATAACATTTGAAAGGGAAAACATTTTTAAAGTTAGAATTGATTAAATAATATCAATATCTTGTTGATTCAAGGATGGATCAAAGGAACAAATTATACCCTTGTTTAATATTTTCAAGGGGACATAAATATTTAATGTTCTTGGATTTTCGGTAATACATTAATGACGTGACATTTGGGAATGACATAGAAACCGAAACTTGGCTTAATTGAACCGACTACAAATCGTCAGGGCTTGGGCCTCATGCTGTTAGAAATTTTATTATTGATATGGATGTGGCAGTCCCGGCATGGTAGCTAGATTTGCGAGAAGTCATTTGACCGCAACCAAAGTTCCGACAACATATTTGAGTTCACTTTAAGACAAAGTATGGCGAAGCATCAGTAATTGTTTTTTTCCACTTGACTAATCACAGAAGTATCGCGTTTTGTTATCTATACAGTTTGTTTGGAAGGGAATTATTTAGATTGCAGTTTAGAATAGAAACGATTGACAAGATAGAAGTATGTAAACTGTTAAGAACTCATCTGCGCAAGGCAGTGAAAAGAGTATATTGCATATGATAAATGTGGATGTAGGTAGATTAGAACTATCCATGCAAATCGAAATTTATCGAGAGGCGACGCCAATATGCAAATAGAAATGCAGAAAAAATTGTAATTATTGCATTAGTGGTGCAACTGGCTGGGTGGATCAACGGAACAAATTATGTGCCTGTTTATTATTTTGAAATGAGCATGTTTCTCTGTGAAAAAGCCGTTGTGACGGGAGGTGTGTGGGGGAACCAATATTTTCCCTTTGATTATTGATTACCCGGTAAAGGCCAGCAAATGGATTATATGGAGGCGGAAACGTTCGCTCAGGAATGGGCATCAGGCTCAGTTATGCCCATAAAAGCGATACAGAATTTTGGGGAAAGATAGGCGAATGCACGTGGTTCGCCAGGTGTGTGCTCCGTCTCGTGCGCTGAATGTGATCCTTGTAATTTCATTTCCGGATTTGGCTGTGATAACCTTGAAACGTGCCTCTTGTCTGTTACTCGACACAGAAATGCACAGATGAAAAAAAAACTGATAATAACTTGTCAAAACGCGCCACGGCATTGCACTTTGATTAACAACAAGTGACGATGCTGCATTACAGCCGGAACAAAATAACGTAAGGAAGTGAGATGTTTTTCTTTGACAAGGTGCAATCAGCTACCCCTCAAAAATAAAACAATGCTGTACATAACAATGGACAACCTCGAGATCACAACATCAACACTGAAATGAATTGGCCGTTTCCTTGTCTGTGCGTTAAATTCAGAGAGAATGAAGGATATCAACGATTATTCTTAATTAAATATAAGTGAAACGTTGAAAGTTGGCGGGCAGCGATTTCTCGAAAAAGCCGAGTCCAGGATTTTCTTGGGCCAACCCCGCATCGTTTTTCATTGGATCGATAGCGTCCCATGTGGCTCCACTTTTAGACCCTGATTCATAACGGAATTGCCCTAGTTGTGGCGCCATATTTCCTGCCGTGAAAGTCCATGAATTCTGAAATGGCCTCAACATTTAGTCTCAAAAACACGGAATCCCGCGCTCAGACATTCCGTCGCTTGTCAATGGGATTTGTCACTGAAGGGACACAGAGTTGCAGGGAAACAACGCGGACTAGGGTGTACGATTTGCCGACAAGAAAATCCCAGACAATATTCCAATGTGTATATTCACCGTAGAGACCATCGCAAAATAATCTGGATCTTTTCCACTGCCATCTTTTCAAGTCGCCTCTCCATCCGTACAGAATAAATGGTTGCAGATACAAAGGGTTAGAATGATCTTCATTTTGCACCATGTTGTTGAAAGTGTGTCAGGTACTTTCCGAGCCGTGGTTGAAGTTGAATTTTGAGTATAGATATTTTGCCTTGTTGAGGCCTGTTTATTTATCTTAACACAATGCAATTTGGTAATGTTGCTCACACCTCTCCCCTGATGATCAACAGATTTTACAAAGGCCAACAATGGTGGAAAACAATAAACAATTTTTATATAGCTGCTGGAAATTGGGAGAGCCTGAACAATTGTTGCGAGTGTTCGTTCCTTGTTAATTGAAAAAAATCAACACTCGTCTTAAATTCTAAAACAAATTGCGCAGCCTGGCTTGACGATTTCTCGAATGTTTTCTGATATTCCGTCTGAGAACAAAGAAGAACAAAGAAAAATTACAGCACAGGAACAGGCCCTCCGGCCCTCCAAGCCTGCGCCGATCCTGATCCTCTATCTAAAACTGTTACCTATTTTCTAAGAATCTGTATCCCTCTGTTCCTTCCCATTCATGTATCAGTCGATATACGTCTTAAATGACGCTATCGTTCCCCCTCTACCACCTCCGCCGGCAATGCATTCCAGGCACCCACCACCCTCTGCGTAAAGAAGTTTCCACGCATATTTCCCTTAAACTTTTCCCATCGCACCTTGAACTCGTGACTACTAGTAATTGAGTCCCCCACTCTGTGAAAAAGATTCTTTCTATACACCCTGTCTAAACCTTTGATGCTTTTACAGACATCAATGCGCCCCCCTCCCCTCAACCTCTGTCTTTCTAATGAAAATAATCCTAATCGACTCAACCTCTCTTCTTCGCTAGCGCCCTCCTTATCAGGTAACATCCTGGTGAACCTCCTGTGCAACTTCTCCAAAGTAACCACATCCTTTTGGTCATGTGGCGACGAGAACTGTACCCAGGATTCCAAACGTGGCCGAACCAAAGTCTGATACAACTGTATAATGACCTGCCAACTCTTGTACTCAATTCCGCTTCCGATGAAGGAAAGCATGCCGTATGCCCTCTTGACCACTCTGCGGACCTGCACAGCCAGCTTCAGGTTACAATGGACCTGAATACACAGATCTCTCTGCACATTAATTGTCCCCAGGGCTTTTTCATTGAAGGTCTTGATGTTAGATTGCCTTTCGCTGGTCTCTCGTTGATGTTCATAGCAAAATGGGGAACTGGAAAAACTTCCAGGAGCCTGTTTTAATTTCACGAACAATTTACAAAGGTCAGAGCTGATATGGGCGCAATATACAGGTTGTTTCGTTACACATATACAACAGTACTGATAGATGGCCAAGCAGAAAAAGACACGAGTCGACATACAGTAGGCAGAGAGGCCATGAATGGGACTGTTTAAATACGTTAAAGCATTTAATAGCATTAACCGAAAGACAATCTTTGGGACAAAGACTGTCCTCCTTGGGCCAAAGAGGAAACATGAGTAGTGATTTCGTACATCAGATACACGGGCATGCGTTCTTCATTATTCATATCTGGGGAAAATTGCATAAAAATCAGAGACCATATGAATCCCGAGATTTCGAAACAGAACCAAGCCTGGCATGAGATGCATAATTGCAGGTGCACAGAGGAGCAAACGTAACACGTATGCCGTCATAAATGCATTGAAGACAGATACAGACATAAAAACAAAACTTTCAACATTCTTGAGCATCCATGACATGAACGCCTATCAACTGTTTGAATACAGCGTCATTATAAGAAAACCTTCAATTATCGCGAAATTGAAAACCAAGTTGAGGGTCATACGAATATTGGGAAATGCAGAGAGCCAATTGAGGAAACCGATATAACAATGAATCGATGCTGCTGTGGTGGCCTTTTTCCCCTGTTGCAACAGGCAACTACAGAAATGATGCTGAATATGCTTGGCACAGAATGTGTTGGAGTGTTATATATCATTGGAGCCCTGGAATGTTATTCCTCCCGAGTTAAACGCTGAACAGTAGCACTTTCAAAACATCTGTCGCATTTCTATATGGACCATGCTAAAATATATCGTTTTAAGCCAACATCGTTCGTAACAGCATGCTGGTTTGTTTTGCTCCCGAATAATATAGAGAAGATCCGTAATTATATCCCTATATTGAGGAACAACTTGTAATTTGATACACATGTGCAACCCTTAGTTGTTAAAAATTATTTCGGCACTGCGGCCAAGACTGAACACTACTTGAGGATTAAAGTTATCAAAAGATGTTATTCGATGCGCCAAGTTAGGTTTTTCCGCAGCAGTTGTCTAAATGTGATGAAATATGCATTGCATTATTGATACTGTTGTAAAGTGTGGAAACGTCCACATGCACTTTTTGGTATAGTCAGCATAGTTGAGGCTCGATATTATCTTAACATACACACTTTGGCGAAAGCTCCAAACACACAAATGCGGTTTCAGCCTAAATTCTGCACATCGTAAGTCTGTGGGAGGAAACCGGAGCACCTGGAGTAAACCCAAGCAGACACTGAGAGGATGAACAGAGTCCTCACAGACAGTGACCGAAGACGGGATTCGAACCTGGAACCCTGGAGCTAAGAACCACTTGTGTAAACACTATACGACCTGCTATCGCCGACGTCAATAAAAGAGTGTCGCGCTGGGCAGTTGGGAAATCTAACGTATTTTGGCTGCCCTGTGAACGTGAAAACATTTTTTTCAATTAGAATTGATTAAACAATATGAATGTCTTGTTGATTCAGGGCGACCTGAATATATTATGCCCCTGGATTTTCGGTAATAAATGAATAACATGACATCAAGATTTGAGGACACAGTAAAACAGAATCTTAGCTTGATTGAACCGAGTTGAATTTTGCAGTGCTTGATCCTCAATCTTTTAGAAATTGCATCAATATTGTTGAAATGGCAGTCCAGGCACTGTGGCAAGATTTACGGGCAAGCAGCGGGTTAATGAATCCGCAGACCAAATTCCAATTAAAGATTTGACTTTACACATTTGGATTTTTCAGCATGCGGCTCATATCTGTGATGAAATGTGTATTGCATTATTGGTTCTGTCTTAAAGTTTGGAAACGTCCGCAGGGACGTGATCACGTAGTCAGCACAGTCGAGGCTCTATGTTGTCTTAACACAGAGACAATTTGGCGAAAGATCCAAAACGCATCACTTAATGTTCAAGCCACATTCTGCGACAGTTGGGTCAATCTGACGCTATGGAATTTTCTCAGTTTTAAATCATACCTGTGTTTTTGACATTTCCGTCATGCTGTGGATTGATCTGGCGGTACAATATTTCGCGATAAAGAAATATTGATAAACTTTGTATCACACTGACGGTCTCTGTTTCTCACACATTTATTATTCTGATTATTGTAAGTGTTATTCATTTTTAAAGGCTTTGCTGGCTGGGACAGCATTGGTTTCTTATCACAAATCGCGGTGAAACTGTGGTGCTTAGCGGCCTAATAGATCCGCTGCAGTCGATGTACTGTGGGTACACCGACACAACTTCAGGAAGGCAGCAACAGGAATTCACCCAACGGCAATGAAGGAAGGACAATATATTTTCAAGTCAGAATAGTGAAGGACCTGAAAACGTACGTCCAGCTGGTGGTGTTCCCATATGTCTGCTGCCATTCCGTTTATGGAAGTTAGGGTTCGAGAGTTTGGAAGGTGCAGCGTCATGAGCCTGCTTGAGTTCCTGAAATGAATCTTGTTCATCGTGCATACAGCTGTTACTTTACACAGACGGTTAACGCAGTGAATGCTTATGGAAGTCGTACTCGTCAAGTGGGCTCTATGCCTTGAATCGTGCCGCGTGCCTTGAGTGGTTTTAGAACTGCACATATCCAGTCCAGTGAGGATTACTCCATCAGGCGCCTTGATGTTGCCTTATAAGAGGTGGACATGCATTTGGAATTCATGAGGTGAGTTACTTAGCGCAGATTTAATTGTTTTTTAAAAATTCATCTCAGGGATGTTGGCTTCGCTGCTTCAGCCACCATTTAATTCCCTTTCGTAGTTGGCTCAAAGCAGGCGGTGTGATTCGTTTTTGAACTGCGGCAGCCCTTGAAGTGCAGCTGCACTCACTGTCTTGTTGGGGCGGGAGTTACAGGATGTTACCGCAGTGAGAATGAAGGAACAGCGATATATTCCCATGACATACAGATGAGTGACTTCCAGGTGTTGGGATCGCAGTTATCTGCTGCTCTTGTCCTTCTCGATGATAGTGGCCATGGCTTTCCAAGGTACTTTATTAACAACCTTGCTGAGTCAATGTAATGCATCTTATATATAATTCACTCATCGCCCATAGTTCGCCGATAGTGCAGCGTTCGAATGTTCGAATGGAAGGTGGAGATATCAAGGTGTCTTCTTTCTCTTCGATGGTCTCGGGCATCCTGAGCGTTGTTGGAGCTGCACTCATGCCGCAAAGTGGAGATTAGTTTATCACACTACTGATTTGCGCGTTGGAGATTGTGGGCAGACTTTGGAGGTTAGGATGTGAGTCATTCGCCATCGGATTCCTTGTCTTGGACCTGCCTTGGTTGCCATTGTGTTAATCTGCCTCGTCTAGCTCCATTTCTAATCACTGTTAACACGAGGATGTTGACTCTGGGGAATGCAGCGATGATAAAACCATTGAATGGCAAGGGGAGTTCGATTGATCCTGCAGTGCATTAATAGGTCAACAGCACGCATCAGTCAGAAGCGTATTGCTAACTAAGTGCTGCTTTGTGGTGCTGTTTATGACCTCTCCCATTACTTTTCTCATTGGTGAGTGTGGAGTAACGGGGCAGTTTTTAGACGGTTTGGATTCATCCTACTTTTCGTGTTCAGGATATTTGTGGCAATTCTCCTCATAGCTATGTAGATTCTCACTGATTGTTTTCTTTAGCGCCCTCTCTTTGATGGGGAGCACATGTACGCACATAGAACATAGAACATAGAACGATACAGCGCAGTATAGGCCCTTCGGCCCTCGATGTTGCACCGACATGGAAAAAACACTAAAGGCCATCTAACCTACACTATGCCCTTATCATCCATATGCTTATCCAATAAACTTTTAAATGCCCTCAATGTTGGCGAGTTCACTACTGTTGCCGGTAGGGCATTCCACGGCCTCACCACTCTTTGCGTAAAAAATCCTCCTCTGACCTCTGTCCTATATCTATTACCCCTCAATTTAAGGCTATGTCCCCTCGTGCTAGCCACCTCCATCCGCGGGAGAAGGTTCTCGCTGTCCACCCTATCTAACCCTCTGATCATTTTGTATGCCTCTATTAAGTCACCTCTTAACCTTCTTCTCTCTAACGAAAACAACCTCAAGTCCATCAGCCTTTCCTCATACGATTTTCCCTCCATACCAGGCAACATCCTGGTAAATCTCCTCTGCACCCGTTCAAAAGCTTCCACGTCCTTCCTCTAATGAGGCGACCACAAATGTACGCAATACTCCAAATGCGGCCGTACTAGAGTTTTGTACTACTGCAACATGACCTCATGGCTCCGGAAATCAATCCCTCTACCAATAAAGGACAACACACCATAGGCCTTCTTCACAACCCTATCAACCTGGGTGGCAACTTTCAGGGATCTATGTACATGGACACCGAGATCCCTCTTCTCATCCACACTACCAAGAATTTTACCATTAGCCAAATATTCCGCATTCCTGTTATTCTTTCCAAAGTGAATCACCTCACACTTCTCCACATTAAACTCCATTTGCAACCTCTCAGCCCAGCTCTGCAGCTTATCTATGACCCTCTGTAACCTGCAACATCCTTCCGCACTGTCTACAACTCCACCGACTTTATTGTCGTCTGCAAATTTACTCACCCATCCTTCTGCGCCCTCCTCTAGGTCATTTATAAAAATGACAAACAGCAATGGCCCCAGAACAGATTCTTATGGTACGCCACTCGTAACTGAACTACGTCTGAACATTTCCCATCTACTACCACTCTCTGTCTTCTTTCAACTAGCCAATTTCTGATCCACATCTCTAAATCACCCTCAATCCCCAGCCTCCGTATTTTCTGCAATAGCCGACCGTGGGGAACCTTATCAAACGCTTTACTGAAATCCATATACACCACATCAACTGCTCTACCCACGTCTACCTGTTCAGTCACCTTCTCAAAGAACTCGATAAGGTTTGTGAGGCATGACCTACCCTTCACAAAACCATGCTGACTATCCCTAATCATATTATTCCTATCTAGATGATAATAAATCGTATCTCTTATAATCCTCTCCAAGACTTTACCCACCACAGACGTTAGGCTCACCGGCCGATAGTTACCGCGGTTATCTCTACTCCCCTTCTTAAACAAAGGGACCACATTTGCTATCCTCCAGTCCTCTGGCACTATTCCTGTAGCCAATGATGATCTAAAAATCAAAGCCAAATGCTCAGCAATCTCTTCCCTGGCTTCCCAGAGAATCCTAGGATAAATCCCATCAGGCCCCAGGGACTTATCGATTTTCACCTTGTCCCGAATTGCCAACACTTCTTCCCTACGCACCTCAATGCCCTCTATTCTAATAGCCTGGGTCTCAGAATTCTCCTCCACAATATTATCTTTTTCCTGAGTGAATACTGACGAAAAGTATTCATTTAGTATCTCGCTTATCTCCTCAGTCTCCACACACAAATTCCCACCACTGTCCTTGACTGGCCCTACTCTTAGCCTAGTCATTCTTTTATTCCTGACATACATATACTACCATATATTGAGATTACACAGAAAATAACTGAAACGCAAACAAAGGCACAGAATGTGTAAGTATATGACTTCCAACATTCAACGGGACAACTTGTATAGCTTCTCATGGTTACCTTCGTCAGCGTCGGTCGATTCGGTGTCGTCGAGTTCATCAGGTTACGTCTGGATTTTGGATTCAGGACGTTTGCTCAAGGCGTGCTGTTGACCTATTAAAACTTGTTTGCATTTGTGAATGCATCGACAAGCTTATTTTTCTCTTTTTATGCTCTTCCTTATATTGATCGGCAGTTAAAGACCATGTGAGACACCGTGACAAACACATCCTGGAGTTGATCCAAAGACGACTCTCAGCATGTGGTAAACAGAAAATGCGAATAGTAAAGAGTTGTATATCAAGGTAAAAGGAAATGTCGGAAACAGCGACATATTCGTACATTTGAACTCCCATTCGGAACAAAGGGATGCCGGTCCCGTTTCCATCCGGCGTTCATACAGTCAAATTCTGAGCCCTGGCTTTGATGGATTTCCACACAATAGTTGGAAACTCGCATCACACTGTTCTCATGGAAATATCGATTATGTTTTCTCCATGGCCTTGTGAGCCTTAATACACACTTCCCCTCAAAGCCGAAAGTTTCCATCAAGTAGCCAGCTGAGAAGGGCGTCTTGTTTGATTTGCACATTGCTGCAGACACACTGGTTGATGTAGTCAATAATGTCTACTTCCTGCAAGCCACGCAAAGAAGCCGTGCATAGTCAATGAGGATCGATGCAGTTCTATAATTCCATCCGTGCTTCTGAATTAAATATCTCGCAAGATAAATAAATAGGTCCACGAGCTTTCCTGACCAACTGCTCCATACACCGTAGAGACATACGCTCCGTGTCACTAACTTCCTCCGCGCACCTAAATGTATTAGAACATAGAACATGGAACGATACAGCGCAGTACAGGCCCTTTGGCCCACGATGTTGCACCGACATGGGAAGTCAAAAACTAAAGGTCATCTAACCTACACTATGCAATTATCATCCATATGCTTATCCAATAAACTTTAAAATGCCCTCAATGTTGGCGAGTTCACAACTGTTGCAGGTAGGGCATTCCACGGCCTCACCACTCTTTGCGTAAAAAACTACCTCTGACGTCTGTCCGACATCTAATACCCCTCAATTTAAGGCTATGTCCCCTCGTGCTAGCTACCTCCATCCGCGGGAGAAGGCTCTCACAGTCCACCCTATCTAACCCTCTGATCATTTTGTATGCCTCTATTAAGTCACCTCTTAACCTTCTTCTCTCTAACGAAAACAACCTCAAGTCCATCAGCCTTTCCTCATAAGATTTTCCCTCCATACCAGGCAACATCCTGGTAAATCTCCTCTGCACCCGTTCAAAAGCTTCCACGTCCTTCCTATAATGAGGTGACCACAACTGTACGCAATACTCCAACTGCGGCTGTACCAGAGTTTGTACAGCTGCAACATGACCTCTTGGTTCTGGAACTCAATCCCTCTACCAATAAAGGCCAACACACCATAGGCCTTCTTCACAATCCTATCAACCTGGGTGGCAACTTTCAAGGTTCTATGCACATGGACACCGAGATCCCTCTGCTCATCCAAACTGCTAAGAATTGTACCATTAGGCAAATATTCCACATTCCTGTTATTCTTTCCAAAGTGAATCACCTCACACTTCTCTACATTAAACTCCATTTTCCACCTTTCAGCCCAGCTCTGCAGCTTATCTATGTCCCTATGTAACCTGCAACATCCTTCCACACTGTCTACAACTCCACCGACTTTAGTGTCGTCTGCAAATTTACTCACCCATCCTTCTGCGCCCTCCTCTAGGTCATTTATAAAAATGACAAACAGCAATGGCCCCAGAACAGATCCTTGTGGTACGCCACTCGTAACTGAACTACATCTGAACATTTCCCATCTACTACCACTCTCTGTCTTCTTTCAACTAGCCAATTTCTGATCCACATCTCTAAATCACCCTCAATCCCCAGCCTCCGTATTTTCTGCAATAGCCGACCGTGGGGAACCTTATCAAACGCTTTACTGAAATCCATATACACCACATCAACTGCTCTACCCTCGTCTACCTGTTCAGTCACCTTCTCAAAGAACTCGATAAGGTTTGTGAGGCATGACCTACCCTTCACAAAACCATGCTGACTATCCCTAATCATATTATTCCTATCTAGATGATTATAAATCGTATCTCTTATAATCCTCTCCAAGACTTTACCCACCACAGACGTTAGGCTCACCGGTCTATAGTTACCGGGGTTATCTCTACTCCCCTTCTTGAACAAAGGGACCACATTTGCTATCCTCCAGTCCTCTGGCACTATTCCTGTAGCCAATGATGACCTAAAAATCAAAGCCAAAGGCTCAGCAATCTCTTCCCTGGCTTCCCAGAGAATCCTAGGATAAATACCATCAGGCCCCGGGGACTTATCGATTTTCACCTTGTCCCGAATTGCCAACACTTCTTCCCTACGCACCTAAATGCCATCTATTCTAATAGCCTGGGTCTCAGAATTTTCCTCCACAACATTACCTTTTTCCTGAGTGAATACTGACGAAAAGTGTTCATTTAGTATCTCGCTTATCTCCTCAGCCTCCACACACAAATTTCCACCACTGTCCTTGACTGGCCCTACTCTTAGCCTAGTCATTCTTTTATTCCTGACATACCTATAGAAAGCTTTTGGGTTTTCCTTGATCCTACCAGCCAACGACTTCTCATGTCCCCTCCTTGCTCGTCTTAGCTCTCTCTTTAGATCCTTCCTCGCTTCCTTGTAACTATCAAGCGCCCCAACTGAAACTTCACGCCTCATCTTCACATAGACCTCCTTCTTCCTCTTAAGAAGAGATTCCACTTCTTTGGTAAACCACGGTTCCCTCGATCTACCCCGTCCTCCCTGTCTGATTGGTACGTACTTATAAGAACATGCAATAGCTGTTCCTTGAAAAAGCTCCACATATCCAATGTGTCCAACCCTTGTAGCCTACTTCTCCAACCTACACATCCTAAGTCATGTCTAATGGCATCATAATTGCCCTTCCCCCAGCTATAACTCTTGCCCTGCGGGGTATACTTATCCCTTTCCATCACTGGAGTAAAGGTCACCGAATTGTGGTCACTGTTTCCAAAGTGCTAACCGACCTCCAGATCTAACTCCTGGCCTGGTTCATTACTCAAAACCAAATCCAATTTGGCCTCGTCTCTTGTTGGCCTGTCAACACATTGTGTCAGAAAACCCTCTGCACGCATTGTACAAAGAACGACCCATCTAATGTACTCGAACTATATATTTTCCAGTCAATATTTGGAAAGATAAAGTCTCCCACAACAACTACCCTGTTACTTTCGCTCTTTCCCAGAATCATCTTCGCCAACCTTTTCTCTACATCCCTAGAACTATTAGGTGGCCTATAGAAAACTCCCAACAGGGTGACCTCTCCTTTCCTGTATCTAACTTCAGCCCATACTACCTCGGAAGAAGAGTCCCCATCTAGCATCCTTTCCGCCATCGTAATACTGTCCTTGACTAGCAGCGCCACACCTCCCCCGCTTTTGACCCCTTCTCTGAGCTTACTAAAACACCTAAACCCCGGAACCTGCAACAACCGTTCCTCTCCCTGCTCTATCCATATCTCTGAAATGGCCACAACATCGAAGTCCCAGGTTCCAACCCATGCTGCCAGTTCCCCTACCTTATTTCGTATAGAACAGTACAGCACAGAACAGGCCATTCGGCCCTCGATGTTGTGCCGAGCAATGATCACCTCACTCAAACCCACGGACCGACCCTATACCCGTAAACCAACAACCCCCCCCCCCCGCCCCCCCCCCCCCAGCCCCCCCCCCAACCTTACTTTTTAGGACACTACGGGCAATTTAGCATGGCCAATCCACCTAACCCGCACATCTTTGGACTCTGGCCATTGAAGTAGACACACTTCAAACCACCTACCTGAACACTGGCACCCTCCTGCGAAGTCAAATCTGTGCTCCTGACCTCTATACTCTTAATCTCCCGTACCCCAAAACTATAATCCAGGTTCCCATGCCCCTGCTGAATTAGTTTAAACGCTCCCAAAGAGCACTAACAAATCTCCCCCGCAGGATATTGGTGCCCCTCAGGTTCAGATGTAGACCATCCAGTCTATAGAGGTCCCACCTTCCCCAGAAAGAGCCCCAGTTATCCAGAAATTTGAATCCCTCTCGCCTGCACCATCCCTGTATCCACGTGTTTAATTGCTCTCTCTCCCTATTCCTCGTCTCACTACCACGTGGCATGGGCAACAACCCAGAGATAACAACTCTGTTTGTTCTCGCTCTGAGCTTCCATCCTAGCTCCCTAAAGGCCTGCCTGACATCCTTGTCCCATTTCCTACCTATGTCGTTAGAGCCAATGTGTTCATGCGCATTGAGTGGGGAGAGATTCTCAACGGCAATTAAAGAGAGTCGGTCTGGGCATTTGGTAAATCCATCGTATTTTGTCTGTCTTGTGAAAGAGAAAACATTTTCTATTAGAATCGATTAAATAATATCATTGTCTTGTTGCACGGTAGCAAGATTTGCGGTCATGTAGTGAGTTAATGTGTCCTACCAAAATTCCCATTGCAGGTTTTACTTCGCTTGCAGTCGAATTATGGCGACGCCTCAGAAATTGATTTTTAAAACCAGCTTTTTTCCGGGAAGTAAAGCTTTCTCCTATCAAAACAGTTTGGTTTGAAGGGAACTATATAGATCGCAGTTGAGAATACTAACGATTCGGAAGTGTTTAGCAAAATGGGCTAAACAGCTGGCTTGCAATGCCGAACAATGCCAGCAGCTCGGGGTCAATTAACGATACGGCCTCCCCGAACAGGCGCCGGAATGTGGTGACGAGGGACTTTTCACAGTAACTTCATTGAAGCCTACCTGTGTCAATAAGTGATCATTATGCAGGGGCTGATTTAGCACACTGGTCTAAATAGCTGGATTCTAATGCCGAGCAAGGAACGCCAGCAGCCCGGTTCATTTCCCGTACCAGACTCCCCGAACAGGCGCCGGAATGTGGTGATTAGGGGTTTTTCACTGTGACTTCATTTGAATCCTACTTTAACGACAAGCGATTTTCATTTCATTTCACTTCATTTTACTTGACGTATGTAAGCTATTAAGAACACATCCGCGCAAGGCAGTGTACACGTCTACAAAACATATAATTCATGCTGGTGTAGGTAGATTATAACCAGCCATGCAAAAATCATTGCAATTATGCACGGTAGCATAGTCCTTAGCACAATTGCTTCACAGCTCCAGGGACCAAAGTTCGATTCACGGCTTGAGTCACTCTCTGTGTGGAGTATGAACGTGTGTGAGTGTGGGTTTCCTCCGGTTGCTCCTGTTGCCTCCCACAGTCCAAAGATTTGCGGGTTTGGAAGATAGTGGTTAGGATATAGTTCCCACGTGGCAAGGCTGCTGGACCCTGAGAAATAACAGAATTGGTCAGGTGTCTGTTCCTCTTCCAGTGCCTCCCAATCATGATTCCGAAGGCTTTATTCAGAAGGACAATAGGAGTATTATGGGATTTGTGTGGGCGCAGAAGACCCCGAGGGTGAGGAGGGTGTTCCTGGAGCGCGGTAGGAATGGGGGGAGGTGTTGGCGTTGCCCAACGCTTGTGGGTAGTACTGGGCCGCAAACGTGGCGATGATACATAGGTGGGTGATGGAGGGAGAGGCGGTGGTATGGAAGAGGATTGTGGCAGCGTCTAGTGTGGACACGAGCGTAGAGGCGCTGGTGACGGCGACGTTGCTGCTCCACCCAACAAGATATACTACGAGTCCGGTGGTGGTGGCTGTCCTCAAAATTTGGGGGCAGTGGAGGCGGCATGGGGGGAGGCGAAGGCTTCAATCTAGTCCCTGAGACGAGGGAACCACCGGTTTATACAAGGGAGGATGGACGGGGGCTGTCTGATCTGGCACAGGGCGGCAATTAGGCGGATGCGGGACCTCTTTCTCGATGTGAAGTTTGCGACCTTAGAGGAGTTGGAGGCTTTCCACAAGGGAGCACCTTCTGATACATGCAAGTTAGGGCATTTGTTAGGCGGCAGGTGGCAGATGTTTCGATGTAGCTGCCAATGGGTGTCAGGGTGTCTCGGGGACGTGGGTCGGAGAGGGGAGGATTTCGGCAATCTACAAAGTGATGCAGGAGTGGTTGGAGGCCTCGGTGGAGGAGCTGAAAGATAAGTGGGAGGAGGAGCTGGGAGAGGACGTTGATGAGTGGACGTGGGCAGATGCACGGGGGAGCGTGAATTCCTCCTCCTGTACGAGGCATGGTTTAATTCAATTAAAGGTTCTGCAGAGGGCGCACATGACTGGGACAAGGCTGGACCGGTTCTTTGGGGCGAGGACAGATGTTCAGGTGATCTGCGAGCCCACACCCACATGTTTTAGGCGTGCCCGGCGCTGGTTGGCTTTTGGAGGGACGTTGCGGAGACGTTGTCAAGGGCCGTTAGTTCCAGAGTTGCGCCGGGTTGCGGTCTCGCAATTTTTGGGTAGCAACAGAGCCGGGAGTGCAGGAGGTTAAAGAGTCCGGGGTTCTTGCCTTTGCATCCCTGCTAGTGTGGAATCCTGGATCAACGATATGGCTGGGTTTATCAAACTAGAGAGGGTCAAGTTTGCTCGAAGATGGTTGGTGCAAGGTTTCTTCCTGCTTTGGCAGCTGTTTCTAGACTTCCTGACGCAGCATTAGGGCGTGGTCAATTTTAACAGCAACCCGGGGGTGGGGGGCGGATTGGGCGGGGGTGTTCTTGGTTTTGTTACTGGGTATGTTTACTTGTTACAATGTTGATTATTTATATTTGTTAATTTAGTGCTTCTGTATCGGGGGGGGGGGGGGGGGGTTACTGTTTCTTCTCTTTTGTCTTCTGTTTTGTTGGTTGTGTTGAAAATTTGTAAAAAATTATTTTTAATAAATAACGGAATTGATTCATGTGTCACACAAGCTGTTCAGTCGTGAAATTCGACGAATTCTGCATTCGCGTCAGCACTTAGACTCAAAAACGGAGAATCCCGCCCCCTTTTGTCTGTCGCTAGTCAATTGGATTTGCCATTGAAGTTACGCAGCGTGGCCGGAAAAGACACATACTGGTGCGTCTGTCTTGCAGACAAGAAAAGACTGAATAATATCACAACGTCTATATGCTACACGGATTAAATGCCAAATAGTCTGGATTTTTTCCCACAGTCGTCATTTGACGTTTCCCCTCATTACTTCAAAATGAAATGTGTAAATGCAAATAGTGCGATTCGTCTATCTTCTGCAACATGGTTTAGAAATGTTTCAGCTACTTTCCGTGCCTTTGTTTAAGTTGAGTTTAGAGTATAGCATCGCAGCCTTTTGGGATCCGTTTATTGATCTTCACAATACGGAAAGTGAGGATATTGTTCACAACTCTGAACTTATTACCAACAGATCTTACAAAAGCCAATAATTTATTTTTGATATGGCTGCTGCAAATTGGGAGAAACTGACCAATTGTAGCGAGTGTTCTTTGTTTGATGAAAAAACGTCAATTTTCTTCAATTTTATAACAAATTGCAGCACCTGATTTCATGATATTTCAAATGTTTTCGCATGGTTCGTCAGCGTTCAGTTTTGAAGTTAAATTGGCTTTCGGTGGTTTCTTATTGATATTCATTGGAGAATGGAAAGCTGGCAAAAATATTCAGTGGCCTGTTCAAATTTCACAAGAGAAGTGACAAAAGTCAACGATATTTATGGACGCAATATCCAGGTTGTTTCATTATATATGCAACAGTACTGATAGACAGCCTCGCAGATAAGACACGATTCGCCAGACAGTAGGCACAGGGGCCTTGAATGTGAAGCTTTAGAAAATTCAAAGCATTTAACTTGCACAACCTAAAGACAAGGATTGAGATTCAGAATGCCCCCCTGTACCAAAGGCGAAAAGCGAGTTCTGAGTCCGAAAATCAGAGCCACGGGCATGAGTTCTGCATTTTGTATACACGAGGAAACATGCATAAAGAATAGAGACCATACGAATCCCAAGATTTCGAATTAGTACCATGCCCGACCAGAGGTACCTAAGGGCAGGCACATAGAGGAACAAACGTAACGGGCCTGCAATTCAAAGATAAATTGAAGACAGGTCAATGCATGAACGCAACATTTTCAACATTCTTGAGCATCTATGAGTTACACGACAATCAACTGTTTGAACTCATCGTCATTGTAATAAATCCTCCAAACGTCGTAAAAATGAAAATCAAGTTGTTTATCCATTTGAGCCGTGTTCTTCAACCTTTTTTTTACCAACCGGCCAACCTTCGGGACCCATCCGGCCGACGTTCGCAACCCAAGCCGGCCGACCTTCGCAACCCACGCCGGCGGACCTGCATGACCCACCATTTTCTCTTACATTGTTTGCTGCTGACAAAAATGGAGGAAATGGTTTCGGGTAACTTTTGCCCTTGTACACGGAGCTCCACAAGGTACCTGTTGGGTGAAGGTGAAGCCGTCTTGATGTCTTAATGTCTGACGCAGACAGTATGGAGTCTCCATCTGTCCAAAGTTCTGAATTTGTTTACTGTAAAATGTTGTCAAATAACTCTCCCCAGAAATTGTAAGAAACAAATAAAAAATCAAATGAGTAAAATGAATGAAAATAATGAAAACCCCCCCACCTTGAACTTGTAAAAAGAAATGAGTGAAATAATGGGAAAAAAAAGTAGATGAATAAAATAAATGGATAAAAACCACTACAGAACTTGTAAAATAAAAAGCTGAAACCGCTTTAAAAAAAAATAGCGTCCCTACTGCGCATGCGTGTCAGATGATCGGGGCGCGTGCGCAATGCAGCAGAATATTTTTCATCCACGTGTTCGTCTGCTTGCACCTGGCGTTATGAAAAGCCGGCTGCTGAGCGGGGATTTACGCGATCAGAAGCGCCGCAGACAACGGCTCTCTGACGTTCGCGGCACCCGCCCGCGACACACCCGCGGTTAGCGTCTGCGATTTTGAAGAACACTGCATTTGAGGTTTATCAAAATATTAGGAATTACACAGAACCAATAGAGGAAACCGTTTTAACAATGAACCGATGTTACTGTGGTTGCCTTATGTCCCTGTTGCAACAGACAGCAATACACACGGTGCTGAACATGATTGGCACAGATTCTGCAAATTTGCTTCTATATTTGTACATCATTTCGAGCACTGGAATGTTGTTCCCAGGTGCTCATCTCTGAAAAATAAATCTCTGAAAACATCTACCCTTCTTTTCCCAATTCCACATTCACCATGGTAAAATCTATCGTTTTAAACAAACGTATGAACTTCTCTCGAAACAGCCTGCCTGTTCTTTTTTACTCCATAATCATGCGTAGAGAATTATCATCCACAACTTTGAAGAATAACATGAAATTCGATACACATTGATTCCGGAATCATAATCAATTACTTCGGCACTGCACCCATTATGAAACGTTTTTGAGTGTGAAAGTTATCAAAATATTCACATGTGGGATGTGTTAACATTTAGTAAGGGAGAAACAGGATTTTGACCCAATGACACTAGTGGAAGGGCAATATAATTCCAAGTCAGAATGGTGAGCGACATAAGAACATAAGAACATAAGAACCAGGAGCAGGAGTAGGCCATCTGGCCCCTCGAGCCTGCTCCGCCATTCAATTAGATCATGGCTGATCTTTTGTGGACTCAGCTCCACTTTCCGGACCGAAAACCATACCCCTTAATCCCTTTATTCTTCAAAAAACTATCTATCTTTACCTTAAAAACATGTAATGAAGGAGCTTCAACTGCTTCACTGGGCAAGGAATTCCATAGATTCACAACCCCTTGGGTGAAGAAGTTCCTCCTAAACTCAGTTCTAAATCTACTTCCCCTTATTTTGAGGCTATGCCCCCTAGTTCTGCTGTCACCCGCCAGTGGAAACAACCTGCCCACATCTATCCTATCTATTCCCTTCATAATTTTAAATGTTTCTATAAGATCCCCCCTCATCCTTCTAAATTCCAACGAGTACAGTCCCAGTCTACTCAACCTCTCCTCATAATCCAACCCCTTCAGCTCTGGGATTAACCTAGTGAATCTCCTCTGCACACCCTCCAGCGCCAGTACGTCCTTTCTCAAGTAAGGAGACCAAAACTAAACACAATACTCCAGGTGTGGCAGCACTAACACCTTATACAATTGCAACATAACCTCCCTAGTCTTAAACTCCATCCCTTTAGCAATGAAGGACAAAATTCCATTTGCCTTCTTAATCACCTGTTGCACTTGTAAACCAACCTTCTGTGACTCATGCACTAGCACACCCAAGTCTCTCTGAACAGCGGCATGCTTTAATATTTTATCGTTTAAATAATAATCCCGTTTGCTGTTATTCCTACCAAAATGGATAACCTCACATTTGTCAACATTGTATTCCATCTGCCAGACCCGAGCCCATTCACTCAATCTATCCAAATCCCTCTGCAGACTTCCAGTATCCTCTGCATTTTTCGCTTTA
The DNA here is from genome assembly GCF_902713615.1 of Scyliorhinus canicula. Taxonomy (NCBI): domain Eukaryota; kingdom Metazoa; phylum Chordata; class Chondrichthyes; order Carcharhiniformes; family Scyliorhinidae; genus Scyliorhinus; species Scyliorhinus canicula. Next base: position 85,571,576 of record NC_052157.1, on the reverse strand, counting down.
CCACTCATCTTAGTGTCATCTGCAAACTTGGACACATTGCCCTTGGTCCCCAACTCCAAATCATCTATGTAAATTGTGAACAATTGTGGGCCCAACATGGATCCCTGAGGGACACCACTAGCTACTGATTGCGAACCAGAGAAACACCCATTTATCCCAACTCTTTGCTTTCTATTAATTAACCAATCCTCTATCCATGCTACTACTTTACCCTTAATGCCATGCATCTTTATCTTATGCAGCAACCTTTTGTGTGGCACCTTGTCAAAGGCTTTCTGGAAATACAGATATACCACATCCATCGGCTCCCCGTTATCTACTGCACTGGTAATGTCCTCAAAAAATTCCACTAAATTAGTTAGGCATGACCTGCCTTTTACGAACCCATGCTGTGTCTGCCCAATGGGACAATTTCTATCCAGATGCCTCGCAATTTCTTCCTTGATGATAGATTCCAGCATCTTCCCTATTACCGAAGTTAAGCTCACTGGCCTATAATTTCCTGCTTTCTGCCTACCTCCTTTTTTAAACAGTGGCGTCACGTTTGCTAATTTCCAATCCACCGGGACCACCCCAGAGTCTAGTGAATTTCGGTAAATTATCACTAGTGCATCTGCAATTTCCGTAGCCATCTCTTTTAGCACTCTGGGATGCATTCCATCAGGGACAGGAGACTTGTCTACCTTTAGCCCCATTAGCTTGCCCATCACTCCCTCCTTAGTGATAAAAATCCTCTCAAGGTCCTCACCTGTCATAGCCTCATTTCTATCAGTCGCTGGCATGTTATTTGTGTCTTCCACTGTGAAGACCGACCCAAAAAACCTGTTCAGTTCCTCAGCCATTTCCTCATTTCCCATTATTAAAACTCCCTTCTCATCCTCTAAAGGACCAATATTTACCTTAGCCACTCTTTTTTGTCTTATATATTTGTAAAAACTTTTACTGTCTGTTTTTATATTTTGAGCAAGTTTACTCTCATACTCTAATTTACTCTTCCTTATAGCTTTTTTAGTAGCTTTCTGTTGCCCCCTAAAGATTTCCCAGTCCTCTAATCTCCCAGCAATCTTTGTCACTTTATATGTTTTTTCCTTCAATTTGATACTCTCCCTTATTTCCTTAGATATCCACGGTCGATTTTCCCTCTTTCTTCCGTCCTTCCTTTTTGTTGGTATAAACCTTTGCTGAGCACTGTGAAAAATCGCTTGGAAGGTTCTCCACTGTTCCTCAACTGTTCCACCATAAAGTCTTCGCTCCCAGTCTACCTTAGCGAGTTCTTCTCTCATCCCCTTGTAATCTCCTTTGTTTAAACACAAAACACTAGTATTTGATTTTACTTTCTCACCCTCCATCTGTATTTTAAATTCCACCATATTGTGATCGCTCCTTCCGAGAGGATCCCTAACTATGAGATCATGAATCAATCCTGTCTCATTACACAGGACAAGATCTAGGACCGCTTGTTCCCTCGTAGGTTCCATTACATACTGTTCTAGGAAACTATCGCGGATACATTCTATAAACTCCTCTTCACGGTTGCCTTGACCGACCTGGTTAAACCAATCGACATGTCGATTAAAATCCCTCATGATAACTGCTGTACCATTTCTACATGCATCAGTTATTTCTTTGTTTATTGCCTGCCCCACCATCTCGTTACTATTTGGTGGCCGATAGACTACTCCTATCAGTGACTTTTTCGCCTTACTATTCCTGATTTCCAACCAAATGGATTCAACCTTATCCTCCATAGCACCGATGTCATCCCTTACTATTGCCCGGATGTCATCCTTAAATAACAGAGCAACACCACCCCCTTACCATCCACTCTGTCCTTCCGAATAGTTTGATACCCTCGGATATTTAACTCCCAGTCGTGACCATCCTTTAACCATGTTTCAGTAATGGCCACTAAATCATAGTCATTTACGATGATTTGTGCCACCAACTCATTTACTTTATTCCGAATACTACGAGCATTCAGGTAAGGTACACTTATGTTGGTTTTTTTACCTCTATTTTGAATCTTAATATCTCCAGTTTTATTCCTTTTGGTATTACTGGGCCTATTCACTGTGCTCCCCTCAGTCAATGTGCCTTGTACTGTCGCCCTTATGGATTTCTGACTATGTCTTCTCTGCCTTGCACTTTTCCCCTTACTTCCTTTTCTTTCTGTCCCTGTGTTACTACCTTCCAACTTCCAGCATTGGTTCCCATCCCCCTGCCACATTAGTTTAAACCCTCCCCAACAGCTTTAGAAAACACTCTAGGACATCGGTTCCAGTCATGAAGAAGTACATCCAGGTGGCGCTGTTCCCATGTATCTGATGCATTCTGTTTATGGAAGGTGGACGTTTTGTGTTTGGGAGGTCCAACCACATGAGTCTACGTGAGTTTCTGAAGTGAATCTTGTGGACGGTGTATACTGCTGCTACTGTGCCTCTGTGGCGAAGAGGAATCAATGCGTATGGAAGGGATGCTAGTCAAGTGGGCTGTTTTGTCTTGGATGGTGCCAAACGCTTCGAGTGGTGTTGGAGCTGCATTTATCCAGGCCAGTGAGGACAATTCCATCAGACGCCTGAGAGTTGCCTCATAATAGGTTGTCATGCTATTGAAATTCGCAAGGTGAGTTACTTTCCGCAAGTCTCCTCGTAGTTGTTCAAAGTAATTACAGGATGTGGGCTTCGCTGCTCAGTCCAGCATCTATTTCCCATTCATCGTATCCCGTCAGAATTCAGTGGTGATACCCCTTCTTGAACTGCTGCAGGAATAGAGTTGCAGGTGAACCCACTGCGCTGTTCCGGAGGGAGTTCGAAGATGTTTCCCCGCGAGAGTGAAGTAATGGCGATATATTTACAAGACAGGGTCGTGAATGACTTGGAGGGGAATCGCCATGTGATGGGGCTGAGGTATCTGATGCTCTGTTCCTTCTCGATGGCAGTGGTCCTGGTTTGCAAAGGTGCTTTCCAAAGAACCTTGCTGAGTTACTGGAATGCATCTTCTAGACAGTACACACATATCCCACAGTTCGCCGGTGTCGCAGAGTTTGAATGTTTGTGGAAGATGGAAGAATGGAACGGACTGATTCATCCTGAATGCTCTCGTGCTTCTTGAGTGTTTCTGGAGCTGCACTCATGCAGGTAAATTGAGATTACTCCATTACACGCCGGACTTGCGCCTTGTGGATTGTCGGCAGGGTTTGGTAGTCAAGAGGTGTGTTACTCGCCATAGGACTCCTAGTGTTTCACCTGCCCTGGTGGCCACAAAATTAATATGACTATTCCAGTTCAATTTCTGATGAATGGGAAACCCCGAGATGTTGATTTTTGGTGATTCAGCGGTGGCAATGCCATTGTTTGGCAAAAGGGGCTAGTCAAATCCTGCAGAGGTTAGCATTGTTGATTCACAGCGTCAGTGCCCGAGTGTCGATTCCCGGCTTGGGTCACTGTCTGTGCGGGGTCTGTACGTTCTCCCTGTGTCTGCGTGGATCCCTCTGGGCGCTCAGGTTTCCTCTCAAAAGTCCAGAAAGATGTTCCAGTTAGTTCATTTGGACATTCTGAATTCACCAGCAGGGTCGGCGGAATTTGGCGTCCAGGGACTTTTCATAATAACTTTCATAATACATTGCAGTGTTAATGTAAACCTCCGTGCGAAAATACAGATTACCATTATTATTATGATCTTTTTTATTATTTTATAATAATAACACTAATAATAATAATTATTATTATAGGCAATGGCCATTGCCTTGCACTTGTGCAGTGCGAATATAGCCTGGCACTTGTCAACCCCAGCCAGGACTTGCTGCACTTGACATGGACCGCTTCATTATCTGAGGAGTCACGAATAATGTTGAACATTGTAAAGGCATATTCAAACATCCGTAATTCTGACCACACGATTGAAGCGAGCTAATTGATGAAGCAGTTGACGAATGTTGGGCCGAAGACATCACCCTGAAGAAGTCCTGCTGTAATATTCTGGAACTGAAATGGTTGACCTACAGCCAGTGCAATCTCACTTATTTGTGGCAGATTAGCCTGCAATCAGCGGAGAGCTTTTTCCTAATTTCGATTTACTCCAATTTAGGTAATGCCCCTTCATGCCACACTTGATCAAATGCTGGCTTAATGACAAGGGCGGCCACTTACACCTCACATCCAACAATCAACTATTTTGTTCTTGTTTGAAACAAGACTGTAAATATATATGGAGCTGAGTGACCTGGCGGAACCCAAACGGAGCGTTAGTGATCGGTTGACTGCTGACTATGCTGAGCGTCCGCGATAACACGGTCTCTGACTCCTTCCATCAGCTTGCTGATGATGAAGATTAGACTGATCGGGTGTTAATTTACTGAATTGAATTATTCTGTTTGTTTCCTGTGTAAAGGATACACCTGACTTATATTCCAAATTGATGGGTAGTTGTACTGCAAATGCTTGAATATATATACAGCGGGTTTTGGAGCACAAGTCTTCTGATCTATTGTCGGTTCTTCATTAAATTCCTATAATGTAAAGGTACGCTATTTTCCCCATCGAGTCTGCGCCGATCCATTAAATAAACACTGCCCCGGCCCCAATCCCACTTATCCCTGTAACCCCGTAATCTAACGTGCACATCACTGGACACAAACGGGCAATTTATCATGGCCAATCCACGTACCTCACACAGATCTTTGCACCGTGCGTGGAAACCGGATTACCTGGATTAATCCCATGCAAGCACAGGAAAACCAAACAAACTCCAAACAGACAGTGACCCAAGGCCGGAATTGAGCCTGCGTCCCTGCCGCTGCGATGAATCAGTGCTAACAACTGTGCAACCGTGCATCCGAATAGACACGTTAATATTACGACAAGTATAGTTCAGTTTCTGATCAATGGTAAATACCAGGATGTCAATAGTCGTGGATTGATTGATGTGAAAGGTTTAAATATCAAGGTGTAAAGTTACATAATCTCTTACTGGCGATGGTGATTGCCTAGCACTGATGTGGCGCACATGTTACTTGCCATTCCACAGCGAACGTCTAGATATTGTCCAGTTTTTGCTGCATTTGCACGTTGTCAATTCGATGTGTGAGATATTGCGAACAATGCTGAACATTGTGCAAACATCTCCATATCTGACCGTATGTTTAGAGAAATGCAGTTTATGAAGCACCATAAGACGATTGGGCCGAGAACAGCACCGCGAGGAGCTTTTGCAGTTATCACCCGGGTCTGAGATGACTGAATTTCAACCTGCACAATCATGTTCCGTGTGCAAGGTATGACTAAACCAGTTGGATGTTGCCACACGATTCCCGTTGACTCCAGCTTTAATGGGCTCCTTGGATTCTTATCGCGACCAAATGTTTGTACTGATTTCAGGGCAGTCATTCTCACTTCAAATCTGGAAGTTTTGCTCGATTGTGCATGTTCGAGTCACGGCCTTGAATGAAGTCAAGAGCTGAATAACCCTGGCCTCAAATCAAAACTGAGCATCAGTGAGCAACGTTTTACTAAATACGTGCTGCTTGGTGGCACTGTATATGATCATTCCCATCACTTACTGATCATTGAATGCTGCACAGCAGGGCGGTATTCTGCCGTGGTCGATTATTACAGCTATCCTTGTTCAGGATGTCTCTGCCAATTCTCTTTATTGCTGGGTAGATTTTCACTCGTTGGTTTCTTTGGTGCTCTCACGTTGATGCCGGACCACACTTCGGCACATGTACAAACAATGATTCATATCATACTGATAAGAAATTGAAAATCGAACGAAGGTACACAATAGGTAAGTATCCGACTTCCAACAGGCAAAAGGGCAATTTATATATCTTCGCATGGTGATCGACAAAACCACCGGGCGATAAAGGGCCTTCATGAGATTATGTCGAAATTTGTGATTCAGGACGTTTGTCCCCTGGCGTGCTATTGACATTGAAAACCCATTTGCCTTGGTGAATGCACCGTCAGGCTTTTTTTTTCTATAATTGTGTTCTTCCTTCCATTGACGTACAGTTGAAGAACATGTGAGAAACCATAAAAACAAAAACCGAGTAATTGATTAAAGTGTGGTGTATTGAAGGTCAAAGGAAACTGCCGCAACAGAGCAGTACTCGTACATTGTAAGTCCCAAACGGAAGAAACGCTAGAAACGGGATGCCGGACAACATTGCGTCCGGCTTTTATACAAGCTAATTACGAGACACAGCTTGGTGGTCTTCAACCCAATAGTGGGAAATCTCACTGGGGTACATCGATTATGTTATTCCCGTCGGCCTTCTGAGCCTTACTCCACACCAATCCGAAAGTTTAAATCGTGCAGCCAGATGAGGTCGCCGTCTTTTTCGATTTACACATTGCTGCAGAGCCAATGTTCATGTAACTAATAATGCCCACTTCCTGCAAGCCACTCAAAGAAGTCCTACATAGTCAACAACGATAGATGGCCGTGGAAGCGAAACAGTTCGGCTCTCCGCCAACTATTTAGGTATACCCGGGTTTGTGCACTGCCGGCTCCACTGCAGTTGCAGCAGCAAAGTTTTGGAATCGCGGGGAAAAAAAAGTTGGAAACTGCTAAAGTCTGGTCATTTGATATAAAGTTATGTCGGCTTCCATGCGATCCTGTGAGGCAACATGAGGAATATTCTGCTGTTTGGAATATTTCAGGACTAATACATCCACAAATACAAATTGCCTCCATGTGTTCTGTTCAATGTTTAGCTGCTGCTGTATAAGGAGTGAAAGGATCTGCTCCTTTTTACAATAAGCTTTATTTCACTTGCGTAGACACTGCACAAAACTTTATCTTTATATCACCTGACACAAAGGCCAACTCAAGCCCCTTTTCACATCAGTGTCCATCATTGGCTACTTAACTTAAATGAGACAACTAATTGGAATGTCTATTAACCCATGACTTAACATGTTCTGCAAAGGTAAGCCTCCATAAATCCGTTGTGTACCTATACAGCATTTTTCTAGAAAGGCGCATACAAATGCTGAGCTCTCACTGGATGAAGGCATCGCACATCCACCCAATAAATACTGCATCTGAAGGATGCTAATCTGGACTACCCTGTCGTTTGAGCCAATTCTGCTGCGGAATTGTGGAAGAACTAATGGCACAACACCAACATCTCTGCCCAGCATCAGAGCTCGCTTATTGATTCCCAGATGGAACCAACAGGTTTCGTCCTCCCAAACCGTGAATGGGAAAATAATCATGTTTTGCACTGAAGTCAACAATGGGTAACGTACTCTCCTGGTGGGGACATGGTAACTCACCGTAGTGTAATACGAGAAAAGTTCGAACCATGCTGCATATAATCGACAAGTGCTCTGTCCAATATTTCACCGGCTGACACATTGGACTTCAACAGGCTGGCAAGGAGGCTGCCAATAGTTTGATAATTTCAAATTTGCAAGTTCATCAGTAAATATGACAGTCATGGTAGTCGCAGGTAAAAATAAAACCACGGAATAAATGAACCAATATTTGACATCAAACTTGGCTGCAGATTTAAAAAAAAAACAGTCTAATCATATATTCGGATCAGGTCAAGGGGCAGCAAGTCGAAATGTGCCAAATAATGATTACAAGTGATGAGACACTGAGATCTCTGTGGGCTGCTCTCTGACAAGCCTCCACATATAATTTGATTTAATTCAAGTGGCTCATCAGAGATGCCATAGAATCATAGAAACATCTAAAATATAAGCAAGAGTTAATTCAGTCCACTGAGTCTGCTCCGCCATTCATTATAATAAATGCAATTAATTAATGGTTCAATTTCCTGAAACCACCTTCCACCATATCCGTTGATTCTTTTGGCACAAGTGCAATACCTCATTAATTTTTGAAATTACGCAACATTTCTGCCACAACTACAAACTGTTGCCACCAATTCCGGAGATTCACATTTTCTGCGTGAAGATGTTGTTCCTTACCTCAGTCCAAAAAGGTTTCCCTTTTATCCTAAAGCTCTGTGCTCCCCCAGCTTCGGGAACATTCTTTCTGAATCCACTCTGCCTATTCTTGTTCGAATTTTGTAAGATTCTATGATACCCCCCTCAATATTCTGGAACTCAAATGAATATAAGCTGAAAAGATTTTGCCTCCTTTTATGAAACACGCGCAAAAGCAGGAAACAGACTGGTAACATGTTGCTGCACTCCCTTAGCAGCAAAGCATCCTCCCTCAGTTAAGGACATCAATACTGGACACAATATTCTAGGTGTGGCCTTAGCAAAGCCCGATACAGTTGGCTTAAACATCTCTATTACGAGAATAAAATTATCTCGCAGTGAAGGCCAACTGCATCCTTTCTTTCAACAACCGATGCACGAGGATACGTAGGACTCGCTGAATATTCACCTCGCACAATTTACACCAAATCAAATAATAATCTGCCTTCCAATTTGTGCTTCTGAAGCGGATGACCTCACATGTATTCATATTATAAAGCACCTGCTTTATTGTGCCCACTCACTCATTAAATCGATTTATACCTCTGAAACCATTTATACCCTGTGTATCACTCATGTCCTCCTTTGTGAAAACAAAGGAAAGCAAAAAATTAGTCACCTGAGCCATTTGTTTGTTTCCTGATATGAATTACACTGGTTCAAGTTGGTGCTCGGCATTTTGGTGTTAAGTTTCCTAATTCACAGATTCTGGGATCGTTGAGTTAACTGGAAATCAAAAAAGGGAAAATAGGCAAGTACGGTTAATATTTGAGAACAAATCGAACAGTTCAATATCACGCACGATAAATGAACAATTTGTTTTGTTTTCCCTGCCACATTCTCCACGTATCCGGAAACATATCAAGACATGTGACATACACTCTAAGGTCTCCGTGATACTCAACTGTTCGCAACATATCCACATTGTTTGAGTGCGCAGGTAATATGCTCGATCAATAAAGGCATGTATACCATCGTTGATATAATTTATTCCATATGTGCAATGTGATGCAGATTATGCGCAGTCAGAGGAATTACTGTTGGTCGTTTTCCAGATAGAACTTAGTCGAATGAGGAAAGCATAAGCTCCTGCTTCAGGTGCAAATGATTCCCCTGAATAGTTGTTTGGTTTGCATTCAGGAAACAAAATATGCATGTTATTGGATTTTTGATGGATTGAGCTCAATTTAATTATGCAATGCTTGGGCCTTAAAATTTAGAAATTTCTTCACTAATTGGAAGGGGGTGATGAAGGTATTTTTGCTAAATTTTTGGTGAGATGGTGAACTTCTTTGAACACGTCTAAAATGTATCGCAGAACGTTGACCTCGTATCCTTATGTATGTAGTGTAAAGGGCTCACTGAATTAATTTTCTCAGATTCTTGCCCAGTGAAATTGGTAAAACCTTTCCACACCAAAGAGTTGAGTCAAGTCAATGTATTGGTTAAAGCTTTTGGGGGAACAGCCGGACTCGCAGTGTTCTCAGAATCTTTTCAATTTCACAGCGGACGTTAGCCTTTTTTATACCTGTTCCTCGTGTGCTTGTAGGGGTTACGTACATGATCAATGTTGTCACCCCAGCAACAAGTAGCTTCCAATTACTTTCCTCTGAAAACGTAGGAAAACTGATGTCCACAACTCCTCGTTTTCAGTTACAAGAATATCAGGTGTCTCAACAGTAAACAGTTAGTTTGTTGCACTTTTGTATCAGAAATTTTCAGAACCTTCCAATCACATTATTGCAAGCTGCACCAGATCTTTATAGAATCCCAATTACATTATTTCAAGCATAATTAATTTTAACATATCCATGTACGATTTTTAACTTAGCCCTAGGCATTATGGATTTCGCCGATGTTTCTATGTCGGTGAGGCTGAATTTCACTGAAGTGGCGTTCAGATGATTAAGAATTGACATTCTTCAGGCAGCACGGTGGCGCGGTGGCTTCGTCTTGCTGCCTCGCGGCGCTGAGGTCCGAGATTCACTCCCGCCTCTGTGTCACTGTTCGTGTGGAGGATCCACATTCTCCCCTTGTTTGTGTGGGTTTCACCCCCAAAACAAAATCATGTGCACGCTCGGTGGATTGAACACACGAAATTGCCACTCAATTGGAAAGAATAATTGGCTACATGCCCTTATCCGATGCCCTTTCATCGGGTAAGAGAGGCGTACACTCGGGGACAAATGTTTAAAGTGCGCAGGGAAACGTTTAGAACTGATGCGCGATGCACGGTTTTTACACAGAGGATGGTAAATGTATGAAACGCTCTTCCTTTCGAGGTGTTCGGATCAGTTACGCTGGCGGCATTTAAGATGGAACAAAACAAATATATCAACAGGTTGGGAATAGAAAGATAGGAACTTAGTAAGCGCATGTGGTTTACTTTACGCAGGTACGAAGGTCTGCCAAGCTTGGTGTGCCGAAGGGCCGTTTCCTGTGCTGTATTGTTCATTGTCCTTTGTAAGTACCTTCCTCAGAACTCAGAACTAGAAGAAATTACAAGCGGGTTCGTTGCACATGTTTAATGTTGATACAGATAGATTCTTGCTGGCCTGAGAATTCAAAGATAATCGAGAATGGAGTCAAATGCGAAATAAGAAAAAAGCAGGTGGGGCATCATTTCTGCATAGTGCAGCACATTCGACGGATCAAATGAAGTACTAATGTTCCTATTTTCCTTTCTTTGTCATTCACTGCGATGAACAGAAACGATGAAAAACAACTTAATCTATCATTTGCGGTCGTTATTACCGAAGCGGTCCTGTAAGTAACTTTTTTTTTCAGGGCGGATGGAAGATCAGCTGTTGTTAGGGCTGGAAACCAATATATTTATGGGGACATCTTAAGGCATGTGGGAAAATTGACGTGGTTCATCCAGTAACCACCTTGTCGTGACCGAACACGTGGGCCCATCTCCAGGTCTGGCGTTGTTAGTATTGAGTGGTCCCCTGGCCTGTCCTTCACGCGAATCACAAGGAATTTCTTTTTTAAAGCAACAGGCGAAAATGTGTCACAAATACAGATCGGCAAGAATCATTTGTTGGTTGCGAGTGACTGAGCTTCCTAACTGCTCGAAATGGCTAAGGTAAAGGCATGGGAGTTGTTTTTCTCTGATGAAACTGTGCCACATTGATTATGTTCACCTTTAAGTTTTTTTCGAGTTCCAATGAAATTAATTCTATCTTGTGGAACTTCGTCTTTATGTTCCAATTCTGAACACTGAGTAAATACTGAAACTCATCTCCGCATTCTGTTCAGAATAGTTATGTCCATTGTCTCATGTGGTGAATAAATATGCGTACACAATTTCAAGCCTGGCTCAACTAACAGTTCCATCATTGAATTGATGCATTTGAGTTCAAATAACAAAGGAATAAATGCACAACCCATGAGCTTTGTTGACCACGTGCGCCCCATTTCCCCATTTCGAGTTGTACACAGGCTGTCCAAGTCTCTTACCTCTTCAAAGCCTCGCAATTAATTCGGATTTTTTGAGAGAGGAGGTGTTATCTTCCACAATGTCAGGAATAATAGAGAAATAATTATTCTTGGGACAGCGATTCGGGGCAGAGTGCGGTTTTCTATTTGGAATGATGTGAAGGGTAAAGTGAAAGCCCAGTGCTGGTATCCAGCCTTGTAGCCTTGACACACATATTAATGTCAATATTTTGAATGAAAGAAAAGACAAATTAGCAGAAACAGGACTATACTCAGCGAAGACAATTAAGTACACCCACCAGTAAACACGCACACAAACTTTATGTAAAACGTACACCTTGTTCCAGCATGATCCACATATCCGGAAGTCCTCAGAAAAAAAATCCAAAATAAGTATATATATATATATATATATATGTTTTTTAAATCCAGTTTAACATTAATGCACAATACAAGGATATGGATAAGTCTGCGAAACGTTTTTCTCTGGCCCAGATGAGATGCATGAATTCCCTTTACACTGCCTCCGCTCGTAGATGTCGAGACTGTTAGATGCAAAACATACCTCCAGACTGCTAGATGCAGACTGGTTTGCAGGATGTCGGAGGTAAATTTCTTTGTCTGCATCGGACGCTGCTGGCTGTCAACTGGCCTTCCTTATGCTGAGGGTACTGGAGATTATAACATTGTCTGCCATTGACTCTCCGTTAGGATTTGTTGTCTTCCCCCATTAAATTCTTTGACTCTAGGAATTCGTATGAGCAGGTCTGACTGATGTACAAATAGACGACTTTTGGTGATTCTATTGCCTGGGAACGGACATTTAAATTTAGTTGCCAATCGCGGTACTTGCAAAATCGCGCCTCAGCCTGTATTTGCAAACTGTCTTCTGATGATTCTCGACAGACTTCTACTCATTATTCAGAATATTGTACCTACTTTGATTTGATAAGTTCTTGTTCATGCTATCACCACGGAATCCCATCAGACACAACCTTATTTTGTTTTACAATCAAGTGTCATTATTTCAAAAAGCCGTATAATTTCGGAACACTTCTCTAATTAGTTACATCTTATCAACTTTTAAAAAATTCAGGCACCTGCATTATCAGTAAATATGCCCGAAAACTTTTCCCAGTGTTCCGACAAGTGTATTGTAAACTCCGGATAACACGGCCGTAATGACTTGTTCTCTCCTGGCCACGTGGGAGATTTTTAAGTTGAATCGTGCAATAGCAAATTTTTTCGTCATAACCAACTGCTTGATCACGAACTTCGTCCAAATAAATTAAAGTGTTGGTTTTTCATATATGTGATTGTGTGATGCCAAGTTGATGGAAAATGGGCCTAGACATGTTGTCATGTCAGCACGAAGTTCAATGTATGTTTCTCACTATTCAAATAGTTCTTCTCGTGTCGATTAAACTTCCTTGCTGGATATCCCACCGGGTTTTCAAGGCAAGTGTGTCTCCTATCTCAAATGAGTCTGTGGGCAATGTTTTCAAAAGGAGATTGCCAACCGCACTTCAGCGATCCTATGTTGGCGATGAATTTCGATCGTCCAACACTTAAGATGTAGTATTCCAAACGTGGAGCTGGAAACAATTCTTTTTTTTTTGCTGGTGCAGTGCGTACAGACGCTCTTGCTTCCATGTGCTTTGGGCAGCATGAGGATAGGGAACTCCAATCACAACAACTCAGTTCAATTAGGGCATCACGGTTGCGTGGTGTTTAGCACTGTTTCCTGAGGGCGTTTGCGTCACAGGTTCGATCCCGGCCCCGGGTCACTGTCCACCTGGAGTTGCCCATTATCCCTGTGTTTGCTTGGTTTCGCCCCACAACTCATAAATGTGCAAGGTAGGTGGATTGGCCACGGTAAATAACTCCTCGTTTGGAAGAAATGACCGTGGAACGCTAAATGTATAAAAAAACTCAATTCAATGAAGTGACTCGGGAGCAGGTGCTCAGTTTGTTCCTGTAAATGCGATAACATAACTATATTTAACCTTCATTGTATGAATTGGGGCGATGTCGCCCACGTTAACATCATGTATCACTAACCGCGTTGTACCTACATTATACCCGCAAATACAGTTTAAATAGAAACTGCTGTCTTTCTATCATTTCGCCTCTGCTCATTCCTGGGAGTTGTTTTTACCACTAATGTATGTTTCCTGGACTTTCTTGTAGTCTATATGCTTTTTGGAAAGTCTCTGCCACAATTGGACTCATCCTCTTCCCCTGCTTTGTTGCTTCGTTCTCAGGCCAGTTTGAAAGTGCAAATTTTCACTCACTCGCAGTGAGTTCTCCCAGTGAGCCAGACAGAGTGAGGCACATTAAATATTGAGTTTGGGAATTTGAAGCCAGCTGGGAATTTGAAGCTGGGTGAGAGGAGGTGCTATTTACCCCTGGCAAGTGACTGGTAAGTCGTTTTTCGTTTAATTTGTCTGTATTTTCTTATTTTGAATTGCTTTTAGGCATTGTAGTTGTATAATTTAGCCTAAGATTTAATACATGACAGGAGATACCAGACACGTGTCATGCTTATCGTGTGCGATGTGGGAGCTGGGGGACAAATCCTCCGACCCTGGCTCCTTCACGTGCAAGAAGAGTGTCTATCTGAAGCTCCTGTAAGGCCGCTTAATGTTGGTCTTATTTGGAGCATCCGCGATGCTAAGGACGTCGTGTATAGCACGTCACACCGCAGGTGAAAATTACTGTGGGAGATAGAAAATTTGTGATCAAAAGACAGCCGAGTCGGAAATCAGTGCAATATAAATTAGGGGGCAGCAGGGTAGCATGGTGTTTAGCATAAATGCTTCACAGCTCCAGGGTCCCAGGTTCGATTCCCGACTGGGTCACTGTCTGTGTGGAGTCTGCACGTCCTCCCCCTGTGTGCGTGGGTTTCCTCCGGGTGCTCCGGTTTCCTCTCACAGTCCAAAGATGTGCGGGCTAGGTGGATTGGCCATGCTAAATTGCCCGTAGTGTCCTAATAAAAGTTAGGTTAAGGGGGGGTTGTTGTGTTACGGGTATAGGGTGGATACGTGGGTTTGAGTAGGGTGATCATGGCTCGGCACAACATTGAGGGCAGAAGGGCCTGTTCTGTGCTGTACTGTTCTAAGATATACCGATTTGGAAACTGTTGAGGCAGATGGCTCACGAAGGGAAGGCAGAAGCAGCCTGTTTCAAGGCACTGCGTCTGGCCGTCCTCCGCAAGGGGCAAGAAGAATGGGCGGGCTATGACATAGGGGATTCAAACATAAGGGAAATAGACAGCCGGTTCTGCTGACGCAATCGAGGCTTCTGGTCAGATTTTCGACTCGCTGGTGCGAGGGTCAAGGATGTGTCGGAGCGGCTGCAGGAAATTATGCTGGGTGAACAGCCAGCTTTCGGGATGCATATTGGCACCAACGGTATAGGGAAAGAAACAGTATGAGACCCTACGAACTGAATTCAGGGGGGTTGGAGTGCAACTAAAAAGTAGGACCTCAAAGGTAGTAATTTCAGGATTGCTACCAAAGTCACGAGATACACAGAGCAGGAATGACAGGATAGGTAGGATGAATACGTGGCTCGAGAGGTGGAGCAGGAAGGAGGGACACAATTTCCTGGGGCATTGGAACCGGTTCTGGGGTTGTGGGACCAGTACAAACTGGACAGTCTGCACCAGGGCAGGGCTTGACCCGGTGCCTTTGGAGCGAGGGGGGGGGGGGGGGGTCGGTGTTTGCTCTTCTTGTTCTCATATATTTCATAGAATATACAGTGCAGAAAGAGGCCGTTCGGCCCATCGAGTCTGCACCGGCTCTTGGAAAGAGCACCCTTTCCATGGTCAACACCTCCACCCTAGTCCCATGACCCAGTATTCCCACACAACACTCGGGGCACTTTTCGACACTAAGGGCAATTTATCATAGCCAATCCACCTAACCTGCACATCTTTAGACTGTGGGAGGAAACCAGAGGACCCGGAGGAAACCCACACACACACGAGGTGGATGTGCAGACTCCGCACAGACAGTGACCCAAGCCGGAATCGAACCTGGGACCCTGGAGCTGTGAAGCATTTGTGCTATCCGCAATGCGACCGTGCTGCCCCAGATACCGTGCTTGCGGATTATCTAAACTAAAGTGGCAGAGGAATCAGAACCTACGCAGGAAGTCGGAGGGAATTAAAACGGGAACAGAACTAAAACCAGTAAGGGGCAAGTGTAAGGCAGAGAAGCAATAGTCAAAAATCAAAAAGGGTGGAGTGACTAAGGAACGCTCAGTGAAAACGTCCAGTATTACAGAAAGGAATAAAACGGGAAGCAAATGCATAAATGAAAAGCAACGCGACAGTTTATCACCTGAAAATATAGGTTCTCCCATAAGGAATATAAGGAGAAAGCTAAAATAAAAACTAACTTTGGCGAATTTACTGCTCGAGGTGCTATAATTCAAACCGGAGGTATAAAAGCCAACATAAGGGTACTTTACCTGAATACCTGCAATATTGGGAATAAGGTAAATGAGTTGATAGCCGCAGATCATCGCTAATGACAATGATTTAGTGGTCATTCCTTAGAACTGGTTAAAGGATGGTCACGACTGGTAGTTGAATATCTAAGGATATTAAACTATTCGGAAGGACGGAGTGGATGGTAGGGAAGGTGGTGTAGTTCTGTTATTTATGATGACATCCGTAAAGTAGTGAGGGATGCCATCGGTGCAAGAGAGGATAAGATAGAATACCTCTGGGTGGAAATCAGGAATATTAAGGCGAAAATGTCACTTATAGGACTAATCTATAGGCATCCAAATAGTATAATTAAAGTGGAGCGGCAATAAACAAATATATAACTGATGCATGTAGAAATGGTACAGCAGTTATCATGGAGGATTTTAATCTAAATGACAATTGTTTTAACCAGGCGGGTGAAGGCAGCCGTGAGAGTGAGTTTAGAGAACGTCTCTGCTATAGCTTCCCAGAACAGATGTAAATGAATCTATGAGGGGCAAACGGGCCTGGGTGTGGTCCCGTGTAATGAGACAGGATTGATTAATGCTCTCAATTTAGGGATCCTCTAGGAATGAACAATCACATTATGGTGGAATTCAAAACACAGATGGAGCGTGAGAAGTTACAATCAAACCCTCGTGTTTTGTGCTTAACCAAAGGAGATTATACTGTGATGAGAGAAGAGCTGGCTGACGGAGACTGGGAGCAACAACTTCTGGTGAAACAGTTGAGGAACAGTGGAGAACCTTGCAAGCGGGTTTTCACAGCGCTCAGCAAAATGATATACCAAAAACTAGGAAGGACGTTAGAAAGAGGCACAATCTGCCGTGGGTATCGAAGGATATAAGGGAGAGGATCAAATTGAATAAACAAACATACAAAGTGGCAAAGATTCGTGGGAATCTCGGGGATTGGGAAATCTTTAGGGGGCAACAGAAAGCTATTTAAACGTTTCATAGAAGAGTAAGATAGATTATGACATTAAATTTCCTCAGAATATAAAAAGAGATACGAAACGTTTCTGCAAATCTGTAAACCAAAAAAGAGTGACTAATGTAAATATTTGCAAATTAGAGGATGAGAAGGATGATTTAATAATGGGATATGGGAAAATAGTTGAGGAATGAACATGCTTTTTGCGTTGGCCTGCTCTGTTGATGACACAAATAACATGCCAGCGACTGATGGAAATTAGGCTATGACAAGTGAGGGCCTTGAGACGATTGTTATCTACAAGATGATCAGAGGATTAGATAGGGTGGACATCGAGAGCCTTTTTACTCGGATGGTGATGTCCAGCACAAGGGGACATAGCTTTAAATTGAGGGGAAATGGAGATAGGACAGATGTCAGAGGTAGGTTCTTTACTCAGAGAGTAGTAAGGGCGTGGAATGCCCTGCCTGCAACAGTAGTGGACTCGCCAACACTTAAAGCATTCAAACGGCCATTGGATAGGCATATGGACGATAAGGGAATAGTGTAGATGGACTTTTGAAGGGTTTCACAGGACGGTGGAACATCGTGGGCCGAAGGACCTGTACTGCGCTGTAATGTTCTATGTTCTAGGTTATCACTCAGGAGGTAGTGATGGGCAAGCGAATGCGGCTAAAGGTAAACAAGTCTCCTGGCCCTGCCGGAATGTATCCCAGAGTGCTCAAAGAGATGGTAAGGAAATTGAAAATGCTCTATTGATAATTTACCAAAATTCAGTCGATTCTGGGGTGGTCCATGCAGATTGGAAATTAGGAAACGTAAAACTATGTAAAAATGAAGTTCGGCAGAAAGCGAGAAATTATAAGCCAACTAGCTTAATTTCCGTTATAGAAATCGATCATCAGCAATAGAGAGGCAGATCCAGGGAAATTGTCCCATTGGGCAGACACAGTATGGCGTCATGAAGTGCAGATCGTGTCTAACTAATTTAGTCAAATCTTTTATGGCATTACCAATGCGGTATACAATGGGAAACCAACGGATGTGGTATATTTGAATTTCCAGAACGCTTTTGACAAGGTGTCAAAAAATAGGTTCCTGCACAATCTTAAATTACATCCTGTTAAGGATGAAGAAGTAGCATGGATAGAGGATTGGTTAATTAATATAAAGCAATAATGGGGATTAATGGATGTTGCTCTGGTTGACAATCAGAAGCTAGTGCTGTCCTTCAAGGATCAGTGTTGGGTCCGCAATTGATCACAATTTACATAGATGATTTGGAATTTACATAGATGATTTGGAGTTGGGGACCAAGTGCAATGTTTCCAAGTTTACAGACTATACTAAGATGAGTGGTAAAGCAAAAAGTGCAGAGGATGCTGGAAGTCTGCAGAGGGATTTCGATAGTTTATCTTCATGGGCTATGGTCTGACAGCTGAAATACAATGTTGACAAATGCTATGTTATTCATTTTGGTAGGAATGACAACAAAATAGAGAGTTATTTAAATGATAAAATATTGAAACATGCTGATGTGCAGAGCGACCTTGGATTCCTAGTGCATGAGTCGCAAAATGTTGGTATAATGTTCAACAGGTAATTAAGACGGCGAATGGAGTTTTGTCCTTCATTGCTAGAGGCATGGTATTTAAGACAAGGGATTTACGCTGGAAATGTATAATGTGTCAGTGAGGCCACACATGGATATTGTGTTCAGTTTTGGTCTCATTACCTGAGGAAGGGCGAACTGGCACTGGAGGGTGTGTGGAGCAGATTCACGAGATAAATCTCAGAGATGAACGGTTGGATAACGAGGAGAGGTTGAGTGGACTGGATCTGTACTATTTGCAATTTAGAAGGATGCGGGGTGACCTTCTAGAAGCATATAAAAGTATGAAGCGATTAAATGGAATAGATGAGCGTAGGTTGTTTCCACTGGCGGGTGAAAACAGAACTGTCGGGGGCGGGGGCGGGGGATTGGGGGTTATAGCCTTAACATAAGGTGAACAATAGTTAGCACTGAGCTTCGGAGGAAATTATTCACCCAAAAGGGTGTGAATCTATGGAATTCCCTGCCCAGTGAAGCAGTTGGGGCTCCTACATTAAATGATTTCAAGATAAATATTGATAGTTTTTTGAAGAATAAAAGAACTAAAGGTTTTCGCGATTTTCCGCCTCCAATGGGTCGAGTCCTCGATAGCGTGGTTCGCTTCTGCTTTTACAAATCTTGAAACCGGCCTGGTGGCTGCTGAACAATAGAGAGGGTCTACAGAAAAACATACAACAAAGCCATAGTTTCGTGACAATTGTGCCGCTGGTACGGAGGCTTCTGCCAGGGCCGAAGTGAGAAGTGGGTGTGGCCACGAACAGGGCTGTGGGGTCGGAGTGGACGGGCTCTGACCACTATTGCCTCTTCCAGAAAGGCAGCAATGTTGGTCCACACCGTTAATCGCTCGCTTTGAACCTGGAGCAACGGGTTGTACAGGTGCACCCCAGGGCACCCCATTGGATGCCCTCTGACCTTAGCAAAACCATCAGCCTTATGGGCGTGATCCAGCACAACATCTGCCAACATTTTAGCTGGAGTAAATTTATGTATGGAGTATAATGTATACTGCAGTGCCCTGCGAGCCTTTTAAATGTAGCGCAATTGGTCCACGTGCGGCGCCAGCTTTCTGTTGTAAAAGCCCATGGACTCCCAGTTGGCGTCAACACATCTTCTCAGAAACGGAGAATCCAGCCCCATGCGTTTTCAATGCAGTGACAGTTCGATACAACCGTTAGCAGCAATAAATTGTGAATAATGCGAAAACAAAAACTATCATTTCTGAAGGCCGTTACTCGAAGTACAATTGTGTTCACTTAGGTGCTTTGCATTCACAAGCAAGTAATCGATTGTGAAACGGAAGTTGATAGAATCGGCAAATATACCAATATATACAAAGAGGTGTGCAAGCGATGGGCGTCCGTAAATATATCCAGTCAATGGCCAGTTATCGGTAATCCTTGATCAGCAGCGATGGACGAGGAAACAGACATACAGGTTAGAAGCCACATATGTTCCGAGATTTCGAAACAGGCCATATTTGATCAAATATATACAAACACAGATATTTGGAAGGAGAGATATAAACGACATGGAACCTATAGATATAGTAAAGACAAGTTGAGGCATGAAGTACAGTTTTCAGCATCCTAAGCGTCGATGACACGCCTGAACAGAGTGAATATGTACAAACCATGAATAAACCTCAGCTTCAAAATCAAATTGATGATTCATTTGAAGGGCAATAGTACACTATGAAATGCACATAAGCTTTAGAAGGTTCTGCTTTCAAATCGAACTGGTCATGCTGTGGGACATATTCCCCTCTCTAATCAACGAACTGGCGATTACAGCTTGTTTACTCCCCAAAACGAGCAGATTGCGTTTGTTATTTCCATCCAATTATACTGACATTTCAGTCCTGTTACATTTTACGAGGCCTGGTGGAACTGAAACTGAAAGGAACTTGTAAAATCACTGAATTTTCGCGTTCATAATCTCTCATTCATCTTTCTAAAAGCAGCAATTTTAAGACACCTAGAACATAGAACGTAGAACAGTACAGCACAGAACAGGCCCTTCGGCCCTCGATGTTGTGCCGAGCCATGATCACCCTACTCAAACCCAAGTATCCACCCTATACCCGTAACCCAATAACCCCCCCCCCCCCAACCTTACTTTTTAGGACACTACGGGCAATTTAGCATGGCCAATACAACTAACCCGCACATCTTTGGACTGTGGGAGGAAACCGGAGCACCCGGACGAAACCCACGCACACACGGGGAGGACGTACAGACTCCGCACAGACAGTGACCCAGCCGGGAATCGAACCTGGGACCCTGGAGCTGTGAAGCATTTATGCTAACCACCATGCTACCGTGCTGCACCTATATTGATCTGTCCAAACAACCGGCTTTTTTTTAGCAGAAAGGTGTAACATAGGGAGTTGCCGGTTCAAGGTGTGATCACACTAATGGGTATATACTGAGTGGGTCCCATATGTTTCGCTTTTATTAACGCATATACATAGTTTTGGGACGGCAGTATAATTGGGAAGGCTCAATCAGGAGGGTTGACGTGTTACATGAAAACGAAGCAACCGTCGTCACTAAAACCTATTTATATCGTATCTAGCTGCTCTGCACTCTAACATATTCTGCATGTCTTCACCACATCCTGTATTACTTCGTGTTCGGGCCCATTCTGCTGTCTCGTTACTTGTGAATGGGCTATGTCGCACAGGTATGCTCTCCCCCGAGCATCTGGGAATGTATGTACAAACCCAACAACTGTATTTATTTACCCTCTCTGCGGACGAGTGAGACGTGTATATTAAGGTGTTAGTATACAATTCACCTCCTACATGATGTTGATTAAGATGATAATACATAAGAACAGCGGTTCCGTCGTTCTCTTCACGTTAGCGGTTCGCTCGTGCTCGTAAAGCTCATTATGATGTACTTTACACCGAGTTGCCGCGGATCCAATCTGGTTTTTATTTTACTTCAATGGCTGTTCGGATTGTTAGCAGCACTTGCTGGGCTCCTTTCCACCTCGGAGAAAAATAATCTTTGTTTAGTCGTTTCACATATACTTGATTTCCAGGTTTCACGGGGTGTTTATTTCCCTCTTGTGTTTGAATCTGAGCCAATCGCAAGTTTTCATTTACCTTTGCAGCGGTTTCACACATGGCCTGGGCATATTTTAACGGTGGCTCATCTACCCATATTAAGGCCACTTCTACTGGAGTCACTGGGGGTTTAGTTCGAGTTGTCATGGAGCGTCCCATTAATATCTCATGCGGGGTTAAGTTCGTGTTGCGATTTTTCTGATTTTTCAGGGCATACATTACTTTAGGTGTGGCATCTAGTCATAGCAGCCCATCTTGTTGACACACTTTTGTTACTGCAGTTGTGTTTATTCCATTCGCCCTTCACACCATTCCTGAGGATTGCTGCTGATTTGGCATATGAAATTGACTATCAAATCCCATGGCTTCGGTTAGGGCTTTGGTCAATTTGCTGGTTAAATGAGTTCCACTGTCACTGTTTATACCCATTTGTATCCCAAGCCTCGATATTATTACCTTTAAGTGAATAGTTTCCACTGTACTAGCATCGTCTCTTTTGGTCAGAAAAGCCGCCAGCCCGCACGTATTTGCATCGTTTAGCCATCGGCATGTGTGCAAAATCTTTCTGCAAAGTTTCCAAAGGCAATTGGGACTGTGGTAAATGATCAAAGACAGCGGGTGCTTTTCCCCTATTATTACTCTGACAAATCATACATGTGGAGGCTACTTTTCGAATGTTTACCGTAATACATGGAACATACCATTGTTGCAATATGGCACGTGCGATCCCTCCCTTCCCCACATGAACCTGCCGATGGGCAAGGCGACATCCTGGCAAAAAGAGACTTCAGGTGCATACTGCGCAGGTGTCGGGGAGTACACATATTTGATGTTTGTCTTGGAAGCAACATTCTTACAGCCACGACTGATATGCTCTTGTGGGGAGGGTGTCTCCTATACCTGTTTTAACGTTGGTTCTGTTATAGTGGACGGAATTTCAACTGCTGCCGCTTTCAGTTGTGGCTGTTGTTTGAGAGACACGTGTTTTGCTATTTTACCAGCTAAGCTATTGCCGCATGAGACTTTGTCGTCAACGAATGTGCTTCGCACTTTAAAAAGGCTATCTTTTTTGGCAGCTGAAAAGCATCTAGTAAATTTAAAACCAATTCAGCATGTTTAATAGGTTGGACGAAGGAAGTTATGAATCCCCTGTTTTTCTTTGATTTGCCAAAATCGCGAACTAACCAAAAAGCTTATCGAGAATAAATAGATACATTGACCGTTTGACATTTAGCTGGGCAGCACGGTAGCACAAGTCGATAGCACTGCGGCTTGACAGCGCCAGGGTCCCAGGTTCAATTCACCGCTGGGTCACTGCCTGTGCGGACTTTGCACGTTCTCCCCGTGTCTGCGTGGTTTTCCTCCAGGTGCTGTGGTTTCCTCCCACAGTCCAAAGACGTGCAGGTTAGTTGGAATTGGCCATGGTAAATTGCCTCAGTGACCATAAAGGTTAGGAGGTTTTATATGGTTATAGGGATAGGGTAGACGTGAGGGATTTAATGTGTCAGTGTAGACTCTATGGGCCGAATGGCCTCCTTCTGCACTGTATGTTCTATGTCCAAATGCCCTAGTAAGCGCGAACAATTCGGCTGCATGAGCAGACATTTCCGAAGGTAGAGCAAAGGCTTGCACTATCTCAAATGGATGGCATAGCCGGCCAGGTGTGTCACCTAATTTGGTCGGTTTGCAGAACCATCGTTCAAAAAGATGTCGTCTGAATTTTCGAATAGTTCGAGGGGTAGTGCTAGCCTCAACCAATTGTAAAGCAATGATCAAACAGATGTTTTCTCCCGCGGGAAAGAGTGGACTAGGTTGACAGCTGGTATTCGCTTGTAGGTAAAGTTGGTTTTAGAGAGGATTACTTCGTCCCCAGTGAGTCGAGACGCACTAAAATGCTGTGTTGCGGAGGAATTAAGCAGCATCAATACAGAGTATTGCCCAAGTGTGGTCGAGTGCAAGAGTACTGACTTTTCTACAATGGCCGCCTTAGCGGCTACTGCTCTTAAGCAATCATTTACCATACCACAAATGGTCACCGAGTAATAGGAAAGGGTATATTTCCTCCTCCATGCTCTTGCACCAGGACTCCTGTTGCAAATCCGCCGCTTCATTCACATAAATACCAAAGGGCTTGCTGAAATTATGATGTCCTAAGGCAGGGTCGCTAATCATGGATTGTTTCAAGTTACAAAATGCATGCTACATCTCTGGGGCCCAGGTAACAACTGAAGTGGCGTCCTTTAGTGGAGCCTTGCGCAGTACTGCATCCATCCCTCTGCAGTCCGCTCGCCATTGCCTGCAATATCCCACCATGCCGAGGAAGGTAAGGGTTTCCTTTTTTTGTGCGCGGGGTTGGAACCCTTGCTACAACCTGCATTCTTTCAGACCCACGGCTCTGCTGTCCTTGCGGCAGCAGGAATCCCAAATACTGAACTGTCTCCTGACAAAATGTCATTTCGACCATTGAGGCCTTATGCCCTCTTAAGTTAATAACAAAAGGGTATCCTGTTGGCAAGCCAGACAACACCTTGAGGCTATCAATAAATCGTTCGCATATTGAGGGATTGATGAGCCTGCAGACAGCTGGAGCTCGTACAAGTCTCTTCCGATATGTAAAGGCAAATAGATATTGAAATTCCTGGTGCAATGGTATGAATAAAATGGCTGAGAAAGTATCCGTTGTTGGTGGTATAGAGGACAAAATGACATTTGTGTCCGGCTCTAATGGCGCAACAGTGATAACAATTATTTTCATTGATCGGAGAGTTTGTACAAACAACTACCCTTTGGGTCGTCCTACCTTTGGAATCGGGAGCATAGGGGTGTTACAGGGGCTTTTATTATCGGCTGCACCCCTTGCTGTAACAGTGCATTGAAATTCCCCTCTATTCTTTTTTTTTGTTTCCGGTGCCAACCTGTACAGTTTTTAGCAGAGAAGGGCAACGCTCTTCTGTAACTGCACCCTGCGCGCTGGGGAAGAATGGCCTTTTCCGATAGTATTGTTTTGTTGGGTCCATAGATTGGCCAGGATTTAAGGGAGTTAATGATGGATCTTTCGGGTTGGTTGTGTCTTTCAAATGTCGAGGACCATTGCTCCTCTTTCCATGTCACTCTGCCCTCCTGCTTTACATAAAATTCTATCAGGCAATATTGTCTGTCTATTTCAATACAAATCCTATGTATTACTTTTTTCCTTTCGCCTCTTTGATAAGTTCTCCTATTTGCTTTGCCTTAGCGGGATGTCTTACGGCCAATGTTGAATGGGGTTCTGAACATAAACACATCCTAAAAAGGTCCCTCTGACTATGGGTCAATTTCGCTAACGTCCCAGTTCCCACAACACGGAAAACTGAAAAGGAGTGATATACAATGAGGTCTCCATTCCGAAGTGACATTGCGCTTGTAAATTGTACGCATGTTCATCCTCATAAGCATAACAAGCCGTGCAACGAATCACAATATTCTCTCGTTCGAACTCTATCAGGCGTATTATTAGCTGTGCCCAAGGGTCATTAAGCATTTGTAAGACTTCCTCCAGCTTTTTTTTAATGTGTGCTGTGAGGGTTAACGTTCAGCTGCCAGACACAGGGTGGCTGCAGGTTCAGAAGTTATTGAATTCAGCAGCTGGTAAGCTCATCTTTGTGGCAGTACTATAAGCATTCCATTATCAGTGCAATGAATTGCCGCTCCTAATTTGCAGAGTATTTGTCTGCGTAATAGGGGAAGGTGTCGCTAGGTGGTGTACATCCTTTCCGGGGGGTTAAATCCTTCGTGGCCCCTTGCATGACAGCCTCTTTCCCTCTATTTGATAATCAGTGTTCGATGAACTAATTTCCTTCATTCAAATGATTATCAATTTTGTGAAATCAGCCCACATTTATGTCGGGTCGTACTGCAATCCCATCCTTCAAGCGTGGTCATGATGCACCATAAGTGTATTTTTGAAACAGCAGAACATCCCCTGGGAGGGGGATATAAATACCACATATTGAAGTCAATTTCCAATGATTTATTTTATAGGCATTAGCTGTTCTTAGAGACGTATGTCTTTCTCTGTCTTTTCAGAAAAGATCAATTCTTTGCCGCAGACGGGGAACTTGGAATAATGCCATTGCCATCTCTTCACTTAATCCAAAAACGTATTTTAATTAAATACTCTTATTCGTAAAGGCATTTTGTTTGTTTTAAACTGATTTCAATTTCCAATGTTTCAGTGCTTTAGAGAAATGTTAACACAAATCACTTATGTTATTTTTTTTACATAGAATTTACAGTGCAGAAGGAGGCCATTCGACCCATCGAGTCTGCACCGGCTCTTGTAAAGAGCACCCTGCCCAAGGTTAACACCTCCACCCTGTCCCCATAACCCAGTACCCCACCCAACACTAAGGGAAATTTTGGACACTGAGGGCAATTTATCATGGCCAATCCACCTAAACTGCACATCTTTGGACTGTGGGAGGAAACCGGAGTACCCGGAGGAAACCCACGCACACACGGGGAGGATGTGCAGACTCCACACAGACAGCGGCCCAAGCCGGAATCGAACCTGAGACCCTGGAGCTGTGAAGCGATTGTGCTATCCACAATGCTAACGTGCTGCCCACAATGCTACCGTGCTGCCCACAGTTATGATATCGGTTTCACAATATCAGACGACAGAAATACAACCCACTGAGCACTTCATGCTTCGACTAAAATTAATTGGTTTCACAAAACACAGAGCGTTTCACAGCTCGCAATTATGACAGTTAACCATTTGTCTTCTCGCACGGCTACAGACAAATTTGTTACGTTTTTACCTTAATCTTCTATTTACTCCCAGGTTTTCTTTGTTTCGAGAGGCTGTCATTCCTTTTAAATCTTATGGGGGACATATAGGTTTTCCTCCCTCATTCCTATACCTTACTATTGTTTACATAACGGACTGGAAAGTCAATGACCACTTTCACAATATGTGCCTCGAATCACATTCTTTGCTTCAAGATATTTGCATGACATCGCAGGAGTTGACGTCAGAAATTAAGGATGGATGTTTGGAATTGTGATATGCATTCATTTGTAACTGATCGTGTCTGACTCAGAAATAGGCAGCACAGATCCTTTGACAAAAGTCAACAATCGATTGATTGATATGCGAGTGCATATAGTGTCTTAATGAGGTCCAGACCATACTATTATTATTGGCTCTAAATGAAATGAAATGAAACTAAGAGAACATCACAGAATAACTGAATCTAAATAAGATGATGTTGGAATATGTTTCCAATCTTGATGGAGAACCTAAAGAAATCAATTCAAAAAAATTGTAGTGGTTTTAATTTGGTTTAATGTTTTCCATTATATCATAAGAACATAAGAACATAAGAACTAGGAGCAGGAGTAGGCCATCTGGCCCCTCGAGCCTGCTCCGCCATTCAATTAGATCATTGCTGATCTTTTGTGGACTCAGCTCCACTTTCCGGCCCGAACACCATAACCCTTAATCCCTTTATTCTTCAAAAAACTATCTATCTTTACCTTAAAAACATGTAATGAAGGAGCCTCAACTGCTTCACTTGGCAAGGAATTCCATAGATTCACAACCCTTTGGGTGAAGAAGTTCCTCCTAAACTCAGTCCTAAATCTACTTCCCCTTATTTTGAGGATATGCCCCCTAGTTCTGCTGTCACCCGCCAGTGGAAACAACCTGCCCGCATCGATCCTATCTATTCCCTTCATAAGTTTAAATTATGATTTAAATTCAGATTAAAACCACTCGAATCCATGGGTTTAATGATTTTTATTAGTGTCACATGTAGGCTGACATTAATACTACTGTGACGTTCCAGTTAAAATCTACTACGTCGCCGGATACCGGCGCCTGTTAGATTGATGTTACATGTACTTGTGACTTGACGATATATAAGGTGCTTTCCGGACGTTTCTTCGAGTTCTTCGCTTTAATTTCTATTTGCTGCTTTGCCGGACTCTGATTGCTGTTCTTTCCAACATGGGCATTGTTGATAATGTTCACAAGTCTGAGCTTATGCTTTACAAATCTTAGAAACGGCAACGTTGGGAGGGAAGCAATCATGAATCTTCGTATCTCTGCATGGAATTGGGAGGGGCAAAAGAATGAATAAAAAGTACTTTGTTAACTTCAAATGAGAACTGTCTGAGGGTTGTACGAGTTCAAAATATCCGGACACAGGATTTTTTTTCAAAGCCTATATTATGTCACCAGAGTAAGAAGAATGTTTCAGGAAGTCGTTGTATTTCCATAGGAGAAGGATCTAAAGTCTGAACGCCTGTTGAACATTCATATCGAGAATTAAGCTGATATTATCAACATTTTCTGCCCGCCTTGGTCATATCTCATATACAAACACATCTGCATAGTCATCAGTCTGTAGAGAACAAAAAGCAGCAGTCAAGATTTGCGAGCTGAATAAAATGACAAAAACTAAGTAAATTGCTGCACGAGGAAACAGAGTCAGAAATATATTTTCCAGTGAGAAAGAGACCAAGACGTATTGGCATGACTCGCCAGGAGGTTTCAATGTCACGTGGCGCAGAAAATAGGAAATTCGAACACCAGAGTCAGAAACATGAGCTGTCCAGCAGCAGAGTCACTATTATGGGTGTTCATCATATGTAGATAAGGAAATATGCTGCGAGTTGTGTGCCGATACATATCGGGAGCTCAGAAACCGTGGTGTTTAGCTAGAGCTATGTATGAAGAGCGAGAAGCAAAATGACAGGTGATTACAAGAAATATTGTGGACAGATATACGAAATGCAAGAATTGGAGCATCCATGAGCAATTCTGGTGCATGCAGTAATCAACTTTCTGAACAAAGGATGATCGTGTGATAATTTATGCATCTAAATGTTGAAAATCTAATTGTTCATCGATTTGAGGTACAACGAAACACTTATATATATATAGAATCTAAAGACGAAACCGCTTCAATATAAACCGAACGATGCATTTGTGGGCTTATTAGCATATCACAGAAAGGGAACACAAACACTAAAACGCTATTTAAGAAGCTCGGCTGAAGTTGAGGTGGTTACTGACATAAATGTACGTTAGTATGGCTCTCCTGTTTTTTTTTTGTGAGGTGTTATTATCTGAAAAAAAAACATACAGCACTTGAATTATTTTTTACTTAATGTTTTCCATTTTATATGCTAAAACCTATCGTTTTATAGAAATATATGACCATTTGTCTAAATAGCCTTTTTATATGTCGTTTTAAATGAATTGGCCATAGAAATTCTTGATAAACAGGTGAAATACATTAGTATGTATACCTATCGCACGAAACACGTTTATGCTTCTTCGCTGCAAACTGATTCGAAATATTTCAATGCGGCGACAATATTAATGTTCATGTCAAAAAGCGAAATATATCTACTCGTGTATATATGGAAGAAAATTGTTATTTCACTGAATTGAGAATTTTGAACTACCGACTGACAATCATTTTTTGTTAATATTTCGGTTGCTCGCCTGCGAAATCTAAAATATTAAATCCTGTACATGTAATTAAAAGGTGGTGCCTCTTTTGGTAGCACTGCATGGTCTGGCGGGAAAATGCCGAGCTGCTTTTCCGTCATCGTTTCGGCCAGAAAGGGCATCGAACCATTCTGTTGGGGCTGAAATATGGATTTTTCACCACGTGGTTATCTCATTGCGGTAAATTTCACAGAATATTAGAAGCACTACCTTAACATTCCCCAAGGATGATGCTTTCTCCTCGCCATAATTGTGGCATTAATTCTACTTTAAGCAGAATATTTTAGACACAAGATTCGGGAAAGCGTAAATGTTTTTCATCCGCATGTAGAGACATGTGGATAATCCTAACACGATAGAATTGCTTCGTTGTATTCAAAATTTATGTACGAACGCAAGCGACCAGATAGATGAATCAAAAATAATATGTCCCAATTTGTTTGTCACGCAGACGTCTGAAAAAATGAATGAAAATGAAAATTGCTTATTGTCACGAGTCGGCTTCAAATACGTTACTGTGAAAAGCCCCTAGTCGCCACATTCCGGCGCCTGTCCGGGGAGGCTGGTACGGGAACCATTGTTACGTTGCTAAGAATAAATAATAATTCACATTCATTAACTGCTTCGGTCTGTCCATTTATCTGTCAAACAGTCTCACTCGTGCTATTTGTTGCTTTCTCTCCATTCCATTTCATACAAAATCACGCTTGCACACAAACAGCAGAACACATAGACATACTCAAGTATATGTCCGCAAATAAATAACTAAGGAGAGTTGCAGAGGGAAAACGCATGGAAAGATGTATAGACGGTGAGATGGCGAGAGAGAGAGATACGTTGAGAGACTGAGAGAAAAAAGTACGATGTGGAGAATCAGAATTGCATGCATCACGACACGCCAATGTCGACGACGAGAGAGACATGTTAAAGACGACGTATCTACTCAATATAGATGAAACGGAATTCCACATCGGTATTTGCAATCAGAGGGCCAATTGCTCAGAGCAAGATACACATAACAAAATAGAAGTGAGTTGACATGCCGGCACCAAGAGCCGTATTCACAAAATTCGTAAGGGAAAGGTAGTCAACCTATCCACTGGGAAACATGTTTCAGTAGGTGGCCATTTATATATGCGGCACCTGGCGTCATACATTGACGCAAAAAGAGCATATTTCATATGAGCTGCTGTTTACATAGTCCAGTAAGATACACCTTCGGTCACTAAAATCTATACATGAATTTTGTTCAGTATAAAGACATACTCCGCAATAGTATCGGGCCTTCTTGACGCATTAATGGGTGAATTGAAATGTATGGGAGCCAAATTAACAATTGGTTTGCGAAACGATCGGAGACACGCATGTTAACGAAACGTTCAATAGATAGATAACTTGAAGGCACTTGAATGATTGCAATACAGAATCGGGTTGACACCACCGTAAATCATAGGACTCAGTGCATCAAACATTAGTATTTGACTATATAAATAGAAAGGCACAATTGAAGGTCTGTGCCATTAATTGCATTCTGATCTCGACACTGGCAAAGAGGCGCCTCATGCTGCATTTTGATGACTGGCTTCTGCTGATGCTCGACAGCGACCGAACGTTCAGTGGGCATGTTGTGTACGATTATGTTTTGCTAAATTCGTGTTAATGCTGTCACGATACAAATACATGTAATATCGCCTGTTTTTTTGGAATTAAATCAATTAATTTCAAATCCGTTTCATTTCAAAGTATTTTTCTTATGAGTTTTATCTCATCGACCGTTCCAAAGTTCAATCGCAAACATTTTGCAATCATATAATTCACCGTGAATAAGGAGGCCATTCGGCCCATCTAGTCTTCCCCAGCTCTTAGGAAGAGAACACTACTTAAATCCACACGTTCAACCTATCCCCATAAAACAACAACCCACTAATTTTTTTGGACTCTAAGAGCAATACAGCAGAGCTTTAATAGAGAAGCTACCCCAGAAAAATGTCCATCTGTTCCGAAACGTCTGTGTTATACTATGGTCAATGAGTCCGTAATGACGTTTTCTGTCCCTGCCAATTGACTGATTTTAAAGTTAAATTGATGAAACAACATATTTCATGTTAACAACCAATTGTGTTTTTTTATCTTACAATTCGTCCTAAACTGTAAACGAAGTGTTCTGCGCATATCCATGTGTCTGCTGGTGTGCTGGCAACATTACTGCAGATTAGTTGTCATACTAGTTTGATGATTGAAGTGTGTTAATCAATAGTCGAATAACTTCTGCTTGTGCCGATTAAATTATTTGTGAGATATCCCCGTGTTCTTAAGATTAAGTGTGCATTCTTGCAATGACACGGTTGTGTGGCATTGTTTCACCAAAAGGTGGCTGTCAATGGACCTCCCGCCATCAATACATTTCGATTGTCCAACACAATTCTTCCATGCATGGAATGGGAACAGAATTCCTCTTGGCGACGACATTTATCTCTCTGTCGTAAATGCACTTCTCTTGGTTCCATCTGGTTTGGGAACCAGCAGGACAGGGAGCGCAAATCAGTGAACTCAATTCAAACATATCATTCTGGTGCGAAGACCGTACATATCTCGGTATTTCTGGTAACGGAGCTAGATTTACCTGATTTGATTGTTCTTTGTTGTAACGGTGTCCAAAAGGTCCACATCAGGGGCTGGATACTTCTCTGGAGGGAGTCCATGTTGCCCAAGCAGCGTACCGACGCCGGGGATTTCCCGACGGCGTGGAACTGTCAAAATAGGAAATCAATTGTGAAATGTGCGGCGGAGCGGAGAATTTCATGTCACGAACACCGTACTACGTGGTTTATTCCAACAATAACAGTTAAATGAATTTCAATATTTCTGTCAGTTCATGAAGTTGATTTAACCAGTAGTTTATATTTTCGAACACTTCCTTTTGATCCATGTTAATTTTAGCGAAGAAATTATCAGAATTTGACTCCTCCTCTTCCTCCTGCCTCGTTTTCTATCAAAACATCACATGCGTCCTCTCATCCAAAACTTTTTTCCAGTCGTTCACATGGCAGCCTGTGTATAATTGTTGTGTATCAGCGATGCATACCAGATAGTTTACCTCATTTTAATACCAAAATAATCATTGCATCTAGATTCGACGGCTTTGACTGACGCGGGAATTGACACGAGCAATCTCATGCTTTTGAGTGTTTGAGAAGTATTTGTTTTCTTTACCTTTTGGTGTGCCCTTAAATATTTTAAGTATGAGTCGCTCTACTGCAACTCAATCGTGCTGCTTAAATTGAACACATTCATATCGCTCTTTGATCTTTTTCATTCTTAATCATTTTCATGTAGATTTGCGAGACAAACTGATCTCTGGATCTGTCTTGTTCTCATTTCGCAGTGTTAGTATTGTTCCAAGTAGGTCAGCTCACTGACCTTACCTGTACTCGTAACTGTTCCCTCTCATGTTGTAACTTATTAGCCTCTGATTGTGTAACCACGCAATCCAGAAATACGCCAGTGTGGCCTGATTGTGATTTACTTTTGGCAGCATTTTCCATCGTTGGTTCTACTGCACAGACATCACTGTTATTTGGAATGCCACTATATAATTCTAAGGAATTAATTGTGTTGCTGCAAAGTGCGGGTACTCTCGCATGCAGACCACTGTTCTGTCTGTCTTTATGCTGCTCCATAAATTATGTTAAGAACGGAATTTACTTGAATCGTGGCTCGCAATATGTTAATAATATCTCCAGTATTATCCTGTGTACTTTGAAATAGTTTACATTGGCAGAGAACGGCCCTGGATTCTCTGACCGTTTGGACTTGATTTCTCCACTCCCGCTCACGCTGATGGAGTTTTGATTGAGTAGTCTAATTTTCCTTTCTTCCAAGCTACAAGGTGGCTGAGGATTAGGTTGGAAAATCCTGGTCAACATATATTGCTGCGACCGCCATCTGCAATTCAGACTGCCCAGTGTCCGTTCGGCAACATTTGTTCCTTGCGACCTGATTGCGCCTTTGCTCTGTTGTACACTTCCTCCCTTGTTCTCAGGGTCTCGAACCTCTGCTTTCCTTGTTCCTGGTTTAAATATTATGACGCGAAACAATATTCATACAATCCTCAGAATACTGAATTACAATAACACAATTATTAAAAGGAAAATATTAAAACATTTAATTGTTTTATCTGGAGATGAGGCCTGCATGTGTTTTCAACGTCTGCAGTACTTGCAGTTTTGCTCTCCCTCGAGCGTTCGCATTTCAGATTCAAAAGTAGACATACATGCCTTTTGTTCGGGCGGCACGGTCGCACAGTGGTTAGCACAGTTGCTTCACAACTCTAGGCTCCTGGGTACGATTCTCTGTATTGTTCACTGGCTGTGTGAGTCTGCACGCTCTCACTGTGTCTGCGTGAGTTTCATCTGCGTGCTCTGACTTTCTCCCACAGTCCACAGATGTGCAGGTTATGTGGATTGGTCATGCTAAATTGCCCGTATATTAACTGGGATGCTGGGTTACGGGATAGCGTGTAGGTGGTAACTTAAGTAGAGTGCTCTTTCCAAGAACCGGTGCAGACTCCAATAGATGAATAGTCTCCTTCTTCATTGAGACTTTGATGATTCTATGAATCAGATCAAGGTCTTCAGCAAGTTCCGTGGCATTTCAATGATTTCTTACTCAGTGTTCCTCAACAGGAATATTAGTGATTGCAGGCAAAGAATCGACGCATACCCCAACATAATTATATCTCTCGAGGGTTCAGAGATCCCACCAGTTTTCAATGCTCGCACCAAGCTATCAAAATTGATTAGTTTAAACCTTTCAAATAAAATGCAATTGTTTCCAGTCTGTACGCTTGCAGCTCGAACGCCATGTTGCTGGAGCATTGCTCGGACAACAGTGTATATATATATATATATATATATATATATATATAGCAGTAGGAAGAGCTACATGGTTGCTTGGAAAAAATAGGGTCCACATGTCTTGTGGCCAATTCATCTTTTGAGCGACTTTTGAAAAGAACAAAAAATGTATCTGTATTTCATGATGTATTTTTTTGGAAATTTTGTGTACCCATTTCATTGTTTTCCAATTAAGGGGCAATTCAGCGTGGCCAATCCACCTTGCCAGCACATTTTTGGAGGCGAAACCCACGCAAACATGGGTTGAATGTACAATACACACACAGTGAGCCCGAGTCGGGATCGAACCTGGGACCTCGGCGCCGTGAGGCTGGAGGGATAACCCACTTCGCCACCGTGCTGCCCTATTTCATGATGTTTTGAACATATTGGAACATCTCCCACATATGCGTTCAGAAACCCATTCCGCTGGGGTTTGCCCAACATTCAAGTCGCTGCTGCCTCTATGTCAATTTAAAATTACAATTTTCGTCTTATTCCCTCATGCTTCCATTGCGATTTGTCGAGTTCCCTTTCAAACTCCCTCTCTTTTCCATCCAGCTAAAAGCCGCTCTACTATTTCCTGTGTACCTCGCTTCTTATTTTCTATGATTGTTTGCTGTTGAAAATATCTGAGCTGCGCTCAAAAATCCAGTGTGGTCGCGTCTCAAAGCATGTGGGCAGGCCATGACGCATCGTATATTTAAATGAGTTATGAGTTTTTCAGTGTGGTCGCGTCTCAAAGCATGTGGGCAGGCCATGACGTATCGTATATTTAAATGAGTTATGAGTTTTTCAATTTCCTCAGCCTTCCTAATCAATCTAAATAAGATTGCTTCAATTCATCTGGCAATTCTATTAATTTGTCAACACGCACACTTTCCAATTCTAGTGTAATTATCCAGTGTCTACTCTCATGTATGGTCGAGGCAAGATGAAGAGACATTTATTGCAGTCTTCTTATTTAATATAATACGTTGTTACTTGATTCTGTTGTTACTCACACTGGTTACGGTAAAACGTGAAACAAATACCAACATCCAAATAATGTAGTTCTTTTCAAGATCCAGGATTTGCGCTGCTCTATTTTCCGCCATTCAGCTCTGCAATGTTATCAGCGAAGATATAACGACTTGGAACACAGGTAGTGGCGATGCATAGATGTTTTTTTCTGGAATTGTGCAATGCTTCACTCGTCTCCCAATCGGCTAAATAAACTTATTCTGCATTCAAATATTATATCATGTGGCACGTTCTGTCTGGGAAACGTTATTTCTTGGTTGCTAGCTTTGCGGTCAAAATCGGATTTCATTTACCAAATCAGAAATTCATTGTACATAGAACATACAATGAGGCAATTCAGCCCATCGAGTCTGCACCGACCCACTTAAGCCCTCACTTCCACCATATCCCCGTTACCCAATAACCCCTCCTAACTGTTTTTTGCTCACTCCGGCCAATTTATCATGGCTAATCCACCTTCCCTGCATGTCATTGGAATGTGGGAGGGAACCGGTGCATGTGGAGGTAACCCACGCAGACAGGGGGAGGACGTGCAGACTCCGCACAGACAGTCAACAGCAGGAAATCAAACACGGGACACTGGCACTCTGAAGCCATAGTGCTAATCATAGTGCTAACCACAGTGATAATCTATGATTAACCGGGGACAAGTGTTCGGCTCAACATCATGGGCCGAAGGGTCTGTTCTGTGCTGCGTTTCTCTATGTTCTATGTTCACTTGTGCTACGGTGTTGCCCTACGTTTTGAATTTCCTTTGATGTAATGATACAGAGAGGACACAATTATTATTTTTTGACAAGTTATTTGCCTAAACTAATAGATTTCCCTCTATTTCCGGTTTAGAAAAAAATAATTAATTTCAAATGCTGCAGACGAAAAAATAACCTCATTAACCGATTTTAGATATTCACAACACATGTCTGCAAACCCTTGGAAGCGGGTCATTACATATGCCTCAGGCACGTTTCATACATTCCTGCGAGCGATGGTGATCAACACGTATCAAGTATTTAGCCCTACGTGGGATAGAAACGACAGAAATATTTGCCATTTTTCATAAATGGTGCAGAATGTGCAAGGGGCGGAAGAAGTCCTGATGTTCCATTTATTGCATTTTAGTATTTCGCTGTGGGGAAGTCACGACATGGAAATAGCGAAATCCTCCTGGCCGACCAAGAAAATACAGCAACCACTGTGTTTTAGTAAATAGAAGTGTATTCAATTGTGACTGTCCTATAGATAATCTATTTTCAAAATAGGTAGGTAAAAGCATGTTCCTAAATTCGATTAGTGGCCATTGACGTCCACTTACTGGTGTGAGGCACATAGACCTCGCCCCTTGACCCGTTCCCGATTCAGATAGGAAATGATGAAAAAGTACGGAAGGAAATTTTGCAAGACCGATATTTGAATGTGACAATTCAAATGATATACAATGCAAAGACATATTGTCGACATATGTAGGGACGACATCACTCTTCACCAGCCGCTTTCCTTTTATCCACACATTAACAACTAAGTAGGGCTGGAACGGGGAAAACAGGGAAAGATGGGTAGATAATTGGTAAATAATAGACTCAGAGAAAAAAATGGTGGTGTTCAGTTGCAGCGTTGCATATATCCACAGATGCAGATATGATACAGACATGATGTACTCGGCATCGATTAAACGGGAGTCCCATTGACACTTATAATCAGATAACTAATCGGTCAGAGGAACATACACAAGGGAAACGCGAATTGGATTGGTATGTCACGACGAAGATCTACATTCAAAAACTCGTAATAAAAAGTGTTCAAAACCTTAATTGGAATTGTATTCAAGCACGTTGGCATAATTAGCTGTCTCACACGTGTCTTCATACCTTACTGCACACAGCATAACCCGTACGAGCTCCAGTTGACATAGACCTGTAAAGTATAGCTTTGTTTACTGTCATAACGTTTGCTCAGTCTGAAGTATTCCACCGCAAGTGTATTGGATCTTCGTGACACAGAATGCGAATCGTTGAATGAAGGAACACATTGAACCCAATAGTCAACAGCTTGGAGAAAGTTTGGAGAGTCTCTGGTAAGATGAAGCGCTGAATGGTCAGATAACCGAAGGGCAAATATATCCTTTTGATACTGAATCGGTCTGATATCATCTTATATCATAGCGCATTGTGATACATCTGTGGAACTCTTTGCCACATAATGTTGTGGAGGCCAAGTCACTGAGTGTCTTTAAGGCAGAGATAAATAGGTGCATGAATAATAAGGGGATCAGTGGTGACGAGGCAGGAGAATGGAGATGAGAAAAA
Organism: Scyliorhinus canicula; assembly: GCF_902713615.1. Lineage (NCBI taxonomy): Eukaryota > Metazoa > Chordata > Chondrichthyes > Carcharhiniformes > Scyliorhinidae > Scyliorhinus > Scyliorhinus canicula. The sequence continues at coordinate 85,534,336 of NC_052157.1, read as the reverse complement.
TTTCAGTCATGATTGAATGTCGGAGCAAATTCAATAGGCCGAGTGGCCTAATTCTCTCCTATGCCTTCCAGTTTTTTAAAAACTGCCAATCCACATTACCTTTGAAACAATGCAACAGGGAAATAGCGGACCACTCGTGCTGCAGCACACAGTGGAATTATTCCGAAATCAGCCTGTCAGAAAGTTTCGAGTTTTGTTGCGATTCTGTTTCGAAATAATAATTCCATAACAACTCCAGTTATGATGCACATGCGAGAAACTCTGTTCGATTGGGTTCAACAGACGCCTAATCAACATGAGTTGAATTAGTTAAATATATACATACAATAAATGTGAACAGATAAACGGGGGAGGGGGGTGGGGGGGGAAGGACCACGGTTAGCATTTTCCATTTGCTTACTCTGAAATTGCTAATGTGATTGGGTAGCGAATAGGTTCTGACGGCAAAATTGTGACCGAGGCCAAATGATGCCAATCGGAATTGTTGGTCACCTCGACAGCGGCGTCAATGCCTTTCGGAACACACGTGCAGTGCATACCTTTGCATGTCATCAGCAGGCCCAACTCAATATTCTCCGGGTCCTCGTGATATGCCGCATCCAATGGGCCGAGTTTCCGACGGCGCGGTCCCCTTCTGCCTTTAAAATCGTAAACCCGCCATCGTAACAGATGAGGGAGAAGAAGAAGAGGTACCATAGAACCATAGAATTTAGAATGCAGAAAGGAGGAAACAGAAAGGCGCGACAGTGGTCTGCCTGGTCGAACACTGACCCGCTGGTTTGGGGGCGGGTGGGGTGCTGTCAGGCCCTGGAGGGTGGGATGACGCTAAATGTGCCGATGTCCGGGTACACTCATGGGACTGTGGCGGCGTCAAGGCACGGACTGCCATTGCCGTAGACAGAAAGCGGTATTCCTTTTGTGCATGCCATTGAGCACGCAATATGGCTTTTGTAATTAAAGAATGATACCGGCCTTATGGGTGCCTCAACCCCCACATTCCTCCTTTCGTCTATCCGTCAATCGGACGCAACTCGCCGGCAGAGCGCTAGGTGGCCCACCCAGAGCAATTTGCACTGCAGATCATTGGTGGGCGCAGAGCGTAACGCTGGGAAGTGCAGTGCCAGCGGACGCTACACTGGATCAGGAACAGGCTTCAGGTCCAGAGACCCTATGGTGGCGCGCACCAAGAGTGCCAGCATAACGGAGAGGTTGTGGTTAGACAGACAGAGCAATGTCCAAAGTGCCAGACGTGGTCATCTTGTAGGCTGTTGGAGATGCTGTATGCACAATGTAACATATTGGCTTTTCACACCCTGCAGACAAGCGGTATTGGAATTCAAGGAGTAATGGTGGCTTTCCTCTACGTCGCCGCAGCCCTCGGTAATGCTCAATGGCTATTGGAGCTGGCGCTGCTTGACAAGGAGAGAGCAATAGCAGCGGATGATATCCCAGCCGACCTTTCCGCAGTGGTGCTGGAATATGCAGGAGTGTGGAGAGCCGGCCGCCCAAAAGGCCAAGGGACAGAAGTTTCCGCCTTCTGTCTCATGGGTATGAGTTACACCTGTCACTCTAGAACCTGCTGGATCCGACATGTCATCAAAGTATCTGGCTGAAGCTGTGCAACATATATTGCAGATCAGGGTGCCAGGCAGCTGCTGTGCATAGGAGAGAATGCCGTCGAGATGACGATCTCACTGAACTTTTACCAGACAGTGTCCTTCCAAGTGTGAGTGGGGTCCTGTCCTGGATCTCACACACCTTGGTGCACACTGAGTCCGTGCCATCATGGATGTCCTTTATGCTCAATTAGCTCAAAACATCAACTTTAATTTCGATTGAACCAATCAGTAGTTCGACCATCACCGTTTGCTCCCAATGAGTGGACGCCCCGGGTCCAGGGGTGATTGACGGAATGCATGTACCCCTGCGAGGTTCTGCAGGTGACCGGCAGCTCTAAAAAAACCGAAAGCTGTTCCACTGGATGAATGTGCAGCTGATATGCAACCATGGGTTGCGCATTATACACCTCTGCGCCACATAGTCTGGAAGTGTGATCGATGATTTCATCTCGGCACAGACGACGATTACTGAAAAGTTTGAGACCCACCCTCTGCTAGTGGGTTGACTCCTGCGCAACAGGAGTTATCCACTCCGATCGTGGCTGATGACATCGATCTGGACGCCATACATCGGCACGGACATCCGCTACAACCACACGCATGATACAACCAGGGGAATGTACGAGCGGTGCTTCGACTTCCAGAGCATGCCGTTCAGGTTTCTGGACCACTCCGGACCGGAGGTACCGCACTGTATGGCTCTGAGAGGGTTGTTCGCATCGTGGCGGCCAACTGCGTCTTCCACAATGTCGCACAGGCGTGACTTTCTGGAGAAGGAGGAGACAGGGGAGTGGAAGGGTGGGACAGACATGGAGACTAGACATGAAAAAAGCTGACGTGTGCACAAGGCCCATACGCTCAGGACGTTCTCATTTCCTTTAGGTTCACCATTAGAGAGGTTGCCTGGCCAGGCGAATGGAGTTCGCACCGTATCCCCAGATACCTCCTGGGCAGCAATCCTTGCCTTCAACCCTCTCTGTGAAACATGCCTTCCGTACTGCGGATTCTGGCCAACTGTTTGCAGTAACAGCTCGTATGCTGTACGTGGAACTGAGGATGATGACAATTGGATCTGCGATGCGCTCTGTGGCTCCACATCATTTGACAATGTGTGAATCCTGGCCACGATAGCAATTTTAACTGTACACCTGGGTGAACACTGTATGTGAATTGGTCATTCCATCACACTGTCCCATCGAGCAACGGTGGTGGATAGGTTTGGGAGGCTGGTTGGCTGTAGAGACCGAACAACCCTAATGACCGCCCAGTCCTCCTCCAGCCCAACGTCCGCCATTCCTCCCCCCCCCCCCGTCTCTCGCCAGTCCAGAAGATTCCACCCTTCAGAGCCATTTGACGGAGAACTGGGGCATCGTGTAATGGAGCTAACAAGTGCTTAATGTGTTACCATAAATGCCAACTTGTGCCCTTGCCTCTGCAGATTAACTAGTGCCTAATTTTCTGGACTCATGGGCCCGAACGCCATATACTGCTGGATCGCCAGTAGCGCAGCAGGATTTGAAGGCACCTGCTGTGATTGCTTCCCCTGCTACTTCGATCCATTGGCTACCGTCGTCTGCATGTACCTGGCCTATCTAGGCTGGTGCTTAGGCATCCCAGCGGCCTTGTTCTGCCCGCCGCCCGCCAGATGCAACCGGAACAGGAGGGAAGGAGTTCGAAGTGCTGCATTTTTTTGCCACCTCCACTTCGGCAGTCACCGGCACGGGCACCGTCGCACACTCCTCCCTATGTGTGTCTGATGGCGCACCAGAATACTGGGTGCGACGGGGTGCGAGCGGTGCTCTCTCCTGAAGCTCCACCAACACCTGCCGTTGATGTACTGTACGCCCGCTCTATCCGGGAAAAGGGTCTGCATGTTCAAGGCCATGGAGTACAGGCAGTGGACCATCTCCGTTTGGGACTGGGCCACATAACGCAGGGTCTGTGCCATGCAGACTGGCGCCTGGGCATTGCCGCTAATGTTACCGACCCTGGACTTCTATGCCTGGACGACGCAGAGGAGAACGCTGCGATATCGAGGTGTCTCTCCTACAACTTAAACTACAGGTTCTGGATACTCGCTATCAATCGCTTTTATCGTCTCTGGCTCTGTGACTGTATCTCTACCATTGATGGATCTGTGCATTCCAGAAGCCCGAACAACATTTGGATGGCAGCTAGTTCCTGGAGTGAGGGAGTGACATGATAGCGGGAGTGGTGTTGGGGGCGATGGGGTGGAAGTTGCTCACACACGTCACGGGTATGCGCAACTCAGCAGGATCTCACTTCCTCGCCCATGGCTGAACCCCAAACCGGCGACCTCCCTTTTCTGAGTGCCGCCGATCACATCAAGGGCACTCTGCTCTGCCGTGGTGAGGGGGTACAGGTCCACTGTCACCCTCCAGAACTGTCCCGCTAATAGCGGTTGTGGGCGGCATTCTCCTGCATCTGGGGCCAAACAGAAAACGACCGTGCTGGACTGCCTGACGCATGCAGCCCAGGTGCTGGGTAGCTGGTGGTCTCAGTGGCCAGGACAATAGGCCATAACTGCCAGAATGGAGGTATAGAGTAATTTTCGCCAGCCTCCTGTTTAAGTCTGGGTAGGGTTACGGGTATGTGGGACTGGTCTGATGCCAGGCGCACAGTGCTGCTTCCTCACCCTGGCCACACTCAGGAGGAAACTCTGTTTTCCAGCACTGCTGGCTGGGCGAGTCAGTGTTTGCTATGATGCTCACAGACTCTGCCACATGGTCCCAGCACGTGAATGGTTTTGCAGGCAGCCTCCTCCTCAGGCCTGTTCATAAGGTGATCAGTCTCTTCTCCCCCGTGTCCAGGGAGTCTAGAGCTGCGGGCGCCTGTCTAGTTTGGCTGGGATGCAGTGCATTAGCAGGAAGAATCGTGATGCGGCTGCAACTTGTCAGCCTCCTGTGTGTCAGTCGTGAAAGCAGCGACCCCAGAACCGTATCTCCTTGGAATCAACTGTGTTCCATGTGGCGCCGGTGCTACCACCTCAACAGTACCAAAATCGGTCCAGGTGCGGCTCCAGATATTCTGCTCTGGAATGCCACGATTGCTGCGCTGGCAACAACACTTAGTGCAGCATTTGCCGTCCACGCCCGCCTACCGAAACAATAATTCCGCCTGACGTCGATGGACATTTCCATTGTCGGTGTCTCTCCCTGTCGATGTTGCTGCAAGCGGAGCGGAAGAGTCCACCCTCTAGTCTCAGAAACGGACAATCCAGCCCCAAGAAATTCATCATTTGCCTGAACCTTTAGCCCAGACTCAAACACCCCACAGTTAAAGGGTTCGCAAATTCCGGCAAGCTGGAAATTATGCTACAAAATCCACTTCCGCCTTCAACGTCGTGCAAAAATTAAAAGGGCATGGAAACGTAAAATTACAATTGCAGCCGATGTTGCACAAGTCCATTCATTACAGTTAAAAACGTCAAGCATGCAGACGTGGAAAGAGCCCGGATCTTTATTTGTAGTTTAGTATATTACAAACACAAGGAGATAGTAAACATTGTACAAGGATTTTACTTGAAGACGGGCTGGGTTGCATGGTGCCAACATAAGTGGAAGAATTAGTTGATGCCTGATTTAGGTAATGGCATAATTATGGTCTCGTTCGGCAGTTCTTTAGAGAGCTTCACATTTTCATGAACAGTACATCTAAAGTTCATGGGCGACATATGTTATTTTGGGATGATTATAAATGTTAAAAATACTTGAAACAAAGAATGCAAGTATCCCTCATGGGCAACATCTAATTTTCGTGTCTATTCCTTGACGTCCCGTGGCGCACACATCGGCTATCTTTGTCTAACCGTTACCTCGATATCAGAGAGCGAGTGACTCGTTCTCTATCTCAGCAAAGCCCTTATAATTTATTCTACAGAACACTGGAAACGCATGTATTGGTTTCGTGATTTGACTGCAGCTTGGATCGTTCATATCTGAAAACATTCCTTTAATTGTCCTGAAGCCGATCATATTAATAAACGTCCACAATATCCCCAGTCCTGCACTCCTCCTTTGTCATTATGAGGAAAAGAGTTGCGAATTTGAAAAAATATCAGAATATCACTTTTACGAAAATCGTTGGTCTGTTGTCATAAAAAGATTATTGATGTCAGTTCCCCACGGATATTGATAGGTATTACAATTAAAAGTATGTACTTAAGAACACTTTACGGTTCACGACTGTTCTCTATTAAACTCTCTATCAAATGTAATATTGCGATCAGAACCAATACTGGTCCCGTTGGGGCAGCACGTTGGCGCGGCGGTTAGCATTGTTGTCTCAGGGCGCCGACGTCTCAGAAAGCAAAGAGTGGGGATTAATGGGTGTTTCTCTGCTTGGCAATCAGGAGCTAGTGGTGTTCCTCAGGGATCCGTGTTGGGCCATAATTGTTCACAATTTACATAGATGATTTGGAGTTGGGGCCAAGGGCAATGTATCCAGGTTTGCAGATGACACAAAGATGAGTGGTAAAGCGAAAAGTGCAGAGGATACTGGAAGTCTGCAGAGGGATTTGGATAGGTTAAGTGAATGGGCTAGGGTCTGGCAGATGGAATACAATTTTGACAAATGTGAGGTTATCCATTTTGGTAGGAATAACAGCAAACGGGATTATTATTTAAACGATAAAATATTAATGCATGCCGATGTGCAGAGAGACTTGGGTGTGCTAGTGCATGAGTCACAGAAGGTGGTTTACAGGTGCAACAGGTGATTAAGAAGGCAAATGGAATATTGTCCTTCATTGCTAGAGGGATGGAGTTTAAGACTAGGGAGGTTATGTTGCAATTGTCTAAGGTGTTAGTGAGGCCACACCTGGAGTATTGTGTTCTGTTTTGGTCTCCTTACTTGAGAAAGGACGTACTGGCACTGGAGGGTGTGCAGAGGAGATTCACTAGGTTAATCCCAGAGCTGAAGGGGTTGGATTATGAGGAGAGGTTGAGTAGACTGGGACTGTACTCCTTGGAATTTACAAGGATGAGGGGGGATCTTATAGAAACATTTAAAATTATGAAGGGAATAGATAGAATAGATGTGGGCAGGTTGTTTCCACTGGCGGGTGAAAGCAGAACTAGGGAAGATAGCCTCAAAATAAGGGGAAGTAGATTTAGGACTGAATTTAGGAGGAACTTCTTCACCCAAAGGGTTGTGGATCTATGGAATACCTTGCCCAGTGAAGCAGTTGAGGCTCCTTCATTATATGTTTTTAAGGTAAAGATAGATATTTCTTTGAAGAATAAAGTGATTAAGGGTTATGGTGTTCGGGCCGGAAAGTGGAGCTAAGTCCACAAAATATCAACCTTGATCTCATTGAATGGCGGAGCAGGCTTGAGGGGCCAGATGGCCTACTCCTGCTCCTAGTTCTTATGTTCTTATGTTCGATTCTGGCTCTGCGTTCCTGTCTGTGTGGAGTTTCGAAAATCGCTCCATGTTTGAGTGAGTCACACATCCACAACCCAAAGATTTGGAGGGTAGCTGGATTGGCCACACGAAATTGCCCCTTAATTGGAAAGCATGATTTGGATACTCAAAATTTAAAAAAACTGGTGGAGTTTCTGACATGTTAATAATTTCCTGCATGAGAATATTATCGATTGTTTTTTACTTGTATTCTTAAACTGACAAACAGGCTAGATTTTTTCACATTCATTGATCGATTTGTGGTATTTTGTACTTCGTTCCTGAAGAACCAATGCAATAACAAGGGTTTAGATTAATTTTCCTCCAGGTGGCTTGAAGCTATATGAAGTGCTGTCCTGATTTTTCGTCATAGTTCAGTCTTCAATGTTATTTCGAACCCAGCCGTCAGTTTGCATTTGATAAAGAAAAAGTGCAAAATAATCACCCGCTGTTCTTGTACCTCACAGAATTAACGAAGGTCAATAACGGTAAGCCAGCAATAAACATTTTTTTGCCTCACTGGAACAATTTGGGTGCGGCAGAACGGTTGGACCCAGCCTTCTCTCTTCGATGAAAAAATATTGTTTCCATTGCAATATTTAGACAAAAAAGAGTAAATGATATGATAATCGATAACTGGGGCGAGCCGTAATTTCTTTTTTTTTCTAAATTTACAGTACCAATCACATTTTTTCCAATTACTTGTGGCCAATCCACCTAGCCTGCAAATCTATGGGTTGTGGGGGCGAGCTCACGCAGACACGGGGAGAATGTGCAAACTCCACAAGAACAGTGACCCAGAGACTGGTTCGAATCTGAGACCTCGGCGCCGTGAGGCTGCATGACTACCCCAGAAGGATTCCGTGCTGCCTTCGAGCCATCATTTCTGATGGGTGTCAAAATATTAAAAAGCATTTTCATTCAGGGATTTCTGATTCACTTCATGAGAAAAGAACAATTGTGAAAAATGAGTTTTACATGATCTGCAAATGGACTGAGATGAATAACAAAACGCGATAACTGCGCAAATCGGCAGACAATGATACAATGCCACTTATATGTATTAAGTGGTATACCTCGCTAGAAATGGAAAGGACAATTAGAAAAATATGCAGAGATGAATTCGTGTTATTAGATACATCAGTGTTGCGGTTATGCATTGTCCAGCTTAGGTTGACTGCCGAACAGGCATATGAATACCCAGAATTAGAATTGAGGTGGGTCAGAGATTTCGAAGCGTAGATACATAAAGGCAGGGACATAAACCAATATTCAATTCCTACATATATTGATCACAGTAAATTACATAAATACAAGGATTTGAACATTCTGGAGCACACATGATGAACGCAGGTTTCAATTTATAGTACGCAGTCAAATATTGTTCACATTTTTATTCAGACTGCTGTTGCAAAACAATCATTTAATCAATTTAAGATGCGATAAAATACTAGGGAAATCATAGAACCAGCAGTCGCAAAATGCGTTAGAAATCGACTCACTTATGCTGTCGTGTAGTTACATATATCTCAAAACAAAATAATCAGTTCAAAGTAGGGTCGCTTACGCAGCTGGGCACAGAATAAGTTGCATATTTATCTGAAAATGTGCTGACAATGATGTCCTGGCTTAAATTCCTCTGGTGCTAAAATCTGCAACGTTACTGCAAATTAACGTACCATTTAATTGATATCATTACTGCAACACATATCGCAGTTAAGGAAAAAATACCTTTGGAATCGAGCAGACTTCTAGAATTATTCAGCCGAATTAAGCATCAATGGCAAGATTCCCTGTTTCCGGATGTCTCCTTCGCCGGAATTCAGTTTTCCCGCAGGTAGCACACGCCCGCCACGGGTTTACTAGACGGCGTGAGGTAGTTATGATTGGAAATTCCATTGGCAAGTGGTGGGAACATTGAGTCCGACAATCAACGAATGAATGACCCATGACAAGGAAAAGGTTGTCTGGGAGATAGGGGAATCCGGCTCAACATCTGCCGCTGGAGAAGAATTATTCCTGATTTGCAGTTCCGCTGAGAGAATACAAATGTATGCATGGCAAGAATTGCAAAGGATTCCATACGGAATCCCAATATCGGCCAACCATCTATCCAATAAGGAAGTCCTGCAGCTGGCGAACGTCAAATTCCAACACTGCCCCCACTGCACAGCAGTTCCCCTACCCCATAATATCGCAATTGAGGCCACACTCCCAGAGTTATTAGGTGTCCCATCTTCAGTCAAGTTCAGGAATGAACTCGCCGGCCCTACCAGCAATCCCATATATATGGAGATCTCCCGAGAGAGAATATTAAAAAGGAGGTCACCCCAGATAGCCCTTAAACACGGAGATCCCAAGGCACCCCCAAATAAGAAGTACACCCAGAGACATCCAAATGGGCAGTTCAACAGTGTCCCCCGAAACAGAGAGACATACCGATCAGCCTCTGAATGCGGTGACGCTTGAAGGGCCTCCTAAATTGTAGATCCTAAGGAACAATAGGTAGCGAGACCATCAGAGACCTCCTAAATAATGTGACTCCCATAGAGTCTCTTCCAAAATTGCTCACCCCGAGACCTCATAAATAATGACGCCACACAGGGATGTTAATAATGGGGAAACAGACCTTCCAATTAAATATTAAGCTGATATCAATTGTCCACAAGACGTCACTGATATATAAAGGGGTCACCGGTGGCATTACTTGTTGGTGGGGATTTTTGTGTGAAGCTGGTTCAAAGAAATACGTCTGTTTTGTGGAGAACAAGAACTCTTGACTTCGTTACTCGACAGATATCCAGTGGCTTAAACAGTGGGAGCAATGGATGGTTACTGGGCCAAAGTAAACGGTTGAAAGATAAACTTTTCCGAAAATCAAAACAGGGGAACATTGTACTCTAATTCTACATCAACAAAGGAGTGAGTAAGAAGACAACAGCATGGCTGAAACGAGAATAAAAGGGTCTATCTACCATGACTATCTACCACTATTTTTGGAAATGGAACTGGGTGACCAATGGGGAAATTCAGTTATCATGTGGACGAAGGTAATTGTTTGGGGAAAATTAAACAAGGTATTGGATTGTTTTTTCCTTTACCTTAGAAAACTAAAAGGGGACACAGTGTTTTCAGAACGAGAGTTTGAATATTTGGACTCGAAAGACGATTTATCCAACGGATGCTTATTATGTCCTCTCGAGCCTGTTCAGAATTTGATAGATTTCGGAAAAGAGAGGATATTTCTCTTGTGTATGCAATGGAATTTAATAGACTATATTAGAGGCTACAAAATCACCGTCTGGGCTGACAACAGTCCGTGATTTACGTCACTGGGCTGTGAAAAAGTGGCAAATATGTAGCGGATCCTAGTTTTGACAGGAGTTACGTTTTCAGAGAACAATACCTTATTTGATCAAATGATAGAGGCTTTAATTTTCTTATAGGGAAACATCAAATTCCTGTGGTTCTTATGACGCAATGGTTCAGTCAGCAATACAACAGAATGTGGAAGGAAAACAATGCACATGATGGCGAGAACGTACGGGTGAAAACAGGCGACGAGAGAATGAAATAAGATTCGGAACCAGAACTTATGAGGACAGAAGATTGTTTAGTACCTATAACAGGAGGAGGGACAGAGAACATGTCAATAGGAACATGAATCATAAAAATGCCCAGGGATCATAAATCGATGTTTCCGGTGTGACTCTGCATTTCATCATGATACCAATTGTCCAAAACCTTTTAATGGAGTGTTTGAAGCTATACATGACCTGGAAGAATCGGAAAATGGGAGAGTTAGTGACCACAAAGGAGGAATTGTCCCATTAACGAGAAGTTTTAAACCGGTAATGGAAGTTTTGTTTGCAGAGTCCTTCAATGGTGCTATATTGGACAATGGTTGCACATTTACAGTGTGTGGAATTGGCTGGTTAAAACATTACGGAACTCTTTAAATATGGCTAATCGTAACAAGGTTAAAGAATTTCAAAGATCCACAAGTTTTAGGATTGGAGATAATCGTACCCTGATGTCACTGAAAAGGGTTATGGTCCCTTGCAATATTGGCAGAGTAAATCCTTTAACTAGCACATATGGCGTGTGAAGTGAGATACATTTTCTTCTGTTCGGATCGTCGATGAAGAAATAACACATGAACCTGGATAGCGACATTAAAAAGGGAACCGTTTGTTGAAAAACGGTGGACATACATCTTGCAAAGTCGAGACACTGTTGTATTCCATGAATGGCAAATAATATTTTGGGGAAAGCCATTAAGGAAGTGGCATTCGCAGCTAGAAATTGGACGTTAGCCGTTGAAACGCTTATTTTATTCAAACTGCACTGGTGCACCCGTCTCTTCGGAGGCTGACAAATCTATTAATGGATGCACCGGTAGGGGGTGGAGATTCTCCTAATGAGAAGAGGTTAGTGATCACTATGAGGTTTAAAGGAAGTACAGAAGGAGAACATCATGACCGATCGTCACTCTATTTTTGGACAGGGATTACAACAACGTTGTGACCATGGGTCGTAAGATCTGGCATGAAGCAAACACTACATTTATTTTGCATTTTGTAGATTTAGCGAACAGATTAATGTTGTCATCTATTGTACGTAGTAAAGAAAGAGAGTGATTCTGGATCAGATCATGGACAAATGGATCGGGACATTATTGGTCGCATTATCAAAATTCCTTACAGACAACGGAGGTGGGGGTGATTTGCTAATCATAACTTTAGGGATTTGTGTGAAAACATGAATATCACAACTATGAAAGCGGAAAGCCCATTTGCAATGGGGTGTGTGAACTAAACAATTCTGTAATAGATTACATGCTCCGGAGAACTTTGGCAGATCGACCACAATGTAAGTTAAATTGAGGCTTAGCATTGGAGGCACATGCAAATACTTTTTTGCAGTGGTTGGGGGCTACAGTCCCTGTCAAATAGTATATGGTGGAAATCCACTAATTCTGTTCATTTTGAATGCTCAACCTCCATCTTAGGAAGCGACTACAAGGAGTTCTGCCTTCGTTGACCATTTAGATGCATTAGACAGAAGTAGAAAATACTTTTTGGCAGCAGAAGGCGCAGAACGATCTTTCAGAGCTTTAAGGAATAATGTACGGCCATCAAATATCGTTTGTCAGCAATGAGACATAGTATCAATTAGAGAGAGACTTTTGATCAATGGAAAGGACCAGGGAAGGAAAAATATTTATTTTGCAACATGGCAATGAGACTAAGGGTAGAATTAATCATGGGTAATGGGTACAGATTACAAACTTGCAAGTTTAGAAAAAGCAGACGAACATCATGTGGAACCAGTGCCATCTGATACGCATGTGTAACTCAACTATGAGGACCAGTTAACTGAAATAGACAGGGTACCTGTCGTGTAATACGATACTTCTGATGAATTAGAACACACCATCTTTCCGAAAGGACAACTGCCAAACGTTGGTGCAACAGTGACATACTTACCTGAATGGTTCAGTCAATGGAAATATGTAACTATTTTTAGTAGAGCAGGGAAGCCCACTGGAAAGTGTAAACACTGGTTGAATGTACAGAATACATGATAGGCTGTCAAGACATTGGAATAGGAACACGAAGTTCCAAAATCGTGGCACAGATGCGCAGTGCCAGTTCAGTTAGCAAGTCGGATAGTGATCATGATCACAGGAAATGGTAGAGGACTATTGAATGGACATCCCACAGCAGGAGTCGAAGATCAAGCCTTGTCAGTATAAAACGATATACAAGGCGGCATACGGACGTTGTTGACAAGATCTTCTTTAATGGGTAAGACTTCGAATGCTACCAGGAATGGAAGCCCACATGTCCGTGAGATTTTGGTGGCCTGCAATAAATTAAATGCAAAATTTATAAAGGTTGATCAACAGCAAGATGAAATATGAGTGCAAACTAGCTGGTAATATAAAGGACGGTAGGAAGAGTGGTTGTGAATAAATACAAGGTAAAACAGATGCAAAGATAGACATTGGACCACTGGAAAATGTGTCTGGAGAAGTAATAATAGGAACTAAAGACATTGCAGTGGGGCTCAAACGTTACTTTACATCAGTCGTCACGGTGGAAGACACCAGTGTGATGCCGGAGCTCCAGGAGAATCAGGGAGCAGATGTGAGTGCAGTGACCATCGCTAAGGAGTAGTTTCTGGGAAAACTGAAATGTCGGAAGGCGGCTAAGTCACCGACACCGGACGGCTATATCCCTGGTTTCCAAAAGATAAATCTGGGGAAATTATGGAGGCACTGGTGGTGATATTCCACGAATCACTGTCGGAAGAAAGGGTCCCAGGGGACTGGAAATTGACCAATATAACACCGCTCTTTAAAGACTGAGGGAGGCAGAAGACGGGAAATTATAGGCCGGTTGGCTGGACTTCGGTCGTTGGTAATAATTTAGAGTCCATTATTATTTATGAGATCGCGGAAGACATGGAAGTGTATGATAAAAAGGATTGAGTCAACACGGCTTCGTCAAGGTCAGGTCATGTCGGACAAATCTGTCAGAGTTCTTTGCGGAAGTAACAAGGACGTTAGACAAAGGAGGACGAGTGGATGTGATATGTTTATATTTCCAGAAAGCCTTTGTCAAAGTGCCACAAAGAAGACTGTTAAATAAGTTATGAACCCATGCTATTAAGGGGAATATCCCGGTATCGATAGAGGATTGGCCGACTGGCTGAAGGCAGTAGGCGGGGATAAACGGAGCCTTTTTCAGGGCGACAGCCGCTGACTAGTGGTATGCCTCAGGAGTCGGTACTGGGACCACAAATTTGCACAACATACAGTAATGATCTGGAACAAGTAATCGAAGGCACCATTCCTTAGTTTGCATATGATGCAAAGACCTGTGAAGGGACAGGTGGTATGGAGGAAGGAAGCGGACCGCATAAGGACTTGGGCAGGCGAGGAGAGTGGGCAAAGAAGTGGCAATGAAATTTACTGTGCACAGGTATGAGGTTATGCTCTTTGAAAGGAGACATGGAGACAGACTGATTTCGAAATGTGGAGATGCTTAGGAAATCAGAAGCACTAAGGGAATTGGGAATCCGTGTTCACGATTCTCTTAAGATTAACGTGCAGGTTCTGTCGGCAGTTAGGAAGACAAATGTAATGTGAAATAAAATGAAATCAAAATCGCTTATTGTCACAAGTAGGGTTCAAATAAAGTTACCGTGACAAGCCCCCAGTCATCACATTCCGGCGCTTGTTCGGTGAAGCTGATACGGGAATTGAACCGTGCTGCTGGCCTGCCTTGATCTGCGTTCAAAGCCAGCGATTTAGCCCTGTACTAAACAAGCCCCAGTCATTAGCATTTAACTTGAGAGTGCAATCGTACAGGAACAGCGATGTACTTCTGAGGCTATATTAGGCTTTGATCAGTCCCTATCTAGAGTATAGAGAACAGTTTTTGGTCCCGTATCTAAGGAAGGATGTCCTGGCCTTGGAAAGCGTCCAGAGGAGGTTCACAAGAATGATGCTTTGAATAAAGAGCGTGTGGAAAAGCAACAGACAGGATACGTTTATCTTTTAGCACCCTTGGCCTCCTAGAAGTTCTGTTCTCTGATAGTCGCTCTCATTTTACAAGTCAGACGTTTGCCGTATTCATGATGATGATTGTTATATGACATAATCACACCGTTTCAAACCACACAGCATCCAATGGTTTGATGGAGTGCGCAGTGCATATGTTAAAACGGGGACTCGAGAAATAGTTGTAGATCCTTAGACACGAAACAGGCTTGTTTTATTGTTTTACCTAAGGACCACTCTGCATGCGGTGACAGGGATCGCTCCCGCTGAACTACTAATATGCTGCAGATGTTGAACCCACCACAGCATGTTTTCCCAGACATTACACACTATTACCCAAAAATCGGGAAGAGCAGGTGCATGGCCCTTCTGGATTTCGGCCGATCCACAGTTTTGGTCCGTAGACCGGGTGTTTGTTCGAAATTTTCTGTCGGTGCCCAGTGGCACCCCGCCATTAACCTTCAGCGAACGGGCCAAGTATCTTCCCATGTGCAAGCCCATGGCCGGATTCAATGCAACCATTTAGACCACATTCGATCCTGATGGCAGTTACTTCCACAGATTCCCCGTCCCCAGAATTCGCTTCTCCATACGCAGCAGTTTCATGATTCACACATTGGTGCTCATCCTTGAGAGCTTCCTCTCGCACCACAGTTAGGTCCCCACGGATTTAGGGACGCAGAATTACGGAGTTAGTCGACTCCAACTCCAAGATGGACACACAGGGTTCCTCCGAGGGGGAGCCCTCGGTTCCAAGGCGCTTGAACTGCAAATCCTACAGTACTTATCTCGGAAGTTCCGTTCGGCCTCTGGTTTTACACCGCCTGAACCTGCGCCCTGGACGAATGCCACCCAGGCTACCGTAAAACGAGTCCAACGTTTACTAGGGTCTTCAGCGGAATCCACCGCCTTTGGAGGGGAGGAGGGAGGGGGCAGGAATTGTATAACCTCCCCAAATTCTATTGGTTAGAGTCAAGACGTTGTCCCATGAGTCTTTGGGAGCAGCAATTCCAGAGATTTATCGCTGAAGACGGGCTGTTCTAACGCATTGACCAACAAACGATGGTTCAATCCCTGAGATTGCACCTATTATTTTGTAGAAAAGAGGCAAAAATGAACATGACGATGCACTGCGAGAAGGTTACTTGAGCCTGATCACCAGAATCGCTACGTATTCGCCACCCATATATATTGCAGTAATCCTATCTGAAATTACCTGGCCGAATATCACATAAACTGCGCGAGGAGAACAGAGGATATTGAGCACTACCAGAGTAGGAACCAGCATCGTGTTAGAGTGTGGCGTGTTAGAGTGTTGAAACACAGTTGCGGAGGCTGGATTTCATATTCTCAAACATATCGCATGAAAAACAAGATGATTATAATTATGCTGGTTCCAAAACGAACTGCAAAGAGACGAGCAGTTTAGGACGCAGTCAGGGAAATAGGAATATGGGACCATAACCTTCGTTTGGGAAGCTCAGGTTCCATGTAAATGTTTAAAGCAGACAAAAACCCAGATTATAGAGTGCTAAAAGCTAAAAGCTTTATTTTATGATTATTGAGTGCTAAAGCTAAAAGCAAATGCAAAGTGGGTTCGACATATGCCAGAATGCGACTGCATTGGATCGGATTGCATTTGTTTATTGTCACGTGTACCGAGGTACAGTGAAAAGTATTTTTCTGCAAGCAGCTCAACGCATCATTCAGAACATGGAAGAAAAGGGAATTAAACAAAATTCAAGAAAATAAAAGAAAATACATGAGAATACATAAAAGGGCAACACAAGATATACAATTTAACTGCATAAGCATTGGCATCGGTTGAAGCGTACAGGGTGTAGTGTTAATTAGGTCAGTCAATAAGAGGGTCATTTTGGAGTCTGGTGCGTGTTCTCAGACTTCTGAATCTCCTGCCCGATGGAAGAAGTTGGAAAAGCGAGTAAGCCGTGTGGTGGGAGGGATCCTTGATTATGCTGCCCGCTTTCCCCCCGGCAGCGGGAGGTGTAGATGGAGTTCATGGATGGGAGACAGGTTCGTGTGAAAGATTGGGCGGCATTCACGACTCTCTGAAGTTGAAATGAAAATGAAAATCGCTTATTGTCACGAGTAGGCTTCAATGAAGTTACTGTGAAATGCCCCTAGTCGCCACATTCCGGCGCCTGTCCGGGGAGGCTGGTACGGGGCTGAGCAGTTGCCATACCGGGCTGTGATGCAGCCCGATAGGATCCTTTCAATAGTGCCTCTGTAAACGTTGGTAAGGGTTAATGTGAACATGCCGAATTTCCTTAGTTTCCTGAGGAAGTGTAGGCGCTGATGTGCTTTCTTGGTGATAGCGTCGACGTGACTGGACCAGGACAGATTTTTGGTGATGTGCATTCCTAGGAATTTGAAACTGCTAACAATCTCCACCTCGGCCCCGTTAATGCTGACAGAAGTGTGTACAGTATTTTGCTTCCTGTAGTCGATGACCAGCTCTTTAGTTTTGCTGGCATTGAGGGAGAGATTGTTGCCGTTACACCACTCCACTAGTTTCTCTATCTCCCTCCTGTATTCGGACTCGGCGTTATTCGAGATCCGGCCCAATATGGCCGTATCATCAGCAAACTTGTAGATTGAGTTGGAACCAGGTTTTGCCACGCAGTCGTGTGTGTACAGGGAGTAGAGTAGGGGGCTTTGTACGCAGCCTTGTGGGGCACGGGTATTGAGAACTATTGTGGAGGAGGTATTGGTGTTCATTCTTACTGATGGTGGTCTGTTCGTCAGAAAGTTAGGGATCCAGTTGCAGAGTGGAGAGCCAAGTCCTAGGTTTTGGAGCTTTGATATGTTGAAGGCGGACCTGTAGTCAATAAATAGGAGTCTGATGTAGGAGTCCCTGTTTTCGAGATGCTCTAGGGATGAGTGTAGGGCCATGGAAATGACGTCTCATGTGGACCGGTTGCTACGGTGTACGAAATGAAGTGGGTCAAGGCGTTCCGGGAGTATGGAGGTGATGCGTTTCATGATCAGCCTCTCGAATCACTTCATTCCAACTGACGTCAGGACCACCCGGCGGTTATTATTGAGGCATGTTGCCTTTTTCTTCTTTGGTACCGGTATGATGGTGGTCTTCTTGAAACAGGTGGGGACCTCCGAATGGAGTAGGGATAGGTTAAAGATGTCTGTGAATACCTCTGCCAGCTGGTATGCGCAGGCTCTGAGTGCATGACCAGGGATCTCGTTCGGGCCCATCGCCTTGGGTACACTTTCAGGAAGGCCGATCTGATTTCGGAAACTGTGATGGTGCGTATGGGTGAATTATGGGCTGCTGGGGCACTCGACAGCGGATTGTTGGTTACCTGCTAAAACCGAGCATCGAATGCATTAAGTTCATCAAGGAGGGGTGTGCTGCTGCCAGAGATACTGCTCGGCATCGCTTTGTAACCCGTTATGTTGTTTAGACCTTCCCACAGCCGCCGTGAGTCTGTCTGTGACTCTAGCTTAGTTTGATATTCTCTTTTGGCATCTTGGATGGCTTTGCGGATGTCGTACCTGTATTTCTTGTATCGGATAGGGTCGTCTGCCTTGAGTGCCTCAGATCTGTCCTTCAGTAGGGAGTCAATCTCGCGGTTGTGCCCTGGTTTCCGGTTGGGGCACGTACGTACTGCTTTCTTTGGCACGCAGTCATCCACACATTTGCTGATGAAGTCTGTGACGGTGGTGGCATACTCATTTAAGTTAGTCGCTGAGTTTTTAAATATGGACAAATCCACAGTCGCTATGCAGTCACGTAAGAGCTCTTCTGTCTCCTCGGACCAGCACTGCACAACCTTCTTAGCTGGATTCTACCGCTTGAGTTTCTGCTTGTACGTCGGGAGAAGGAACAGTCTTATGGTCTGATTTCCGAAAGTGCGGTTGGGGGATGGAACGGTAGGCGCCTTTGATTTTTGAGTAGCAGTGGTCAAGAGTGTTGTCGCCCCTGGTGGGACAGGAGATGTGCTGGTGGAATTTTGGCAGTACACTCTTGAGGTTGGATTTGTTGAAGTCTCAGGCCCCAATGAACAAGGCCTCCGGGTGTTCTGTTTCATAGTTGTTTATGACTGTCTACAGTTCATCCAGCGCCATCCTCACTTCTGCCTGGGGTGGGATGTAGAACGCTGTGATAATGGCTGAAGTGAACTCACGTCGAAGTTAGTATGGGCGGCACTTTACGGTCAAGTATTCAAAGTCTGGGGAGCAGTAAGTTGTCAGGGTCACCACATCCAAGCACCAGGAGGAGTTGATGAGGAGGCATACTCCTCCACCCTTCGCTTTGCCTGAAGATGCCGTGCAGTCCTCCTGGTGAATAGATAAGCCTTCAGATTGTATTGCACAGTCCGCTGAGGCGGGGCTGAGCCATGTTTCTGTGAAACAGAGCACACAGCAGTATCTTACTGCCCTCTGAGAGGTAAGTCTGGCGTTAAGTTTATCCAGCTTGTTTTCAATCACTTGGACGATTGTGGTTGCGTCTGGCGTGCTCCAGGGCGCTAGCGAGGTCCAGGGCGCTGTTTACGTTTCTGGGGTCGCTTCCGGCAGGGTCCCGGGCGCTGTTTCAGGTAAACGGGTTGCTGGGGGGATGAGTTTGCGATCCGGATGGGTCCCGGCATTCTGCGTGTGTGGGAATACCTTGCAGCGTGTTTGGGTCCTCGCGCATGGTCTCTGTTGTTTCTGGGGTCCTGGGTCGTGGGCAGGGGCTTCCTGGGGCAGGATGGGCTAGGTCCCATGGTCTGTTACCTCCCTGCACGCTCCTGGGATCGGATCTTGAAGTCGGCACGGTGGGGCCTCCATGTGGATTTTTCTTTCTTCCATCACCAGGTAGGTCGGATTGCTGGGTGGGCCTCTCCGGGCCGTGTCGCTGGGCGGGCCTCTCGGGGACGCGTTGGGTCGGGTCTTGCTGTCAGGAGTTGGGTCGTGAGCTCCTGTGACTAGGCCGGGCGATCCGGGGGCTGGCGTCTGTAGTTAGGCCGGGTTTGGAGCTCCGAGGCCCTGGTCGGCTCCAAATCGAGGTCGGGGCTTCACCTCCGGTTTGGGCCCGATCTTCTTCCAGGTCACGGAGGTCAGGTCTAGTCGGGTCAAAAGGTCTCCAAGGGCCTCGGAGGATCTTCAAGTCTGCAAGAGAAGATAAGAGAGAGAGGTTAGTAATAATGTTAGCTTTAGAATTCATTTTTAAAAGTTTAGAACGAGTATATGTTAAGTTAAAAATGGATCTGATGGGGAGAGCTCGCAGAGTCGCCTCGTTGGGCGCCATCTTCGCACGTCACTGAAGAATGTGACGGAGGTTTTGAGTGCATCCTCAAGATGAAGAGGCTCAGAAAGGCAACAGCGAGTGGCAGAAACACCTGGATAAGTCAGTCTGCAACATACATACGTTTACGTTACAGCTGAGGAAAAGCTTCAAGGCGTTCAGTGAGCTGCTAAATACGCTTCGGAATGAAATTTCAGTCTCCCAGGAGAGCACCTCCGTACTGAACAAGCAATTACGATGGGTTAAGAAGGCGCGTGATATGGCCCGCGATGCTCAGAAAAAGCTACCGTTGTTGGATCAAAGATTGGAATAAGAACTTCATTTGTATTCAGAAAATACCTGACCGAGTTAGGAGTTGATAGTGTCAGTGTTGAACTTACGGAAGTTAATTCATCCATAAAGAGTCGCCTCATGAGAAGTGGATCGGAAATGTTGTAAATAAAAATAAACACCAATGATTCAAATATGCCAGCAGCAAGCAACTCCAGCTGGCATATCAAAAATCACGACTGTTGAAAGTATTGTTCCCTTTTCTCCACCTCCCTTGTGTAATAAAGTAACGCCTGCATGTGTGGTTGGCGGTTACATCCGGACCGAAACGACCCATGACACTTCCTTGGATTTCGTTTGCCCAGTTGAAATACAACAATGGATTCGAGTCAAGTCATTTTTCTGCGCAAGGATCATGGAATCAGAGAATTGGTTTGGAAAGGGAACAGCAACAAATAAGTTAGAACGGCTGTGAGTTTCTGTTTCAAATAAATTCGGACTATGCTGGTATTGCGAAGACCTGCGCATGAGATTGAAATACAGCAGTACAAATTTCAAATTGTGAAGGGCTTTCTGCTCGAAAAGAAAGATACGGGTTTGGCAGAAATGCGATCTGCATTTTCCAAAATTTTTGCCTTCAGAAAAATTCACCTATTTGTTTGCCGAAGTAGAATTTATGTTTTGTGTTTAACTTTAAAGGTAAGTGCAGATGGATGAAGATTTTGTTAAAATTATTTTTATTCAAGTTTTAAACAAATTTTGACCAACAAAACAGATGAAAATAGAGAAAAAACAGTAACCCCCCTCGCCCCCAAATACAGAAGTGAAGATGTGGAATACGTTCAATAATTTGAGAATTTATATGTCGACTTTCAACATTGCAGTAATAGTTGGTCCGATTTAAAAGCACATATGGAAACGGAGCGAGCTGTGAGTGAAAAAAAACTAATCTTAAAATGAAAGTCAAAATTAGTCTCCGAATTAACAATCAACCATGAAAGCGTTGTATCAATCGAACCTCCCGACAAGAAACCGCTGAACGTACGAAATGTCAGTATCAGATAGATAAGTTGGACCCGCACACGAGATCTGGAGGGGTCTGATGTGTGCCATTGCTGCTGTAGAATGAAATAATATTGAGGATGGTGAGGTGTAATGGGGTGTACTGGGCGAGGCTGCGGGGGATTACTATAATCAGCACGGATTTTGAGGCGGAAAGGCGGCACTGTATTTTGCACTGCTGCCTCACAGCGCCAGGGACCCGTGTTCAATTCTGTCCTCTGGAAATTTTCTGTCTGGAGTTTGCACTTTCTCCCTGTGACTGTGTGGATTCCTCCGGATTCTCCGGTTTTCTGCCACCTCCAAAGAGGTGCACGTTGTGTTAAAATTGTCCGTCACACGAAATTGCACTTTCGGGTCGAGTTTCATGAATAGGGCGAGGACTGTGCCTGCACTGTGTGGTCGGTCAAAGTGTCAGTGCTGCCTTAATAAGCGAATGACCTCCTTCTGCAGTGTCTGAATTCTATTTTTCAATGAGTCAATTGGTCTGAGTCTCCTCCTGCTTGATCAGAACATTCTGCCCCTGTAGTCCTCCACTCTGCAAGCAAAATCAATATCCATGAACTTCAGCACAACAGGCGACGGACGGACAGATGCTAAATATCACAAATAGCACAACCCGTTCAAGACAATCAGAAGACTTTCCTTCCTCGCAGAAAAGATCACTTACACAGCGGACCAGGATGAATGGGTTGCGGGGTTGGATGGAAGTGGTCGGTGCAGACTTGATGGGCCGAATGGCCTCCATCTGCACTGTACGTTCCATGTTCTAATGCCGGGTCTTAACAGGAACGAACTCAGAGGATAGTGTGTGCTGAAACATAAAGGAGTGAAGCCCGGGGCATCAGCCCTTTAAAATTATTTGCCAAGGCGCAGAAGGGAAATGAGGATTTGAGAGGAATCAGGGATGCAGTATTTCCGGGAAAAAAAATCACCAAATGGTATCAAAACATCGCGATGAAGGACAGTCTTGATGACGGAAGATCTATGATGCCGATCCAAAATCAAAACCAGAAAAATGTGAATACTTTGTCCTTTAGAATTTGCAGAACTCATGCCCATGGAATGGTCTGAACAGCTAAGTATGTCAACTAACACCATCAACAGATTCAAATTTTGACATCGTGATTAAATGGATGTGTTCGTTCATCCAGAATTTCATAGGAAAATGAGGGACCACACTTTAGGAATATGCCGACGTGGCCGATATGCCATGAATATCCTATTGATAAAGTGTGATTGTTTTTCTCAAACATTCACTACCACCACACCCAATAACATTTTAAAATTAAATGTATAGTACCCAATTCATTTTTGTCCAATACAGGGGCAATTAAGCTTTGGGTTTTGGGTGCGAAACCTACTCAAACACGCTGTGAGGCAGCAGTGCTAATCACTGCGCCACTGTGCTGCCATCACACCCCATATACTTGTATGCCCCCACTTCCTACTGTCATGGCAATGCCACTTTAAGAAATGTTTGTCATCTCACGTGGCTGCAGTGATGTCATTGTGAGCATGGAGCTGGGCTCTGGCTCTGTTTTTTTATCATCGTTTTGAGCTGGAAGCTGTTTTGCGTCTGAGTTTTCCGTCATCATGCCATTGACGGAACCCGCGCATGCGCGGTTCCGCATTTCTCCACCGCCGCCCGACAAGATGTGGCAGCTTGATCTTGTCGGGCGGCGGAGGGGAAATAGTGAGTCCCTTTTGGACGCAGGCCCGACGATCGGTGGGCACCTATCGCGGGCCTGTCCCCTCCCGAGCACAACGGTGGTGCTCCCGCCCCAAACAGGCCTCTGGATGCTTTAAACGGGCATCCAGCGTCCGTTTTTACCACAGCAGCAAGCAGGTGTGTTTGCTGCCGTGAAAGAACGGGCGTAAAGTCTCGGCCCATCGGCCGCGGCGGGGATTCGTGACATGGGTCGGTCGAGGGGGGCGGAGAATAGCGGGTGGGCGCAAAAATGTCGGGAGGCCCTCCCGCTATTCTCCCAACCGGCGTGGGCAGCGGAGAATCGCGCCCACTGTCTTTGTTAAAAAGCGTCTTTGACTTATGTTTATTGTTGGGATAGTTAATAAGGGTTATCTATAGAGTATTGTATCTTGTTGGGGTGGGGGGGGGGGCAGTGTTGTTAGTTGAACTGTTTGTTTAAAAAATGTTAACGGGATTCATAAAATAAACATTGTTTTGTTCAAAAATACTTCAGATCTCTGTTGCATCACACCAAAAGAGCCCTTGTGCGCCCCATAATGAAAATCTATAAAATGTTCTGTGTCAGGTGAACTCCATGGTATGCTTTGCTTTTCTCTAAATCCTGTTCCATAATCAATTGGGGGCACGTCGGGTTAAAAGTGTATCTTACGTTATTGGGTTGGCTTAGTGAACTTATTAACAGTGACCGCTGAGCATATTTGTGTTTGTGTTTCATGCATGGTATTCCAGTTTTATGTAGGGAGTGTGTTATGGACAATTACTCTTTCAGATGCTCGGAGGTTTTGGGGGTTGGAGAAGGTCACGTGCATTTCCTTCCGAACAGAGACGAAAAAAGGCTTTTAGGTTTGGCAAAACATTGCAGTTAACGTTTAACTGGCAGCAAATGAAAAGAAGAGGTACTTACGCCGGTAGCTGAGCATTTAAAATTCCCTGATATTCGGTCTGACTCATCAGAAATGACACAAATTCAGTTCCAGAACAAAAAAGAATTAAAGCAGCTTGAAAACGAAATGATGGGAAAAGAAAGAGTAGGACACAGGAAAGAGCAAGGGAGGTAGAGCAGGGTAAAAAGACAACTGAGATAGTTTGAACTTCAGAAAACGGCCATGCGACATGACAGTTAGTTACAATTGCTTGATGTAAAGGGGCACGCACAGTTTGAGGACAGTGATGGGGAGTAAGAGAATGAGCGTCATAATCGAAGGCTTGGTGGAGATCTATTTAAATATGTCCGAGCATTGACAGTGTTTCATGAGAAGGAGGTAAAATCCAGCTTTCACTTCATTTGAACAAGTAGCCAAAGAAATTAAATGGCCACAGGACATGTGACTATTACTGTTTCTTGCTGGGGCTACTGAAGTGTTTGCATCACTATCAGAAGGGGTATCTGGCACGCATGAGGAGTTGAAATACTCCTTCTTAGGTGCATATGAATTAGTGCCTGAAGTCTATCGGCACAGGTTTGGAAAATTAGGGAAAAAACCAGGTCAAACATACATAGAGTTTGAAAGGATCAAACAGAGAATCCTTGATAGGTGGCGAAGGGCTTTGAAAATAGAACACACGTTTGAATCTCTCAGAGAAATTATACTTCGTAGCAGTTTAAAAATTCAATTCCGGATTTATTGATAACTCATGTGGAAGAGCAGAGGGTTACAACTGCGAGGTTAGCAGCATAAATGGCAGGTGATGATGAATTTGATCATAAATCAAAATTTTGGTTTCCGACATATGTTTCAGCCTCTGAGGGATAGAAACTGGGGTAAAGAGAAATACTCATGGTGTAGAGGTAACGGAGTGCTGATTGGAGATATTAATGAGAGTATAACTCAGATTAGAAAATAAATCGAGGAGTGTGGAAGAAAAATGAAAAGTTTCAAATGTCTTCACTGTAATAAACTAGGCCATGTAAAGACAGTGTTTTTTGTGGAAGAAAAACACTGGGAAGCCGGATGTGACAAAACAGGAAAAGTCAGCGCGGTTTGTTAAAATGGAAAAGGAAAGTTCAAGTGAAGCGGAGGAGGTGCAACATACTGTACAGCCTGATCAGGAGGTGATTGATAAGAGGGGCCCAGAACTATTTAAATAATTTACTTGCGTGGGGAAAGCTTTTTCATCTGTACCAGAAGCATTAATGAAGTCTCAATTTTAAGACATATGTGAGCTAGTCAATATTGGATGGTAAGAGAAGAGGAGTTATTTAGCTTAGGAGGAATATCGCCAGAAAAGGTGGTAAAATGTGGAATTCAGGATGAGAAGAGTAGTGTTCCATTATATAAGGTAAGGTTGAAAAGTCCAATGAGAGTGTTGAAGTGCTAGTAAAAGTAATAGATAAACTATCTTGAGCAAGCATACGGTTTATCTTGGGTAATTATATAGCTGTATGGTAGGTGGCAGTGATGCCTACTGCGATTTATATGCCAGTGGGAAATCAGGCTAGAGCATTTAAGGACAGATATTCTGGGGTATTCCGGATTTTTGCAGGAAGAATCGCAAGGTCACAAGAGGCGAAATCAAAGAGCGAAGACAAAGTTGTAGTTCAATTATCAGGAACGGTATTTGATCAGATTGGAAAAGAACAATCACAGATGGAGGATAAGGCGGATATTTTTAGTTCAGGAAATTTGAATGAGTTACTATATTAAGGGCAGCAAGGTAGCATGGTGGTTAGCACAATTTCTTCACAGCTCCATGGTTCCAGGTTAGATTCCCGGCTAAGTTCACTTTCTGTGCGGAGTCTGCACAGTCTCCTCGTGTGTGCGTGGTTTCCCTCCTGGTGCTCCGGTTTCCTTCCATAGTCCAAAAATGTGCACATAAGGTGGATTGGCCATGCTAAATTGCTCTTTGTGTTCAAAATTTCCCTCAGTGTTCGGTGGGGTTACTGGGTTATGGGCATTGGGTGGATCAGTGGGTTTGGGTGGGATGCTTTTTCTAGCTGCCGGTGCAGACTCGATGGTCCGAATGGCCTCCTTCTGCACTGTCAATTATTTAAATTCTAGAAAGATATATAAATAAAACGGATGTATCAGAAAACATACTCGGAAGAGCAATCTGAGTGTATACCAGAACGTAATTACCGTAGAAATGTTGTCTTGATGAGAAATTGAAGACTTTTACATGTGCAGTCGGATGGATAGTTGGCAGAAGTTCGTCAAGTGGTGTTGCATGTAGGGTACAGAAATAAAGTGTTGCGAGTAACATATGAGGTACCAGTGGGAGGTCATTTGGGAATATGGAAAACTGAAGCTGAAATCCGGAAACATTTTTTTGGTCTGGACTAAATAAAGATGCACTTAAATTTTTTCGATCTTGTCACATACGTCAAGTGATAGGAGAACCTCAGGCAGTGATAAAATCAGCGCCCTAAATACCCATTCCACCATTTGAGGAACTTTTTACAAGGGTCTTACTTGATTGTTTAGGACGGCGTCCTAAAACTAAAATTTAAAAAACAACACCAGATGACTATAATGGATGTGTTAACGAGGTTTCCAGAGGCCATTCTATTACGCAAAATCACAGCTAGAAAAATTGTGGAGGAGTTAGTTAAATCTTTTAGTGGATAAGAACTACCCACAGAATGACATTCGGATCGAGAATCACATTTTACCTCAAGTTTCATCCAAGAATTTATGGATAGTTTTGGACTGAAACAGTTTAAATCAGCTGCGTCCCAACCAGAATCGCAGAGAGCATTAGAAAGGTGGTATCAGACATTAAAGACAATGTGACGGTCTTATTTACAAGAGTATCCACAAGATTGGGATAAAGGAACTCCATTCATACTGTTTGCAATTAGGGATGCGTTGCATGAGTCAACCAAATTCAGTACTTTGGACCTAATTATTGGTCATGTGGTAAGAGGACAAAATAAGTTGATTGAGCAAAAAGTGGTGAGTCAGAAGTCGGAACTTACATTAGTCGATTACGTGTCAAAGTTTAGGGGACGATTAAATAGAGCAGGGGAATTGGCGGGGCAACATTTTATGGTTGCACAACATTTAATGAACGGGTAGCGAACAAAAAGCAAATGTTCGAAGTTTTGCCAGTGGAGATAAAGGTTTAGTATTGTTACCACTGGTAAGAACCTTTAACAAAAAGGCTTTGTGGACCTCATCAGATTCATAGGAAATTAAGTGAAGGGAAGTATTTGGGAAGAAACCCAGATAGAAGGAAAACTCACCGAGTGTGTCATGCGAGTATGCTTAAAAGGTACTTTGAAAGGCATGGAGAGCAAAAGGATGAGTTTGTAATAATTTTAACACAAACTGAAGAACCGAATTCAGATGCCTTTGAATTTGACATCCCTCAAATTCAATTGGAAAACGAGGATAATTTTACAAATTGGGACAAATTGTTCAGTTTACTTCCAGAGGAACAACGAACTGATCTGTTCGAGTTATTTATATATC
Organism: Scyliorhinus canicula; assembly: GCF_902713615.1. Classification (NCBI taxonomy): domain Eukaryota; kingdom Metazoa; phylum Chordata; class Chondrichthyes; order Carcharhiniformes; family Scyliorhinidae; genus Scyliorhinus; species Scyliorhinus canicula. The sequence goes on along the minus strand of NC_052157.1, from coordinate 85,507,008 downwards.
ATGGGCAAGTTTGTGAAGATAAGTTGGGAAGAACTAAAATGCCTATTCATGATGTGGATGTTGGAGATGCTGCTTCAAATAAACAACATCCATATTGACTAACCCTTTGAAATCGGCACAGGTTAACAAATGAATTGAAATTATGCTTTATAATGGCATAATTGAAGTGAATTGCAGCTAATGGAGCTCGCCCATAATGATGGTACTGAAACCGGACGGTAGCCAACTGTTGTGTGTGGACTATATAAAGGATAATGAACTGTTCCACTATCGCATGTTTGCAGTGAGAAGGTGGGACAATCAGCTTTTATTTCCAAACTGGATTAACGTAAAGGTTACTTGAAGGAACCTTTATCCGAAAGGGTGATGGAAATCTCATCGTTTGTGACTCCAGATGGTAAATACCAATTCACAGTTAGGCAATTCGGCATCAAAAATGCCCGAGCCACATTTCAACGGTTAACTAAGAAAGTAATTTCAGGATTGCGTGAATGTGCTGTATAAATCGACGATCTGGTAATTTTTAGTAAGGCATGGACAGAACAATTGAAGCATCTGATGGAGTTCTTCAATCGACTTCAGGAGTTGGACTTGGTGGTAAGCGTAGTTAAAAGTGAATTTGGAAAATTCCAAGTCAATTTCCTTGGCCATACAATCGGACAACGTCGAATGGATCCACAGGATATGAAACAAATGTTATTGGGGAGTTTCCAATACCCTTGACATGAAGGGATATAATGCGATTTCTTGGCATGGATGGATTTTATCGGAAATCTTTGCCGAACTTTAGTAGTGTGGTCACTTCACTGACGGACTTTCTAAAGAGGCATAGCACATTTCAGTGAACCGCAGAGTGCCAACAGGCGTTTGACGGCCTGAAGGCTGTGTTACCCACTGCTACTGTGGTTGGTCATCCAAAAAAAAACCATTCGAAGTAGCTGTTTATGTGAGTACAATTGGTGGCGGTACGATTATTGTACAAGAAGACGATGAAGGATTAGAGCAGCCTATTTGTTATTTTTCTAAGAAATTAAATGCGCACAAGTAGAAGTATTCGACTACTGAGAAGGACATTTTGAGTTTGGTTGTGCATTTGAAACATTTTCAATTTATATTACTAGCTATTCATCTGAAACAATATTACATACTGATGATCATCCAGGGAGGTTTTCGGATCTATTCCAGAATAAGAACGAAAGACTGCTTCATTGCAATTTATTGTTACAGGCATTTCAATTAAACATACTACATGTGGCAGGACGAGAAAACGTGATAGCGGATCATTTGTCACGACTGTAATGTAGAGAGCTGGTTCGGAGGAGGAGGAAGAACTAAAATGGACCATGCTATTATAAATGTTTGCGTGTTTTGCTTAGTTGAACAAAAACGTATATTTACTGTCAATGTTGTTTCAAAGAAAGTGAAAATATGAAAAATGAAACCATCTTAAAGTACCTGGGGTTTTTTTCTTCGGGGAAGGTGTCATGGGAATGTCACTTTAAGAAATGTCTGTCTTCTCAAGTGGCTGCAGCTATCGCATTGTCTGGGTGGAGCTGGGTTCCGGTTTTGAATTTTAGTTTCGTTTGAGCTGTTTTGTCTCTCAGTTTGGTTTCGATTTCAGTGGGAGAATTACATTCAAACCAAAAGGTGTAGTTTCGTCCCTCCCTGTCTCTCTCTGTCTCTGCCTGCCAAAGAATTGTTCCAGATCACTTAATTATTTCAACGTAATACCTGTTTCTGGAAGGAATTGAAACAGACTGTCTTAGTTGAAAAGGGCATTTGACTTAGGGATGTTATTCGGAAAGTTACTCAGGGTTACAGTACTGTATCTTTCAGGCGGTGGCATCAGTGTTAGAACATAGAACATTACAGCGCACTACGGGCACTTCGGCCCTCGATGTTGCTCCGACCTGTGAAACCATCTGCAGCCTATCTGACCTACACTATTCCATTTTCATCCATATGCCTATCCAGTGACCACTTAAATGCCCTTAAAGTTGGCGAGTCTACTACTGTTGCAGGCAGGGCGTTCCACACCCCTACTACTCTCTGAGTAAAGAAACTGCCTCTGACATCTGTCCTATGTCTACCACCCCTCAATTTAAAGCTATGTCCTCTCGTGTTGGTCATCACCATCCGAGGAAAGAGACTCTCACTGTCCACCCTATCTAACCCTCTGAATATCTTATATGTCCCTATTAAGTCACCTCTCAGCCTTCTCCTCACTAACGAAAACAACCTCAATTCCCTGAGCCTTTCCTCTTAAGACCTTCCCTCCATACCAGGCAACATCCAGGTAAATCTCCTCTGAACCCTTTCTAAAGCTTCCACATCCTTCCTATAACTCCAGGAGCGGCCGCACCAGAGGTGAGTAAAGCTGCTGCATGACAATGTGGCTCCGAAATTCAATCCCCCTACTGATAAAGGCTGGCACACCATATGCCTTCTTAATAGCCCTATTAACCTGGATGGCAACTTTCAGGGATTTATGTACCTGGATGTCCAGAAATCTCTGTTCATCTACACGACCATGAATCTTGCCATTAGCCCAGTACTCTGCACTCCTGCTACTCCTTTCAAAGTGAACCACCTCACACTTTTCAGCATTAAACTCCATCTGCCACCTCTATAACATCCTTCAGCACTATCCACAACTCCACCGACCTTCGTGTCATCTGCAAATTTACTAACCCATCCTTCTACACCCTCTTGCAGGTCATTTATAAAAATGACAAACAGCAATGGCCCCAAAACAGATCCTTGCGGTACACCACTAGTAACTGAACTCCAGGATGAACATTTGCCACCAACCACCACCCTCTGTCTTCTTTCAGCTAGCCAATTACTGATCTAAACCACTAAATCACATTCAATCCCATACTTCCTTATTTTCTGCAATAGCCTATCGTGGGGAACCTTATCACACGCTTTACTGAAATCCATATACACCACATCAACCGCTTTACCCTCATCCACCTGTTTGGTCACCTTCTCAAAAACTCAATAGGGTTTGTGAGGCATGACCTACCCTTCACAAAACCGTGTTGAGTATCGCTAATCAACTTGTTATTTTCAAGATGATTATAAACCCTATCTCAGACAGCCTTTTCCAAAATTGTACCCACAACCGAAGTAAGGCTCACAGGTCTATAATTTCCAGGGTTGTCTCTACTCCCCTTCTTGAACAAGGGAACAGCATTTGCTATCCTCCACTCTTCCGGCACTACTCCTGTCGACAAAGACGACATAAAGATCAAGGACAAAGACTCTGCAATCTCCTTCCTGGCTTCCCAGAGAATCCGAGGGAAAATCCCATCTGGCCCAGGGGACCTATCTATTTTTACACTTTCCAAAATTGCTAACACCTCCTCCTTGTGAACCTCAATTCCATCGAGCCTGGTCGGCTGAACCTGAGTACTCTCCTCGACAACATAGTCTTTCTCCAGTGTAAATACTGACGAAAAATATCCATTTAACGCTTCCCCTATCTCCTCTGATTCCACACATAACTTTCCACTACTATCCTTGATTGGCCCTAATTGTACTCTAGTCATTCTTTTGTTCCTGATATACCTATAGAAAGCCTTAGGGTTTCCCTTGATCCTATCCGATAATGACTTTTCGTGTCCTCTCCTCGCTCTTCTTAACTATCCCTTTAGGTCCTTCCTGGCTAACGTGTAACTCTCAAGTGCCCTAACTGAGCCTTCATGTCTCATCCTAACATAAGCCTTCTTCTTCCTCTGGACAAGTGCTTCAACTTCATTAGTAAACCACGGTTCCCTTGCTCGACAACTTCCTTCCTGCCTGACAGGTACATACTTATCAAGGACACGCAGTATCTGTTCATTGAAACACCTCCAAATTTCGATTGTACCCATCCCCTGCAGTTTCCTTCCCCATCCTATACATCCTAAATCTTGCCGAACTGCATCATAATTGCCTTTCCCCCAGCTGTAATTCTTGCCTTGCAGTATATACCTATCCCTGCCAATTGCTAATGTAAACATAACCGAATTGTGATCACTATCACCAAAGTGCTCAACTACATCTAAATCTAACACCTGGCCGGGTTCATTACCCAGTACCAAATCCAATGTGGCCTCGCCCCTTGTTGGCCTGTCTACATATTGTTTCAGAAAACCCTCCTGCACACACTGCACAAAAACTGACCCATCTGTAGTACTCGAACTATAGTATTTCCAGTCAATATTTGGAAAGTTAAAGTTCCCCATGACAACTACCTTGTTACTCTCGCTCCTGTCGAGAATCATCTTTGCAATCATTTCCTCCACATCTCTGGAACTATTCGGAGGTCGATAGACAACTCCCAACAGGGTGACCTCTCCTCTCCTGTTCCTAACGTCGGCCCATACTACCTCAGTAGACGAGTCCACAAACGTCCTTTCTACCGCCGTAATACTTTCCTTGATTCACAATGTAACACACACCCCTCTTTTACCATCTTCTCTGTTCTTACAGAAACATCTAAATCCTGAAACCTGCAACAATCATTCCTGTCCCTGCTCTGCCCATGTCTCCGAAATCGACACAACATCGAGATCCCAGGTACCAACCCATGCTGCAAGCTCACCCACCTTATTCCGGATGCTCCTGGCGTTGAAAAAGACACACTTCAAACCAGCGTCTTGCTTGCCGGTGCCCTCTTTCAAACTATTAATCCTATCCCTGACCTCACTATTCTCAACAGCCTGTACAGTAGGACTACAATTTAGGTTTCCATCCCCCTGCTGAATTAGTTTGAACCCCCCGCCCGAAGAGCATTAGCAAATCCCCAACCCCAGGATATTGGTAACCCTCTGGTTCAGGGGAAGACCACCCTGTTTGTAGAGGTCTCACCTACCGCAGAATGAGCTGCAATTATCCAGGAACACAAAACCCTCCCTCCTGCACCATCCCTGTAGCCACGTGTTTAACTCCTCTCTCTCCTTATTTCTCACTTCGCTAGCACGTAGCACGGGTAACAATCCAGAAATTACAACTCTGTTTGTTCTAGCTCTCAGCTTCCACCCTTGCTCCCTGAATTTCTGTCTCAAATCTCCATCTCTCTTCCTACCTATGTCATTGGTACCTATGTGGACTACGACTTGGGGCTGCTCACCCTCCCCCTTCAGGATCCCAAAAAGACGAGCAGAGACATCACGAACCCTGGCACCTGGGAGGCAACATACCAACCGTGAGATTCTTTTGGTCCCACAGAGCCTCCTGTCTGTTCCTCTAACTATGGAGACCCCAATGACAAGTGCTCTGTTCCTCTTCTCACTTCCCTTCTGAGCAACAGGGACAGACTCTGTGCCAGAGACCTGTGCCCCATTGCTTACCCCTGGTAAGTCGTTCCCGCAACAGTATTCAAATCGGTATACATGTTATAGAGGGGATCGACCACAGAGTATCCCTGCACTGCCTGCCGTTTCCCTCTCCCTTCCCTGACGGTAACCCATCTACATTCGTCTTTAACCTGGGGTGTGACTACCTCCCTATAACACCTCTCAATAACCCCCTCCGCCTCCCGAATGATCCGAAGTTCATCCAGCTCCATGTCCAGGTCCCTAAACGTGGTTCTCGAGGAGCTGGAGTTGGGTGCACTTCCCGTAGATGTAGTCAGCAGGAACACTCGAAGTGACCTTTCCTCCCACATTCTGCAGGAGGAACATTCAACTGCCTTAGCCTCCATTCCCACTGAACTAACTTCCCAACAAGTGAAAACTAAAAAAAACAACAACAAAAAACGTGTTAGTTTAGCAATCCGACGTACAGAACTTTATTTTTGGTTAGAGGTGGAGGATGGGTGGGAGACACTACGTAAGTAGTGTTTCGGGTTAAGCTGTCACTCGAGAACTACTCGAGTAGTTGATATGATGTTGACTGTGTGTTTCTAAAATTTTAACTGTATTCATAGAATAAACATTGTTTTGTTTAAAAGTTCTTTAGATCTCCGTTGCATCACACCGTAAAGTGGGCCCTTGGGGTCCCATTACCCAAAATCTATTAAACCTTGTCGGTCAGGTGAACTCCATGAAATACTTTGGTATTCTATAAACCCAGGTCTATAATACTACCTCCACTGTGCCATTCGCTGAATATCCAGAAATTGTCTCATCGCCTTAAAATGACACTGTTTTGAAGAATACATGACATCAAAAACTGCATAATAATACGTATCATAAATGTGTAGTGGTAAAGGGCAGCACGGTGGCGCTGTGATTAGTATTGGTGCTTCGTGGCGCCCAGTTCCCAGATTCGATCCCCGCCCTGTGTCCCTCCAACATCCCAAAAGATGTGCAGGGTAAATGGATTGGCCACACTAAATTCCCCCTGAATTGCAAAACAATGAATAGTGTATTCTAAATGCATTGTTTTAAATTTGTAGCGGTAAAATAAAATATTGTGAACATATGACCCGCCGATGACTCCTACCCAGATCACTCGATTATATAAACTGAATACAAATATACTGTTCGGCCAATAATTAGGAAATGACGTGAAAACGTGAAGAAGTGAGAGTAGTGTGGTAAATGCTGCGACCGCCATGTACAGTCCAGGAAGTATTCCTGCTAACTCTTTATATTTACATACTTTGGTATAAAATTGGGAAGTTTAACAAGAGATGTGAAAAGTATGTTAGATAAATCATTAAAAAAGAAATTGAGAGAAAGGAAGAAATATGTAAAGGAGGATTTGACATTCTGAAAATACTGGAAGGACATCCAAAATCGTGTAATCAGGTAATCAATGAAAACGGCTAATTATTCAGAATAGAATGTAGTATCCCACTTTTGAAATGTTTTTGCCAATTGGCTGATAGGACAGTTGAGGGATTTTTGGAAGAAATGATTAAAGTATTGTTGCCATCATAGATAAAAATTTATTGACCTGTAATGACATTTATCCGAATATTACAGGCTGCCAATTTAGACAGCTAACTAAAATTTCTTTCACTGTTGAAGGTAAAGGGAAGATACGGACGCAGTACGGGTGGTACTGGGGATACGCATCATCCCACCTGAAGGAGACAACGTTGGGATCATCCCACATGATGTGTGGATGGGCCGCAAGGATAAGTCCCATATATGAAAGAAAGCAACAAAAGAGCAGTAAGAACTAAAAATAATAACAATAGCTTATTGTCACAAGCAGACTTCCCAATGAAGTTACTGTGAAAATCCCCTAGTCGCCAAATTACGACGCCTGCTCGGGATGGTCGGTACGGGATGCTGAACAAATGTTGGCAGGCCAGCAAAATGATAACATCTCCATAAACAAGACAAGTATGGACTTGAGGCAAATGAGAATATAACGTGTACATTACAAGTTCGAACCTCAAAACAGATATCACAAGCGTCGCCCATGTAGATGAAACCGAATTGTGTTAATATCTCACCGAGAGCATATTGGTGTGGGATCAGAATATGCCCCGTTGAGCCACCCACATTTTGTACAAAGCCCCAGGTGTCAGCTACGATTGATAAAATTTAGTTAGTTCACGTACGCAAATGAAAACAAGAGCGAAACCATGTCTTGGAATAAACTAAACCTGAATTCATGGATTATGGGAGAAATATGTGACAGATATATAACTATTGCCAGACACTCCATGAAGAATTAAAAGACGCCTTACATATGCTTGAATAACATGTCAAAATGTATCTCAAGAAGAAGGTGTAATCAAAAGCGATATAAATAAAATTAAAATAAGGAGTTAGTGGGATGATATTTGGAACTGGGGAACAATTATGCAGCTTTGCCCATGGGAATGAAACATATCGCATTCAGTAATAATACCAGTGCTACTTATATTATTTTATCTAAATTATTTTATGACTATGTTAAAGTGCTGCAAAATAAAGAGAGAAAATACATTCAAGATGGATATAAGCAATAGTTTTAAGGAATAACGATCAATGGGCTGGTTTAGCTCACAAGGCTAAATCGCTGGCTTATAAAGCAGACCAAGCAGGCCAGCAGCACGGTTCGATTCCCGTACCAGCCTCCCCGGACAGGCGCCGGAATGTGGCGACTAGGGGCTTTTCACAGTAACTTCATTGAAGCCTACTCGTGACAATAAGCGATTTTCATTTCATTTCATTTCATTTCATTTCATTTGTAACGCAGTTTAGACTTGAATGTCTGCAGATAGGAAGAACTGGCTCTCAAATTATTTTAATGCATTTACGTTGCCGAATAAAACAACGTCAGCAATTCCTGCACTTGCTCATGATCCAGAAGAAAAGAGTGCTCTGTAATATTTTACCATTGAAGTGAGTTTATATTATTATTCGTGTTTCCAAATTGTCAACTTCGCACTGCGAACGTCAGACTAAATTTCCGGTTGCCGCTCACTCAATTACTATAACTAAAATATCAGTAATGGGAACCTAAGTTACGAGAGGTACGAACATGTTAAAAAATCTGGAATGTGCTGTGAGCGCTGTGTTTCCCTTGCCAATCCCCTTTCCTCGAAATTCCATTCTCAAGTAATGCACTTCAGTGACGAGTGCAACGCAGGCCTGCACAATGCAGCATTAAGATGTACCTCCGATTGCCCAACTTGACCAGCCATTTCCATATCGCTCGGCAACAGTCTCCCTTGAACATAGCTTTGTAGACATTTTGTACTTCTTATTTTTCATAACGAAGCTATGTGAGCCAAGTATTTACTCACTCTTATGACTCGCAGATCTGTTAAACTGTCGAGACGGTAAGCCACGCACAAATGGCATGCTGGTCATGTGCTCTTTTGTTCAGACTTTGTAATTACCACAATGGTTGCTATTAAAATCTCCGGCACCTCTCTTTTAATATCGATAGATCGAAATGGGAATTTAATAATTTGTAAAAACTGAATGCTAATTCCCTGCATTATATCCGGTGAAGATCTAGTTTTCAGTAGGTAAGAGAGGGAATGACTGATTGACACGTAGGAGTACCGATTCACTCGTAGGGACAACATTCGAAATACTTCAAAGCATTTGCGTGAATATTTTTTGGGTAACTGTTTCGATAGAGCAAAAGAAACCCAAATTGGTCGACCTAACTTTTTCTGAGTCAGTGGCTAAGGAAGGAAAGTTTATGTGTATGGTAGTATAACTAGGGGTATTACGGTACCTGGGAGTGTGAGCTGCTATTGGTGCAGAGGCTCACTGCCCATTGACCCAAGTGTTGTATACTCATAGCTCGATAGGAAGGTAGCTCCGCCTACAAGGTGGGGATGTCAGAGGTAGGTTCTTTGCCCAGAGAGTAGTGGGGGCATAGAATGCAGTGCCTGTGGAAGTAGTTGAGTTGGAAACGTTAGGGACCTTCAAGCGGCTATTGGATAGGTACATGGATTATGGTAGAATAATGGAGTGCAGATTAATTTGTTCAAAGTGCAGCACGGTAGCAGTGTGGATAGCACAATTGCTTCACAGCTCCAGGGTCCCCGGTTCGATTTCGGCTTGGGTCACTGTCTGTGTGGAGTCTGTACATCCTCCCTGTATGTGCATGGGTTTCCTCCAGGTGCTCAGGTTTTCTCCAACTGTCCAAAGATGTGCAGGTTGGGTGGATTGACCATGATAAATTACCCATAGTGTCCAAAATTGTATGATCTATGATTAACCTACAACAAAAGATCGGCACAACATCGTGGGCCGAAGGGACTCTTCTGTGCTATATTTCTCTATGTTCTATTTTCGATGTTCGATATGAGAACCCGTGATCCCAGTACCAGGTCATTTCTGTACTCCTGCTGCGAGGCACACTTCTTGTAGTTTACAGCCTTCGATTCGGACTACTCCTTTGTTTCCGTGTCCATTGAATGCGCATCAATTTAATCAACGAGATTTTAAAGGATGAAGCTCCGCATGAAGCAGGACTGTCTGCGACTCAGCCCCCATGCAGCGAATGCAACAGCCACGATTAAGCACTGGCTGGCTTGTTTCAACAGCTGCCTTAGTACGGCAGAAATCGTCCCAACGAAGGAGCAGAAAAATCACATCCTCCACTCGTGGGTTGGCACCGCCATATATACGCTCATCGAGGAAGCGACAGACCACGACGCGGCTATGGACCTGCTCAAAGGACACTTAATACTGCCGGTAAATCAAGTTTACGCGCTGTACTTACTAGCCACAAGGCAGCAGATCACTGGTGAATCACTGTACAATATTTACCGTGCACTCCTTGTGCTGGGGAGGAACTGCATCTGCTCACAAGTGTCTGCTAATGAGCACACGGAAATCCTCATCTGAGACCCCTTTGCTGCAGGCATGTAGTCCTCGCAGATCCGTCTGAGACTATTAGAAAGAAAAATCTTGAGCCTCACGGAGGCACGGGCCCTCGCTACAACCCTAGATGTCGCAAACAGAAACACAGGCTCGTACGCCTCCGACCGCGCGGCGGCCCACTGGGCAGCATGAAACTCAGCGCCTCTCTCCCCCACTGACTCAGACTCTACCCAGTTCTGCGCCGCAAGGCGCCCCAAAAAATCCGCTCTGCCCCGCTGCCATTTTTGCGGCCAGGCGAAGCACCCCCGACAATGTTGCCCAGCCCATTCTGCAACCTGCAAGGGGTACGGGAAGAAAGGCCACTTCTATCTCTATCTATCAGCCTGCGGACCACTCTGCCTCATCCCCCAACGGCACCGCCATTTTACGCCCCCGACGCCACGTGCGGGGGACGGGCGCCGCCATTTTGTCCACCCCTCACATTTGTAACCGACGGGCGCCGCCATCTTGGATCGGATCCGAGGACGCCGCGTGTGATTACTCACTGCCCGATGAAGACTCCGACTATCTGCTACCACTCGCTTCAGTCACTCTGGACTAGTATCGACCCCGCACCCTCTCTACGGCAACAACAATGATATTGCCCAACGGACACAAGACGATCTGCCTGCTGGACTCCGGGTCACGGACAGTTTCGTCCACCACACCACGGTAAGACGCTGTGCTCTCGCTGTCTAGCCGATCAAGCAAAACATCGCCCTGGCCTCTGGCTCCCATTCAGTACAGATCACGTGGTGTTGTAAAACGGACCTCACGGTCCAGGGAAGGGAGTTCAAAAATTACAGACTCTACGTCCTCCCACACCTCTGCGTGGCCGTACTCCTGGGGTGAGACTTCCAATGTAAACTCCAGAGTCCAACATTTCAATTCGGCAGCCCCATTCCTCCCCGCCTTGTCTGCAGCCTCACGACCGTCAAAGTCGATCCCCTTGTTTGCAAACCGCACCCCGGATTGCACACCTGTCGCCACCAGGAGCCGGCGGTACAGTGCCCAGGACTGGACATACATCAGGTCCGTGGTCCAACGGTTTCTGAAGGAAGGGGTCACCGAGACTAGCAACAGCCCCTGGCGTGCACAAGTTCTGGTGGTAAAGACTGGAGAGAAGAATAGCATGGTCATAGACTACAGTCAGAGCATCAACACGTTTATGCAGCTGGACGTGTACCCTCTCGCCTGTATATCCGACCTGGTCAACATGATCGCGCAGTTCAAAGTCTTCATGGTGGACCTCAAGTCTGCATGCCACCAGCTCACCATCCACGCAAGCGATCCTAAGTAGACTGCGTTCGAAGTGGATGTGCGGCTCCACCACTTTTTAAGCATTCCCTTCCATGTCACAAACAGGGTTTCGGTCTTCCAAAGGAAGATGGAGTGAATGGTGGACCAATACGGTTTATGCGCAACCTGCCCGTATCTCGATAATGTCACCATCTGCGGCTAAGATCAGCAGGACCACGACAGCGATTACTGCAAATTCCTCCAAGGACAGATGCCTGTTTAGCACCGAGCGCCTAGCCATCATTGGCTATGTAGTTATGGCGTAATGCAGTGCTTGGCTCCGACCCGGGACGCATGCGTCCCCTGATGGAGCTCCCCCTCCCACACTGCTCCAAAGACCTCAAGCGCAGCCTCGGGTGTTTCTCATATTACGCCCAGTGGGTCCCCAATTACGCCGGAAATCCCGTTCCCCTCATCCAATCAGCCACATTCCCCCTGTCGATGGAGGCCCACCAGGCCTTCAGCCGCATCAGAGCGGATATCGCAAAGGCCACGATCCATGCTATCAACGAGTTCTTCCCCTTCCAAGTCGAGAGCGATGCGTCCAGTGTAGCTCTGGCAGCCATCCTCAAACAAGTGGGCAGAACCGTGGCCTTCTTCTCTCGTGCCAACTATGCTTCCGAAATCCGCCACTCCTCGGTCGAGAAGGAAGTACAGGCCATACTAGAAGCAGTGCGACACTGGATGCACTATCAGACCGGCAGGATATTCACCCTCCTCACAGACCAAAGATCGGTGGCCTTCATGTTTGGCAGTGCACACAGGGGCAAGATAAAGAACGACAAGATCTTGTGGTGAGGATCGAAGTGTCCACCTACAATTACGGCTTTTTGTATCATCCTGGGAAGCTGAACGAACCTCCCGACTCCCTGAGCCGCGGCACATGTGCCAACGCACAAGTGGACTACCATTGATCCCTCCATGCGGACATCTGCCACCCTGGGGTCATAGGCTTCTTTCACTTTGTAAAGACCTGCAACCTGCCTTACTCCATCGTGGACGTGACGACAGTTACTGGGAACTGCCACAGCTGTCCGGAGTGTAAGCCGCACTTGTACCAGCCCGAGTGCACCTGATAAAGGCTTCCCGCCCCTTTGAACGACTCAGTATGGATTTCAAAGGTCGCCACCCCTATACCAACCGCAACACGTACTTCCTCAACGTGATTGATGAGTACTCCCGCTTCCCTTTCGACATCCCCTTCCCCAACATGACAACACCCACCATCATTAAAGCCCTCGACACCATTTTCTCCCTGTTCCGATTCCGAGTGCACATACACAGCAGTAGGGGTGTCCTCCTTTATGTGTGACGAACTTCGTCAATTTCTACTGAGCAAGTGCATTGCCTCAAGCAGGACGACCAGTTATAACCCCCAGGGTAATGGACAGGTCGAGAGGGAGAAGTGTACGGACTGGTGGACCGTCCTGCTGGCCCTACGGTCCAGACATCTCCCAGTCTCCCGCAGGCACGTGGTCCTCCCACACGCCCTTCTACTCAACCCGGTAACCGCTTTGCACATCCACCTCATCAAATGCCTCATGAATGCCTTCCTGTTTTCCTAGAAAGTCTTCCTCAGGGATCCCGCTCCTGAACTGGCTGGCGAACACGGGCCCATTCTGTTCCGGAAACATGTGCGGGTGCACAAATCGCACCCGTTGGTCAAGATGGTCATCTGCTCCACGCGAACCCACAGTGTGCGTATGTGGAATACCCCGACGGCCGACAGGACACGGTCTCCCTACGGGACATGGCATCTGCTGGATCCACGCCATCGCCCCCGGGGCGCCAGCCACCCCCATCCGCCCTCCAGCCGCAACTACTTCCGGCAGGCGCCCTTATTCGCGCCGTCTAGAGGACCAGACTACCCTCCCCTTGCCCGGCCCTCACCAGTTCCGCCTAGAGGTATTGAAGCAGCAACAAGGACAGGATCGTCAGTCCCGGACTCACGGAAGCCCGCATCTCCAACTTCTTCAGAAAAGCTCCGCAGGTCGCAGAGGACACGCAAGGCCCCCGATCGGCTGATCGAGTCAATGTGAACTGTTAATGGATTTTTTTTACTTGTTCTCTCGCTTTTACAACTTGGTAAGTAGTTACCGTGTTCTAACACGTTCCTGTATATAGTTACGGGCCAGTAGGTAGCCACCGTTGGAGAAGTATGATCCCACATCACAAGTCATACTACCTGTCTCTTATCCCACTCGCATGGGCACCCCCCTCCTCGCTCATTCCCCATCTTCTCAAAAGGCATACGCCCACCGCACGGGCTCCTTTCTCAACAAGGGGTGATTGTGGTAGTATGGTTAGTCATATTACGGTACCTGGGAGTGTGAGCTGCTATTGGTGCAGAAGGCTCGCTGCCCATTGGCCCAAGTGTTTTATTCTCATTGTTCGAGAGGAAGGTAGCTCCGCCTACGAGGCAGAGTATAAGAACGCGGGTTTCCCAGCAGCCAGGTCATTTCTGTACTCCTGCTGCTGGGCACTTTTCTTGTCAATCAAAGCCTTTGATTCGGACTACTCCTTCGTTTCCATGTCCATTGATTGCGCATCAACGTGCCAGGATGACTTCAATCTGTTGTATGTTTATTAGGTTGTAGATTTGCACGTTTGCAAAGCCGATGTGAAAGGTCAGGTATAGACAGACATGCATAGAAGACGATGAATACAGGCAAATGAACAGGTGAATAACGATATCGCACGTGACACAAAATCTGATAAAGAATCGGTGCAGAGAAGAGTTGAAACATTGAAACGCACCTACTAAAGTATACAGGAAAATGTAAACATGTTCAAAAAGAGAAAACGAGGTACGTAACATGCATGAAAAGGACTGAATGTGATGTCGAGGAACAACAGCACAAGGGGAGTGCAATTAAATTAGATACATTGAGAAGCCAGTGCAACGAAATTAATTGGAACATATTGAAACCTCAACTCAGAATTATTTTTCATCAAAACAATTCTGCTCTCAGTGGCACAGTTTGCCAAGCTGATTAAATGGACGAAATTACCAGACGACAGTTTAATGCAGTAATAACGTCAGTAGAGAAAACATATTGCTCTATCATTAATTGACGTGCGGGTTAGGTGGGTTGCCTGTGATAATTTAGTCCTTAGTGTCCAAGAATGTCTAACTCAGATTGTAGATTTTCGAGATTAGGGCGGATTGTATGGGTAGTGGATATGGTGGAGTGATCATTCAAACGGTCGATGGAGACTCGATGGGCGGAAAGGACTCCTTTTTCTGCGTCGACATTCTGTTATTCAACTGGCCACTCAAATTCTCATCTCGTTGTTTTTTTTCCTTCAATTCTACTAACAGTGTTTTGAAGTAAAGGCTTCTTGGTGCCATGTCCAGCTTTTATGTCGTCTTCGTCAGCGGTGAGTACTCTTCAACGAGTATGACTGTCCGCCCAAGAAATATTCTGTTGCAGGTAATTGGCTCTGTGACCCGTGCATAAGTGATGGGCGCGATTCAGGCGCCGCATTTTCTATCGCACAATTACCATCTATTTTCCGGAGGTAGGATCATTGCTTGGATTCCAGGCCCTGGTACCGCTTCCTTAGACTCCATTTCCGGGTCTCCTCTTGCCGTTTCGTCACCACGCGGAATTGCATCCATTCAATCAGAAAGCTTCTTCATCTTGGCCTCTTTTGACGAAGGCTGTTAAGATGATTTAGCCTATCGCTCGATTATAACTTACGGCCACTTGCTCACGTGTTCCTTTCGATTACACCTTCAGAGAAGCGTTGAGGAAGATTAAATACTTTTTTTTGATTGTTTGCCTCCCCGTGTAATTCACTGTTGGACGTTTGGTGTTCAAGGGCAAAGACGTGAAATTATTTCTGGGAACATCTGGACGGTGGGGAGCTCGCGAGGATATATTTTTCATGGGCTAAAGTGTATATGTCTCCATTTCCGTTATTTCGGTTGCAGGATGATGAAAATATGTTCAGCAATGTAACTTTAAATATATTCGTCTATTGAGTCGCAATGACCGACGATGACATTATTGTAGCCTTAAATCCAATCAAGGATACCATCACAAATTATTTGCTTCACAATTGTTATCAAAAAAAATTATGTACAGACTCAAAAGAAGGCAATCTGTTGCTAGTACATCTGCAGTAGGATTTAGAACCGTCCTATCCGACTTTACAACGGCATGGGAATGTCAGAACAATGTACACAATTGTGTCGCCGTGAACATTGTTTAGATACCCACTTGAAACGATATTGTGACATCTTATTTACCAAATTCATGTTATGTTTAACAGAAGTGAACAAGACAAAAGATGGTATGGCAATCGAAACGTTTGATTTCCCAATTTGGTGTGAACATTTGAGAAGGTGTGTTGGTGGCTGGGTTTGGACAAAGGCTATTTATGTTTCTCTGATACACTACAAGGTCAAGGGATATGCAGTTCCAGTGCGTTGGCATCATCTTGCCCAGGTAGATTAGTACTCCTGCTGAGCTGCAAATTTGAAAGATCTCTGTGGATACTGGCGGTAATTATTCAAGTATGTTGCTAAGTTGCAGAAAACGCATCATGTGCCAGAATTGGCGAAATTATATTCATTAAGGTGCCAGAGATAAGGCTACGGAATCCAACGGAAATAATGATATCTGACCTTCCAGAAAGGAGCCTGGTGAGCCATACCTGGTTTTGCATGGTAATATTTTCACGCCATAAAATACGTGATTGATTGAAATCATAGACATTTGATCTTTTTTTAAAACTTTTTTTTTCAAATTAACGCGTAATTTAAATTTAGCTTGGCCAATCCACCTTCGCTGCACATCTTCGGTCGTGGCGGTTAAAGCCACGCGAAAAAGGTGCGATTGTGAAAACTCCACATGGACAGTGACCCAGGCCCAGCATCGAAACTGGGACCACGGCGCGCTGACGCGGCAGTGCTAACCAATGCATCACCGTGCTGTCCTCTGCACGTTTGACTAATATTGCTGAAACAATCTGGCGAAAATATACTTCTGATGAGCAATGCCCTCCAAGGATGGATTATCTGTTTCATATTGATGATCTTTTTAATACTTATAACAGTGTGACGAATTAGTATTCTTGCTTCTTCGGAATATCATTGTCATCTTGACGGATACTTGGAAACAAGGTCAGGTGTGAGAGCTTATGTAGATCAGCACGGTGGCACTGTGGCTAGCATTGTTGCCTCCACTGCTAAGATCCCGGGTCCGAATCCTGGTCCTGGCTCCGATTCACGGCCCTAGTTCACTGTCCGTGTGGAGAGTGTACATTCTCCCCGGGTCTGCGTGGGCTTCACCCCAAAAACCCAAGAATGTGCTAGTTACGTGGATTGGCCTCACTTGGAAAGAAAAATAATTGGGTACACGACATTTCCAAAAAAGGAAATATGCGCGAGCTCAATGGAAATGGAGCCAGGTTTCCTGGAAATTTCGCATCATCAATAAAACAGTTGAAATGACTCGTGGTGCACCTGAAATGGAGCAGCCGGCGGGTGGCTGGTCGGTGAACATATTTAGACAAGTAAAATGATTTTAAACATCGCCGTTAGATTTCAAAGGGAACATATATAACTGTGAGACTGAACTTCTGGTAGGAACAAATAAGTTATATCCATAAATACGGCAGAAATCAGCGAATAAAAAGTTGTTCAATTCAAAGAAATAGACTTTATAAAGAAATAAAGAAGCAGCGGAGTGAAATATCTAACTATATTATATGTGATAAATAAGGCAGTTGAGTATGGCTGGGATATCATTAATAATATGTTGCGTGCTACAGCCAAGGGAGTGTAACGATCGTGGTGCAACCTCATTAAACACGCTTGCAATGTGTGAATAAACCAGGTTTGAAACAAACCTGTTGGACTTTAACCTGGTGTTGTAAGACTTCTTACTGTGAATAAACCAGGATCTCGATTTCGTATCTTGACAACATCTCCTTCTTTCAGAGGCAGTAATTTTTTGTGTGCCTGTCATAGCATGTTTTTTTGTTTGCTTTACTGTTGCTTTATTTTTCCATTTGATAACTGCTCATACATGTTTGGAATTGTAATGGCATGCAAAGTTGCATGACGCTTCCTTCCCATGAACATCAGGGCAGCCGACATCCATGACGATAAAAGGGTACCTCTGTAGCTTAACATCGCTTGCGAAGGGGAAGCACGGTAGCATGGTGGTTAGCATAAATGCTTCACAGCTCCAGGGGCCCAGGTTCGATTCCCGGCTGGGTCACTGTCTGTGCGGAGTCTGCATGTCCTCCCCTTGTGTGCGTGGGTTTCCTCCAGGGGGCTCCGGTTTTCTCCCACAGTCCAAAGATGTGCTCGATAGGTGGATTGGCCATGCTAAATTGCCCGTAGTGTCCTAAAAGGTAAGGTGGGGGGGGGGTGTTGTTGGGTTAGGGGTATAGGTTGGATCCGTGGGTTTGAGTAGGGTGATCATTGCTCGGCACAACATGAAAGGCCGAAGGGCCTGTACTGTTCTATATTCTATAAAGAATCCTTTTTGTCATGTTTCTGAACAGCTGTTTTACTATTTTGGCTCATTTCTCAGCTCTCCCATTGGATTGAGGCCAAAACGGACTAGAGGTGACGTGTTGGAAGTTCTTTCCCTCTGCAAATGACAACCATTCCCAACTACTCAAACAGGATCCATTTTACATCACGACTTTTAATGGAATTCCGTGTCGAGCAAATACAGACTTTGCCCCTCTTTTACCTGAGTGAACAGTCGAATCTGACAACGTTATGACTTCAGTATAATTGCAATAGTTATCAATGATCATTCAATAATCATTCCCTCGAAAATACAACTAGTCCATTTTAATCGTCTTCCATGTGTTTATGACGATCGCACTTCCAGCAAAGGTTTTTTTTAACCCTGGGATGGTTGATGTGATTGGCACATGCTACACACTTGTACGTAATTGTGAATATACTCACTGCCTGGCACATCTTCGATACATCTCTGTCTCTTGATGACCTTCATGTATCTTTTCCAGAGTACTTCTTCGTCACAGAATGGTATTCCCATTGTATCTCCTTTCAACATGATTCCGTTTATAATCATTGATTACTATTCCAATTATCGTAAAGTCATAACGTTGTCAGATTCGACAGCTCACTCAGTTAAAAGAGCCGCAAAGTCTGTATTTGCGCGACACGGTTTTCCATTAAAAGTCGTGACAGAAAATGGATCCTGTTTGAGTAGTTGGGAATGGCTGACATTTGCAGAAGAATACTACTTCCAACACTTAGCCTCTAGTCCGTTTTGGCCTCAATCCAATGCTACAACTGTCATTGGGCCGTCCGTCACTTCGTTTTATTCATCACCCGTTGAAGTTGCATCCCTTATTAAATGTAGATCTTAATGAGACACAGGTAAAACGTCCACGATAAACGTGTCAGGTGCTTCCACATTGAGTACTGCATCCGATAACTTCTCATCACTGTAGCTTGTGTCGTGGTTCCCCAGGACGACAATTTGTTTGTACCTATTCAAATATTAAAACACAGAGAGTCTGAGGAGCGATCTTCCAAGCAGTGAACTTTATTTTTCTTAGCATGAGAAAAACAAAGCTGAGATTGTCCGGAGCAATCTAAAAAAGCTTCAGGGCTTACCGCCTTTTATGTACATTTTAACTCCATGATTCAAACTCTTATCTTAATTTACAGCCCTCTTATCTTGCTTTCCTTACTTTGGCCACCACTGTTTATAGTGAGCCTCTATCTGTCTCAGTCAAGACTGGTCGTTTCTCTCTCTGCTTCGTCAACCATGGTAGCCATAAGTCAGTCCTTATCTCGTCTCTGTAAACTTTCCTGCTTGTTGAATACAAGCGTGGTTTTTGCTGACCAAGGCCGAATGTATACAAAAACAGGCTTCCTTCATTCCTGTCTTTTTATGGCCCTTATTTATGGCCAACCATTTTAGTTAAGCCCTGAGCCGTGTTCATTGTTTTCCCAAGTGACTGTTGTATTTTAAATGTTAGGTAAAGCTATACTCTTTTTCTGGGTCTTCTGCTTTAATCATATTAACTATACTTGATTACATTAGCTATACTTGATTACATTAGCTATACTTGATTACATTAGGTCACACAAAGTTACCCTGGGTTACACACTCATTTCAATACTCACCTAAATCTACTTTATCATTTCACTAAAACCTATGATTCTAAACTTGGTACCTAACTCATACAATATCCAGTACAAATTCCCTTACATGTCCCCCCTTTGAGGCTATTCCCTAGCCTCACACAAGTTACCAAGCTCAAATAATCCCCTTACTGGATCCCATTTACAATTTATTTTAAACACTTTTTGCAGGCAATGTGGAGGAGCCGAATACTTTGGTCAGGGAACAATGTCCCTAATTCTTCTTTATCATAATTCATCTATCCAGGTTCTAATTCTCGGGTCGCTCCCCCAGATTGCTTGCTCCTGACAGTCATCAGCCAAAAACCTTCCCACCCTTGTCAAGGGAAGGAAAAAAGACTGATTCCTGTGTACAGACTAAGTTCTCCAAGTCTCTTGCGAATTTCAGTCAGGTGCTGTTGTTGGTACAAAGCAATCGTCCATCATTATAGTCCTTTCACAGAGTGACGAGTTTCCATCTCGACCAGGGTCATGGTGAATCCGCTCATCGGAGGCAGCTCAAGGTTTTCCCGTTCCTCTGTTTTTCCTCGCGAGCGTGAGCTGCTTGTAACCATCATCTGCCGTGTTGCAACTCTGGTAAGGAAGGATCTCAGGGCGGGTAGAAAACAACAAAATATGAGTCCTAGAACGGTTATGATTGTGATTGCTACAGCTCCAGCTTTGGCGAACCATGCCCCCCATCTTCCGAACATCCTATCCAACCAATTCCAGGCTTCATGCCCAAACCCAGCATTTTCTTTCACTTCTGCCCTAAGATTCTTCAACTTATTCATGGCCCGTGTAAATGACCCCTCTGGATCAGTGTTGTTAGGGATAAATGTGCAACACTGATCTCCAAACATAACACAGACCCCTCCTTTCTCCGCCAGGATCCAATCTAATGCCTGTCGATTTTGCCATGCCATCTTACTGGTCGCATCCAACTGCTCTCCCAATGCTTCCAGGGCATCATCTGTATAATTAATAAACCTCTGCTGATTATAATAGATGTAATTGATCCACTCAGTGTTTTTGCTGGGTGTGATCCAAACAAAGATGGATTCAAACCCCGCAGCTATCTCGTTCCTAGCTTTGAACTCATTCGGGATGCCTCGGGGCTGTCCGATTGCGTCCAGTTGTACCCTAGGGTCAGGGGTATATGCCCTCTTTTACCCCAGCAAACAGGACACAGTGGTACTGACACCTCGGCAGCCTCCCTTTACAAAGGTCAATACATGCGGATCCTGTACAGTCTACCGTTTCATACGTGAATGTCCGATTCCCTACCTTATATGTCTGTGTATATGTGGTGTGTGCACGGCAATTTTCCTTTTTCCAGTTTTGCCGCATGGTTCTACAGTCTTCTGATCCCCACGGTACATCAATTACTTGGGTATAAGGGTTCTCTGATGCACATACCACACAATCTTTCCCCTCACTGTTTTTCTGACCTGTATACTCAGCCCATTTCCACCATCTGTTCCTTGTTGCTTTCTCCCAAATAGTATCCGTACTCACTGATCGCCTACGTCTTGTTTGTCTTAATACTCTACCTTCCTGATTCCGCACCCCTATATCATCTGCATCCCGCTTTCCCTTGTTACGGGTCAAGGAAGTCCCCCAGGGAAACAGTTTCCAAGTCCCATGTGGGGAACGAGGCCCTTTCCCCGTCCTCACCTCCCTCGGCACCGTGACTAACAGGCTCAGGCTGGGCATTTGTATCATCAGCCAGCTCATGCACAGAACCACTCTCATCATCATTTATTATTTCTGCTGTACTTTGGCTCTGCTCCTCCTCCTCACGATTCTCCTCGTGTAGTTCTATCTCTTCCTCGCTGCTACTTCTATCCGCCCTACCTCTAACTTCAGTCTCCCTTCTCTCCCCTACCCCGGGTACCGTTCTGGTACAATGGTTCAAGTGATACCACAGTGTACTGCCTTCTACTTGCAACGCCGTGGGAGATACTCTGGTGACTTCAAACGGCCCTTCTCGTCTGGGTTCATGCCAACGTCTCCGGAACTTTCTGATGTATACTTGATCTCCCGGTGTGATCTGGTGTTCCGTGGCAGGGCTCTCCTCCTCCTTGGCCTTTTCCTGTTCAAAAATAGTTCTATGTATAAAAGTTAATTGTCGTACATACTCTCTTGCATCCTGATCTAAACACTCCAATGTGGGGCCCCCTGTTCCCCCGATCTTTGGCACCGGCATTACTCTTCCTGTCATCATCTCATGCGGGCTTAAATGTGTGATTCTGTTTTCCTGACTCCTGTACTGCATTAAAGCCAATGGCAGAGCATCTATCCAGTTTTTTCCTGTCTCACTACAAATTTTGCTTATTTTAGCCTTGAGGGTTCCGTTTGCTCTCTCCACCATTCCTTGGGATTGAGGATGATACACACATCCAAACCTCTGCTTTATACGGAGTGCTGAGAGTGTCTCTCTCAGTGCCCTCCCTATAAAAGCAGATCCATTGTCTGAACTTAATTGCATGGGTATGCCAAATCTTGGGATAATTTCTTTTGACAGGAAGTTAATTACCGTTCCAGATCCTTGATCTTTGGATGGCGTTGCTTCTATCCATCTGCTGAATCTATCAATAATCACTAGCATGTATCTTTTTCCTCTTACCACCTTTCCCATATCCACATAGTCCATGCATAGATGTTTAAACGGCCCTTCTGGAATGGGTATGTGCCCTATTGGGGCAGTAATGCCTTTCCTGATATTATTCTGAGCACACACCTCACACAGACCCAGTATGTAGTCAATTGAGTTCTGCAGGTATGGTGACCAGAATCCTTCTTTCTTAATCTTCCTAGCCACTTCTCCTCTCGCACAGTGATCCACCCCGTGTGCTTCACTAATTAGTACGGTTAGTAACGATGTGGGTGCTATGATCAACCCTTCCCCATTTCTCCATATTTTGTCATGTTGTCCCTGTAATGCTCCTCTCTCTCTCCACATTGTTTTTTCTGCTACAGGGGCTTCTTCCTGTAATTGTGCCACATCTTCTAATGTGATTTGAGGTTCGATATTCCCCACACCTGGCCCTGGGTGCGGCCTTGCTATTTCTACTGGGGCTATCGTAGCCTCAATGTATCCTGATGCTTCTTTAGCCGCCTTGTCAGCTTTGGTATTTCCCTGTGTGATGTTATCTATTCCCTTTTTATGCGCCTGACACTTAATTATGGCTAATTCCCTTGGGCCCATCATAGCCCTTATTAAAGCCCTGATTTGAACTTTGTGTTGAATTGGTCCTCCTCCGCTTTTCATAAATCCCCTTTGCTTCCATATTGCCCCAAACAGGTGACAAACCCCGTGGGCATAGGCCGAATCAGTATAAATTTCCACTGCTTCCCCGTTTGCTAATTCACATGCTCTGGTCAGTGCTTCAAGCTCCGCTAACTGGGCTGAGCATGGCTGCTCACATTCTTTTGCCTCCACTACCTCAAATGTTTTCCCTTTCTGTTCAACTACTGCATAGCCAGCATGATTTCCCCTATGGTCCCTATGGCACGAGCCGTCAACATACAACGTTCTCTTTTCTTCTGTGTTTAACCTATCTGCCTTCAGATCTTTCCTCAGTTTCATAAACGCTCTTGTCTCTCTCACACACTCATGCTCCTCTCCCTCATGTGGCAATGGCATATAGTCAGCTGGGTTGGCCCTATTGCACTTTACTATCGTAATGTCCGGGAATGTGGTCAGCATTTGAAAATGGTGAATTCTAGCCGGCGTCAGAACAAACTTCCCTTTTTCAATCAATTCAGCTATTTTATGGTATACATGTATGTTTATCGGATATCCCATTGTGACCGTAGCTGCCTTTTCATACGCCCACCAAGCTGCTGCCAGGCCTTGATAACACGGCGGGTATCCCATTGCTACGTCATCTAGCTTGGTACTATAATATGCTACAGTCTGCCTTCGCCTTCCCTTGCAACTTTCCTGTGTTAACACTGCTGTAGCAAATCCGGCTTCTCTGTTACTCACAAATAAATCAAAGTGCTTGTCATAGGTCGGTAAAGCCAATGCTGGTGCCTGTGCCATTTCACTCTTTATATTCTCAAATGCTTCTAGCGCATCTTTGTCCCATTTTAGTTTGGCTTTTAATTCGTCACACCCTGCTTCCTTCATTATCTTTCGTAGTGCCTGCGTTTTTTCTGCATAGTTTTCCACCCATTCTGAACTGAAGCCTGTCATTCCCAAAAATGTCATCATTTGTCCCACCGTCTGTGGTTTCGGAATTTTTAGTACTGCTTCTATTTGCTGTGAAGCTATCCCCTTCTGCCCTGCGGATATTTCTCTCCCCAAGTATTCTACCTTTCTCTGGCACAGCTGCAGCTTCTTCCAGGATACTTTATGACCCCCCTCTGCTAGTCTTTTCAAAAGTTTTAAACTATCCTTCCTGCATTGTTCTTGTGTCTCTGTGCATAATAGTAAATCATCCACATACTGTAGCAGTGTTCCTTCCAACTGTATTCCTTCTAAATCTGCTTTCAACACCTGATTGAATACATGTGGGGAATGTTTAAATCCTTGGGGCATTCTATTGTATGTGTATTGTTTCCCCTCGTACGTAAATGCAAAGAGATACTGACTTTCTGGAGCTAGTGGCACACTAAAAAATGCTGAACATAGGTCGATTACAGTAAACCATCTACTTTCAGGTGGTATATTTGTCAGCAAGGTGTAAGGGTTTGGAACTTCTACGGGCATATCTTCCACTACCTCATTAATTGCCCTTAGGTCATGCACCAATCTCCATTTTTCTCCGTCCGCCTTCTTTACTGGTAGGAGCGGGGTATTACACCTACTCCTGGTTTCCTTTAATACCCCTGCTTCTATCAATCCCTTAATCGTTTCTCTAATTCCTTCAATTGCTTCTGTCTTGATTGGGTATTGTGGTCTATAGGGCCCCTGGCGTCCTGTCTTTAATCTGACTTCAACTGGATTAGCGTTTTTAACCCTCCCTACATCCGTGTCCTGTCTGGACCACAACTCCTGTGGGAGGGAGTTCAAATCCTGCTCTAAGCTCTCTCTCCATTCCCGCTCCTGTTTCTCACTTTGCACTCCTATTGTTATCTGCTTTGGTGTCCCAAGCATCCTAACATCCAAAATTATTTTCGTCATTTGTCCATCGCTGGACGTCCAAATATCCGCACTGTCTGTCTGTACAAATTCTAAGTCTTGCGCTCTTAACACCATGGGTCCTAGGTCCTTTGATCTATATCCCGGATTAACTTTCAATGTGACATGTGGCTCCGCCCCAGGTACAGAGAACCATTTGTCAATCCATTCATTCCTAACGATTGCGAGGGCCACTCCCTCTAGTCCAATTAAAATACTTCCTGACTTTATTTCCTGTTCTCGTCCTGCCTCCTTTTCCCATTTCTCTTGTATTTCAGGTGCCTGTCCTTCATCAAATATCATTGTACTATGTAATTCTGTTCTCGGCCACTTGGCTTGTGGAACCCAAGTGTCTATAAGTTTTCCCCAGACTGTCCAGATCTGTTTTTTAATTTGTTCCTCTATATCTCCCAGCCAATATACATTAACCCCTTCCTTTCCTGGTACCTCAAGTGAATACATTCCCATCAAATCAATTCCTTGTTCGGTACATTCTAATTTCAGTCCCAGACCTAGGATTGCGTCCCTTCCCAATAGATTTAAAGGAGTTTTATCATATACTAAAATAGGTACATGGGTAGTTTTATTTCCAATGGTAATAGGCACCGGCATCGTCATTTGAGCTAGTGTTATTTTCCCCGAGAACCCCACAGTTTTTACAAACCGGTTTGACAATGGTAGGTGATCCGCATATTTCGTTTGTATGCACGTACAGGTGGCACCGGTGTCTATCATCATGGGGACCTCGATCCCGCCTACTCTAGCATTAACTATAGGTTCCTGCTCTGCGGTTTCTGTTATTTGTACGTACTGTCCTACCATTTCGGGGTTCTCTGGGCCTCTCTATGCGAAACTCTGATGGTTCCCCGGCCCTTGAAACATCGGGACGCTGTTCGGCGACCCTTGGATCAGCTGTTGGCCTGCCTGTTGCTGGTTTTCTCCCTGTCTGGTGGAATTCCGCGGGCAATTCCTTTTTATGTGACCTGTCTCCCCGCACCCCCAGCACACACCTGGAGGACCAGGCAGTGGTCCCTGTCTCGGAGTTTGATAATTAACCTGTCCCTGTCCTCTCTGATTCTGAAAGGGTGGCCTACCACCTCCCTGTCCTTTCCCATTTTTATTCCAGTCAGTCTGATTTTGTAGGGCGTATCGGTTTTGATAATTTAGGCTGTGGGCTTCTGGGTTTATGGGCAGTGGGAAGGCAGAAATGTTATAGGTTACGATGGGCTGGCCTCCATCTCCGCTTCCCCCTATTGTTAGTGCAGGTATTTCCCCTGGCTTCTGTTCCACCATCATCGGTGCTATTTTTCTGGGTGTGAGATCTTCTTTTGCCTTTAGCTTATCTTTGTTTTTGATCTCCTCCAATTGTGCCTGAAGGAGTTTACGTTGTATCTCCTTCAGCTGTTTGTCTGCATTCTTTTCATCTTTGCGATGTCTTTCTACTGCATGGGCAACATAATCCACAAACTCCCGGTAACTTTTTGAGTCCAAGCCCACTACATCCTCCAGTTTTGTTTTAGCTGAGACTGGCAGGCCCTCTAGAATTGCAGCCCGGAACATGGAGTTGGTCAGCGGGTCTGTTAGAATGTCCCTCTCCGTGTCCCTTTTCCACCTTTTTAATTGATTTTCCACATACACAGCTGCATTCTCCTCCTCTCCCAGTGGCTCTCCCCTTAGGGTTTTTACATCCATTCGATTGGGGTACATATTCCTTAGTGCCTGCCATATGTCTTGTCGGTACGGGTCCATTAGTGTCCCGTCTACGTTTGGGTCATGAGCTGCGGTCTGGATGCCGGCACGTCTCATTATTTCTGCCATTTGGTCCATTCCTAGCACTTTTGTCAGGAGAGCTTTGATGTCACCCAGTGCCATCCTTTTTCCCACCATTCCTGCTTCCAACTGTCCAATCCACCTTCCAGCCCCATCCAAAATATTGGGTAATTCATTAATTAGATTAGGCAAATCCTGACCTGACCAAGGGATATACTGTGCTCTGCCACCTTTCAGAATCACCGGGAACACCTTTTTCTTTCTTTTTTCCACCTCTGGAAACTTTACAGTTTGGTGTCTTACCCGCGTCGATTTTCTTTGTTCTCCTAACACTGATTGTCCCCCTTCGCTGTCACTACTTTCTCCTGTCTCTCCTTCCGTCTCTTCCTCGACTCTTACTGGGTGCTTCCACGTCCATACATCCCCCTTTTCTCGTCTTTCTGCCTCTTTGCGCCTTTTCCCACATGTTTCCTCTATGCTTCTTCTTCTTTCTCTTTCCTTTCTGCTGGCTTTGACCCTCTTTCCTTCTATTTTTCCCTGTGACGCCTCACTTTCACCCTCGCAAGGATCAGGACTTGTTTTTCCCTCATCTTTTCTTCTATCATTCTTTCCCTCCTCTTCTCGTTCCTTTTCCTTTTCCATTCCCTTTTTTGCCCATTCCAAAAGGTCTATTACATTTACTTCGTCCTGCAACTGCTTTCTCCTTCGGCTTAACTCATCCAACTCCTCTTCTGTTTTCCTCGTCTCTTCCTCTACACCTTGTTTCTTTTCTAGCTCCCTTTGTTCCCAATCCTCCGTCGTCATCTGTTTTGTATCAAATGCTCCCTCAAAATTCATCGTGCCTGATATAACTGGGTACAGTCCCGTGGAACCCTGTTCCTCTGAGTATAGGGGCGGGGCTACATTTGGATCTTCTAATTTTGCTTTTTCCTGAAGTTGCACTGGCTTTTGCATCCATATTTCCCTCCATGCCCTTCTCCTTTCTTTCCCTTCCTTTTCAAACAATGCCAGTATCTCTAGTTCCTTTTCTCGCTTCTCCTTTCTTTTCTTAGATTTATCTTTTATTTTGTAGTTCTTTATCATTCCCTTCTGGTCCTCACATCTCTCTACGCACCATGTGCCTTCCTCCGGCCACGGTGTATTAGTTTTACTTGTTCTTTTGGCCCATTTTTTAGAAACGTGTTCTATGTCTCCCCTGAGGGCTGGGAATTTATCCCCTAATGTTTCCACTGGTGTTTTAATTTGGTGTGCCATTACTTGTCTTTTCGGATTACTGTCACAATTTTTATCACTTAATCCGTCAGAGTTAGGTGTCACAGTGATTATTACTTGCTGTGTCGTTTTTCCGTGTTCAGTCCCCTGTTTACCTTTCTCTTGGGTGTCCCTTGACAATATCTGTAATTCTAACCGGGGTCTCGATATCCACTTCCCCGTAGTCCCCTGTCCCGGCTCTATCTTCCTTTCCCGGGCTAGAGGGTAGTAGGTTTTTACGTGCTCGTCTATGTCTATAGAAACCCTATATTGATCAGATTCCTTTATTAATTTCCCTAGAGTTTCCAAGTTTATTTCGTCTTTCCAATTCCTATCGGCTATTCTTTCCCACTTTACATACGGCCACTCGTTCTCTACCTCTTTTAAGTTAGTTATATGTGTAATTTCTCCCCAATCCAGTGTTGCTTCCGTTTTTGTTATTTTCCTTTCTTAATTCCCTGACTAATCTTCCTTCCCAATCGATTATACCACTCTTTCCGCTAGGCGGTTTTGTCAGTGTGACCTTTCCACGTTGTTAGTTATTACCCTACCTGTGTTCCGACTCTCCTTCTTATTTCTGTCCTCCACGCTGCTGTCTCAGACCAGTTTGTTCAAATTGGTCTTTTACTTTCTCTATTCTAGCTGTTAATCCCCCCCTCCGGGGTTAGGTTCCCCTCCTATGCTTTTGACTACCGTATTAGGTCAGAGAGTGATCTCTCACTGATCTCTCTCCCTCTCGGCTGACGTCCGTTACCCGAGGTCCTGGGTAGGTTTGGACTGGCAGATTTTTCCCACACTTACTCTCTTCTGGGCAAGTCGTATCCTGGAAAAACCCGCTCCAAACCGGTTGACTTAACCTAATTGCATTACCTTAGCGTTCGGCCTTTTTCTCGTCTCCCTTTTTACCCACTCACAGACAAAACAGTATTCACAGTGCGCTTTGCATGCAAAACTCTACTCTTCAGATCAGACTCAGTCTCTCAAAACTATTTTACCCAATTTGGTTTTAGTCACGCAGGATATCTTTGTGGTTGGGGAGATTCAAGACCAGCAAAGAGCTGAGTGCGCCGGGCCTCGAGATCCCTTTTCTGACAACAAGGATTTACGTGCAATACAAATCTGCTTACCTTGCTGTCAGAATGCCGGCTTTGGGATGTCCAGCCCCGGTCGGACCTTCGCCTCCGCCACTCCTTCCAGATGCTTTTTTGGGCGATCTCTCACCAACCCTGCTCTCGCAGCGCCAATTTTGTCGTGGTTCCCCAGGACGACAATTTGTTTGTACCTATTCAAATATTAAAACACAGAGAGTCTGAGGAGCGATCTTCCAAGCAGTGAACTTTATTTTTCTTAGCATGAGAAAAACAAAGCTGAGATTGTCCGGAGCAATCTAAAAAAGCTTCAGGGCTTACCGCCTTTTATGTACATTTTAACTCCATGATTCAAACTCTTATCTTAATTTACAGCCCTCTTATCTTGCTTTCCTTACTTTGGCCACCACTGTTTATAGTGAGCCTCTATCTGTCTCAGTCAAGACTGGTCGTTTCTCTCTCTGCTTCGTCAACCATGGTAGCCATAAGTCAGTCCTTATCTCGTCTCTGTAAACTTTCCTGCTTGTTGAATACAAGCGTGGTTTTTGCTGACCAAGGCCGAATGTATACAAAAACAGGCTTCCTTCATTCCTGTCTTTTTATGGCCCTTATTTATGGCCAACCATTTTAGTTAAGCCCTGAGCCGTGTTCATTGTTTTCCCAAGTGACTGTTGTATTTTAAATGTTAGGTAAAGCTATACTCTTTTTCTGGGTCTTCTGCTTTAATCATATTAACTATACTTGATTACATTAGCTATACTTGATTACATTAGCTATACTTGATTACATTAGGTCACACAAAGTTACCCTGGGTTACACACTCATCTCAATACTCACCTAAATCTACTTTATCATTTCACTAAAACCTATGATTCTAAACTTGGTACCTAACTCATACAATATCCAGTACAAATTCCCTTACACTTGTAGCTCCTGAAACTGCATGTCCAATAGCTAGTTCTTTACCCTCAGCATCGTGCTGAGAAGTGTTGGCACTCTGAATTATTTTGTGCGTACTTTAATTTATTGCATGCACCAAAGCAATTATTGATGGCGTATATCATCCACAATACAGGTGTCGCTATTCTGTACTGTACTGCAGCAGGAATATTTGTCCACTGTTACATTCCCGTTGTCGTCTGTAAACATGAAGTTTGATTTTATAATTCTTGGAATCATTTTCAGTTGTTTTTGGTCTGCCTCCGTGATTACATTTGCAGGTACCATCGACTCCAGCTTCAGTGGAACATCAGACACATTAAGATTAAGTGTCACAGTCCATTTTTAAATTAAATCAGAGATTTGAATTATTGTTCTATAATCAGTGTTCTGTGCATTGACTCTGGATACCCTGTCTTTCATGAAGTTACCCTATAAATTAATCTCAGAAGAAACATTTTTGAAAATTATTTTTCGAAATCTAGTGTACGTACCAATTAAGGGGCAATTTACCATGGCCTATCCACCTACCCTGCACATCTTTGAGTTGTGGAGGCGATACCGACGCATTTACGGGGAGACAGTGCAAACTCCACACGGTCAGTGACTGGCAGCCCGAATCGAACCTGGTGCCTTGGCACCGTGAGGCAATAGTGCTAACGACTGCACCACCGTGCTACAGGAATCATTTTATGAAGTTAATGTTTTTCTTCCTGTCCTGTATTTTCTATAGTTATCTTTGTGTATGTATGGAACAATTTTTCAGAGTTGATTCCCAGTATAGCTGAAGTAAAATAGCATTATGTACTTATTGCATTACGATCATTTTTTTTCCCTTTGCAGGGCAATACTTTCTCTAGTGGGCTTTTACTTAGATAGAATTTACAGTGCAGAAGGATGCCATTCGGCCCATCGAGTCTGCACCAGATCTTGGAAAGAGCAATCTACCCAAGGTCGACACCTCCACCCTATCCCCACAACCCAGTAACCCTACCCAACACGAAGGGGAATTTTGGACACTAAGGGTAATTTAGCATGGCCAATCCACCTAACCTGCACATCTTTGGACTGTGGGAGGAAACCGGAGTACCCGGAGGAAACTTACGCACACACGGGGAGGATGTGCAGACTCCGCACAGACAGTGACCCAAGCCGGAATCGAACCTGGGACCCTGGAGCTGTGAAGCGATTGTGCTATCCACAGCACGTTTCCGGCATCACATTGGGGACGGCACTTTCAAAATGGCCGCCATCAGTGACACGCTATCATCAGAACTGCGCCACAGATTTTTAGTAGTGTTGGCCACGTTTCCCAAGTTTGCGCATTTTCTTTTACCCTGAAATCTTCATATTCGTTTGTGGATTGCTCACTGGCCTGGTAAAGATTTATTATTTCTGACAGAAAAAACAGTCTTCTGTGTATCCTTTCTCACAATCGCTCATCACTGATACCAAACACAATTTGATCCCGCAACAAGAAATCCGTAGGGGAGGAAAACATACAGGACTGCTCTGTCAGACTTCAATAAGTTATAAACGAATTTATCGATTCTCTTTTAAGATGCAGAGTTTCTCTGAACACGTAGTACTCGAACGTTACCCTGCACTTTGCAATGAACATCAAATTTGTCCACGACCCGTTCAAATAGACTGGAAAAGATATAGTTCGAGTAAATTAGATGGGTCGTTCTTTGTACAATGTGTGCAGGAGGGTTTCCTGACACAATATGTTGACAGGCCAACAATAGGCGAGGCCACATTGGATTTGGTTTTGGGTAATGAACCAGGCCAGGTGTTAGATCTGGAAGTAGGTGAGCACTTTGGAAACTGTGACCACAATTCGATGACCTTTACGTTAGTGATGGAAAGGGATAAGTATGCCCCGCAGGGCAGGAGTTATAGCTGGAGGAAGGGCAATTATGATGCCATTAGACATGACTTAGGATGTGTAGGTTGGAGAAGTAGGCTGCAAGGGTTGGGCATAATGGATATGTGGAGCTTGTTCAAGGAACAGCTATTGCGTGTTCTTGATAAGTATGGACCAGTCAGGCAGGGAGGAAGGGGTAGAGCAAGGGAACCGTGGTTTACCAAAGAAGTGGAATCTCTTGTTAAGAGGAAGAAGGAGGCCTATGTGAAGATGAGGCGTGAAGTTTCAGTTGGGGAGCTTGATAGTTACAAGGAAGCGAGGAAGGATCTAAAGAGAGAAGTAAGATGAGCAAGGAGGGGACATGAGAAGTCTTTGGCAGGTAGGATCAAGGAAAACCCAAAAGTTTTCTATAGGTATGTCAGGAATAAAAGAATGACTAGGCTAAGAGCAGGACCACTCAAGGACAGTGGTAGGAAGTTGTGTGTGGAGGCTGAGGAGGTAAGCGAGATACTAAATGAATACTTTTCGTCAGTATTCACTCAGGAAAAAGATAACGTTGTGGAGGAGAATGCTGAGACCCAGGCTATTAGAATGGATGGCATTGAGGTGCGTAGGGAAGAAGTGTTGGCAATTCTGGACAAGGTGAAAATAGATAAGTCCCCGGGGCCAAATGGGATTTATCCTAGGATTCCCTGGGAAGCCAGGGAAGGGATTGCTGAGTCTTTGGCTTTGATTTTTATGTCATCATTGGCTACAGGAATAGTGCCAGAGGACTGGAGGGTAGCAAATGTTGTCCGTTTGTTCAAGAAGGGGAGTAGAGATAACCCCGGTAACTATAGGTCGGTGAGCCTCACGTCTGTTGTGGGTAAAGTCTTGGAGAGGATTATAAGATATACGATTTATAATCATCTAGATAGGAATAATATGATTAGGGATAGTCAGCATGGATTTGTGAATGGTAGGTCATGTCTCACAAAACTTATCGAGTTCTTTGAGAAGGTGACTGAATGGTAGACGAGGGTAGAGCAGTTGATATGGTGTATATGGATTTCATTAAAGCGTTTGATAAGGTTCCCCACGGTCGGCTATTGCAGAAAATACGGAGGCTGGGGATTGAGGGTGATTTAGAGATGTGGATCAGAAATTGGCAAGTTGAAAGAAGACAGAGGGTGGTGGTTGATGGCAAATGTTCAGAATGGAGTTCAGTTACGAGTGGCGTACCACAAGGATCTGTTCTGGGGCCATTGCTGTTTGTCATTTTTATAAATGACCTAGAAGAGGGCACAGAAGGTTGGGTGAGTAAATTTGCAGACGACACTAAAGTCGGTGCAGTTGTACACAGTGTGGAAGGATATTGCAGGTTACAGAGGGACATAGATAAGCTGCAGAGCTGGGCTGAGAGGTGGCAAATGGAGTTTAATGTAGAGAAGTGTGAGGTGATTCACTTTGGAAAGAATAACAGGAATGCGGAATATTTGGCTAATGGTAAAATTCTTGGCAGTGTGGATGAGCAGAGGGATCTCAGTGTCCATGTACATAGATCCCTGAAAGTTGCCAACCAGGTCGATAGGGTTGTGAAGAAAGCCTATGTTGTGTTGGCCTTTATTGGTAGAGGGATTGAGTTCCGGAGCCATGGGGTCATGTTGCAGCTGTACAAAACTCTGGTACGGCCGTATTTGGAGTATTGCGTACAG
Source organism: Scyliorhinus canicula (assembly GCF_902713615.1). NCBI lineage: Eukaryota > Metazoa > Chordata > Chondrichthyes > Carcharhiniformes > Scyliorhinidae > Scyliorhinus > Scyliorhinus canicula. The sequence continues at coordinate 85,473,579 of NC_052157.1, read as the reverse complement.
TTCTGGTCGCCTCATTATAGGAAGGACGTGGGAGCTTTGGAACGGGTGCAGAGGAGATTTGCCAGGATGTTACCTGGTATGGAGGGAACATCTTATGAGGAAAGGCTGATGGACCTGAGGTTGTTTTCGTTAGAGAGAAGAAGGTTAAGAGGTGACTTAATAGAGGCATACAAAATGATCAGACGGTTAGATAGGGTGGACAGTGAGAGCTTTCTCCCGCGGATGGAGGTGGCTAGCACAAGGGGACATAACCTTAAATTGAGGGGTAATAGATATAGGACAGAGGTCAGAGGTAGTTTTTTTACGCAAAGACTGGTGCGGCCGTGGAATGCCGTACCTGCAAAAGTAGTGAACTCGCCAACATTGAGGGCACTTAAACGTTTATTGGATAACCATATGGATGATAATGGCATAGTGTAGGTTAGATGGCCTTTAGTGTTTGACTTCCCATGTCGGTGCAACATCGTGGGCCGAAGGGCCTGTACTTCGCTGTATCGTTCTATGTCTATGTCTATGTCCTAAATATGTTCTTATCCTCACTATCTATGAATTCAAATTAATTAAATAATTCTAATATCTGTGCTGCAGCCGAATTGAGGAGCAGCACGATTTATCTATGATCAGGAGCTGATTCGAAACGGGAGATATATAAAAATCGTGAAATTGTTGTTTAAAATGTTCCCGTTTAGACCTTGTTTACCGGTCGCCCGGTAAACCTTTGTACCTTTTTCATGCCTTCCATCATACGATCAGTGGCTTTGTGCCGTTGTCTCGATCTGTGTGGAGGCGTGATTGTTCATCTTTTCGTCTGAGAACCTAAATTTACTTTCTAAACTCACTGCTTACCTTTCGGAGCACATTCTTTGTACCATGTGGTGTTCTTTGTGACTGTTGTCAGGATTAATGTTGTAGTGGCCACAAAGACCACAGAAACCAAGTTCATTAAATAAGATAACATTTATTTTGACTACTTATTGAAGCTCGACCACTTTCTTCTGCCGTAAATCATAACCTATTAATCTGCAATCTACACGCTCCTAACACGTGTCTCTGCACTCTATCTATAACTATACTCTATCATTTCTCACTGCACCTCTACTGCTCTTTCCGAGACATCTGTGCCTCAGTGCTTTATATAGTTCTGCATCTTGCCCCATCTCGTGTTTAATTTAATATGACATTATCCCGTATTGCTCAGAACGTTTCCCATGATGCCACCTTGAATTGTGAAGTTATTTCATCCAACTCTGTTTCGCAAAGTGTTGTAAATCAAGGTTGTCTGTGCATATCTGTTCTTGTATCGTTCACATATGATTTATCGTCTTTTTCTAAATATCTTCTGAAATATACATATGTATTCCAGTTATTCCGTGGAAATCTTCTGTTTTCTTTCCTTGCTTTAATAGCTCTTTAGTATATATAACATGCAAAACTCTTGCGGCAGCCTGTTCCAAATTTCTAGCTGTGGATGTGCAGCGTGACCTATGCCACAAATCTTGCCATAATATCACCAATTTGCGAATTGGCACAGACGGCAGGTGCTCAAAATTTAATTAACAGAGCAAAGAGACTATTATTTTGTCCTCTGCAAAATTGTGTTTCCTGAGTCGATTTGGTTTTTAGCTGAAGATGAGCAGCAAGATCTGTGATGGCAGTCACACTGTTTGGAAAATGTGAATGAGGAGTCTACCTTTTATAACTGTTTTACATTGAATATCAGTAAATTTCAGAATAGTTAAGATTAAGAAAGAGTGTCTTGAAACATTAGAATATGAACGCAGCGAGGATTTAATGCGGAGTGGGGAACTTGAGAATTGAAGATACTGCCGGAGCCTCTACAAGCCTATCCAAATAAAAGTGGATAGATTTGGAACCGATAGATATGAAAGGAGCAAGAAGGGAGTTGCAAAATTCTGTCAGCCAGCAAGACAGATACATGTGCGGAGTATTGATAGATCAACCTTCTTAATATTGGACATGGAAGACGTATTTAGCCAAAACATGAATACTTAAATCTGTTGTCTCTTTAAACCTCATGATAAGGGTGGAAAATTTATGAAAGGCGTTGACGCAAACTATTCGGAAGGACAGAGTGGATGGTTATGGATGTGGTGCAGCTCTGTTATTTAAGGATGACTTCCGGGCAATAGTAAGGGATAATATCGGTGCTATACAGGATAATGTTGAATCCATTTGTGTGGAAATCAGGAATAGTAAGGTGAAAACGTCACTGATAAGAGTAGTCTACAGGACACCAAATAATATCATTATGGTGTGGCAGGCAATAAACAAAGAAATAACGGATGCATATAGAAATCGTACAGCAGTTGTCATGGGGAATTTTAATCTACATGTCAAATGGTTTAACCAGGTCGGACAAGGCAGCCTTGAGGAGGAGTTTATAGAATGTATCCGCGATAGTTTCCCAGAAAAGTATGTAATGGAACCTACGATGGATCAAGTGGTCCTACATATTGTCCTGTGTAATGCGACAGGATTGTTTAATGATCTAATGGTTAGGGATCCTCTCGGAAGGAGCGATCACAATATGTTGGAAATTAAAATACAGATGGAGGGTGAAAAGGTAAAATCAAATAGTCGTGTTTTGTGCCTCATCAAAGGAGATTACAATGGTATGAGAGAAGAACTAGCTAAGGTAGACTGGGAACAAACACTTTATGGTGGAACAGTTGAGGAAGAGGGGGGAACCTTCCAAGCGATTTTTCACAGTGCTCAGCAATAGTTTATATCAACAAAAAGGAAGGACCATAGAAAGAGGGAAAATCGACCGTGGATATCTGAGGAAATAAGGGAGAGTATCAAATCGACGGCAAAAGCATACAAAGTGGCAATGATTAGCCGGAGGCTAGAGGACTGGGAAATATTTAGGGTACAACATAAAGCTACTAAAAAAGTCATGAAGTAGAGTAGATAAATGATGAGAGTAAACTTGCTCAGAATATAAAAACAGGTAGTAAAAGTTTCTACAAATATGTAAAACAAAAGAGAGTGGCAAAGGTAAATATTGGTCCCTTAGGATGAGAAGGGAGTTTTAATTACGGGAGATGAGGAAATGGCTGAGGAATTGACTAGATTTTTTGGTCGGTCCTCGTGGTGGAAGACACAAATAACATGCCAGTAACTGACAGAAATGTGGCGTTGACAGGTTAGGACCCTGAGAGGATTATTATCACTGACGAGGTAGTGATGGGCAAGCTAATGGGCCGAAAGGGAGACACGTTTTCTGGGCCTAATGGAATGCATCCCAGAGTGCTAAAAGAGATGGCTAGGGAAATTGCAAAAGCATTAGTGATAATTTAACAAAATTCACTAGACTCTGGGTGGTAACGGCGGATTGGAAATTAGCAAACGTGACACCACTGTTTAAAAAAGGAGGTAGGCAGAGAGCATACGCTAGTGAGCTTAACTTTGGTAGTAGTGAAGATGCTGGAATCTATCATCAAGGAAGAAATAGGGAGGGATCCGGATATAAATTATACCATTGGGCAGACGCAGCATGGGAACATAAAGGGCAGGTTGTGCCTAACTAATTTAGTCGAATTTTTTGAGGACATTACCAGTGCAGTAGATGACGGGGAGCCAATGGATGTGGTGTATCGGGATTTCCAGAAAGCATTTGACAAGGTGCCATACAAAAGGTTACTGCATAATATAAAGATGCATGGCATTAAGGGTAAAGGAGTAGCATTGATATAGGATTGGTCAATTAATAGAAAGCAAAGAGTAGGGATTGATGGGTGTTTCTCTGGTTGGCAATCAGTAGCTAGTGGTGTCCCTCAGTGATCAGTGTTTGTCCCACAATTGTTCACAATTTTCATAGATGATTTGGTGTTGGGGTCCAAGTGAAATGTTTTCAGGTTTGCAGACGACACTCAGGTGAGTGGTAAAGCGAAAAGTACAGAGGATACTGGAAATCGACACAGGCATTTGGGAAGGATAAGTGAATGGGTTAGGGTCTGGCAGCTGGAATACAATGTTGACAAATGTGAGGTTATCTATTTTGGTAGGAAAACCAGCAAACGGGATTATTACTTAAATTATAAAATATTAAAACATGCTGCCGTGCCGTGAGACCTGGGTGTGCTCGTGCAAGAGTCGCAAAAAGTTGTTTTACATGTGCAACAGGTGATTAAGAAGGCAAATTAAACGTTGTCCTTCATTGCTAGAGGAATGGAGTTTAATACAACGGAGGGTATGCTTCTATTGTATAAGGTCTTAGTGAGGCCACACCTGGAGAATTGTGTTCAGTTTCGGTCTCCTTACTTGAGAAAGGAGGTACTGGCACTGGAGGGTGTGCAGAGATTTTCGAGGTTATTCCCAGAGCTGAACGGGTTGGATTACGAGGAATTTAGTTGGAATTTAGAAGGAAGAAGGGTGATCTTATGGAAACATATAAAATTATGAAGGGAATAGATAGGATAGATGCGCGGCTGTTGTCTCCACTGGCGGGTGAAAGCAGATCTAGCGGGTACAGCCTCAAAATAATGGGAAGTAGATTTAGGACTGAGTTCAGGAGGAACTTCTTCACCCAAAGGGTTGGGAATGTATAGAATGCCTTGCCCAGTGAAGCAGGAGAGGCTCATTCATTAAATGTTTTTAAGATTAACGTAGATAGATTTTCAAGAGTAAAGGGATTAAGGGTTATGGTGTTCAGGCCGGAAAGTGGAGCTGAGTCCACCAAAGATCAGCCATGATCTCACTGAGTGGCGGAGCATGCTCAATGGCCAGATGGCCTACGCCTGCTCTTAGTTCTTATGTTCTTGTGTTCTTATGCGCATTCTTGCTGTCTTTTACTATTCTTTATTTCAGACATTAAATTCAACAAAGCTGAAACGGAGTAATATAAAGACTGCCAGAATTGCCAAAATAGCACGTTGATGCTTAAAACTCTATTCATAAATAATACATGCGTTGTCATTAATGCAGCTTAAGTGATTCTGGCTGCCCAGCACGTCTAGATGGTCCATTTGGCCATGCCAAGGTGGAAATGCTCTGTGTTCTTTGCCAGCTGAGAGCTCTATGTTGCAAGTACTTGCACCTTGCCACAAGAGAGGCATGTCCTCCGAGCCAGAGTCACATAAAGCAATACTTTGCCAAGTAAAAATGTTGGATAATTTCGAAATTACATCTGAAGTTGCTCTTATCGAAATTGCCTGAAGCCCAGTTGTCTGTAGCTGCTAATGGTCATGAGATTTGAGGATGCTATCTCAGCAAATATTGAAAATGTATTCAATACATTCTGTAGAGTTAACACGCAGCTCTTCCTGTTGGCTATGTTTAGCGAAATGAATATTTGTAGTCGAGTTGCAAATTCGACAGGATTACTTCGCTCTGGATGTTGTCAACCGCCGACAGATAAGGTGGAACCTTCCGTGTCGAGGCAAGCTGAATCTATTGCATTACACTCCTTACACTTGGGTTGAACATCGTTTCCTGGTTTTTGGGGATAAGAAACGGAGTTACTCGCAGCACGAGTATAGTGTCTGCCTACTAATTGAGCTGTATATTTATACGGTTTTTTTAATCCCGTACAGTTTAGTGTCAACCGTGACCCTCTGACTGTTTTCTTCGTTTGGGATGTTGAAATATTGCTTCATATTTGAGTTTTTATTTTTTTATCTTTCATCCAGGGACCAGGTTTTGTGTGCATAAGGAATATTATTTGGGATTCATATTTATTACTTTTCCGATATATTCCCTTAGAAATGAAAAACAGCCTAGCGGGTAAGTCAGAATCAAATAATGCATTTTCTGTATAATTTTACGGCAGTTTGCGTTGGTTGACGGCCGTTGATTGCAGAAAATTCCACGATTACAGACAGCAGCGACTCAAAAGATCAAAGGCCAAGATTCAATTTTGACTGTAATTTGTAAGTCATACACATTCATAGTACATATAACACAATTTATGCAGAGACTTAGAATGTGCAAAACATTGAGAAATCATTTGGAGACCTGTCCTATTGTTTCATGAGGTGTGCTGATGTAAATGGTTTTATGACAACAGTTATCCAAGCATTGTCACAACGTTCAAAACTTTTCTGTGATTTATTAATAGAATGTGGGCGTCGCAGATGGATCAGGATTAAGCTTCCATCCTTGAGGGTCTGTGGACCTGGAGTCACATTAGGCAAGGCCCCACCAGGTAAGGACTGCAGATTTCCTTACGTAAAGGCCACTGGATGGTTCTAAGACAATCGACAGGCTTCGTGCCATTGCACATGTCATTCGAGATACTTATTGAATTCAAATTTCAACATCTGCTATTGCTGGACTTGAACCTGGGTCTCCAGAGCACTACTCTAGACCTGTCGTTTACTATCGAGGTAGGAATGTTCATTTTGCAATCGCCACCTTGTATAATTCTGAAGTGCGGGCTCAGCAGAAATTGAATTCACATTCTCTTATTTACTCGCCTAATGCTATAATCACTGAGGAATGGAAACAAATTAGATAATGTTGTTTTAGAAAGATACACTGATCCTGCACATATTTTATCAACATGATTGTCATTTTGAAACAAACTATTGAAACAAAATTACTAGCGCCATAAAAAAAAGGGTTGGATCCTTCGTTGGCCGACCGCGAAATTGAGGGTTTGTGGACCTGGAGTCGCATTAGGCAAGGCCCCACCAGGTAAGGGCTGCAGATTCCCTTACGTAAAGGCCACTAGATGGTTTTAAGACAATCGACAGGCTTCGTGCCATTACACATGTCATTCGAGATACTTATTGAATTCAAATTTCACCATCTGCTATTGCTGGACTTGAACCTGGGTCTCCTGAGCACTACTCTACACCTGTCGTTTACTATCGAGGTTGGAATGTTCTTTTTGCAATCGCTCACGAGGCTGTAGTTCCCTGGATTTACCTCGCTACCCTTCTTGAACAAAGGTTTGATTTGGCAGAGATTCAAATTCGACGCCAAACACTCGGTGGGCGTCGATTTTTTTTTTTTTTTTTTTTTTTTTTTAATTTAGAGTACCCAATTATTTTTTCCAATTAAGGGGCAATTTAGCGTGGCCAATCCGCCTACCCTGCACATCTTTGGGTTGTGGGGGTGAAACCCACGCAAACACGGGGAGAACGTACAAACTCCACACGGACAGTGACTCAGGGCCGGGATTCGAACCTGAGTCCTCAGCGCCGTAGGCAGCAATGCTAACCACTGTGCCACCGTGCTGCCCTAGGTGGGCGTCGATTTGGCGCCTGATCGCAATTCTCCGCCACCTCGATAAAGGCGCCAATGTGTACCAGAATTTACAACCAGTATATAGAACATAGAACAAAGAAAATACAGCACAGAACAGGACCTTCGGCCCATGATGTTGTGCCGAACTTTTTTCCTAGATTAAGAACAAACCAATGTATATCCCAACGTATTACCATCACCCATCTACCTATCCAATAGATGCTTGAAGATCCCTAATGTTTCCGTCTCAACTACTTCCACAGGCAGTGCATTCCATGCCCCCACTACACTCTGGGTAAAGAAACCACCTCTGACATCCTCCGACATCTTCCACCATTCACCTTAAATGTATGTCCCCTTGTAATGTTTTGCACGATCCGAGGAAAAGTCTCTGACTGTCTACTCTTATCTATTCCCCTGATGATCTTACAAACCTCCACCAAGTCGCCCCTCATCCTTCTCCGTTCTAATGAGAAAAGGCCTAGCATCCTCAACCTTTCCTCGAATGACCTACTCTACATTCCAGGCAAAATCCTGGTAAATCTCCTTTACACCTTTTCCAAAGTTTCCACATCCTTCCCACAATGACGCGAACAGAACTGCATGCAGTCCTCCAAATATGGCCTGACCAAGGTTTTGTACATCTGCATCATCACCTCACACCTCTTAAATTTAATTCATCTGCAAATGCACGCGAGCACCTTGTGAAAGGCTCTGAACTCCATCGAGACAACATCCACTACCCTACCTGCTTCAATCATCTTTGTGACCTCCTCGAAAAACGTTATCAAATTAATGAGACACCACCCCCCCCCCCCCTTCACAAACCGTGCTGCCTCTCGCTAATACGCCCACTCACTTGCTTCCAAATGGGAGTAGATTCTGTCTCGAAGAATTCTCTCCAGTAGTTTCTCTGCCACTGACGCAAGGCTCACGAGGCTGCAGTTCGCTGGATTTACCTCGCTACCCTTCTTGAACAAAGGAACATCATTGGCTATTCTCCATGCCTCCAGGACATCACCTGAAGGCAGTGAGGATCCAAACATTTATGTCAAGGCCTCAGCAATTTCCTCTCTTGCCTCCTTCAGTATTCTAGGGTAGATCCCATCGGGCCCTGGGGACTTCCCGACCTTAATAGTTTTCAAGACGCAAAAAACATCGTTTTCTGGATCTCAATGTGACCCAGGCTATTTGCACACCGTTCTCCAGACTCAACATCCACCAGTTCCTTCTCTTTGGTGAATAAAGATGCAAAGTACTCATTTTAGTACCTCGCACATTTCCTCTGGCTACACAGATAGATTCCCTTGCCTCAATTTCAGTAGGCCAACCCTTTCCCTGGCTACCCTCTTGATTTTTATATACGTATAAAATGCCTTGGGATTTCCCTTAACGCTGTTTGGCAATGCATTTTCGTGACAGGTTTTAGCCCCCAAGACTCCTTGCTTAAGTTCCTTCCTACTTTGTTTATATTCCAGACAAGCTTCATCTGTTTCCAGCCTTACAGCCCTGACAAATGCCTCTTTTTTTGTTTTGAGACTGTGATTGTTTGTTTGCCCAAACTCAATCGCCTGTGATATCCGGACCCATCTACAGCAGAAACCTCTGGAAGCAGATTGGTCTCAGCAGTCACGTGTGTACGCAATGAACCCAGTAGACACTGTTTGCATGACATCAGAGTCCATGATCCGCTATTCACCGGTGTGTCGGCGATTTTCCTCCTCCGATGGGCTGACTTCCCTATGGCGTAGTTCTCGTCTGCCTCTTGAAATCGTGAAATCGGCATGTTGGCTGATAAGGGATAGAGAGCTGAGGTAGGACCCGGAGAGGAGCATCTGTGGACTGCCGGGAAGGAGTCAGGCCGTGCCGACTGGGTTGGGAGAGGCCCTGTCTGTGCCAGGGGAGGGGTGATGCGGAACTGGCCGAGTGGCTGCAGTGACCCCCCCCCCCCCAAGGGCCTGGGGCTCTATCTGGGCACGGGATGACATTACAGAGACCATCTCGCTGTGCAGGCACTGACCTTGGCTCTTTGCCCTTGATTCTGAAGAGTGAAACCGGCCGAATGGGTGCCCAACTGCCCAGCCACACCACCCGCCATGCGACAAACCGCCCCCTTCCAACCTTCGCCACACCCCTCCAAACGGAAGCCACTCACCACTGGCTCACCCAGGGCAACATCCACAGTAGGCCCTGGTGAGGGCAGTACCTGCAAACCGTACGCCTCTCATCTGGGACGGGTGCGAGGGTCAGTTAACCACACACTTCCCAGCAGCGACGCGGCCAGCGGTGACGGGATGGGGGAAAGGGGAGGAAGGGTCATGCGGGGGCAGATCTCGCAATGCAAATCGGGTGATCATCTATCCCGGTGGAGAAGGTTGGGTACGGGGTTACACGCCTTGCGCACATGTGGGCCTTTCAGCCACTGCACAGTATAGCGATTGTAATACAATCACACATGGTGAACTTCGTGCTGTTTGCCGCAGACGTGCAGGATTCCCGGCAGCTGTAAATGCGTACGCTGCTTAAGGTGGAGGTGGAAGTTGCAGAAGAGCAAGGTGCAGAAGCTGAACGTGCCGCTGAGAGTCATAGGTGGCAGACACCTTTTTCGGAGAGGCGGCTTCCGAACACGCCGAGGAGGAGGTGCTATTGAGAGTGTGCATTAGATCTCGTGTGTACCTGTACCATCCATCATTCGAGGACATGCTGGAACGGGCATGCTGCGAAGATTCCAGCTGAGCAGAGAGACAGTGCGTCACAACACACACCTCGCACCGTGGAGTTATGTGGGAGGATTCTTGCTCTCGTTGGCCATCAAGGTGACTGTCACCCTGCGCTCGGGTGTATCCAGGCGCCGAGTGGGGACCAGTCTGGGATCTCACAGACCTTGGTGCACAGGTGCATCGTGTCATCACGGAGGAAGTAGATGCCGAGGAGATCAATCTATCCATTTCAATGTGGACCGAAACCACCAGGATGCCCGGGCAGCGGGGTTCTCCGCAATCGACGGGATGCCCCGAGTGTAGCGGGTGATCGATGAGATGCAGTTCCCGCTACGGTAAACTGCGGATAATACGCCACACACCGGCTGGGTGCTTTTCTCCTTGGCGCCAAGTTCTATCCACTACAGTTGTGTCTGCTGTCGCCTATGCAGAGGCCACAGAACGACAGAGAGATTCGCTGCAATGCCACTCATGCAACGACCAGGGGTGTAATCGAGCGCCTCTTCAGCCACCTGATGAAGAGTTTCAAGTACCTGGAATACTCTGGAGGAGCCCGACAGAGTGATTCTCAGGGCATCACACTCATTGGGGGGTGCCCGCTGCGTCCTCCACATCATCTGACAACAGGAGGATCGATGAGTTGGTGGAGGAGGAATGCCAGGTTTCTTCCGACGAGGAGGATGAGTGGGTAGAATAACGTGTGTGTAACCCATAGCACAGGCACGCACGGGAGACAGCATGAAATTTGTGTCACGGCCAACGCGCACGGAACGCTCTGATCGCCATACAGTTTGACTGACTTGGGATTGGTGGGAGACTATCTAATGGTATGGATACCGCATCCCAACCCCATACTCCCTCACTCCAGCCTGCGCTATTCCTCCCCACACACAAAGCCCGGCCCTCCACACCCCACTTGGAACTCCCTCCATGATACATTTTGTGTCATACGACGGGATGGGGACCATGGTTTGTCATAAGACCGCGTCTGCTCCAACGGATGGAGATAGATGACAATCCACTCTGCAATGGGCTCTGGCGATCCATATCATTTGACAATGTGTGACTCCTGCCCACGGTAGCATTTTCTACCGTCCTTCTGGGTGATCCCTGAATGCTATTTGGCCACTTCACCACGCGGTCATTGGAGCCCTGGTGTGGCAGTTGTGGCAGGCATCGGCTACCCGTGTCCAACCCATCTCCTCGCCCATACAACCTCAATCCACCCCCCCTCACACCCGCCCATGGCAAAACAAGACCAGCGCGTCACTCATAACCATCAGACATAGAACCGAGGCAAAGGTACAAGTCGTAACAGGCGTTTATGTGAACAAATATAGACATGTTTGTGTCCTAGCCCCTATTGGCAGCACGGTAGCACATGAGGATAGTAATGTGGCATCACATTGCCAGGTTCCCAATGTTCGATTCCCCACTGGATCAATATCGGTGCGGAGTCTGCATGCTCTCTCCGTGTCTGCGTGGGTTTTCTCCGAGTCCACCTGTTTCCACCCACAATCGAAAGACGTGCAGATAAGATGGATTGGCCATGATTAATTGCACTGAGTGACCAAAACGTTTAGAAGGGGTTATTTGTTTGCGGGGATGGGGTGGAAGTGAGAGCTTTAGTGTGCCGATGCAGACTCGATGAGCCGAATGGCATCCTTCTGCACCGTACGTTCCATGTTCTCTGTATTACTGAACTTGGCCCAGAATCAGAAGAAACTTAACTTAGTGTGTACATTTCTAGCTTTACGGCCCCGACACTATCCAGGTGGATAGCCTGCCGGTAAATCAGGAGTGGGGGCAGCCTGCTGTGATTCTCACCATGCAACTTTGGTCACCGTTGGAGGACGTCTTCTGGGGCGACCGGACTCGGATGGGCCCGGCTGCTGCTCCGGAGTTAAAGGTAGCCTGGTGACAAATTAAGTTCTTTCCCTGTCAGTCTGGCCTCAATAAAACTCGAGAGGGATTTGTAGGTATAGTATGATTCGTTTTTAAACAACTTGGACACACTCTATAGAGATTCAAAACACATGCAGTCTTCTGAAGCCCCCGAAACGAGTGAAGTCGGAGACAAAGTGAACTCTGCACATATCATTCAAATGGCATCAAGTTTCACATAGAAGATATCCATAGGTCATCCTATGCACCTCTTGACCTGGTCATATATCCTGATTGGCTCACTTAGCATTCCTGAACACTGGGTCTCTTGTTACCCAGCATCCTTATCAACACCCTGCACGAGGCTCCCTCTCCCAACACCTCTCCTAGCCATACTTTGTGTAATCCCTTTGTTCTTTGTATGTGAGTTCACTAACGTCAGATTGGCTCACATCTACATTATTCTAACTAATCATCCTATTTTATATCACATTCGTTGCTCAATTCCTCATTCCCTTCTTTTATCCTGTCATGATAATCTATCGGTCCAGTCCATTTATTCGGCCCCTCATCTGAGAAAATTCGTCGTTGCATTGCCAATTCTTGTGGCAGCACCCCATCATCCGCTGCACCCTCGTTGATCCTACAGCCAAGATTCTCGGGGCGCCTATCTGTTCCAGTGCACACTACATTTCACATATCACGCATTTAAGGATGGCCAGACCCACAAAGATGCAGGCGAGTGACAAGCTAAATACATGACAATATTTATCAACCAGTCCTTCCAACCTCCGAATCCGCAGTTACCCCAAGAGCCAGGGTCCTGCATGCCGTCCAGGTGATCCCGTATGCGATCCATACATTTAGTGATGTTAGCGGTTAGGTCTTGAACTCCCATGAAACACTTGCCCTGCACTATGGCGCATACCCCACCCTCACCGTCCAGACGATAGTCAAGAGCATACCGGGTCTGCGTGGCAAACAACCGCAGTTGAGACAATTCCTTGGTTATTGCCCCGAGGGCTCCCAACGTTACGCTTCCCAGGATGGTAAGGCCGCACATCAAATAATTCCTATCGCTAACCGCCAATGAACCCCCCACAACTCCCAGTGGCAAGACGGTGAGAATTCCCATCCGGCTGAGTGGCGCCGGTTGGGTGCTGGAACCTGAGGTTTTCTTCCAGATCTCGCAGGATTCGGATGAGACTGCCCAGCATGCCAAATGACTGTGTAGTATCACGCAGAGGGGCAGGGGACGGTGGTACGGACTAGATTCCCGATAGCAATTTGGCGGGGATATGGGGGTGCCAAAACATTGGTCGCTGTGCCATTAAAAATAAAGTAGTATCGTTGCTCCGTGTACAGGCTGGCAACACAATCAGTATATCGGTTGAGCAGGGATCCCCCAGTAGCCCAGTTTATCCAGCTATGGAACGCCAACTCGGCCCTCCTAGCAATGCGGAAAGCCTTAGTCCCAACAGTGATATTAGAGACATTCGCCTAGCCACAAAGGAGCTGATTGCCGGCGTTCAATGGAACGCAAGTTGTGTTGTAACAGACACATTGGCCGGACGTCTGAGTGACGTGACTCCTCCTGTCCGTACCGGTGGGGAACAGACATGTTATATTCGTTTCCACCTCTACCAGCAAACAGCCGTACCCCTCACTGCTGAAACAATTCTCGTACGACCAGGAGTCTCTATTGGGTGTGAAGTGGCTAGGCATATGCGCCCTCCACCGTTGAAGCTTATTACACTGTGAGTGGGAATTATCCCGAGGAAGGGGGAGGGAAATAGCTGTTGGTGCTGAACCCGGATCGTAAGGAAGAGTGACTTGCTCGGGCGGTGGCAATGAGCCATGTTTGGGGAGTGCCCCAAAGTGGTGAAACAGAAAATAACCTAGACACCGATGCGGGTTCGTGAAGCAGTCAACCCGTCCCTGGCCACACAAGCGGTGGTAGATCTGGTAGAAGAGATTCATACAGCCCATGTTACCCTCATTCTGGTTCCTGAATTAAGTACATATATCTCCTGATAACCTACGTTCTAGTTGTACCCCACTTTTCAAAAGGCTCTGTCCTCTCTTTAGTCCTTCTCTCTATCTCACAACCTCTTCCTGCCCTCTCCGCACGGTCTGAATTTACCAATGGCACCAATCTTAGCACATCCAAAATCAAATTTACATGTCCTACAAAAACAATGCAATGTTCCCTTCCCATCGCCGGGACCGGTGCAATTGCTTCTTGAGTCCTGCATTTTTCTTAACCTGATGACCTTCCATGAGTCGATACCATGTCCAATTATATGGGGGCAGCGAAGAACATCACCTCTTCATAAGTGAAGTGTGCTTATAGTTTGGTTGGGGTTACAGATGTAGATGTTATTTCCCTTTTCCATTTCCGCCACCGATGTCAGTCCAAGCGAGGCGAAGCCGAAGATTACACAGGCGGCGCATATTCAACCCGTCATGCTTCACACCTGTAAAACAGCGCTGGCGAAGGGAGGCAGATTAGTGACCAACCTTTTTACAGTGGTGGTGGTGGACCCAAGCACTCCACCCCTCCACTTTAACTGCAGTAGGTGTGGTAAAGAGAACTTGGTAGGGCCCCCCATCGTGACTCCGGCCCTTTCCGAGTCCAATTTTTACCATGACATAACTAACAGGCTGCACTGAAACCAAGTTCTGTAATGGGGACGGTGATGGGTGAGCTGAGCGAACCTGGCAATGGAGCCCCTGGAGGACCTTAGTGAGGGCTAGAACATAGGTAGTCACTTCTTCAGTCATAGGGTGAAACTGAACCAGACTGGGATCATGCATGTTCCAGGGAGTTCTAAGGGGCCTGCCATTAACGATCTCGGCAGGGGACAGCCGGGCCGATCCCGTAGATGTAACCCGCAGCTGGAAGCGGGAAACGGGGAGTAACTTAAGCCATGTCTGTCCCGTGCCTGCTCTTAATTAAGCCAATTTAGTTTTGAGGGTCTGACTGTGACTCTAAACCACCCGGCCGTCTGCGGTCTGTGCGCACAGTGTAACTGCTGGCGTGTGCCCAACTGGGAGCACAACTCCTTCTTAATCTGTCCAATAAAATGAAGCCCATTATCAGAACTCAACTGAGCTGGTATGCCGTACCGGGGAATTATTTCCCGCATCAGAACTTTACCCACAGTTGCAGCTTTATTATCGGTACTCGGATATGCCTCAATCCATCAGCTGAACACATACACAATAACCAAGACATATTTAGAACATTGACACCTTTCGAACTCAATGTAATCCATCTGGAGAGTATCAAAGGGACCAGTGGGCAACGGGGTTTGCCCCATACCACAAGGGATACCTTTGACGGTGTTATGTTACTGACAAATCAAACACCGATTACTGATACTCTGGGCCAGCCCCTGAATTTTAGGATGCCACAAAGTGTCCAGTAACAAATCACTCGCCCCCGATCCCACAATGAGTTGCAGATTGTACACATTCGATGGCCCATAATGCAAGCACATCAGACATACAAGTCTAATGTGCTGGCGTGGTCCATAAATAAGTAAAATAATCACATGTACAACCTAAACGTTTCCACATTTGTTTATCACTCTCAGGAGCGTGCTCTTGTAACCTTATGACGTCTTGGATGTTTGGAATTGGCTTGTCAGAGACAGACCTATTTATTGCAGAACGTTTAGTCTGACTTAACATTTTAGGCACCATCACTTGCTGAGTTTGGGCAGCTCTCTGCGCTGCACAATATGCTCGTTCATTACTAATGTCAACCTTGGTCCTACCGTTTGTATGGGCAGTGCATTTAATGACGGAATTCTGCGCGGCCATAAGGAGGGCCTGCAGTGGGATATCTCCGTGCCTGCCGAGGAAGGAATCTCCTATTTTTCCAGAGTTGACCGAAGTCATGAATTACCCCGAAGACATATCGGCGATCTTCCCCAAGTATGCATGCACGGGTAAGGGCAAAAAGTTCGTCTCGTTGGGTTGAATAAGAGGTCTGAATAGCGGCCGCTTCTTGGGTCAGGCCATCCTGATCTACGGTTGCGTAACCGGACAGTCTACGGCCCGTGCGGCTTATTAATGCACTGCCATCAACATGCATAGGTATGTCAGTTTCATCTAACGAAATATCGCTCAGGTCTTCTATTATCCTAAATCAAGGCTCGACAGTCGATGCCAGGTTCCTCTTCATGGTCAGGGGGACCGCTAAGAAAACAGGCAGGATTAATAGTGGTACAATATTTAAATGCCAGACGTGGATTGAGTTAAAGGTATATTTCGTAGCTATTCTGCAGAGCTGCGGTAAGATGCTGACTCTGCAGCTGCCCCAGTAGTGCGATGACGAGTTCGGGCTATACAACGTAATGTCCTGTTGGAGAGTTATGTTGACAGCAGCCTGCAAACTATTGTATATCGCTGCCAGCATCTGGGTGAAATCAGGTTGGCAATATACGCCACTGGATCAAGTTTGGAAGAGTAATATGCCATGGGCCGGTGCTTATCCCCATGTTGCTGGGTGAGTACCGTAGTTGAACACCCTCCCAGAACAGTACAGTATATCTGGAATGGTCGGGCATTCAGGGGCCTACCGAGGGCCGGTGCTTGTAACAAGACCTGCTTCAGGCAATGGAAGGCTTCGAGTGCCTCGGTGCTAAAAGTAAAATTTCCCCCCCTCGCTAGTGCAAGGCGTAAGCAGCTTTGAATAGACAGCGATGTCTGGCATCCATTGCCTACAATAATTCACCATACCCAACCAATGACGGACCTCCTTGGCTGTGGTAGGGGCGGGCAATTGGCATACGCGTTCAATCCTGCCCGTTTGGAGACTTCTTTCTGTGGCTGTAATTAAAACTCCTAAGAACGTGACCTTTGTGTGAGCCACCAGGACATTTGACTGTGAAACAACGTAACCGAACGAGGATAGATGGTTTAAAAACTGGATCACATCATCCCTGTTACTGGGCTCGTCGGGATTAGCTAGCAATATGCCATCTACATTCTGCACGGGAGTGAAACCATGCTCCAATGTCAGGGCCTGGAGTTGGGTCTGCAGACATCTGGAGAAGAGCATACGTGATTTGACGAACCCCTGAGGCAGTCGGGTCAGGCATACTGCTGTCCATTGTAAGTAAAGGCAAGTAAATATTGGCTTTCAGATGCGACTGGAACGGCAAAGAGAGCGTGCTGGAGGTCAACTATGGCTAAGACCCTTGCTCGAGCTGAAATTTGAGCCAGTATGTGGGCGGGATTAGGGACGGATGCATGTAACGGCTGTGCGATGACATTGATTGAACGTAAATCCTGTTCTAACCGGTTCTGGTCCGGTTTGCCTTGTTTGGCACCTCAAGTATGGGGGTGTTACATTCTGATTGGCAAGGGACCAGAATACCCTGTTGCAACAGTTCCCGGATTAATTCGTCTATAGACGGGGAAGTTTGGGGTTTCAGGGGGTATTGCCGAATGGAAGGCAGCGTTAAATGGTCCTTCATCGTTACCTTAATGGGTGTAACAATTGCCTGTCCTACTTGGGTTGGGTATTCTGTCCAGACCTGTGGATTGACATATTCCAAGACGTCACGTTCCAGGTGATGCTGAAGTTGAGTGTTAATCCTTTCAGGGACCTTAAAATATTTTATGGACGTGTCGTCTGGCAAGACTTGAAGTGCTTACACTGTTGGATATGAACGATCCACTTCAACCTTACCATAGGCCCTAGATCCTTGGCATGGTATTGGTCGTGGACTTGACGTGTAATATGAGGGTCTCTGAAGCTGACAGTTGCCATAAATGTGATCGTATTGTAACAAAATCGACTGTACCTTATTTTACCGTGAATGTGGCTGTAATCTTGACTGACCATTCATTCCCAATTAACGGCCGGTATTTGTTCTCCAACTCCCTGTTCTGTCCGGTTCTGTCATAGGCCTGGGTAACGAGGTGCAGTGAATTTTTAATGTCTAACGTCCACCACTGGTGTGTGATAGAAATATAGCACTGTTGTCTCCTCCTCTGTGATTGGACAGTTACCCGTTCGTCTCCGCACTCCAGCTGTAGCTGGAAGATACACAGTAAATCTCGGGCCAACAAGTCACAGTCCAATCCAGTAGTCACCACAGACTGATGATCTGTAGACGTATTCTCATAAGTGACTGTCACAGATACATAAATAGGATACTCACACACCTGGCCTTGGAACCTCTACAAATGCTGCGTGTGGTCGGATAGTGGTAGTTGAAGTTCTGATTGCACCGAAGCCATGGCTGCTCCAGTGTCGATTACAAATTGGTAATGTTGATCTCCTATCTGCAGAGACATAATAGGTTCCCTGTCCGATTGAAGAGTCCTTATGACTAAATTAGCTTGTAAATCTTGTGTTGGGAAAGGGTTTGCCTGGTGAAAGTCGGTGTACCTCGTCTGTCCTCCCCTTGGTGGGTACACCCTCATTTGGGTCGGGTAGTCAGCTTCTGCTGCCAGTCCTTTAAATGGGCATTCTTGATGCCAGTGATCTGTACGGCCACAATGAAAACATGTATTGTTCCCTCTATATATGTCCCGTCCGCTTTTACCAGTAGACCAATGGCACCTCAGAGGGGGCCGCAGTTGTAATGTTATTGGTACATACGGTGGGCTATAAAGAGGGGATGAGGGTCCATTCGGGTTGGTTTGATATCCTCCCCCTTGTTGAGCCGCACACCCAAAGTCACAATATTGGGGTTCCAGCTGGTAAGCCACTGCATCTACCGCTGGTTGTGGTCTCAGATCATCCTTTTTCATTACATACTCAGTCTTAATCTTTGTAACTGAGCCTCCTTCCTTGCCTGTACCCTCCTTCCAATAAAATCTCACTGCCAGGTCCACCTGGGAAGGGTCGTTCTCTGTCCAAATCATGTCATTACATTTCACGGCAGTAGCCACGGATGGTGGTAGGCAATGAATTAACATAGCAAATTATTGAGGGGAATTCTGACTATTTTGGTACAGCAAATCTCCTGACTGGTCTTGTGGTCATTCGGTCTCTGACTGCACCTGGACTCTGGCTGGGACTGGATGTTAGAGAAGCCCTGCAGTCCGACCTTCCGGCCGCTCAACCTATCCTACATCCACCTGCTGTTCTGGATACGATGTGTAGTGCACACCAGATAGTGTTCCAGGATCCTCTTCACTAATGTTCCCAACCAATGCGAGCGTCTCTGGAATGATAGAAGGTGTAGGAGACAGCTGTGATGGAAACTCCGTGTGCTCCTCCGGTCCGAGATCAGAGGTGTCCTGAGTCTTTTCTGGAGGGTAGGTGTTCGGATGTCTCTCCTCGACAGTGCTCAGCTCTCTTGAGGACACCTTGGCTGGGGTTGGGGACGGGGGGATGTCGGTATGGACCTGTCCCATCTCCGGCAGGTCGTGTAAGACGCACGTCGACATGTATGCTTAGACAGCATATCGGTTCAGGCGTGGAGTGGGGGAGTTGGAGGGGTGGGGGTGCTGGTGTGCAGGTTGAGGATGGTGGGAGTGAGGGTGAGAGGCGGCTCGGTATGGGTGAGAGAGGTGCGGTGTGTGGGGTAAGAGGTGTATCCCTATGTATGTTATGGAGACCCGCAGTTAAGCATGGTTTCTCTTCCTCGCCAAACGTCAATATCCGCCTCTGCGACCTCCTTTTCCTCCGGGCCGCCGACTATATCCAGTACCCTCTGCTCGTGTACCGTTAAGTGATCCTCCTCTTCTCTTCTCCTCCGCCGGTGACTGTGTGTGGACTTCTCCTGGGCCGTGTGGGGTAGGGTATTGAAACACAAACAGCAAAACCATTCAACCGTCAGACGCATTAAGTCCAGGGGTCGGGTGGCAGGCCGCCTCAGATGCCTGAGCATCCCGCCATGGCCGTTGGCATGGATGCGCGCATGTGGGAAGGGTGGGGTTTCGGCCATCTCCCAGAGACGAGGGGGCGATTTATAGCTGCGTGTGGTGGTTCCGGGGTTGGGGGGAGGGGGGGCACTGTTAATACCGGAGCACGTAGCAGCCGACTCAACCTATCGCCCTGAGGAGGTCGTGAAGGTTCTTCCAGCACTGCATGGCGCTCTGGACGATGTTGTTTGCGACCCCTATTGTCTCTGTCACTTGCGCCCAGGCACGGTGAACAGCGATACCTTCTTCCCTGGTCGAGGATCACGTTCATTCCTGTGTTCTCTACGGCGCTCATGAGCGTGCCCAACTCAGCGCCCCTGAACCGTAGCGCTGATCTCCTTCCAGCCGTCTTGTTGACTTGGACGGTGTGTGTATCTGTGTAGGGGGGTGGGGTGGATGGGGAGGATAGTTTCAGTGCTACAGCGTGTGTAAGCCTCATGTGCCAATGACAGACCCAGCAAATCCGGCACTATTTTGCATGGAATTGATTGTTTTCCACGTGGCAATAGTGCTACCCATTTAAATAGTTGAATGCAGCCTGTCGTCTCAGGGAGAGAGAATCCCGCCCCGTGCATTGGAGACCAAGATTTATTCCACAGAGCTTCATTGTGGCCGTTTCCAAAGCACAGGCCACGGCAATAATACTGTTCCCTGGCGTCAGATTTCATAGAATCTACAGTGCAGAAGGAGGCCATTCGGCCCATCGAGTCTGCACCAGCACTTGGAAAGAGCACCCGACCAAACCCCCCACCTCCAACCGATCCCCATAACTCAGTAACGCCACCCAACACTATGGCAAGTTTGGACACTAAAGGTAATTTAGCATGGCCAATCCACCTAACCTGCACATCGGTAGACTGTGGGAGGAAACCGGAGCACCTGGAGGAAACCCACGCACACGCAGGGAGAACGTGCAGACGCCGCACAGACAGTGACCCAAGCCGGGAATCGAACCTGGGACCCTGGAGTTGTGAAGCAATTGTGCTAACCACTATGCTACCGTGCTGCCCGATTGAAAGCAGATTTGCAGCCCGAGTGTTTATGGGTGACCCAATGGTCGGGCTTTTGACAGTTTTTTGGCAAATCTGTGGCTCCAATACGATTGGTGGTAGTTGTTTTTGCTTAACTTTCATACAGAGATGGAAAATGTCATTATTCATTCGCTGATCTCATGCCGCACAGAACTGAAAATATGCAATACCGGTAAGCCTGACGACCATTCCTTAAATTAAGAGAAACTGTGCACTTGCAGGGAGGTTAATTGCAGACATTTCCAATCGACACATTTGGGCAGTCAGAATATATATCTTGAAGGTTAAATCATTTTTACGATTCTTTGGAAATAACAAGGCCCTATAAATGATCGTCGATGGACCACGAATTTAACAATCCATCTAATTTCACTGGATGTTGAACTGAAAGAGTCATGAATTTTCACGTACGCTGATCTACAAGGCGGCATAATCATGTAAGGTCGACAGAATCGATATGAATGCTTCATAAGAAATGTGGAGAACAGAAATTGAACTAATGCAATAGAAATGTTAAAATGATATTCAGCGGTGATACAATGACAAAGATGCAAAGATTTCTGGTCTCTTCTTTGTCAATAGCAAAAGAATAACGCCGTTAGGGAGAGAGACCTAAAGGCACATTTATCGGCTGTACATTTAAATAAACGGTCATCATTGAACACGCTGACGCATGTTGGTTATATGCTTTGCAGCATTTTAATGCGTTAACGTTGAGGCTACAATCGACAGTGGATAAGCCGAAGACAGCCAAAGACGGATATATTGTGTTTCACAGATGTTGGTTGATGAGCACGACATGGTGTGTTCTGAGTATTGCTGAAGTAAATGCTTTCATTGAAAAAAACTTTGTACCTTTAAATGTAAGTTAATGAGCAGGTGAAGCATATTATACCAAGGAGGAATTTAAAGACCTTATTGATTAAAACTGCTTTTAAATGAACCAATACTGCTTTGACCAACGAGTTTATCCTGTTGAGATGTCAATAGATGACAGGTAAGCCAGTAAATGGATAACCGTTTGGCCTGTCGTGTTGTGACAGGAGGAATAGATTACTCATAGACCTGCAAGCGTTCAAGGAGACAGAATAACATAAAATATTCTTATGCGTAGACAGCATGATAGAGAGGTACGTAGGCACAGGGATGTACAGAACGGAAAATAAATCGGCCTTCATGCACTAAATCTCCGGCACGCGGAGGAGAGAAAGTTAGTAACTGCTCGCAACTGATCGCACACGTTGCCCTAAATGCAGATGGTGATGACATGGATGTTAATTATTCAGACAGTGCTTCATGGAATATGCTCAATTAACGAAATCCGGCATTGAAGCAAACAATAATACTACATTTGTGATTTCGTTCAATGCATGAACGATTTAGAGCTTTGTTGGAGACTCACATGCTCGTTGATCCCATGTTCATGCTGTTCTTATTAATTTGTACAAGTAAATTGCTTTAAAATATTATAGACGACACTGATGTTCAGAGAAAGATTTTAGAGATGAGTATATTATCCAAAATTGTCAGTAAGAAAGACGGAGCAAAGCAGTGAATTAATGATTCATCTGAGATCTGTTATTTCCAAGAAGCAGACAAACCAGTAATTTATTTAATTATGGGATACAGGCGTCGCTGACTGAACCACAATTAATTGCCCATCGCTGGTTGCCGATGACAAGGCTATGGTCAGCTTCGGTCTTATAACGCTGCAGGAACACCAATAATGCTGTTTTGGAGGTAGTTCCACGCAACAGTGAAGGGCAGCAATAAATTTCATGGCGGAAGGATGGAGAGCGCTAGTATCTCAATGCTCCGCTGTACAGATGCCAAAGGGAAGATTCACTAGGAGATAGGAGACGAGGGGAGGATGCGTTTTTTATTATGGAAAACATTACGGCAGTACAGAGAGAGGAGACATTCAATAGTTCGCCCATTTATTTATATGGGTAGAATTGAAAAATAGTAACCGTGACATCACTTTGTTTGGACAAAGCCTCCCAATAGCCAGCGGGAAACCGCGACGCTAATACATAAATAGATTACAGAAATCTGCCGGACAAATAGGGTGGTAATAGTCGGGGAGTTTAACTTTCCCAACATGAAAGGAGACAGCCATATCACTGGGAGATTGGATGAAGAGATTTTGTCGCTTGTAATTAGGAATAATTCCTCATTCCAAAGTGGATGGCCCTCCTTAAGAGGGGCCAAAACTTGACGTCCTCTTGTGGAGTAAGGAAGAATATGTGACAGAAGTGTTAGTGAGGGATTATTATGGGACCAGTGACCAACATTACATTAGGTTTAATATAGCGATGGAGAATGGTAGTCCTGGCACAAATGTTAAATTCTAACTAGTGTTAAGCGTGAGCACATTCCTCCGCAGGGTAAGGGTACGACTGGTAGAAGTAATAAAGACTGGATGGCTCGGGTTAGTGAGACCATGTTCAGAATGAATAACGAGAATGTGAAATCCATTGGAAGTTAGGGTCAAGTCGATACCTTGATGAGTACGGTACCTGTCGCATTAAGTTCAGAGAAAAATCAGGAGGACAAAAAGGAGACATTAATTTGTTTTGTCAGATAAAATAGCTTTTACAGACACATAAAGTGCAAAAGAGTGACGAGGGAGAGGGTAGGATATCTTATGGATAAAGAATGTCATCTTTGTGCGGATCCACAAGTGGTGAGTTCCGAAATGAATATATCTCGTCACTAATTACTGTTGAGAAAAGAACAAATGTTAGGCAAATTGGAGAGAATATTTGATGTCTTCAAGAATGTACAGAGAAGGTGTTGGTGGAGGTATCAAAGCGCTTAAAGATAGATAAATCCACATGACCTGATTAAATGCAGCACAGGGCGTTTTGGGAGGCTAATGAAGAAATCCCCCCCCCCCCTCGCCCCCCGCTAGTGGCGATGTTTGAATCATCGACGGGAACATGAGAGGTGTCTGATGATTGGAGGGGAACAAATGTTGCACCCCTGATTACGGAGGGAACTATAGACCAGTGACCCTTTCGGTCATAGTGGGTAAGTTGTTAGACGGTATTCTGAGGGAAAAGTACTACAGGCCCTTAGACAAGCAAATGCTAATTAGCGAAATCCAGCAGGGCTTTGTAAGAGTAAAGTCGTGTTCCACGAATTTGATTGAGTTTTTAGAATGGGTAACCAAGAATGTAAATGAGAAAAGGGCAGTCGACATTGTCTACTTGGACCTTAGAAAGACCTTGGACAAGGTACCTCATCGTAAAATCTTGCAAATGTTTAAATCTAAGGGTGAGGTAGTCAACTGGATACAAACTTTGCATGGCGACCGAAGCCAAAGGGTGGTTGTGGAAGTTGTTTTTTTTCAAACAGGAGGCATGTGACCACCGGTGTGTCTCAGGGTCACTGCTCGGTCCACTGATATGTGTTATATATATAAAATATTCGGATGAGTATGTCGGAGGCATGGTCACGACGTTTGCAGCTAACACCAGGATTGGTGGCGTAATGGTTACTAACGAAGGTTAAATAAGATTGCAACAGGATCTTCAGCAATTCGGCCAGTGGACCGATGAATGGCAGATGGAGTTTAATTTCGATGAATGTGATGTGATGCATTTCGGCAGATCATAACGTGGCAGGACTTACTATGTTAAAGATAGGGAGTTGGGGATATTTACTGCGGAAATAGACCTAGAAATCCAGGTTCATAACTCCTTCAAGGTGGAGCGGGTGGTGAAGACATTCAGCACGCAGGGTTTGATTGACCAGAATACTGAATGCAGGAGTTGGGTCGTATTGTTGAAGTTCTACAAGGCATTGGTAAGACCACATATGGAATATTGTGTTAATCTCTGGTCACCCTATTGTCGGAAGGATTTTGTTAAATTGAAAGAATGCAGAAGAGATTTACGAGGATGCTCCTGGACGGCATTGTAAAGAGAGGCTGAAAAGGCTTGGAATATGTTTTCTGGAGTGTAAGATGCTTCGGCGTGCACTTACAGAGGAATATTGAATAATTAAGGGCATAGATAAGGTACATTGTTGACATATTTCCGAAAGGAAGAGGAGTCAAGAACCAGGGGGCATATGTTGAAGATAGGAGGCGAGAGATACAAAATGGATGGACCAAAGAGAAAATGTATTCACAGATTCGATGGGGGATACCTGGAAGGGGTTGCCCGATACAGTTGTGGAGGCGGGTACAACTTTGTCCATTAAAAGCATTTGGACTGT
Organism: Scyliorhinus canicula; assembly: GCF_902713615.1. Classification (NCBI taxonomy): domain Eukaryota; kingdom Metazoa; phylum Chordata; class Chondrichthyes; order Carcharhiniformes; family Scyliorhinidae; genus Scyliorhinus; species Scyliorhinus canicula. Next base: position 85,448,615 of record NC_052157.1, on the reverse strand, counting down.
AAAATGGGCAGGGTGGGTAAAGAGCGAGATAGGTCAAAGCGGGGAAGTGGGACGAGCTGAGTGATAGAAACTGGGCGGCATGGACAAGCAGGAATGAAGAGACGGTTTCCGTGCTGTAATTACATTTCAGTCTATTACTCTCCGGCTGGATGGAGTAAATTGGTGGGTAGCGTTCAGCGGGCGCTGTTCCCATTTAAGTGCTTCTGGGTTTGGAATTTCCTGCATACGGATCTTTGCTGAGCTGCTGCAGTGCATTTTGCATATGGCACAAACTGTTGGCTCTGTTTGTCGGATGGATTGGACGCACATTGATAAAGTTGGAATGAAACAGATGGACATGTGTCATACGGGATATTGGATTAAGAGCTTAGGTAGGGCGTCACATATTAAAACATGTATGTTTCAGAGTTGAGAAGAATACAGTGAAATGTAACCATTCAATCAGATGTACAATGTGCATGGAATAATCCATTAGACTTTGATGCCTCCATTGCCATCCAATTACAACCATGACGGATCTGCTGGTAATTTGAACACATTGAGCAGAGCGGGATTGAGAGAGGGCAGGTACAACGTACGGTAAACATATCTATAAACATGCAAGACAAATGTGAATTAATGACATACATCTATGCCACGCCATCCTCAAGTTGGTTGATGTCTTCAAAGTCACACTTATTATGATGTTTACATTTCACATAATTGGACACATAAAACAACCGATTATGAGCTGCAAGGTGATGATTTACTCAAATAAATCAGAACAACTGACAGAAGGAAGGCTTCATGATAATTCAGGGCTAATGTAGCGAGCCCAATGTGAGCAGGCTTTTCATTGCATTTCAAAAGCATATGAACATTTAAGAATGCTCGACTTGATGGAGACGTAACAATGAACACATTCACCCATTTCAATAATAATAAAATTGCATGTATTTCGCAGCAAACTATTTGTAAAGTGTTTTTTGAGTTCCGTGAAACGGAAGTGGCTATGGACATGCCCCATTTTATAAAAAAAAGATTAAATTATGGGATGCAGCCAACGCCGTTTCGGCTGGCATTAATTTACCATCTCCAGCTACACTTCAGAAGTTGTTAGTGAGCGGCCTTCTTGGACAGCTGCAACCCAGAATGTAGGTACAACCAACTATGCTGTTTTCGTAGCGAGCTACAGGATTTTGCCCCAGCGAAAGTGAAGGAACACCGTTATATTTCCAGTCAGGATGGTGGGTGAGTTGCAGAGGAACCATCCAGGTGATGCAGTTCCCAGATATATTTTTCTCTTCTCCTGCAAGGTGGCAGTGGTCTTGGGTTTGCTCTGTCTAAAGAAAGTTTTGGGGTTCCTTAAGTACCCATTGATAGTACACATGGCTGCCACTGTTCGTCGATGGTGAATGGACTGATGTTCGTGGAAGGGGGGAGTGATCAAGCTTGTCCTTGATGGTCTCGAGCGTCTTGAGTGTTGTTGGATCTGTACTCATCCACCCAAGTGGAGATTATTCCATTTAATTTATGACTTGTGTCTTCAAGATAGTTCACTGGCTTTTGGTTGTCAGCCCGTGAGTAACGTGCCGTGGGATTCCTTGTCCTCGACCTGTCCTGGTTGCCACAATATTAATATGGTTCATCCAGTTCCATTTCTGATCAATGGTAACCACAGGATGTTGATTGTGGGGAATTCAAAGAACAAAGAACAAAGAAAATTACAGCACATGAACTGGCCCTTCGGCCCTCCCAGCCTGCGCCGATCCAGATCCTTTATCTAAACCTATTTCCTATAAAGAACAAAGAAAAGTTCAGTGATCAAAATGTCATTGATTTTCAGTGGCCGATGATTAGAACTCTCTTTTCGGAGGTACCAGTTGCCTGCTCCTTGTGTGGCCCAAATGTAACTCGGTTGAAGGTTTTTATTGAAATCATGAACCATTTTGACTGCGAAAAAATGCAATTTAAAAGTTTTTCATAATTTATTCAAGGCTTTTTACACATATATAAGAACATGAAAAGGACAACACATTAAGCCAACAAACATCATATATCTACAAACCACGAGCCACCAACAAACCGCCACATCCTGCCTTCACCATTTTAACACCCTTCCCTCAAACCCAACCACTTCCCCCTTGCTGACCACCCCATCCTAGTTGAAGAAATCAATGTATGGTTTCTACTTCCAGGCGAACCTCTCTGGTGAGGCCGAAAGAGCGAACATTTAAATAAATAATTTTAAAGTACTCAATTAAATATTTTCCAATTGAGGGTCAATTGTGCATGGCCAATTCTTCCATTCTGTGCGCCATTGGGTTGTGAGGATGAGAAGAGAATGTGCAAGTTCCACACAGAGGGTGACCAGACCGGGATAGAATCCGGTCCTCAGCGCTGTGCAACAACTGTGCTACAACTGTTCTGACCACTGCGCCAGTGTGCCATCCTCCCACATCGCGAACTGGGCCTACTACAAACTCAGGTCTTCTGCCATATCACTCAACCGCAGGCTGCCCCCGCGGCTACGAATCCCGCCAACCCAACAGGAGTTCTCCCTGTGATCTCAGAGAGGCAAGCACAAAACATCAGCCTCGCTCCCACCCTGACCACCCCGGTCTCCTGACACAACAAATATCGTACCTCCACGATCGCAAACCCCTCACACACAGCACCGCATGCATCACGTCCGATAAATAATGCTCTCTCATTATTGCACACTGAAGATATGCGGACAAAAGTTTCGGGGCCCCCGCCACGGATCGTCCACTCTTTTACGCGACCTCGCTAAGAACCTACTCATCCATGCCACTGTCACATGGGCCATATGCATCATTTCAAACCGGATGAAGCTTAATATTGAACACAGGACGGACGGGATCAACCTCCTCAAGGAAAGTGATACATCCTGGCCTACGCATCCCCAGTCAGCTCCTCTAGTCATTTGCGTTCACTATCCTCCACCGGAGTGGCCTCCCTCTATCCATAATTAGAAATATGCTACAGCTTGCCTTTTCCTATTTCGTCCACTGACAACAGCTTGTCCTGCACAATCAGAAGCGGCAGCGCCAGGAAGGGACGGCAATCTCTCTCCTCATGAATTTCCTGCAGCCTGACTCATTCTCACGCATCTGTCGGAACCAAACCGTCACACAACCTCGACCAAATACGCCCAATGCAACCAATCAAACGTTTGCTCCAAGTCCATCACCTCCGTCAGTGTCCCTTTCCATTAGAGGGTATCTTAAATGGTACACTCTGCATATTCGCCGACAGCTGCTATCACTCTAACAATCCAGACAGGCCCTTCCCCAACATGCACGGCACACAGTCCTGAATTTGCGATGCCAGTACCTCCACCAACAGCGTCACATGAATATTAGGAACCGATAACAGGTGTGCGACCCACACTGCACTTTGTCGAAATCCTTTTTCAAAATCAGCGATGTAGAAAGCTGAAACAGTGTGGGGTGCGACTCCCCACTTTCCTTCGACTCATTACACGTCCCTCACCAGCATCTCGGTTCAAACTTTTGTTTAAACTCCATTGGTTACCCATCCGACATCAGGATCGGCACTGCATTCATCACCCCATTGAATCCATCATCTCCATCAGCCCAATTGTGTACCAGGTCCTTAGCCCACTCTTCTTACTCCTTCTTGAACTCAGACCAATCCATGCTCCTTCTCATCCACTCAACTGCTGTCCGCGTCTTCGAGTCACACAGCCTCCTAGAAAGTCCTAAAAATGCCCCATTCACTCCAATTCATGTCCTTGACCATATTTCACCTCACGTCCCTCACCCTCCAATAACTCCCGGCATTGCCTGCTTCATCAAACTGTGGCCGTGCCTCCTATCTGACTCCTCTCCGCACTCACACAATGTCCCTTGGTTCTCCGCCGCTTACCCACCACCTTCCGATGCAAACAAGTGGAAACTCCATGTGATGCCACCGTCACTCTCCCTTAACTGCACCCCGGCCCAACACACACAGCCCCTAAACTAAGTTATCCCACCTACTAACCTGCCCTATCTCCCCGCTTCCAACCTCTCCTTGTGAAAAACATCACCGCCCCCTGACAACCGCTTGATCACATGCTCGGGTGCTGTGATCTCCCACGTCTCATCCAGCTGCACGTCACCCTGGATGGCAGCGCTCACGCGCGCAAAATCACCACATCCGCCACAGCCCCACGTGTAATCCACTTCAGATACTGGCCTTCCCCCTGTACCATCGGCAAATCCACCCAAATGCAGCGCGTGGGACAGAATGCACATCGACAAATCGACAGCATCGGCCACCACCGCCAGCCGCGCCTTGTCCATCTCATAATATCCAATCTGGGAGTACAGGCTGGTGCACGTTGGAGAAATATTAAACGTCCTTTACCCTTGGTCACCCAAAACCCAACGCGTCCGCACCCAGCCCCCACACACACCGCTCATGTGCCATATGCACACCCTCAACTGTCTAGCCACCATCGACACACTCAGCAACATAGAACTATTTTTTTTCGAACGGACAACCGCACAGCTATCGGCGGTGGCCGATTCCGTCTCCAGATCCGAAGAGAGGACTTTAATGACATTGCCCCATAATCAGCCTTTGCTTGTACAGCTGTATAAATGTTTCCAAGCACCCTCCCTCATAAAGTTCACGGCATCCCCATTTGGAGCATAACATTTAACACGACTACCGGCATCCCCTCCAATATTTCATTGACCATCACATACCCACCACCCGAATAGGCCACGCTGATCCCCACGTCAAAAGCCAACTTTTTATTAACGAGCCTCATCTTCATATCCAACTGAATGGAATAGATACCACTCTCAGTCTGTTCCGATCTCCAACTTCAGGGCAGCAACTGCAAACACTGTCGCCTGAAATGCGTGAACATACCTGACGGTTAACAGGCCTTTCAGATGTTGCAGGTTTAGCGCAGCAACCAGGTCGGGGAGCTCCCGCCCTTTTTTGCTGATCAGCACTATCTCTTTATCAGCTTTCCAACAGCGCACGCCACCCTTCCTGCAGGCCCGAGCTCGCATGGCTCACACAATGTCTCCCTTCCCTACTAAGCCACTGCAACTATTTCCATGTCAGAAACCGTTCCATTCCCTCTCTGAAACCAAGAACCAACCACCCAATACCCGGCCACCAAGGATGGCAACTCCACATCTCTCCCCGTTATCTAACTTGCCCAGCGAACATGTGGCTCCTTCCCAGGCCTCGGACTTCCCCTATTCCCTCCAATACAGTCCCGCCAATCCTCGTAACTATTAACAAAGAGCGGGAAGCTAAAGGCAGACTCAGCATTCCTGCTTCCCCGCCGAAATATTGCCCACATTTTCCACCCCATTGACATAACAATGAACAGAAAAATCCTCTCCACTCTACAATATCCTCACACTTCTCTCACTCCGTGGCCCCTCGTGGTTCATCGCCCTCCCTTGGCATGTCAATATTAAAAACCCGCTTCTCATGTGTCTCCATAAAATATGCATGGTCCAATCCCCGAACTTCACTCATTGCTGAAAGAGAGCAGCCTTTATCGAATTTTATCCGGCGGTATGCTTCGCCAGCTGCACACTGATCTTCTGGTCGGCTCTCTCCATTCCCATGGGCCGTTTCGTGCCCGCCTCGCCCATTTCAGAGTTGTGTCCTTGGCCACAAATCGGTGCAGCCTCACTGCTATCGTTCTCAGTGGCACACCCAACTCCGGGCTATTCCTAATCGCAATGTGCACCCCAGCTACTCGAGAGCCATGTCAAAGGCTCGATAACGTTCGATAAGTGCAGCACGGAGGCGAGTGGGTTATCACTGCGCCGATGGCGCTGAGAACCCGAGTTCGAACCCAGCCCCGAGTCAGTGAACGAGTGGAGTTTCCAAATTCTCAAGTGTCTACCTGGCTTTCACCCCCACAACGCAAACATGTGCAGGTTAGGTAGATTGGTTTCACTAAATTGCCCCTTAATGGGAAACAAAATAATTGGAAACTCTGAAATGTATTGACAAAAGAACGCTCCAGCATACTGGCCACATACTCTGCTGCCTCGGCTCCCTCGATGCCTTCATGCACCCCTACGGTCCGCAAATTCTGCCTCCAGTCGGCGTTCGACAAGTCCCAGAAATGATCTCTTAGCCGCTTCTGTCCGTTCAACAGCATCGCCAACTCCGTCTGCAGCGAGGCAAGCTACTCATCATGATCTCCCACCGCCTACTCCACGTTCGGGATTGTCAGGCCTCACATTGCTCCTCTCTGCTCCATTCTCTCAATCGCAGTTTTGAACGGCACTACGACCTTGGCCAACTTCTCCAAAGCCTCTTTCCATTTGTTTTTCAAAGCTCGGAAGTTTGCAATCCTACGTCCACCCCAGCGGTGCAATATTCCCTCTTGCCTTCCGCCGTATCGACCGTGTCTCAACAAAAAACCGTCTTGCTCCAGTTGTTCTCTCTTCATCCTGGCACTTCTTATCCGCTGATCCATACACCAGCCTCAGCCGAGGGGTTGCCTTCCATGGGCATTCACACACCTTTTCCTCAAATTTAAAACCATACATTTGGGATGGACCGAATAAATCCACCTTCAACTGTAGCCACCTAAGTGAACCACAACTACATCCAGGGACGTCACCGGAGATCCAGCTGAACCATCCTGAAGATAGTGCCGAAAATATCTATAGTTCCCTGTAGGGCACCGGAACTTCTCGTTACGTTAAGATACTTGGCAGGTCGTTAACTCTTGAGCCCTGTTCAACTAAGTCACATTCTTACCTGATTTCCAAATTGCAACGCAAGTAAATATATGCAAGAAACACTTCAGGTTGGCAGTACCGTCATTACATATATCTTACAGTTTCCTATTGAAGAGCACTGGTAATAAAAGGTTGTAGCAATGGGACCAACGAATGTACTTTTCCTGTGCCAGTTTCGATAAGACCTTGATCCGCGTTTCTACCTGTCATGGAATAGAGAAAATGGCCTTCCGGATATTAGTTTGCTTGTCAAAAAGAGTGGAGTGTTGATCGTATCAGCACGAGCGGCAACAGTTCAAGGCCTGACCTGGATGATGCCGACTTGAAAATGCTTCATTGACCTGCTGGACTGTTTGCACGGAAGTGATAACTAACCATTGGAAAAAATGTCATTCACATTGCTGTTTATGAAGCAACAGTTAAACAGCGTCTACTTAAATATATGTGTATAAGTTACGAGAAGATGTATCACGTTTTTAACATGGGATGCCTAAGTGCATCTCAGTTTCCCAAACTTGCCCTGTAATACCTGTTTGAGGATTTTCTTCCACGATAGACCATGTGCACGAGTTAATAGCATGTACAAAACATCGTGCCTGCTTTTCACGTGACGGGAAATCGCTTCAGGCATTAACTTTATGCACTGCCACAGGACTCCCCAACTGGAAACCATGACTCAATCGCGAGATTGACTCCCTAATGAAGGATAAGACAACGGCGTTCAGGTCAGCCGACCCTGAACTATTCAGAAATTCAGGTACAACCTCCGCAAAGCCATCCGAGATGTCAAGAGAGAATATCACAGCAAGCTAGAGTCACAGATTAGTTTTACAGACATTCGGCGGTTGTGGCAAGGCCAAAAGATAAACAACATAAAGGGCTACACAGCGATGCAAAATACTACCTCCAGCAAAAGCACACCCCTCCACGATGAACACAACGTATCAATCCTCGAGCAGGAAATCGTCAATCCGCTTGTCGCATGCCCAAGAAGCCCATAACACACTTGTACCCACCTCACAGCTTCCAACCGCAGATTGGACTCCTGAATGTGAAGCCTCGGAAGGCGACGGGGTCCGGTCGGTACACTGGTCGTGCACTGAGAGCCTGCGGGGACCATTTCAGTGGTGCTCGCGGGACATCTCATATCAAAGATCCGAAACCTGGGGCTTGGCTTGTCACTCTGCAACTCGATCATCGACTTAGTGACCCACAGACGCACAATCAGTAAGATGAACAACACAACGTCCTTTATCATAGTTCTCTATACAGGGGCCGGGCAAGGTGGCTGTACATAGCTCCCTACTATAGCTCCCGTGTGCTCACCAGACTACGTGGTACAAATTTGTTTCTCACCTCCATCTCCACGTTTACTGCGAAACGGAAATCAGTATGCCACGATCTCGAATAACGACGAACTCAGGAAGCAGGAGGGAGATAGAGAAAACTAATGCGGTGGTTGCAACGTACACAAAATTCATCTCTCAATGCCAGCACAACTAAATAGATGGACATTGACTTTCGGAAGCAAAATACTGTATATACCCCTCTCAGCATCAACGGGGCCGAGGTTGAGATTGTCAGTAGCTTTAAATTATTGGGGATGGACATCTCCAAAAATCTGTCCTGCTCCACCAACTTCAACGCCCCTGCAACGAAAGCAAAACAGCGCCGAAAGTTCCTCAGGAAACTTAGTAAATTCGGCATGTCGAAATTAACTCTTACCAACTTCTACAGATGCACCATAGAAAGCATCCTATCTTGCTGCATCACAGGCTGGTATGTTAACTGCTCGGTCCATGACCACAAAAAACTTCAGAGGCGTGAATACTGAACCTGCCAGGTTCACACGAACCTGCCTCCCCTCTAATGGCTCCATCTGCACCTCCCACTGCCTGGGGAAACAAGCAGCATAATCAAAGAGCCCTCCCACCCGGCTTACTCACTCTCCCAACTTCTTCTATCGGGCAGGAAATTCGAAGTCTGCGAACACGCACGAACAGACTTAAACAGCTTTTTCCCGCTGTTAATAGGCTCTTAAACGACCCTCTTAGGGACTGAACTGGGTATCATTACGCACATGTATGCTTCACCGATGCCGGTGTTATGTAGTTCCAATATGTACCTTGTGTACCTATTATATATTTTCTTTTATTTTCTTATATTTTCATGTACTTAATGATCTGTTGAGCTGCTCGCAGAAAAATACTTTTTTGATTGTACGTAGGTACACGTGGTAATAAACAAAATCAAATCAAAGGACGTTTGCAACCAGAGTTCAAATGGCAACTGCATGTGAGGAATTGAACAAGAGTATGATACGGAATGGGATAATTAGTTATGATAATGAAGAGGTAGACCCGGGTATAGGAGAGCCGGTGAGTAGGGTAGTGAATTAATAGGCATTCAGATTGCAGGGAATTAACAAAGGAACTGTGGAAAGCATGTCCAGGAAGGGGCGGATGAGAAGTTGTTGGGACCAGATCCTCGTACAAAGGATGTTGCAAAGAATGTTGGGTGAAAGTTGGCCCAGGTCTGAGGAATGTGAAGTGAGCCAATCAGGGTATATGGCCAGGTCAAGAAATGTGTAAGAGGGGCAGCACGGTGGCCTAGTGGTTAGCACAGTTGCCTCGCGGCGCTGAGGTCCCAGGTTCGATCCCGGCTCTGGGCCACTGTCCGTGTGGAGTTTACACATTCTCCCCGTGTCTGCGTGGGTTTCGCCCCCACAACCTAAAAATGTGCAAAGTAGGTGGATTGGCCACATTAAATTTCCCCCTTAATTGGAAAAAATAATTGGATAATCTAAATTTAAAAAAAAAAAGAAATGTGTAAGGAAAGCCAATGGGAGCTTTGCATTTGCACCGTTGCCTTATTTGGTCGTATGTGTGTGAAACTTGATGCTACTTGAATGTATATGAAATGAGATGCTTTGTCCCTTTGTCTTCACTCGGTCTCGAAGTTCCAGGAGAATATGTTGTGGTCCTCGTATCTTTTATCAGAGTGAGTGGAAACTGGCAAGACCTGTTTAAAATAAACAATAATCGATATCTGCAATCCGACTTAGTGATTTATTGAGACCAAAATGAAAACAAAAGAACTCAAAATCGTCACATGTATGCAGTCTTTTCAATTTGACAGCAAGGTCTCAATTAGCTGTCTCCCAGTATACACTCGCAGATACTCTGAGTAATCATTAAGCGTGTTTTAACGAATATCGATATTGCACATATGGTAGCAATGAGCAGGACATTTAGCATGCGTTGCTAACCCCCAAACTAATTTCCATCTCATTTTGCCCAATTTGACGACTTGCTGACTGCAATGCCAAAAAAGGAGGATGCGTCGTTTCTATCTTATGATCAGAGCATACGATCTTCACGAGGCAAGACTCACAGCATTGCCTGCTCTGCCGGCGATTGAGAAAGATCTACTCATTTCACATAGCTTTCGCAGATCTCTGTGAAGTGAATTCAGACCCACAATTTCACAAAGAAGAAACGGTGCAGAAAGTGGCGATTCAAGTCAACCCTTCGTGTCTGACCCATCCAATGAGAGAGCCGAAGAGAGAAACAAGCAGCTGAGTTTTATTCCTCTTGCCGGCACTTCTTTTCTGTCTGGCAGCTCACAGAATTTCAGACTGAGATCCAGATCAATTTGAAATGAGTTCAGCGTTCTGACCTCAAACACAAGCTGAGGAACTGAACTCCAGACTTCACAGTACTCTGGTAAATGTATTTGTTACCCAGATTTCCCCTCTCTAATACTTCTATCAATCACCTCAATTCGATGCCCATTTTAACGTCGCCGTCCACTGGGGCAAATAATTATTTTCTGTCGAGCGTCTGTAGGCCCCAGAACAATTTCCAAACTCCATCCATACAATTCCTGCGACTTCCCTTTTCTAATGAAAACCACAAACACCGACAATCCGTTGCCTCAATGCGCCAACATTCAAGCCCCGGGAACATTCACGTAAATCTCCTCTCCCCTCTCCATAAGCCAATTATGCCATTCCTAATGTTTGGTGACAAGACGATATAGAAAGCACGACCTGTGGCCTAATGTGTCTTCTATTCTGTCCCGTCATTACATTGCTGAGTCCAATATATATCGGAATCAAATTAAGCATTCAATCTGTTGTCTTGACAACCCTGCCCACCATCATCAAGGATCTGTGGAAATTCAGTGCACGTCTCTCACTTCCTCAGCACACCTGAATATCTTCTTGTTTATTGAGCCTCGCCTTGTTTTTCTTGCCCTTCCGTTAGGTTATTACTTCATTCCTTTCCATATTCAATTTCCATTGCGAATTGCCTGAAAAAACACTGTAACAATTGATATAATTCTCTGTCGGCAGCGATCCTCTTCAGAATCACCTTCACCTCCAAATTGTGACTCTTTCAAATTCCCCAATATGGCATCAACATTTAATCATAAATAATAAAATGTACCAAAAGCAGAAAAGGACCCAACACTGAACCACGACGAAAGCGATTCCAAACTGTTCTCCAATCGCAAGAAGAAGTACATATTTGTCTTTCCGTCACTGATACAATTTTGGATTCAACATGCCATCTAACCCTGCACCATATTAACACGTGTAAATATCTGCCGTTTCCCTCACATCCTGTTCCAGTAAGATGCAAAACCTTGTTACCTCATGAGTATTTATTGATGCTTGGAATGATCCTCCGAGCACATGTGCCAATTACCTACTTGGTGTCCTATAAAAGCTTTCGATGAACTTATCTATTGACCCACCATGATAAGATGTACTGTCTCTCCTATAATTCCTATCTGAATACGCTTTTAATCGAACCATTCTCACACTTCTTCTTTCAGATAGTTTTCAGAACCATCACTTTCCACTGTGAAACCATGGGAAATACGTATTGAAAACCATGCCCGCACCGTCTGCATGCATGCAGCAGTTTGCACATACACCTCTGATAGGCCATACATTTTCCGTAACGGTGCTCTGCTGTACTCCTTGTACACATATGATTGTCAATCACGATTCAGAGTAGGAGAGAGATAGAGAACGCAACTGCATTGTGCGATCGCAGCCATCTCTCCGTCAATGTCAGCAAAGCAAAGGAGCTTGTCATCGAGTTTAGGAAGTATAGTGTCGTACACACCCCTGTCTCCATCAGTGATGTCGAAGTCGAGATAGTTCACACTTCAGGTTCAGGTTCAGGTTCCTGGGCGTGAGTACTATGAACAATCTGTCCTGATCCAGCCATTTCAATCTTACGATTGGGAAAGCGCAACAACACCTTCACACCTCGGGAAATTAAGGAAACCGGCTTGTACACAGTGCCGTTTACCAATTTCTATAGATTTACCATGCAAATATTTATACCTGGTTGCATCACAACTTGTTTAGCAAGTGTTTTCTGAGCCAAAATCGTACGAAATTACAGACAGTTATAAACACGTTTAAAAATATCTCTTGGGTTTCTTACATGTTAAATCGTGATAATTGTCTATCCTACAATTGCATTCTTAATCTCTATTTGTCCTTCACCCACTGATCTGCATGTATTTCTCGGGGATTTGACATTACCTTTAATTTTCTGTTTTTTCTTGTTTTCTGTGCTCATGAAATCTTCTGGTCTGTAGATATACCTTTATTTCAATTGCTCTTTGTGGTGGCATGTGGAAATTTTGGGCAATTAGATCCCATTGCATTCACACGTAAGTTCCTTGTATAAGACTTATCCACTAAACGATTGCGTCCCATCTCCCAGAATTGTGTACACTTGTTTTTCTTAGTTTTATCAATGTCTTACCGTTGCAGTTTCCTGAATGATGGTCAATCTACCCACCTCCAAAATGCTCCCTCGAAATTACTTCTTTCTGTTCCCATCGTTATTCCTTATGTCTAAATAATAACTGCACCCTCTCTTGTTAGGCGTGTTACGTGCTGGCGGAAGAAAATCGGTTCAATGCATTTAAAAAATTGAGAAACTTCTGTGGCCTTCACATCTTCCGTAATCTCTGGATATTAGTGTAGTTGAGGGCCTTCAACTATTCCGGCCTACTGAATTTCCACACAGGATTCTGTCTTCATAACTTCTCCAGTCATGCCCTGGCAAAATTGCGGGGCTTCTAAACGCCTGTTGCTGCCGGTTCATTATTTCTGAGCTAAACCTGTGCATTCTCATTTCTTCCTTCACTAAACTATCACCCATTCTCTGAGCTGTAATTGGTTATTTCACAATCAATATGTAACAAAATGCAGGACCTCTTCGAAACAAGGGATTTTATGGATGAAATTAATAGCCAGCGACCTTCAGAGAAAACTATTCCTTTGAGGACAAGGACAAAGGATGGATTGGGACAACATTGATATGTCATAAACATTTGTTGAGAGGGATGAAACACAATTTCAATTCCATTTTAAATTATTTCACTGGGTTTTGCCTCGCTAGATTAGCCTACATATATTGAACATCAGAAATTGCTTCATGGATTGTTTTGAGCGGCCACTTTGTTTACCAATTTCATTACAAGCGGTCCAAATACATTTAAGAAGTTCTGACGAATGAGCCTCCAGGATATTGTTCCAGTGAATGCGAAATAATGGCAAAATGATTGTCAAAGAGGAACTTGTAGGACACCGAGCAGTGCACTTCCACCTGCAAGGAAATTGAAATTCTAAGGCTTCGCCACACGCCTTTAGCCGATTTCCCAATAAAGAATTATTGAGCGACTCATGAGGCATGTTGCTACTGCAGCGTCATGTTATATTGATTGTGTTTGCCCTGTCATCATCCAAATTCGATTCGAAAAACATTAGAACCCTCATCCACGATAGATCGCCACAAAAACTGAACACAGTAATATAATCCCATTCACATGTCCGAATCCGGAAAGTTATTTTGAGTTACCCAATTTCGCCTTGTTGGTATGTAAATGATTTCGATCAGGTGGAAGTGCATTCGTTCTGTACTGTATACCAATTGTTTGACAAGATAGTTAATTATTTCATGGACCAAAAACCATATGATCTTGAGACCATAAGACCATAAAATCATATGATTTATGAGCCGACGTAGACCATTCCGTCCATCGAGTCTGCTGATATCTCATGGATGATATGTGATAATGGCCTATATTTTTCTCATCCAAATTCTCCTGCCTTCTCCCCATAATCCCTGATACTCTTATTAATCAAGAACCTATTGATCTCTGTCTGAAAGCCTCTCAGGGATTTGGCCTCCCCAGCCTTTTGTGGCAGAGTTCCACAGATTCATCATCCTCTGACGAAATAAATCCCTCCTCATGAGGGTGAGGGTGGGATCTGATAGAAACATTTAAAATTATGAAGGGAATAGATAGGATAGATGCAGGCAGGTTGTTTCCACTGGCGGGTGACAGCAGAACTAGGGTACATAGACTCAAAATAAGGGAAGTAGATTTAGGACTGAGTTTAGGGGAACTTCTTCACCCAAAGTGTTGTGAATCTATGGAATTCCTTGCCCTGTGAAGCAGTCGAGGCTCCTTCATTACATGTTTTTAAGGTAAAGATAGATAGTTTTTTGAAGATTAAGGGATTAAGGGTTTATGGTGTTCGGGCCGGAAAGTGGAGCTGAGTCCACAAAAGATCAGCCATGATCTAATTGAATGGCGGAGCAGGCTCGAGGGGCCAGATGGCCTACTCCTCCTCCTAGTTCATATGTTCTTATGTTCATCTCTGGTTTAAAGTATCGCTCGTTTAGTCGGAGATTGTGTCCTCTGATTTTAGCTTTTGCTACAAGTAGAGGCATCGTCTCAACGTCCATCCTATCCAGGTCTCGCAGTATCCTGTAATTTTTAATAAGACCACTTTATCCTGCGAAACTCCAAAGAGTGCATACCCAGTGTCATCAGCCGTCCCTTATACAACAAGCTCTTGATTCCAGGGATCATTCTGTGAGCCTCCTCTGGATATTTCCCAAGGCCAGCGCATCGTTCCTTAGATAGGGGGTCAAGACTGTTCATAATACAACAAATGGGGTCTGACCAGAGCCTCATACAGCATCAGAAGTAGATCTCTGGTCTTTCATTCCAGCCCGCTCGACATGAATGCGAACATTGCATTTGCCTTCCTAACTGCCGACTAATCTTAAGAGAATCATGAAAAAGGACTCCCAAGTTCCTTTGTGATTCTGATTTCCTGAACATTTCTCCATTTAGAAAAGAGTATATAATTTCATTTATCCTTCCAAATTGCATGAACTCACACTTTTCGACATTGTCTTTCATCTTCCGCTTCATTGCCCTCAGAAGGGAAGGGAGAAGAGGAACAGAGCACTTGTCATTGGGGACTCCATAGTTAGAGGAACAGACAGGAGGTTCTGTGGGAACGAAAGAGACTCAAGTTTGGTGTGTTGCTTCCCAGGTGCCAGGTTTCGTGATGTCTCTAATCGTGTTTTTGGGATCCTTAAGGGGGAGGGGGAGCTGCCCCAAGTCGTGCTCCACATAGGTAACAACGACATAGGTAGGAAGAGAGATGGGGATTTGAGACACAAATTCAGGGAGCTAAGGTGGAAGCTGAGAGCTAGAACAAACAGAGTTGTAATCTCTGGGTTGTTATCCGTGCCACGTGCTAGCGAAGTGAGAAATAAGGAGAGAGAGGAGTTGAACGCGTGGCTACAGGGATGGTGCAGGAGGGAGGGTTTTGGTTTCCTGGATAATTGGGGCTCATTCTGGGGTGGGTGGGACCTCTACAAACAGGATGGTCTTCACCTGAACCAGAGGGGTACCAATATACTGGGGCGGGGGAAGATTTGCTAGTGCTCTTCGGGGGGGGGGGGGGGTTAAACTAATTCAGCAGGGAAATGGGAACCTAAGTTGTCGTCCCAGTGTACAGGATGAATAGAGTAGTGATGTCAGGTGTAGGGTTAAAAGTTCTATAGAGGGCACCGGCAAGCAAGACGCTGGTTTAAAGTGTGTCTATTTCAACGCCAGGAGCATCCGGAAGGGTAGCACGGTAGCATGGTGGTTAGCATAAATGCTTCACAGCTCCAGGGTCCCAGGTTCGATTCCCGGCTGGGTCACTGTCTGTGCGGAGTCTGCACGTCCTCCCCGTGTGTGCGTGGGTTTCCTCCGGGTGCTCCGGTTTCCTCCCACAGTCCAAAGATGAGCGGGTTAGGTGGATTGGCCATGCTAAATTGCCCGTAGTGTCCTAAAAAAATGTAAGGTTAAGAACATAAGAACTAGGAGCAGGAGTAGGCCATCTGGCCCCTCGAGCCTGCTCCGCCATTCAATGAGATCATGGCTGATCTTTTGTGGACTCAGCTCCACTTTCCGGCCCGAACACCATAACCCTTAATCCCTTTATTCTTCAAAAAACTATCTATCTTTACCTTAAAAACATGTAATGAAGGAGCCTCAACTGCTTCACTGGGCAAGGAATTCCATAGATTCACAACCCTTTGGGTGAAGAAGTTCCTCCTAAACTCAGTTCTAAATCTACTTCCCCTTATTTTGAGGCTATGCCCCCTAGTTCTGCTGTCACCCACCAGTGGAAACAACCTGCCCGCATCTATCCTATCTATTCCCTTCATAATTTTAAATGTTTCTATAAGATCCCCCCTCATCCTTCTAAATTCCAACGAGTACAGTCCCAGTCTACTCAACCTCTCCTCATAATCCAATCCCTTCAACTCTGGGATTAACCTAGTGAATCTCCTCTGCACACCCTCCAGCGCGAGTACGTCCTTTCTCAAGTAAGGAGACCAAAACTGAACACAATACTCCAGGTGTGGCCGCACTAACACCTTATACAATTGCAACATAACCTCCCTAGTCTTAAACTCCATCCCTCTAGCAATGAAGGACAAAATTCCATTTGCCTTCTGAATCACATGTTGCACTTGTAAACCAACCTTCTGTGACTCATGCACTAGCACACCCAAGTCTCTCTGAACAGCGGCATGCTTTAATATTTTATCGTTTAAATAATAATCCCGTTTGCTGTTATTCCTACCAAAATGGATAACCTCACATTTGTCAACATTGTATTCCATCTGCCAGACCCGAGCCCATTCACTTAACCTATCCAAATCCCTCTGCAGACTTCCAGTATCCTCTGCACTTTCGCTTTACCACTCATCTTAGTGTCATCTGCAAACTTGGACACATTGCCCTTGGTCCCCAACTCCAAATCATCAATGTAAATTGTGAACAATTGTGGGCCCAACACGGATCCCTGAGGGACACCACTACCTACTGATTGCGAACCAGAGAAACACCCATTTATCCCAACTCTTTGCTTTCTATTAATTAACCAATCCTCTATCCATGCTACTACTTTACCCTTAATGCCATGCATCTTTATCTTATGCAGCAACCTTTTGTGTGGCACCTTGTCAAAGGCTTTCTGGAAATCCAGATATACCACATCCATCGGCTCCCCGTTATCTACTGCACTGGTAATGTCCTCAAAAAATTCCACTAAATTAGTTAGGCACGACCTGCCTTTTACGAACCCATGCTGCGTCTGCCCAATGGGACAATTTCTATCCAGATGCCTCGCAATTTCTTCCTTGATGATAGATTCCAGCATCTTCCCTATTACCGAAGTTAAAACTCACTGGCCTATAATTTCCTGCTTTCTGCCTACCTCCTTTTTTAAACAGTGGCGTCACGTTGCTAATTTGCAATCCACCGGGACCACCCCAGAGTCTAGTGAATTTCGAGAAATTATCACTAGTGCATCTGCAATTTCCCTAGCCATCTCTTTTAGCACTCTGGGATGCATTCCATCAGGGCCATAAGGGGGGGGGGATTGTTGGGTTACGGGTATAGGGTGGATACGTGGGTTTGAGTAGGGTGATCATGGCTCGGCACAACATCGAGGGCTGAGGGGCCTGTTCTGTGCTGTACTGTTCTGTGTTCTGAATAAGGTGGGTGACCTTGCAGCATGGGTTGGTACCTGGGATCTCGATGTTGTGGCGATTTCGGAGACATGGGTAGACCAGGGACAGAAATGGTTGTTGCAGGTTCCAGGATTTAGATGTGTCTGTAAGATCTGAGAAGATGGTAAAATAAGGGAGGGGAGGGGAGGGAGGGGAGGGGAGGGGAGGGAGGGGGGGGGGGTGGCATTGTTAATCAAGGAAAGTAATACGGCAGCAGAAAGGACGTTTCAGGTCTCGTCTACTGAGTTATTATGGGCCGAGGTTAGGAACAGGAGAGGAGAGGTCACACTGTTGGGAGTTGTCTATAGACCTCCGAATAGTTCCAGAGATGTAGAGGAAAGGATTGCAAAGATGATTCTCGACAGGAGCGAGAGTAACAGGGTAGTTGTTATGGGGTACTTTAACTTTCCAAATATTGACTGGAAATACTATAGTTCGAATACTATAGGTGGGCCAGTTGGTGTGCAGTGTGTGCAGGAGGGTTTTCTGACACAGTATGTAGACTGGCCAACAAGGGGCGAGGCCACATTGGATTTGGTACTGGGTAATGAACCCGGCCAGGTGTTAGATTTAGATGTAGGTGAGCACTTTGGTGATCGTGATCACAATTTGGTTATGTTTACTTTTCCAATGGGCAGGGATAGGTATATACTGCAAGGCAAGAATTATAGCTGGGGGAAAGGCATTCATGATGCTATTCGCCAAGATTTAGGATGTATAGGATGGGGAAGGAAACTGCAGGGGATGGGTACAATCGAAATGTGGAGGTTTTTCAAGGAACAGCTACTGCGTGTCCTTGATAAGTATCTACCTGTCAGGCAGGAAGGAAGTTGTCGAACAAGGGAACCGTGGTTTACTAAGGAAGTTGAAGCACTTGTCAAGAGGAAGAAGAAGGCTTATGTTAGGATGAGACATGAAAGCTCAGTTATGGCACTTGAGAGTTGCAAGTTAGCCAGGAAGGACCTAAAGGGAGAGTTACGAAGAGCGAGGAGCGGACACGAAACGTCGTTGGCGGATAGGATCAAGGAAACCCCTTAGGCTTTCTATAGTTACATCAGGAACAAAAGAATGACTAGAGTAAGATTAGGGCCAATCAAGGATAGTCGTGGAAAGTTTTGTGTGGAATCCGAGGAGATAGGGGAAGCGTTAAATTGATATTTTCCGCCAGTGTTTACACTGGAGAAAGACTATGTTGTCGAGGAGAATACTCAGGTTCAGTCGACCAGGCTAGATTAAATTGAGATTCACAAGGAGGAGGTGTTAGCAATTTTGGAAAGTGCAAAAATAGATACGTCCCCTGGGCCAGATAGGATTTATCCTAGGATTCTCTGGGAAGCCAGGGAGGAGATTGCAGAGCCTTTGTCCTTGATCTTTATGTCGTCTTTGTCGACAGGAATAGTGCCGGAAGACTGGAGGATAGCAAATGTTGTCCCCTTGTTCAAAAGGGGAACAGAGACAACCCTGGTAATTATAGACCTGCGAGCCTTACTTCGGTTGTGGGTAAAATGTTGGAAAAGTTTATAAGAGATAGGGTTGATAATCATCTTGAAAAGAACAAGTTGATTAGCGATAGTCAACACGGTTTTGTGAAGGGTAGGTCATGCCTCACAAACATTATTGAGTTTTTTGAGAATGTGATCAAACAGGTGGATGAGGGTAAAGCAGTGTGTGTGGTGTAGTTGGATTTCAGTAAGGTGTTTGATAAGGTTCCCACGGTAGGCTATTGCAGAAAATAAGGAAGTATGGGATTGAAGGTGATTTAGCAGTTTGGATCAGTAATTGGCTAGCTGAAAGAAGACAAAGGGTGGTGGTTGATGGCAAATGTTCATCCTGGAGTTCAGTTACTAGTGGTGTACCGCAAGGATCTGTTTTGGGGCCACTACTGTTTGTCATTTTTATAAATGACCTGGAAGAGGGTGTAGAAGGATGGGTTAGTAAAGTTGCACATAACACGATGGTCGGTGGAGTTGTGGTAGTGCTGAAGGATGTTATAGGATACAGAGGGACATAGATAAGCTGCAGAGCTGGACTGAGAGGTGGCAGATGGAGTTTAATGCTGAAAAGTGTGAGGTGGTGTTCACTTTGGAAGGAGTAACAGGAATGCAGAGTACTGGGCTAATGGCAAGATTCTTTGTAGTGTAGATGAACAGAGAGATCTCGGCATGCAGGTACATCCATCCCTGAAAGTTGCCACCCAGGTTAATAGGGCTGTTAAGAAGCCATATGGTGTGTTAGCCTTATTAGTAGGGGGATTGAGTTTCGGAGCCACAAGGTCATGGTGCAGCTGTACATAACTCTGGTGCGGCCGCTCCTGTAGTACTGCGTGCATTTCTGGTCACCATATTATAGGAAGGGTGTGGAACCTTTGGAAAACGTGCAGAGGAGCTTTGCTAGGATGTTTCCTGGCAAGGAGGGAAGGTCTTACGAGGAAAGGTTCAGGGACTTGGGGTTGTTTTTGTTAGAGAGGAGAAGGATGAGAGGTGACTTAATAGAGACATATAAGATTGTCAGAGGGTTAGATAGGGTGGACAGTGAGAGTCTCTTTCCTTGGATGGTGATGACCAACACGAGGGGACATAGCTTTAAATTGAGGGTAGATATAGGACAGATGTCAGAGGCAGTTTCTTTTCGCAGAGAGTAGTAGGGGTGTGGAACGCCCTGCCTGCAACAGTAGTAGACACGCCAACTTTAAGGGCATTTAAGTGGTCACTGGATAGACATCTGGATGAAAATGGAATAGTGTAGGTCAAATAAGCTTCAGATGGTTTCACAGGTTGGTGCAACATCGAGGGCCGAAGGGCCTGTACTGCGCAGTAATGTTCTATGTTCTATGTTATATTACCCATTGTTGTAGCCTGTCCAAATCCTTCGGAAGCATCAGTAATTCCTCAATGCAGCCTGTCCCTCTACAGGAAGACGAGATTTAAAAAAAACACGGTTTTAATACGGTGCATTATTGTCTTAAAGGCTAAAGTACATTGGTAATAGTAGGGTCCTCATTTTCTGGGAGGCGGAGCATCGAATATGACGCATATTTTAATGGGCGGACGGCAGACAGCGGTAAAATAGCATGAAATCTGAAACAACTGCGCAGCTGCTGGACATACCGAGGCCGTTATTGGGCTAAAAAATATATTTTGTCTGGATATTTGCTTCGTTCAGTATATTTACTCTCACATAAACAAAACCTGGTGTTTAGATTGTTATGCTTGCTTTCAGTTTCACGATGCCTTTCAGAAAATGTCAGCATTTCTGACCCACTCAACAGTCTCTGAGATACTCGGTTAATCTTTCAGCTCTCATGCTCGAGGTTTCAATAATAATAGAGCTGATATTGCATCATACAGACTTACAACTCGTAAATATAAAGAAACCCCTTTCAAAACACCTTATTTTCGTATCGAGGTCAGTAAAAGGTCAATTGTCATGTTAATTGAAATAGCACTTAGTTCCAGGACAGCTCGGTAAAATTGACGTGGATTTATGAAGGATTACACATCTGATAATTACATAGAGACGTCTTGAGAGGTCACGATACCTTCCAGAATATATTGTTTCTGTTCATGATTGGCATCTTTTCAGAAATGTGACTATAGCTTTAGCACTGCAGAATTTTGCATTAATCAAAGGCCTCGTATTGGGGATGGTAAACTGTTTATGCCGACGAAAAGGGGACACGGCCACAGTTGCAATGACGCCACTTGATTTATTTTAAAATTGCGTGTGTTTTGCGCGGTTTTGTAATTTGTAAATACTGAATTGTGTGATGTAAGATATGAAAATTCACTAAAAACATTTTCTGAAATGCGGCATTTGTCCTACCCAAAGTATTGCAGGAATTAAAATACCACAATTTGAAATTCACATATCATAAAAAACTCGTTTTTATTTCACTGATTTCAATGTTCATGGGAATGAAGAAAGATTTTCTGTGTGTCATGAAATACTGGTACCAAGCAGCAACTCAGAACGACAAGACTTTGCGTTGCATCTCTGATGAAACAGATATGAGATGGAAGATGTTTTGGATTCGCAAGTGTGTGTTAGTTGTTTTTTTCTCGTTACTGGATAAGTGACTTCAGAATAAGGAACTGAAGATTGGCCGAAGACTTATCGGTACCTCTTAATCGCACATAACTGGCAAATATCAAAGATGGTAAGGTTGCTGCTACCAAAAAATGCGTCTTTGAAATGAAATGAAAATCGCTTATTGTCACGAGTCGGCTTCAATGAAGTTACTATGAAAAGACCCTAGTCGCCACATTCCGGCACCTGTCCGGGGAGGCTGGTACGGGAATAACCGTGATGCTGGCCTGCTTGGTCTGCTTTTTAAAAGCCTGTGATGTAGCCAAGTGAGCTAAACCAGCCCCTCTTTGCATTGCAGTGTGAAATTGGCAACATTTCCGTGTATATAATTTCAGAAAATTTGGCACGAGTTCCATCGTTAACTGCAGATCAAAAATTCGATTATTCGGTCGCATCTGATTTTATGTTCCAACACGCTGGTGATGTCGTAACACGACCAGATAAAATGGTCACCACGAACACTTTTTGTGCAAAATGCAGCTTATTGTTACTTCAACGCATTGTCGTGAGTTACCACGACTTATCATCAATATTTAGGCCAATGGCTGAGCGGGATCATTTGTCCAATTTTCATTGCATTTGGTGATACTATGGTCTGTGTTTCTGTTGCGTTTCATCGGCCTGACGACTTTTTAAAACGGAAAGGATGTTTGACACTTGGAGAGATATTTTGAGTGTCAGACTCTATTGCAGACCTAGACCGTGAATTCCAGATTCTCACCAACCTCTGAGTGAATGTATTTTGTCAAACCCCCTTAGAACCTCCTGCCTCTCACACTTAATTTTTGCCCTTGTGATTGATCCCACATCCCAGTGGGACAGTTAGTGCCTATTTACCGCGTCAACACCTCACAAACTTTGGTACCTCAATCTATTTCCTGTTCAACCTTCACTGATATAAGAAAAAAATGATCTAATCGTATCCAGTATCTCCTTTCAGAGCAGGTACTCAATTTAATGCCTGAACCCGGTAAATCCTTTGTACCCACTACAGTGCAATCACCTCCATCTTATGATTATGTGACCAGAGCTGCACACATTATTCAACTGCGGCCGAACCAATATGCTGTATCGTTCCATCATAACCTACTAGTTGTAATATTCGATGCCACGACTGTTACCAACAAGTCCCCCATATGTAATCTTAAGAATTCCATTCACCTCCTCTGTCGTCTACAGTGATGTGTTAGCAAGTAACTCAAAGTCCACCTCTTATTCTGAGCCTCCTAGTATCCTGAATTCATTACATACTCGCTGTGTGTGTGTTCTTTCAAAATGCATCACATCGTAATAAACATTTTGAATACGATCTGCCACTGCTCTGCCCATTTGCACAATACATCCATATCTCACCTTGTAACCTACTAATCTTTCATCTTTAAACCATGATGTAATACCACTTCATTCACCTGAGGAAGGAGCAGTGCTCCGAAAACTCGTGTTTGAAACAAACCTGTTGAACATTAACCCTGTAGTGTAAGACTCCTTACTGTGATCACTTTAACCACACTACCAATCTTGGTATCTTCTAAAAATGTGCTGATCAATCCACCAACATTCTCGTCTGTAACATTTATGTATGGCTAACAAGCATTTAGGCACTCAGCATTGATCCCTGGAGTACACTGAAAGACACCGGGATCCAATTAGTCAAACAGCCTTCCACACATACGCTTTGTGTCTTATTACTAAACAAGTTTCGAATCCAGTTCGATAGCTTCCTTGATTTCGCTATCTGTCAGCCTTCAGAATCAATCTCCCTTGTGCGGTCTTGCCAATTACTTTGCTAAAATCCAAAAAAATATATATCATCTTAACTTCGCTTAATCACACACTCGGTCACTTTATCAAAATATTTGATCATATTTTTTAGGCATGACTTCCCTCTGAACATGCCACGCTGACCATGAATTATCAACCCATGCCTTTCCAAGTGGAAATTAATTCTCCCCATCAGGGTTTCACCAATAGTTTCTCTATCACTGATGTGAGATTTACAAACCTTTAATTCCCTGGATTATCTCGACAACACTACTTGAAATGTGGAACAAATATTCTCCAGAGAGACGATCTCCCCGGCCACAGAAGAATTTAAAAGATGCTTCAGAGTCACTGTAATTTCTTGACTCGTCTCCTATCTCAGCCTGGAATGCAATTAATCGGGCCCTGGACATTTATTTAGTTTTAAGCCAGTCAAAGTCTCCAATACCTCCTCATTTGTGATGTGAAACTGCTCAAGGTGCTCAGAGACCCAGTTGCTGAATTCCGTACATATGTCCTCGATATCGCGAGTAATGAGGGAGGAGAATTATTCACGAACTCACTGGAAATAGCATACGTTTCCAGACAGAGATCGTAACCTTGGTCTCAAAAGGGCACATCCATTTACATGACGTGTTGCTATTATATTTGTTTTCTTGGGGCAGCACGGTGACGCAGTGGTTATCACTGCTGCTTCGAGGCGCTGAGGTCATTGTCCGTGTGGGGTTTCCACATTTCCCCCGGGTTTGCGTGCGTTTCACCTCCACAACCCAAATATGTGCAGGGTAGGTAGATTGGCCACGCTAAATTGCACCGTAATTAGAAAAAAAATGGGTACTCTAAATATATGATAAAATAATTTTTTTTTTCTTAATTTCCCTGTTGCAGTACCTATATTCATCTGATGCCGCAGTTGAATTACTTTGTGCTTCCTTCGTGCCCAGACCTGGATTTTCCGAGACATCCTGGTTTTCCAGGACTTAGTGTTCCTGAATTTCGCTCTGTCGGAACATGCTGGAAGTGTACTCTTTCCTTTTTAAATGCCATCCTCTGTTCTGCTGTAAATTTTTCTTCATGTCATCGGTAGATTTACCTTCAAGTCATCAGTGATAAAAGGTACAGGTGCCGTGCGGTGGCAAAATGATTAGTATTGCTGCCGAGGGCGCAGAAGCCTCGGGTTCGATCCTGTGCCGGGTCATTGTCTGTCTGGAGTTTCCAAAAGCTCCCGCTGGCTGCGTGGGTTTCACCCCACAAACAAAAAAGTGCAAGTTCGATAGTTTGGCTGCAGTAAATTGCCCCTTAGTTTGAAACCAAGTTTGGATTCTTCCAGTTTATAGAAAAGAAGAGGTTAAAAGTGCCCAGTCATCGAGTCATTCAGTGGCCCAACAAACCAGAAGCAACGTATGCTGAATTGCTTCACGAAATGCCGAACTTCAATGTAAGGCTAGTCGAGTTGTTGTGTCAGTTGGACTTTTTCCTTGACAACGTGTGAAGCTACAATCGAATTGATATATCATACCTGAAGCAATAACCTATTCATAATCTTTACTGTTGATGCGGTTGCGAAATCAAGATATTCCTCAATGCTGGGGCTTTTACCCGTGAACCTACAGACCATTATGTTCAGAGACCATGGTTTCCATCTTCCATTGACTCAGGAATACAGTATTTACGTCTCAAAATGGATATCCTGTGACGCAATCAAACTGCAACATCATCCAAACACGTCATTACGAATTAAACAATTATTCAAATTATTGGCCATGTTGTATCCGAAAGAAATGGAATCCAACGGGTTGCTCCATGGTGTTGTAACCGATAATTGACGAAAAGTACTAACTGAGGGCCATCCTGATTTGCCGAAATCAGCAACATGAAAACTAGAAAGATGCGTTCAGAGTAATTTTAACAAGGTGGTAAAACTCCAATGGCTCACTGTTGCATGACCGGAATGAACATCATTGATTTGAAAATAATTAGCTCAGTTTGCAAAGGTGGCAACTGAAATCTTGAATGACTTACTGTAACATTGGTGCAGACTTCCAAAAAAGGAACATGACCAATTATTCAGTGGCAACATTGCAGTAAGCTGGCTGTACAAGAGCATTATTTTA
This sequence comes from Scyliorhinus canicula, assembly GCF_902713615.1. Lineage (NCBI taxonomy): Eukaryota > Metazoa > Chordata > Chondrichthyes > Carcharhiniformes > Scyliorhinidae > Scyliorhinus > Scyliorhinus canicula. Next base: position 85,423,007 of record NC_052157.1, on the reverse strand, counting down.
TTAATTACATTGCCAATTTTCAAAAGTTTATGATCACCTTCTCTAATGCAAACAATGCTCTGTTGATGAAAAACATATATCTCGGTAGCACAGTGATTAACACAATGGCTTTACAGCTTCTGGGGCGCAGGATAGGTTCCAGGCTTGGGTCACTGTCTGTGTGGAGTCTGGACGTTCTCCCCATGTCTGCGTGGGTTTCCTCCGAGTTATCCAGTTTCCTCTCATAGTCCAAATAGGTGCAGGTTAGTTGGATTGGTGATGATAATTTACCTTTAGTGTCCAAAATAGTTCAGGCGGGGTTGCTATAGGGTGGAAGCATGGACTTAATGCCAGCTTCCACAGAATTCCTCAGAGCAAGTGCAGACTCGATGAGCCAGATCGCCTCCTACTGCACTCTAAATGCACTCGTGTTGGCACTGAGTGCTTAATGTGGTTCAGATGAGTGCGATAGTGAGAGTTTGGTGAATGAGGAAGTTTGGTGAGGAGGGAGAAATGTGCTCCTTTCATTTAATTTCCATAAAGAGTGAGAAGGGAGCCGGGGGTTTACAGAGAGTGCAGCTGACTGTGAGCAGATTCGGAGGGTGGAGTTCCAGTTGACCCACAGGCCCACAGTTGCTATATTCTATAATGTGAGAGGGAATGGAGGCAGGGAAGTTGCATGCTCCTCCTGTAGGATGTGGGTGGTCAGGGATACCACTGGTTTCGCCGCTGACAATACCTTCGGGAGGTGCACCCAACTGCAGTTCCTCAGATACCGTTTAGAGAAATGGAGATGGAGCTGGATGAACTTCGGACCATCCGGGAGGCAGAGGGGATAATAGAGAAGAGTTACTTGCAGGTAACAACACCCAAGGTACAGGAGAGGAGTAGCTGTGTTACAGTCAGGGGAAAGAAATCGAACAGGCAGGAGGTGCAGGATCCCTATTGGCCGTTCCACTTCAAAACAAGTGTATCGTTTTGAATGCTGCTTCGGGGGATGACCTCCCGGTGTAAGGCCGTGGCGGCCAGGTCACTGGCACTGGGTCTGGGTCTGGGGCTCAGAAAGGAATAGTGGAGAATAGAAAAGAAATAGAAATAGGAGATTAAATGGTTAGGGATATAGATCGGAGGTTCTGTGGTCGCGAGCGAGACTCCCGGAAGGTATATTGCCTACTGGGTGCCATGGACAGGGATGTCTCGGAGGGTGTCTTCATGATCCTTAAGGGGGAGGATGAGCAGCCAGAAGTTGTGGTGCACATTGGCACCGACGACATAGGTAAGAAAAGGGGTGTGGAGGTAACAAATGTGTTTTGGGAGTTAGGTTGGAAGTTAAAAGCCAGGGCAGACAGAGTTGCAATCTCTGGTTTGTTGCCGGTGCCACGTTGTAACGAGGCACCGGCCTTGATATGTATGTTCCTGTCAGGCTGGGAAGAGATGGACGAGTGTGGGAGCCATGGTTGACAAGAGAGGTTGAATGTCTTGTTATGAGGAAGAAGGAGACTTATGTAAGGCTGAGGAAACAAAGGTTCAGATAGGGCGCTGGAGGGATACAAGATAGCCAGGAGGGAACTAAAGATATGGATTAGGAGAGCTAAGAAAGGGCATTAAAAATCTATGGCGGGTCGGATCAAGGAAAACCCCAAGGCCTTTTATTTATTTATTTGTTTTTTAATATATTTAGATTACCCAATTATTTTTTCCAATTAAGGGGCAATTTAGCGTGGCCAATCCACCTACCCTGCACATTTTTGGCATGTGGGGGTGAAACCCACGCACACACGGGGAGAATGTGCAAACTCCACACGGACAGTGACCCAGAGCCGGGATCGAACCTGGGACCTCAGCGCCGTGAGGCGGTTGTGCTAACCACTAGGTCACCGTGCTGCCCCAAGGCCTTTTATACATATGTGAAACGTATGACACTGACTAGAGCGAGGGTAGGTCCGATCAAGGACAGTAACGGCAGATTGTGTATTGAGTCTGAAGAGATAGGAGAAGTCCTGAACGAGTACTTTTCTTCAGTTTTTATGAATGATAGGAGCCTTATTGCTGAAGAGGTGAGTGTGAAACAGACTTGTGAGCTCGAGGAGAAACGTGTTAGGAAGGAATATGTGTTTGGCATTTTTAAAAACTTGAGGACAAATCCCACGGGCTTGACGGGATATATCCAAGGATTCTGCGTGAAGCACGAGATGAAATTGTGGACCCGTTGGCAATGATCTTTTCGCCTTCACAGTCAGCAGTGGTGGTACCAGGGGATTAGAGAGTGGCCAATGTCGTGACCCTGTTCAAAAAAGGGAATAGGGATAAACCCGGGAATAAGAAGCCAGTTATTCTTACCTCGGTGGCAGGTAAAGCAAAGTAAAGGTACTGACGGATAGGATTTCTGAGCATCTGGAAAGACACTGCTTGATTAGGGATAGTCAGCACGGATTGGTGAAGGGGAGGTCTTGCCTCACAGTTCTTATTTAATTCTTCGAGGAGCTGACCAAGCATGTGGATGAAAGTAAAGCCGTGGATGCAGTCTACATAGATTTCAGTAAGGCATTTGATAAGGTTCCTCTAGGTAGGCTTGTGGGTTCTCGGCCTTTTCACATTGGAACGGAGAAGAATGAGGGGCGACTTGATAGAGTTTCAAAGATGATCCGGGCAAGAGATAGAGTAGACAGACAGAGACGTTTTCCCCGGGTGCAACAAACCATTACAAGGGGACATACATTTAAGGTGAATGGTGGAAGATATAGGGGGGATGTCAGAAGTAGGTTGTTTACCAAGAGAGTTGTGCGGTCAGAGAATGCACTGTCTGTGGAAGTAGTTGAATCGGAAACATTAGGGGCCTTCAAGAGACTATTGGATGAGTACATGGATTACGGTGGAATGATGGGGTGTAGATTAATTTGTTCTTAATCTGGGACTATAGTTCGGCACAGCATCATGGGCCGAAGGGCGTGTTCTGAGTTGTATTTTTCTATGATGTATATGCTAAACGATATAATTCTATGAAAATAATTCCCCACTGAAATTTGAGAAGCTGTTAAATGTCAGGTCAAAACGTTGCACGTTCGGTGTAGCTGCCTAATGGCGCTGTTACAATGGACACAATGCTAATCTTGCTGTACAATTCCAAGTATAGGCAGTTATAAATTTCTGCGCATAAACTGCAAATATAGTACGGAATGATATCCCGTTGACACAACAAAGATGGAGTCCTTTAATGTCTTTTAAAGTTATAGAACGAAAGAAAGGCAGGAAACATGAGGCGGAGAAAGCCATTTTATTTCATTCATTTATGGGATATCGGCGTTGCTGGTTAGACCAGAATTTATTGCCCATCCCTAGTTGCTCTACAAAAGTTGGTGCTGAGTTGCCGACTTGAACCGCTTCAGTCCTTCACGTGCAGGTACACAAACTGTGCTGTTTTTCAGGGATTTCCAAGCTTTTGTCGCACCCACAGGGATGGTCGGCGATATGTTTACAGCAAAGGGTGTTGCCTGACTTGCAAGGGAAGTCCAGGTGGTGGGGTTCCCAGATATCTGCTTCTATTGTCTTTCTAGATGGTAGCGGTCTTGGGTTTGGAAGATGCTGTCTCAGGAACTTTGATGTATTACTGCAGTTCATCTTGTAGATGGTACCCAAGGATGCTACAGTTTGTCAGTGGTGGGAGGGTTTGCATGTTTTGCAAGGATGAGCAAACACGTGATCTGCTTTGTCCTGGATGGAGGCTTCATCTTGAGTATTTTAGGAGCTGCACGAATCCGGGCAAGGGGAGAATCAGCAACAATGACATGATATCATTTTTACGGAGATAGAGATGGAGCACTTGATTCGGAGTCAAGGGTGCAAAATGTTTGAAAAGGAAACAATGAAGATATGGGACGTGAATTGAACTTGATAGATTGGGGAGAGTTACTTAATGTGATGAATATAGATAGGCTATGGTAAACTTTCAAGGAACGCATGGGGGAACTACAACCACTGTTGATTCCTGACTGGCACAAAAGCATAATGGGTAAGAGGGCCAATCCATGGCTGACAAAGAAAATTATAATTCGGATTTGATCCAAGCAAGGCGAATACAAATTGGCCACGAGACATAATAGGTCTGAGGTTGATTGGTAGCAGTTTAGAATGTGTCAAAGAAGTACAAAACGGTTGATGAAGAAGTGGAAAATGCAGTACGAATGTATGCTTGCAGAGATCATAAAGAATGACACTGAGAATTTCGATAGATATGTGAAGAGAAAGAAATTAGCAAAGACGAACGTAGGCACCGAACAGACAGAAGCCGGGTAATGCATAACAAGGGTCAAAGAAACGGCTGAGCGTTTGAAAAAATACTTTGGTTCTGTCTTCACAACAGTGGACACAAATCAAATAACAAAAATGTTGGCGAATGATAGGTTTAGTGAGGGGGAAGAACTAAGGGAGATCAATATTACCAGAGAAATGGTGGTGGGAGAATTGATGGCATTGAAGGAGGATATCCCCAGCGGCTCATAATCTTCATAGTTGATCATAGAATTTACAGTGCAGAAGGAGTCCATTCAGCTCACCGAGTCTGCACCGGATCTTGGAAAGAGCACCCAAGGTCAACACCACCACCCTATCCCCATAACTAGTAACCCCACCCAACACGAAGGACAAATGTGGACACCAATGACAATTTAGCATGGCCAATCCACCTAACCTGCACATCTTTGGACTGTGGGAGGAAACCGGAGCACCCGGAGGAAACCCACGCACACACGGGGAGAATGTGAATACTCCGCACAGACAATCACCCAAGCTGGGAATCGAACCTGGGACCCTGGAGCTGTGAAGCAATTCTGCTATTCGCAATGCTACCGTGCTGCCCTAACTTATTTCGACAGGAGTAACCGTACTAATTTATCCTTGCTCCACCCATCCGTAAACAGAATGATGTTTTGATTTGTTCTACATGGATTCCAGAATCAAAGTCCAATGAGGTATTTCTTTCGAGATCGGTTGAACATTGATCATGGATAATTAACTTTCGAAATAGCTTTGCACAGGTACTTGACTTTTCCTCATATACCTAATATGGACTTGGTTAGGCTTATAGCTCCCTGACGGTGGATTTGATTATCACGATATTTCAGTATCAGTATCAATGGCTCACACACAATTACAGTCTGCACCCTGCAAATTGCATTTCTAGAATCTTTTAGACCCCATAATGTATCGGGACCAGAAAATGTGTTAGTCCACAGTGCATTCAAATCGTTTTACAACTAATCATTTTTTTCAACACTTTGGATAAATCTGCCTGGTTCGGCTTTCATGTGATTCGCCTCACTGTTTTTCCTTAGTTATTTCCAGTTACAGGTCTCCCGGTGTCTACGCCTTGCCAAGTGCAAAGTTAGCCTGATGGAATTAGAGTACTGGATCCAAGCAAGCATCGTCTGGCTTTGCCACCAAGTGGTTTCGGCTTAGTTATTGTAATCGGTGAGGTAGACGGCGCCGTGGTGCAGACGGGGGTCGCTGGAGTCACAAGTGTGGCAGGACCTGTTGACCCCGGTCACTCCGGTCTGGACGCAGTACTCTTCTGGGGGGAAACTACAAGTGTTGCTGGCTACCACGGTCATTCTTGATCCGAGAGTGCTTAAGGAGCTGGTTCTAGAGATAGCGATGTAAGGGCCTTCATCTTTGAGGATTCTATAGACTCTGGAACAGTCCGTGCAGATTAGACTGTAGCTACTGTCACTCCAATAATCAAAACGGAGGTAGAGAGTAAACACGGATTTATAGACCAGTAAGCCTGACATTAGCAGTGGTGAAAATTCTGGAATCCATTACAAAGGTCTTTATTGCGGAACACTTATGAAAGCACTGGCAGGATCTGTCAGAGTCCGCATGAATTTATGAAGGGAAAGCATGCTTGACAAATTTATTTGAATGCTTTGAACATGTCACCAGTACACTTGACATGGGGGGTCCAGTCGATGTGGCATATATGGACTTTCAGAAGGCATTTCACAAAGTCCCGCATAATAGACTATTGTGCAAAATTAAAGCGCGTGGAAGTGTATCGAGGTAGACAGAAAAATGGTTTGCTGCGAGGAAAGAAACAGTAGGAATTAATGCGTCCATTTCAAATTGACAGGCAGTAACTAGTGTGGTGCCACAGGAATCGGCACTGGGACCCCAACTACTCGAATTAATTTATAATACTTATTGTCACAAGTAGCCTTATGTGAGCACTGCAATGAAGTTACTGTGATAAGCCCCTCTTCGTCACATTTCAGCGTCTGTTCGGATACAAAAAGGGAGAATTCAGAATGTGAAATTCACATGACAGTATGTAATTTGGGACATGTGCGGGGAAAGCGGAGCACCCAAAGGAAGCCCATGCAGAAATGAGGAGGATGTGCAGACTCCGCACAGCCAGTGTCTGAAGCCGGGAATAAAATCTGGGACCATTGCACTGTGAAGCAATAGTACTACACACGGTGCTTCCATCACAATATATATTAATGATGTGAATGAGGGAATAAAATGTAACATCTCAAAGTTTGCTGAAGATACCAATTTGTGTGGACGGGTCAAGTGTGACGAGAATGCAGAGATCCTACATCATCATCTGGACAGTCTGGGCGAGTGGGCAAATAAATGGTAGATGCAGTATAATTTTGATACATCTGAGGTTATTTGCTTTTGTACGCAAAAATAGAAAGGTAGATTGCTATCAAAATGGTTGGAAATTGTGAGAGGTAAGTCTGCAGCGGGACCTGTGTTTCCTTGTGCCCTGTCGCTGAAGGTCAGCATGCACGTGCAGAAGGCGGTCAAGAAAGTTAATGGTATGTCGGTCTTCATTGCGACAGTTTGGAATATAGAAACAAGGGTATGGTGCTGCACTTATACAGGGCCTTGGTGAGGCACACCTAGAATGGTATGTGCAGTTGTGTTCTCCTTTTCTGAGTAAAGATGTTCTTGCTCTCTTGGAAGTGCAGCGAAGGATTACCAGACTGATTCCAGGTATGGAGGGACAGTCATATGAGGCCAGATTGACTAGGTTACGATTTTTCCCGCTGTACTTCAGAAGTATGAGGGGGTTCTCACCGAGACTTATAAAATTCAAACAGGACAAGGCTGGTTAGATGCAGGGACGAAGTTCCAATGATACGTGTGTCCAGAACGACGTTTCACAGTCTGGGGATTCAGGGTAATCCATTTCAGACAGAGATAAAGACAGTTCTTCACACAAAGAGTAGTTAGCCTCTGGAATTCATTAACACAGGAAGTAGTTGATGTTAAAACATTGAACATGTTCAAGTGGCTGCGAGATATAGCACTGGGGCCGAAAAGGATCAAAGACTATGGGGAGAAAGCAGAATTCGACTATTGATTTGGTTGATCAGCCATGATCGTGATCAATGCCGGTTGAGGCTCGAAGGTCGTTAAGCATCCTCATGCTCCTCTCTTCTTTGTATCTAGATTTTACACTCCTGACGTGTGTCTTGCAGATGGTTGACAGGCTTCTGGGTGTCCGGAAGTGAGTTATTCGCCGTAGGATTCCTTGCCTCTTTCCTGCCCTGGTAGCTACTATATTAATTTGGCAAGTCCAGTTCAGTTTCTGATCAAACGTAACCACCAAGATGTCGATTGGGTGGGATTCAGCGATGGTAATGCCATTGGTATTCAAGAGTAATGCTTAGATGCTCTGTTGTAGGAGATGATCTTTGCCTCGCAGTTTTGTTGCGCGAATGCAGCTTGCCATTGTCAGCCCATGCCTGGATACTCTCCAGTTCTTGTTGTATTTAGAAACAGACTGCTTAATTAGCTGAGGAGTAGCGAATGGTGCTGAACATTGCGTAGTGATCCGCAACGTGCCTATTTCTGACCATATTATGAAAGGGAAGTCATTGATGAAGCAGCTGAAGATCGTTGGGCCCAGCACACTACCCTCAGGAACTCCTGCAGTAATCTGCTGGCGTTAAAATAACTGACCTCCAACCACCGCTACCATCTTAATTTGTGCCAGGTATGAATCCAAGCAGCTCAGAGTTTCCCCCCTGATTCCCAATGACTCCAGCTTAGCTAGTGTTCCTTGATTCCATATTTTATAAGATGCTGCATTGATGTCAAGGGCAGTCACACTCACCTCATCTCTGATATTCAGCGCTATTGCCCATGTTGGTAGCAAGTCTATAATGAAGTCTGGAGCTGAGTGACCCTAGCAGAACCCAAACTGAGTGACCGTGAGCAGGTTATTTCCGAAAATGTGCACGTGGTAGCACTGTTGATGACTCCTTCCTTCACTTTACTGACGAAGGAGAGTATACTGACAGGGCGGTGTATGGTTGTATTGGATTTGTTCTATTCCTTCTGGACAGGACACACCTGGGCAATATTTCACATCGCCGGGTGGATGCCAATTTTGTTTCAGTTCTGAAACAGCTGGATTATGTTGTGGCAAGTTCTGGAGCACACGTTTCCGGCACTATAACCGGCATATTATCAGGACATACAGCCTCTGCGGTATTCAGTATTTGCAGCCTTAAGCCATTTATTGAGATCAATTGTATTGGCGGAAGACTGACATCTGTGATGCTTGGGTGTTCTGGAGGAGACCTAGATAGTTCCTTCCCTCGACACTTTTTCCCAGAATATTGTTGCGCATGTCTCTGGCTTGCCATTTGCACAGATGTGCTTCTTCCTCCATCATTGGGGATGGGGATAACTGTGGAGCCTCATCCTCCAGTGAGTTGTTTAAAAGTACTCAACCATTCACCGCTGGACGTTGCAGAACAGTAGAGCTTAGATCTGACGCGTTGCTTTTGGAATTGCTTAGCTCTGACTATTAATTGCTGTTGGTGCTGTTTGGCACCCACGAGTCATGAGCTGTTTCCATTAGGTTCACACCTCATTTTTCCGAATGCCTAGTACTCCATCTCCTGGCATGTTGTCCTGCAATATTCATTGAACCAGGGTTGATCACCGATCTTGGTAGTGATGGTCAAACTCGGGATATGCCAGTCCATGAGGTTGCAGATTGTGGTTGAATACAATTATGCTGCTGATGGTGGCCCAGTGGGTCCACAAGGACGCCCAGTCTTGAGTTTGAGGATCAGTTCGTAGATTTTTCATTCAGCACGGTGGCAACGTCACACAACAAGTTGGAGGGTGTTAACAATGGAAGATAAGAGTTTGTCTCCACAAGTACTGTGCGGTGGTCACTTCCACCGATAATGTCATTGACAGAAACACCTGCATTAGGCGGATTGATTAGGATGAGGTCAAGTATGTTTTTCGTTCTTGTTGCTTCCCTCGCCACTTGGTGAAATCCTTGTCTAGAAGATATGTCCTACAGGATCCGGTCAGATCTCTCGGTGGTGATATTAACGAGCCACACTTGGTCCTGGACATAGATGACCCCCCCCCCCACCCCCAAAGAAAATCATATTTGACGCTCTTTGCACCCTCAGTATTTCCTCCAAGTGGTTGTCATCATGGAGGAGAACTGATTCGTCAGCTGATGGTGGCCGGTACGTGATAATCAGCAGGACGTTTCCTTCACTATTCTTAACCTGAAGCCATGAGACTTCACGAGGTTCAGAGTCGACGGTGAGTATTCAAGGGCAACTCACTCGCGACTGTATATCATTGTACAGCCGCCTCTGCGTGGTCTGGTCTTCCGGTGAGACAGGTCATACCCAGGAATGGGTCTGGGATATAGAACATAGAACGATACAGCGCAGTACAGGCCCTTCGGCCCCCGATGTTGCACCGACAAGGAAAAAAACTAAAGGCCATCTAACCTACACTATGCCCTTATCAACCATATGCTTATCCAAAAAACTTTTAAATGCCCTCAATGTTGGCGAGTTCACTACTGTTGCAGGTAGGGCATTCCACGGCCTCACCACTCTTTGCGTAAAAAACCCACCTCTGACCTCTGTCCTATATCTATTACCCCTCAATTTAAGGCTATGTTCCCTCGTGCTAGCCACCTCCATCCGCGGGAGAAGGCTCTCGCTGTCCACCCTATCTAACCCTCTGATCATTTTGTATGCCTCTATTAAGTCACCTCTTAACCTTCTTGTCTCTAACGAAAACAACCTCAAGTCCATCAGCCTTTCCTCATAAGATTTTCCCTCCATACCAGGCAACATCCTGGTAAATCTCCTCTGCACCCGTTCCAAAGCTTCCACGTCCTTCCTATAATGAGGAGATCAGAACTGTACGCAATACTCCAAATGCGGCTGTACTAGAGTTCTGTACAACTGCAACATGACCTCATGGCTTCGGAACTCAATCACTCTACCAATAAAGGCCAACACACCATAGGCCTTCTTCACAACCCTATCAACCTGGGTGGCAACTTTCAGGGATCTATGTACATGGACACCGAGATCCCGCTGCTCATCCACGTTCTGATGTGTTCTGATGGGTATCATTCTATGCGTACGCCTATGTCAGGCTGTTACTCAACTAGTCTGTGAGATAGCTCACTCAACTTTGGCACAAGCTCCCACAATGTTTTTCCAGGATTGAATGTACTGAGCATGGCTTTGTCGTTTGTGATGCCGGGTCGTGCATCCGGCTTAATTTCCTTTTTGTGGCATTGAAGACAACTGAGTGGCTTGCTAGGCCACATTGCTGTGCGTCTGGAGTCACACGTAGGCCAGACCAGACAAGGATAACAGATCGCCTTCAGTGAACCAGATGAGTTTTTACGACAATCCATTCACTGTCATCATTGGACTTTTAATTCCAGATATTTTATTGAGTTTGTATTCCACATCGGGTGTGAGTATTGAAAGTCGGGTCCCCAGATCATTATCATGGGTTTCTGGATTACTGGTCCAGATTGGTGGCCACCGCCTCACCTCATGAACCTTCTCTTTCATTGAAGTTCATCACAGCTAATGGTGCTGTACCTGTGCTTTCCTTACCTACGTCATGACACATTCAGTATTGAGATATCTATATTCACATGTTCAGCATATTCAGTAGCAATGCCATATATGATCGAATATTCCAATCCTTCACTTCTCGCTGAGTGAAGGTATCGGTCTTCACCTCTCCACTTAGTCGCCTACCCGGCATCATGGGATTTCATGACAGAGTTTTAATTGGGGTTGATGTCATAACCCCGAATCGACGCTGTCGAACGTTGTACAATGTAGTACGCCTTAAATTAGATAACCCATGATATTTTTCGAGAAAATTATAATTCAGCACTTCCAGATTTCGAAATGGCTTTTAATAAAACATGAATTCATGAAGGGCTGGTTGACACAAGTCATTCCAAAATGCCCTCCCGTACAGAGGTAAAAGCACATATTTATATCATGCAGTTAACAGTATCTGCGACAAAACACGTCTTTACATTCGGGGGAGAGAGAGACAGAAACAACAGCCGGAGTTATGTTTTAATAACAAACCTTGGGAAATAAGCCGTTCCTGTCCGAAGCAATAAAATATGATTGTATCAGCAAAACAATATGCAGCTGTACATTGTTTCCATTGCATGACCTTCTGACTATTGCATACATAACTCTTGGCTGACATGAGGCTAAATATCCATCATGCTTTGCCAAGTGCCTATTCTCATGAAATATAGCCACCGCTAGCTAAAATGAATACCGTCAAACAGACAACTAATCCTCACGCTAAAGTCCCTTCTACAACCCCTCCTTGTCGATCTTATGATCAACACAACGTTAGTACATTACCGTGTCGTCCGCAGCAATAGGTGGATTAAATATAAGGGAAATGGAAGTAAGGCAGGCTCTTGATTGTTATGGTGATGGGACCAAATAGGTAATGCTGACATACTCGCTCCCAAGCCCTGATAATATCCCGAGCTACATTTAAATAGTAACCATACGCAATCAGGATTACAGCGGTGTTGATAATCCGAAACATAATCCTCTGCCCTAACGATCCCAACCACGCAAATCCAAAGGCCCTTCCCATATACAATTTCGTTACCTCTCTGTGTATGTGATCCACGAAATTGACAATTTTCCCTGAGTTAGCAGGGATTTACGTGCCACAGGTACTTCCGATCAAGGCACAACTATTTCTCCTTTCAGCTAGTAAGAGGTGAAGCGTTATACTATTCTGAAGGAGAACCGCTCCGCAGAGCTACCTGCTCCCTTTCTCTCTAGTGAACAGCTGCTGCAATATCATTAGCTACCTGTTCAATGATGTCTCGCAGTTCGCGTAGGCGGCATGCATTCGTGGCTATTCCTAATGGCAGATTCATTATTCTCCCCATTTGTGCACATGTTATACTACTTCGCGTCGTCCTGTGATATGGATGGTCCTGAAATTACAGAACGTGATGTACATAAGGGGCGACATATCCCAAATAGCACGTGGAGGATCAAACACGGCGGCTGGCGTGTTAAATGAAACTTCGGCCACCACCGTCCTTTAAAACTGTTCATATCGTGTGCAGCTGTTCTTCAATCTAGCATATCCTGTGCATCTTAACTATGCTCTGGCATTCAGTTTTACGCCCAATTCTGCTATATCGTTACTGGCCAATGGGAGAGGTCGCACAGGAATGCCCTGCCCCCAGCATCTGGGAATTTATGTGTAAACCAAACAACTGATTGATTCAGCTACTCTGCGTATGAGTGATACATGAATATTAAGGTGTCAGTATGCAGTTTACCCTCTACATGATATTGGACTAATAAGATAATACAGAAAAACAGAATAACCGTCAGTCTCTTCAGGTCAGCGTTTCGCCAGAACTCTCAAAGTTCTGTATGATGCAGTTTTCACTGAGTTACGTGGATCCAGTCTGGCTTTTCCTTCACTTTAATGGCTTATCGGGTTGTTAGCAGCACTTGGTAGGGTCCTTTCCGCCCAGGAGAAAAATAATCTTTGTTCAGTGTTTTCACATATCCTTTATCTCCAGGTTAAAAGTGGTTAAAAGGGGTGTGCATTTCCCTCTTTTGGGTGTCTCAACTCTTGATGTATTTTTCCAGGCGTTTCACACATTGCCTGGGCATATTTGCGTGAAGCCTCATCTGCCCATATTAAGGCTACTGCCGCTGTAGTCATTGGGGGTTTATTCCAGGTGTCATGGGACGGCCCATTAATATCTCATACGGCATTAAAGCGGTATTGCGATTCCTCAGATTTTGCAAGGCACACATCACTGCGGGTATGGCATTAGGCCATAGCAACCCATTTTGTTGGTATACTTTTTTAATTGCAGAATTAGTTATTCCATTCGCCCTTTCCACCATTCCTGAGGATTGCGGCTCATGTGGCATATGCAAATTCATATCAAATCCCATGTGAGGGCTTTGGACAACATGCTAGTGAAATTAGTTCCCCTGCAACTGTTCATACCATTGGTATCCCAAACCTGGGCACATTTTCAAAAGGTATTTCGGGCTATGGTAGATGGTCCGGGTGTTTTGCCGGGATTATTTCTCTGACAAATCAGACATATGAGGGATTTTTCAATTCTTACCTTAATACATGGAACATACCATTGTTGACATATGTCACGTGTCATACCACCTTTTGCCACTTGAGCCCATGGGCAAGGCGGCATAGTGGTAAAAACAGACTTCTGGGACATATTGCGAGAGTATTCGGGGTGGACAATGATTTGATCATTGTCTTGGTAGCACCCGGCTTTTCATCAAGAGCGATGCTCCAGTGGGGAGGATTGCTCCTGTCCCTGATTTAACTTTGATTCTGTTACGGTGGACACAAGTTGTACTGCAGCAGTTTGCAGTTGTGGCTGTTGTTTGAGAGCTACTTATTTTTGCTAATTTGCCAGCAAATCTATTACCACACGAAACTTCATCGTCTGCAGTAGTGTGTGATACGCACATTAAAACGGCTATCTTGCTGGGCAGCTGAACAACATCTGGAAAATGTAAAACCAAGTTACCATATCTTACAAGTTGGCTGGAGGAAGTTATGAATCCCCTGTTTATCCCTAATTGGCCAAATCGTGCACTTCCCTAAAAACGAATCGAGAATCATATAAATATTGACTGTCTTATTTTTATCTAGAATACATGACCTAGTAAGTGGGAACAATTCGGCCCCTTGGGCAGTCGTTCCCAGAGGTAGAGAAAACTCTTCCACTATCTCGAATGGAGTTACGATTTCATAGCCGGCCAGGAGGGTCATATCATTTGGTCGGCTTCCTGCCCCAGAGGCAAAAAAGGTGATGTCTGCATTTACTACTGGGTGACTTCATAAATCAGGTCGAGGGGTTTTGGTGGATTAAATCAATTGTCAACAGTCATAATGAAACAGATGTTCCTCTTTCGAGGGCGCGGGCAAGAATGGAGCAGGGTTGACAGCTGGTGCTCGCCTGTTGGCAAACTTCATTTTACAGTGAAGGATTAGCTTGTACCCAGTGCGTCGAGCCACAGAGTAATTCTGTGTTGCTGATGAAATAAGGAGCAGCAAATCGGAGTGAGGAACAAATTCGGTCAGCACGGTAGCAGAAGTGGATAGCATTGTGGCATCGCAGTGCCAGGGCCCCAGGTTCGATTGCCCTCTGGGTGACTTCCCGGGCGAAGTCTGCACGTCCTCCTTGTATCTGCATGCGTTTCCTCCGGGTGCATCAGTTTCCTGCCACAGTCCAAAGACGTGCAGGATACGTGGATTGGCCATGATAAATTTTCCTTACTGATCAAAATGTTTAGGCGTTGTTTCGGTGAAGGGTGGAGGTGAGGGCTTAAGTGGGTCGGTGCAGACTCGATGGGATGAATGCCCTCCTTCTGCACTGTATGTTCCATAAAAACTATACTGTACAAGGGTGGCTGAGTGCAAAGCGTACTTACTTTTCTATTATGGCCGCCGTGGCTGCTACTGCTCTTAACCAACTTGGCGTACTCTTTACTACAGCACATACGGCCAACGAGTAATAGATAAGCAGTCTTTTCTCTCCTCAATGCTCTTGCACCAGGACCCCTGGTGAAAATCCCCATGCTTAATTCATAGAAAGAGTAAATGGCTTGCTGAAATTAGGAAATTCAAAAGCAGGGACGCTAATCATGGCTTGTTTCAAGGTCCAAAATGCTTGCTCCCTCTCTTAGGTCCAGGTACCATCTGACGGGGCGTCATGTACGGTAGCCTTGCGCAGTGCTGCGTCCATCTGTCCATCTCTCCAGAGTCCGGTATCCATTATCTGCAATAGCCCACCATGCCGAAGAATGTAAGGGTTTACTTTTCATGTGCGGAGTTGGAAACCTTGCTACAGACTGTACTCTTTCAGACCCGGGCCTCCGCTGACCATGCTGCAGCTGAAATCCCAAATACTGAAATGTCTCCTGACAAATATACAGATTGTCCACCGCGGCACGATGCATTTTCTCTGTCAGGTGTGATAATAACAAAAGAATATCCTGTTGACAAGCTGGATACCCCTTTGAGGCTACAAATAAATCGTCCACCTACTGTTAAACCGTTGTGCCGGTCGGTAACTGACGCTCATCCAAGTCTCTCTTAACTGCTGCACCTTAAATTGTTGGGCATTATGTATAGCCCTGTGGCAGGCTCGTCCAAGTGTACTTTTGACCCGATATGTAAAACCAAATTGGTATTGACTGTCCGGTGCAATGGTATGGAGAAGAATGCTGAACACAAATCTATGACGTAGAAGGTATCTGATGTTGTTGGTATAGAAGATAAAATGGCATTTATGTCCTGCACAAATAGAGCAATAGGGATAATAATTTTATTGATGGCTATGTGATCTTGCAAAACCCGCCAATCTTTGGATCATACAGCTTTTAGAATGTAGCCATGGTGTCAACATGCCTGCATTGGATTGGGGGAGCACAGTAATATGTCTTACAACACCAGATTAAAGTCCAATCACTTGCTTTCGTAGCACTGCTCCTTCCTCAGATGAATGAAGAGGTGTGTTACAGAAACACACACATATATCGAGGCAAAGTCAAATATGCAAGACAATGCTTTGACAGCGAGCATTTGTAGGTAATTAAGTCATTAAAGATCCGGAAATAGGGTTAACCCCAGGTTAAAGAGGTGTGAATTGTCTCAAGCCAAGGTAATTGTTAATAAATGGGCAAGGTAATAAATTACGCAAGCCGAGGCCTGATGGTGGGGGATGTTCATTCAGCTGAGGAAGGAGAAGTGCTCCGAAAGCAAGTGATTTGAAACAAATGTGTTGGACTTCAACCTGGTGTTGTAAACGTCTTGCTTTGGAATGGAGAGAAGAAGGGTATTACGGGGGTTTTGTGTCTTCTTCGGACCCCTTGCTGTAATAATGCATTGAAAACCCCTCTTTCCCCTTTCATGCTTTCAGTGCCAAGCGGTATTATTTTAAGCAGGGCCGGGCAACGTTTTTCTGTAACTGCACCCTATGCGCTGGGACAGAATTTACATTTGCAACATGATTTTTATGTCTGGCCCATAGGTCTGTCGGTACCTGGGCCAGGATTGAAAAGAGTAAATGATGGCTCTTTCGGGACGGTCGTTTTCTTTCAAATGTAGCGGGCCATTGTTCCTCTTTCCGTGTCACTCTGCCGTCTTGTTTGCCCTAAAACTCTACCAGGCAATTTCGTCCGTCTATTTCAACATCGATCTCATGTAGTACTTTTTTCACTGGCCTCTTTTATCAGTTCTCCATATTGCTTTGACGTAGCGGGACTTCTTAGGACCAATGTTAAATGGGATTCTGAAGTTAAACCCATTCTCAAAAGGTCCCTCTAACTAGATGTCCACTGCACTAACATTCCTAATCCCACAACACCAAAAAATAAAAACGGGGTGACAGAAAATGCTGTTTCCTTCGTAGGTGACAGTGTGCTTGTAAATTGTATCCGTGCCCATCCTCGCGAACATATCAAGGCGTGCTGTTTGTCACTATGTTCTCTCCGTTGGACTCCATCAGCTGTTTTAATATCTGCGCCCAAGAGTCATTGATCTTTTGTAAGACATCCTGCAGTTGTCTAACAGTGGTGCTGAAAGGGTTAATACTCAGCTGTAATCAAAATAACACAGGCACAGAGTGATCTTGCTCTGGGTCAGAAGTTATTAAATTCAATAACTGGTGAGCTCGTATTTGAGGCAGTTCCAGGAACATTCCATTGTTAATGCAATGTATTACTGAACTCAATTTGCTGAGTGTTTGTCTGCCAAGCAGATGGATAGCGTTGTTTTTAAAATAATCACTGTGTCAACCAGCTTACCTGCTGACCTCGACCCAGCTCTCCCTTTCCCTGGTTTGCCTGTGATTTTAGGCTTTTGATCTTTGGGGGCCATGATCAGTCCTCGCCTTGATATGTTCGCGAGGATGGGCACGGATACAATTTACAAGCACACTGTCACCTACGAAGGAAACAGCATTTTCTAGTCACCCCGTTTTTATTTTTTGGTGTTGTGGGAGTTTACAAAGGAGGTTACCTCGACTGTTCATGGATGTGTTTTCCAGGTGTGATAAATCGATTTGTATCATTGCGCACGCTCTGGTAGCATGCAATTCAACAATATCGGGTCAGTCAAAGGTCCATTGTTCACAAATTTGGGCATTCTCTAATCCTTTTTTTGGAAACGTCGTTTCACTTCGCCTATGTCACTATGCTTCTGGGCACCTGGCATGATAGCGACCATTGCTCACCAGTGTTCGACTGAATAATTTCCTTGATTTAAATGATCATCACTGTGAGCCCTTTTACCCGTTTCTGGTTAATGTTTCCTACATAAGCCAAGGGGATGGAGAGCAGGCAGGAGACTTGGAATTATGTCGTTTGCGTCGTTTCACAGAATCTAAAAACTTATTTTGTTCAATTACTTTTATTTACGGTCGTTTATTTCAGTTTTCTTACTCATTTGGGCTCCCTTATCTGTCTTATTTCTGGAATTCACCTTCTTTCTCGCTCGGTATGTCTTTACCGAGGCTTCTGGAGGACCTGTGAGGGGACGTCCGTCTCTGCAGCCCATCGTGCCTCCTGTAAAATACTTCAGAAAATATATACAACAACGACGACTGCCGAAATTATTGAGAAATATTACAAGCAGTGCTCACTGGTGTCAGTCTTTTCGCAAATCCCGAACACAGTTGTTCGTTCAATTTTTTGTCTCTAACGGCAGCACGGTGGCGCAGTGAGTTAGCACTGCTGCTTCAGGGCGCCGAGGTCCCAGTTTCGATCCCGGCTCTGGGTTACTGTCCTTTTGGAGTTTGAACATTCTCCCTGTGTTTGTGTGGGTTTCGACCCACAACTCAAAGATGTGCAGGACAGGTGGATTGGCCACGCAAAATTGACCCTTAATTGGAAAAAATTAATTGGGCCAAATAAATTTATCAAAAAATAAATGAAATACATTTAGTCTCTAAGGCACCTTTGTTCTTCTCATGCAGCTTTCGTTAAAATATTAATTAAGATATCTCATCGCAGCATGAGTGACCGGCTGGTAAAGTAAGGCTGCCGACAGCTTGACCTTCCCTTTCAGCTGAGGTGCGCGAAGGCTATCCCCTTCACAGCTGAGAGAGTGATTTAGAGTGTGCATCGGTTCAACTTCTGTTAAAGTAGGAAAACTGCACGATACGCCAATTTGTCGAAGAAATTACAAGGCAACACTTCCAGTTTTCGCCAAAGGTCTTTTCATCGGACATGAATTCATGGAAGGCTGGATAGACGCATGTCATTCCAAAATGTCCTCCCGTACAAAGGTAAAAGCACATATTTCCATCATGGAGTAAATCTGGCACAAAATACAGCTTCATATTGGAGAGAGAGAGATAGACAACAACAGCAGCCGGAGCCATGTTTCAATGGGAAACTTTGGAAAACAAACTGTCCCTTTCCTGAGCAATAAAATATCATGTTGTCAGCACAATGATGTGCAGCTGTACATTTTTTCCATTGTATGACCTTCTGACTATTGCATCCAGAACTCTTGGCTGAAATAAAGCCAAATATCGATTATGCTTTGTCAAGTGCCTATTCGCATCAAAGTTAGTCAAACAGCTAGTTAAATTGAATACAATTAGGCAGGCAACGAATCTACACACTAAAGTTCCTATTGCAACAGTTAAGATGAGGCAGTCAATCGTGTTAAATGTGTATTTCGACACCTGAAGTATCACGTGAATAAGTGCTGTGGCCGTCAACTTTTTAAACCAATGTCAATGAATTTGATGGATCCAAAGTGGGTTGTACCAATCTGCCAATGGTGCCAACTAAAGGAGACTAAGTCGTCAAGCGGCTTTCTAGCCTCCAACGTTGATTCCATATTCTAAAGGAGTAGGAAAAATAAGACGTAATTGATAACTTAAACTTTCCGATGAAGATTATAGACGCAATGCTTCAATATAAATGAAGATTAATGTCAACACTCGTTGGAGCAAAGTTATGTGGCTCTCCTGACATGATGAGTGTTATTTGGTGACCTGGCCGTACGGTAGCTCATAGGCGGTACGTTGTGGCAATGTTTAGCACCGTTGCTCCACACCTCCAAGGACCCTGGTTCGGTTCCCGGTTTCCATCACTGTCATTGAGGGGTCTGCACTGGGCCCTCTGCTTTACTCCGAAAAGACCCGATGGCTTGCTGGCAGGTGAATTGGGCATTCCAAATTCTCTCTCAGTTTAACCAAGCATGCACTGAAGTACGGTGTTAGAGGGTATTTGTGCAGTAACTTAATTGCAGTGTTAATTTATGCCTACTTGTAACACGAATAAAGATTATTATTATATCACAAAACTTAGGTTAAGTTTTTACAAGTGGTCAGCGAAACAATAGATTGTTTGCTTATATTTAAAGTGGAATGGATTTTTTTCATATTGTTAGGCTCCATTTTCACATTTTCTTCAGAATTTGCACCCCACCAACAAACAGTAAACGGCAACGAATACAATGTCAATCTCCTTATTGACAACAACAATCCCATCCTCCCACCACCCCAAGCAACGGCCGACCTGACAATATACGCATAAAATAAACCAAAACCTCCCAAGGTGAAAAAAAAGGAATCAGGAATCGCCTATGGTCACCATTGACATATATAGTCTGCCCCCAGCCCACCCGCCACCCTGATATTTAGCGCCATAAAATCCCCGAATGTGTACTGTGAATGACACCCATGAATTGTGGACACCACCAAACCCCTCCCACACTCCTCCCGTCCACTTCCTCCTGTAAACATCTCACCCCAACTTCGGTTCCTTGCCCCAACTTTTCACCCTGGCTAGACACGCCGAACACCAGACTACGAGGGTCACAGCCCCTCCCCCACCTCACTTTCGTTCACTGGCCGGCATAATCCGGGAGGCCCGTGCCCGGGTCTCCTTCCCACTTGTCCGGTCGCAGGAAAACGAAGAAATCCCCTTCAGCACACAACCCCAGCATGCACTCCCAAGTCGCAAAGAACCATAATTTGAAATAGAAGTCCCAACTCTTCCCTTGTCCAAATATATACAATGTTGACACATTTAGTACACGCACCAACACATAGTGAAAACATAAAGTGGCATGACGCTACATCGGTACACGGCCCGGTCTCAGTCTCATTTCTCAATTCTTCCAGAGTCTGACTTCACAAACTTCTCCGCCGCTCCCACCGTCCCAGAATGAAAGTCGTTGGATTGATAGGCCACCCTCAACTTAGCTGGATATACTATGCCGCACTGCACATTGTTGATGTACAGTGCCTTATTCACCCGGCTGAAGGCAGCCCACCTCCTCGCCAGCTACAGTTTAATATCCTGGTATAAGCGTATTCCAGCTGCACCACTCGTTTCTGTTTTGCCCAGAAGAGCAATTTGACCTTCATGCTTACCTATGTAAACACAGTTTCAACTGTTGGCGGCTAACTTGCCTTTGGTGCAGGCCTCCGTGACCGATGAGCACAATCCAGTTCAGGTCGAGAGGGATCCTTCCCCCACCCCCACATTCTTTGTCAACATCATGGCAAAATATTCCGTCAGACTCGGACCTTCCACCCCTTCGGGCAGACCCACAAACCTCAGATTCTGCTGCCTCGATCTGTTTTCCAGGGCTTCCATTTTGGTTTTCAGACTCTTGTTGGTCTCTATCACCTTCAGTAACACGTTCCCCATCAAGATGAGTTGATTACTGTGCTGAGATAATGCCTCTTGCACCTCTTGCCTTGCTCCCACACCTCCTTCGCTGCGCTTGATACAGCCACCCTCACCGGGGCAATCACCTCCTCCACCAGCACTTTCAATACCGCCCCCAGCTCATTCGTCGTTGCTTCCATGTGCTTTGGGAATTGTTTTTCAGGTTCCAAAGCCATCACCTTGGTAATT
Source organism: Scyliorhinus canicula (assembly GCF_902713615.1). Taxonomy (NCBI): domain Eukaryota; kingdom Metazoa; phylum Chordata; class Chondrichthyes; order Carcharhiniformes; family Scyliorhinidae; genus Scyliorhinus; species Scyliorhinus canicula. Next base: position 85,401,777 of record NC_052157.1, on the reverse strand, counting down.
TCTTCAGCTGTGAGCAATACGGCCTCTCCTGGTGCTCCAACCTCCGCTTTATTTACAGTTCCTGCACTGACTTTTCCATTCACCGGCGAGATTTCATTAACCCCCTTTTTCACGGCCGCTTTTTTCCCATACTTGGACTTTTCTCCTCCCTGTTCCTTCTTACAGCGTTTGCAGCCTTCGTTGCCACTGGGACCAGACAGTAAAACTCTGAAATTTCTATTCCCGAGCGGGAGCCCTCCAGTGTGCGGCTGTCTTCTGCCGGCCGTCACCGGAAGTCTCGGTGGAATGGCAAATTAATAGGTACTCTATCACAATGTAGGCTATCAATCCACCGGCTTTCCTCGGAGTTAAGAGAGCATTCAGATCAGAATTTATCCTGGTTCATAAAATGAGGTGATATAATAAATTTCAGAGGTGGTCAGAGGGGGTAATGGAAGGAAGACACTACTGGGGTAACTTTGTAATTCCTAACTGTCATGGTGCAGGGGAAAATAATATACATCACGATATAATGGCGTTCAAAGAAGGTACTGAACTGATCGCATTCGACACTGCCTTAAAATGAAATAATATTTGTTACAAGTTATTCACGCCGAATTCGTTGCAATGGAAGTGGAAATAAAATAAAATACAGCATATGTTCTGTAGTTTCAGGCTTTTGGATAGTTTTCAAAAGAAAATATAAGATATGTATTCTATCAACGTTTAAATTTACTACTAGAATTATGCACCAACGTGAGTGTATGGAAGATAATTATAGTTTCCAAATTCAAGAAAGTCCTGCAAAGTTCTGAAAATCTGTGAACGTGAAGAAAATTGGGAACCTTGAGAAAGCAATATGTGGATATTAAATAGGGGGAAACGCATCATTTTGAGAAAGTAGTATAGGAATGCATGATAAATAGACCAATGGAATTTTTGACCGGTTATGCCAAAAAGATAGAGTTGGGAAAGGGGGTTCTTGTCTCTAGGAAGTGATACAATAAAACAAAATATGGCAAACGCGATCATTTTAAATGTTTTCAACAATTGTCGGTTGTCCTTTCACATACGGAGGGGAATGGGGAATAATGGAAAGAAGAATGTTTAAAATTTCATAGGGTGTAAGCAGAAATAATTAATATCAAGTAATAGGGTTTATAATTGGCAGTTCTGCTGATTTAAATCTCTTAATCTCATAATAGTGGTTGCAACTATCTTGGTTGTATTACCTTTCATCTTGCAATTGCCCCACGTTTTCTGGAATTGTATCAGTGTACTGGAAAATACAAGACAATTAAGACAAATATGCTACAAAATTTAAATCAAGGTGGTCATCAGGAGTCAGAAAGATATTTGTCCATTTACCTACCAGGTGAATGTTATGAATATGTTAAAATACATAATTAATGGACATTCTCCATCATAATGCAGGCAGACAGTGTTAATATGCTGTTGCTAAATATAAATTATGTTTACGATCAAATTGAATTGTTTCAGTATATAACAGGAAGGATTGAGGAAGTAATACAGAAATACATAACAAATAGGCAATGAAAATTTGACCAGTTATGCCAAAAGGATTGAGTTGGGAAAGGGGGAACTTGACTCAACGAAGTGACATAATAATACTAAATATGTTGACCTGGGTAACGGAATAGTTGTTAAGATATTCCTCATAACGTGAGGATATCAGAAAAGTTGGAAGCTATTGCATTCTATTCGAGTAGATTAGCTTAGATGGAGAACGTGCTGACTAATAAATAACGGATTTTGGGAAAAAAATGATCATTTTCCGGTTGAGAAGATTTGAACAGAGCACTTTAACTAGAACATAGAACATAGAACAGTACAGCACTGAACAGGCCCTTCGGCCCTCAATGTTGTGCCGAGCAATGATCACCGTACTCAAACCCACCCTATACCCGTAACCCAACAACCCCCCCCCCCCCCTTAACCTTACTTTTTAGGACACTACGGGCAATTTAGCATGGCCAATCCACCTAACCCGCACATCTTTGGACTGTGGGAGGAAACCGGAGCACCCGGAGGAAACCCACGCACACACGGGGAGGACGTGCAGACTCCGCACAGACAGTGACCCAGCCGGGAATCGAACCTGGGACCCTGGAGCTGTGAAGCTCTGCAGATAGCTTTCCTGACGATAATCAGGAATGATGAAAATTGAGTTGGAATCAGGATACAAACAATTTTACAAAGGAGATAACTATAACGAGTTGCAGAAACCTTTGCTCATGGGTGATTTGTGGAAAATCTGAGATTACCACTTGGTCAGACATCATCGAAATTCAAAGTCATATTTATATTGACCGGAGAACGCAGATATTTGCCGTCCAGGACGCTCCTTATGTTCTTGTACACAAAGAAGAAAACATAAATGTTGAATACACTTCTACCCAATCGGTCCATTGATGCACCAAGAACCGCAAAAACGCCTACGGTTTCTGGCCCACGGTTCTTGATTTCCGAATCACAAGCATGTAATATCCTGGGCTTCATTATTTTTACTGCGACAGATTTGTGAAAGAAAACTAAGTTATCACGAAGTCCATGCTTTTAACGTAACATGGATGCATTTCAAATTCCGTTCAAACAAGCTTTCCTGAAATTCCGTGAAGTGCTTACACACCTATATTGTAAAGTGTTCATGAGTTTTGTTTTGTATGCTTGATTTAAAATTTTGGTTTCCACACAGAAAACATCTTCCAAAAGCTGAACAGAAAACTCTTCTCAAATTTCTGCAAATTCCAGAAAATGTCCAGGTTGTCACTTTTCTACTCCTTTTGTCCAACTTTCGAATTATTCATGCCTTTCTTTTTCCAATACGTAACTGATGATGTTGCCAATGCGCCTACAGTCCGTTTGGATCTTAAGGAATCGGGAGCACAATGTAACACTTTAGTGAACAATAATGTCGAGTGCGACCCAATTACATGTGTGTACAGACTTTGTATTAATTGATTCTTTCACCCCGCAGACCTTAAGAAAGAGAAACGCGGTATGAGCTGTATCAAAAGTGTTTAATTCCATTATGAAATTCTATAATGTGATAAGAGCAAAAATGATGCTGATAATCGTCTCCATTGTCATTTATTTAACTATCAGCAAAAATCAAATGATCTTCATCTAAATACATTGTTCAAAAATATGAGATTGAGAGTGTTACTATCATCCTTAACCATGAATCAAATGTTAAAGTCACAGCGACGGAGAAAGCTAGAGAAAGACGCAAAAAATATTGACGCAGTGAAGTTGGAAAATACTTCATTCTGAAGCAAAACCTGGGTAACTGGGAGTGAGAGAGACAGAGCGAGCGAAAGGGACTGAGAGAGTGAGTGCGAATGTATTTATACTTCTGAAGCATTCGCCTCGCAAATTCCTTAATTTTAACCGAATTATGATTTCGTGTTTGCTGTCCTTACGATGTGTCAGAATTTCGTAAGGCACTTGGCCGGCATCTTTACTTGTTTTCTGTTTCGTCCCTCAGATAATCTGCGTTGCAAATCCGGTAAGTGCAGAAGTCTGTGGGTTCCTTGTCCGGGGGTAATGGACGAGTATACATGATCTTGGAAACAAGATCTGGAGAGTTGCAAATTTCCTCCGGGAATTTAACGTAGAAGGAAAGTCCGAATCCTTCCTTGAATTTCGTTCACGGAATTAAGGACATCGGCGATATCTGATGGTAACCATGCTTAATGTTGACTCTGGTTCATGGTTGAGTGATTCCTGGTTTTGGTAACTATCTGGGCGAAGGCTGCACGATCTCCCCGTGTCTGCGTGGGTTTCATCCCAGTGCGTCGGTTTCCTCCCACAGTCCAAATATGTGCAGGTTGGATGCATTGGCCATGATAAATTGTCCTTCATATCCAAAATGGTTTGGTGTGGTCACTGGGTCACGGGGAAATGTTGGGGGCATGTGCTTAAGTGGGTTGCTCTTTCCAAGTGTCGGTGCAAACTCGATGGGTCGAATGGCCTAATTTTGCATGTAATTTCTATGATTTTAGAAACAACAATGTAGGGAGTAGAATCAAGTTTCAGTTCCAAAATGATGAGTTGGATTAGCTTATTGTTTCATCGGTATTTTAAGTGCAGACAAGCTATCAGGACAATCGAATATGGCTTTCCTTGTCACAAATAGGAAACATGCCATTTACGAATTTGAAAGACTTCTTCCGTTGTTGAGGCAACGGTTAGGTTGGACCAGTGTATCCATCGACATAACGGAGAACAACATGTTTTAAAACAAAGAACATATTTTATTTTATGTTCTGTTTTATTTTAATTATCTCAGTGAAAACCAGATCAAGGAATATGAATAGTAAGGGAGCTTGTGGACTCAAGGTTACTTTGAATAACTGTGGATTAAAGAGTTTTAACATCGGAGCATCTATGATGCCGGCATGGTTTTTGAGAAAAGACTAAATAACTGAATAGAGTGAGGGAGTAATAATCAAAGCATCATCTGTTGCATCATGCTGGAAAGGTGACGAGTCAGGTACAAAGCAAGCGCAGTTCCGTGGTGAGGTGTTCCTTAAACGTGCGCTCAAATTAACTGAATGAGCTACTTAGATATCGAGTGAAGAGCAGAGTGCTCTTTTTCTGCGAGTAATACATTTTCAATACATATTCACGGTAGCATGGTGGTTAGCATCAATGCTTCACAGCTCCAGGGTCCCAGGTTCGATTCCCGGCTGGGTCACTGTCTGTGTGGAGTCTGCACGTCCTCCCCGTGTGTGCGTGGGTTTCCTCCGGGTGCTCCGGTTTCCTCCCACAGTCCAAAGATGTGCGGGTTAGGTGGATTGGCCATGCTAAATTGCCCGTAGTGTAAGGTTAATGGGGGGATTGTTGGGTTACGGGGTTACGTGGGTTTAAGTGGGGTGATCATGGCTCGGCACAACATTGAGGGCCGAAGGGCCTGTTCTGTGCTGTACTGTTCTATGTTCTATGTTCTAACTGTTGAAAGTGAGAGTATAATTCGAGTTGGACGAAACCATTCCGGGAATGATTTTCAACGACACACCTTCAATTGCCAGGTTTAATGGCTAAGTAAAATACTGTGTACGGCTGTTGAACATGGTTACAAAATGAAGTAGAACATATCACAAACGCGTTTACACGGTTCTGTTAAAGGATTACCTTTGAGATGATTATAGGTGTTGCAACACATTTAACAATTAACATATGTGAATGGATTTTCTCAAATACTATCCCATACGCCGTGTATCATTAATGTTGCAAATATACATTTTATTGTGGAAACACGCAGGTCACAATTTCACCTGTAAAAATAAGACTTTTAAATTTTTAAAAAATACTGTATTAAAAAAATGACATTTTCATCTGTAATTCGAACCTATGTAAAATACAGATCTTGCCAACTGTCAGAAAGATTTACACAAAAAAGGTGAGATAATATATAATGTATCTGGATGTGAGGGAACACTTCGGGATCAATGGTCATTGTGACATAGAATTCGTTATCAAGGTGAGCAGTGAGTTATTTGCTTCCGAGACCAAAGTGCTGAACCGTATTAAGGTAACTATGATGGTATGAGGCAGGAGCAGGGTATGGAGGACGGGGAAACATGACTGGAATGAAAGGCAGCGGACAAGCAATGGCAGGCATTCAAGCAATGAACGGCTAGAGCCCAAAAGGTGGATATTCCTTTTTGACGCACGAGTAGGAAGGGAACTGTGATCAAACCATGGCCACATGAGAGATTTGAAGACTAGTCATACATATCAACAAGAAAAAGCAATAGACCTGAGGACTGGTAACAGTTTTAAATTCAGGAATCGCAGACCAAAGGATTCATTAAGAAGGGGACATACAGTTTCAAAGTATACCAGTGGAGAAAATGAACACCGACTGTAATTGTTTCTATAGTTATTTAAAGAGAAAGCTGAAGAAACAGTAACAGTCAGAAACGGCGTAATGCATAGCAGAGAACAACAAAATAGCTGAAGAACCAAGTTAGTACTTTGCTTCCGTCTTCAAAAGGGAGACAATAATAATGTACCGGTTGTTCTGAGCACGAATGTTTTTGTGAGGATCTGATGGAAATTAGTTTTAGTAAAGAAATGGATTGGAGAAATACATCGGATTGAAGGCGGAATTACTTGGTAGTAATTTTCTAAAATTCTTTGGACTCTGCAATGCTTTCTACAGAATTGAGAATAGCGAATGGAGCCCGAATAATCAACATTGGAGATAGAGCGAAGAAAGGTTACCCTAGACCAGTGAGCCGCACTTCATTAGGAGGGGAGATGCTGGAGTCCAGTAATAAGGATTTCGTTGCATTGCATTTGCAAAAGAGTGGGGCATTCAGACAACGCTTGCATGGGTTGACGAAAGGAAAATCAAGCTTGAGAAACCTACTAGAATTATTTGAAGTTGTAACTGGTATAGTTGACCAGGGAGAACAGGCGGAGGAGGTTAAATTCGATTTTCAGATGGTTTTCGACAACATCTCACATAACAGATTAATATGTAAAGTGACAGCGTGATGGATTACGGACAGCGTCTTGAGATAGATAGAGAGCGGGTTAGAAGACAGGAAGCAAAGATATACAATACATTTTGTATTTCTATGGTTGGCAAACAGTGCCTCGTGTCGTACCACAGACATCTATGCTTGTATCGAAAACATTCACATTGTATATGGATTGTTTGTCTGATGGAACTAAGTGTATTTTCTCCAAATTAGCAGAGGGTACAAAGTTTTGGCGGGAAGATAACCTGTGAGGAGGATGCAGAGATTCGTCACCGGGATTTAGACAGGCTGAGTGAGCCGGCACAAGGCAGATGCTGCGTAATGTGGATAAATTTGAGGAATCCGCTTCAGCAGCAACACTAGAACGGCAGTGTATTACCTGAATGGCTGTAAATTGATAGAGGTGGATAATCAGCGAGACCTGGGCTTCCTAGTGCTACAGTCGTTATAAGTAAGCACACAGATACAGGCAGGCAGTAAAGAAGGCAAATTGTGTGTTGGCCTTAATAGAGAAGCCTTTTGAGTGTTGGAATAGAAATGTTTCAGTGCAATTGTAAAGCGCATTGGTGAGGGAACACCGAGAATTTTGTATGCAGTTGTGTTGTCCTTGTCAAAGGAAGGATATTGTTGATATGCAGAGTACAGCAAAAGTTTAGGAGGCTGATTCTTCAGGTGGTCGGGCTGCCATTATGAGGAGAGACCACGTCGGCTACGACTATATTTGTTGGAGTTTAGAAAAGGCAGAAAAATCTCTCAGAATCTTATAAAGTTCATGCAGGTTTATTCAGCTTGAACTTCCTCTTCGTGTCTGCGTGTGTTTCACACAATGACCTCCGAAAGTCGAAACGTGGTCACGTTCGGTGAATTGGCCATACTAAATTGACCCGCGATTCCAGTACTTAAGGTGGGGATTAAGCGTGGTTTAGGGGCGGGGGCGGGGTGGGGGGGGGGGAGGGAGGGGGGGAGAGGAAGTGCTTGGGCCTATGTAGGTGGATAATTCGGACTATCGATGCAGAATCCATTATTTAACTCTGCATTGTAAAACGTGCATGATTCTCTGTCAGTATAAATTCAAATAGACCAGAATCTTTAGAAACCACAAAAACGCCCGTGAAAGTAACAAAGAGTGCATAAAGACCACGGCGTATAATAAATATTACAAAATATAGCCACTGTAAGGCACATATTAACTCCTTTGTCACGGAAATCAGTCACAGGCACAATGTTTTATCTGCGTTTATCGCAACCTGAACATTGAGTTGGAATGTTAATGAATTACAATTGTGATTGTTTTGAAAGTAAAGTCAACTCCGATTTAAAGACTGCAAATTTACATTTCACTTAATGTATTGTACCACATATGTTCAACGGATTTATCGAATAATTTTGTAATAAAAATGCGTTGCTGCAAGACGTGAGTCAAACTGTCAACGCTTTTGTTTAATCGTGTATACCTTTTCGCAATTTTAAAAGCTAGTGGATTTCTTATCAGCGTTTCGAACATAATTCAAAGCAAAATTACAAAAATTAAATTTAAATGATCTGCATCTTCATGTCATCATTGTTTAGAATATTTCGATATTCCTGCGGGCAATAATTATTTTCCCACAATCTTCCCTTCCAAAATTGCAGAGGAAGGTACGTGGTTACATTTGTTATTGCACACGAATTACACGAGCTCTTAAACAATTTGAATCTGCCTCGAATTTCTTGATGTGCTTTGCCCATATTCCTCAGGAAACACATGTACGCTATACATACGTCCGTATCCGTTCGATTTGTATAGGGAATCAACAGAGTAAAATGAGCTAAAGTAATTCAGATGACAGGTGATCAAAGTATTTTGTAAACAGACCCTCAAAAGAAACATGAGGGCCAGCGGACAAAATAATAGTTGAGGCATTTAACACTTTCTTATAAAAGCATGGAATGTTCAACTGCAGTTTCTATTGAAATAGATCATTTTAAATTTCTAGACATTAAAAGCGAATGTGAAGTGACGAGTAGGGCACTGCCGAAAAATTGTAAACTCCAAATAGTCAGAATTGGACAGTGAAGGTATTTTTTCGGATCCCAAATCTTTCGATGATCACGCGAGGGAATGAAATGGATCGTATGATGAATTTATACACCAAATGCAATTAAAAACACAGCGGCAAAGTAGTTTTAATTCGCGTCATATGAGATGAAATGCGTGAGAACGTGCAAAAAAAATTGACGCACTCAAAAATGTTAACGGGGTAAGTACACGATGATGGGTTCAAACGGTAGTGCACAGTGGAGGATAGGACACACGAGCATGAGGTGGCAATTCAGGAGCCGGACAGACTGGTCCGCCGTTCAAATATTTCATGGGTTCTGCTTTTGACATCTAATACCAACTTTGCCATGGGCAGCAACGGCTTCACCAAATACCACCAGTGCCCACTGCACATTTCTTGTCCGGCCTCGAATATATTTTTAACGATCGCTAACGAGAATGATTGCACATATAAGAATCACAGCATAATGGCCACAGGATTCTATGAATACTTGTGTAGCTGCTGAGTATGATCCTGTTCTACCTGTCTGACCGTACGCATGCCAGATAATTATGGAATGTGCAATGAATTCTCGGATGCATCCAAGTTCGCTGACATTCCATTCTCTGGATAATTTTCCTGACCTCCTATTAAAAATTGTATTTTCAAACAGGAGACACCTGCAGGTTGGCTTATTCTGAGACAGAGCCTCGTAGGTGTTAATGTCTTTGTTGTTTTCTACTGAGAAGCCAGCAGTGTTATTCGTGAAGCTTTGTATTCGTCCTCCTCTTGTACCCATGCCTTGTTTATGCTGGGCAAACAAATATTTTCCTAAGCCTGGCATCTTAAGTACATTGCCAGGCCAATGGATGTGATTCAGCATGATCATGGAATCGATGGTGGTGCTTTGGTTAATCGAGAACGCTTCGGTTAGTACCATTGTCATTCCAGAGGTTATGCAGAATCTCTCTCAGACAATGGTGGAATTTATATGTTGTCCACATTTCTGTGCCTTATAGAAGAGTTGGCTACTCGTGGAAGGTGTTTGATGCAGCCGAGCAGATGAAGCATCAGACAGAGCAGCAGTCATCTGCAGTGGACAGCTATTTGTAGATCAACATCTTTTTGTTCTGGGGATCGGATGGCCATTTAACTTATCATGTGCCGGAGCTTTGGTCATTCATGCCTTCAGGCAGTATTGCAACTCTCTATTTTGGTGGAACAATGTTGCATGATGACAAGCTGCTTCGCCTCGAATTTTCCGAGCACATGCACCCTATTGGTGCTGCACATATCAATACCATCACTTTGAGTGATTTAGTTCCGAAACTGGAAATGCTTGACGACCCTGTCGTTGATGTCCCCAAGGCGGATGGTTTTATCTTCCTCAGTAATATTCGTCAGTATGGTGTTCAGGATTGAGTTGATGCCTTCTTCCGACGTCACTGGCATCAAGAATTTGGGGGCGGGAATTCAACACCGTTGCATGCTGGTTCTGTGCATGTTGGAGACAGTGACATGAAAAGGTCGTTGGCGAGGATAGGTTGCGCCCAGAGTCGTTTGGCTAGTTCGTTCATTGTAGCGAAACCAATTGCATGTGTTCGGCGCACATCTTCGGGTTTCCATCTGCCGCATAAGGTACAACCACTGCCTTTTTCCCTGAAGGCTCATTCGGCCTCCGTCTGCTCTTTGTCTCCCTTGAAGTGTAGCAATGTCGGTATTGAAGTCCCTTAGTTTACTGGCAACAAGTGCACTTCTCTGTTCCGGATGATTGCTCATTAGGCATCAGTGTTTTCACATGGAATGTTTTGGGATTTAATTTATTTTCGTTTTTTTGACCGCAGGTTGATGAGCCCGCTGGAGAGACATGAGTGCCCATCTACTCCGGCGCGCTGCCGTATATTACTGTCAGTTTCGCCCATGGAGACACCGTGCACAGGGAGGAATTATAAAAATCACAATACAATATAAATCCTCAATCACTGTAATTCTTACCTATCAGCAATCTCCAACATTGATGCCATGGACAGGACGGAGTGTAAATAGAATTACAAGGATATCTTCGCTCACCCTCATTCCATAAACATAAATATATACTTTGGATAATTTGGATTACCCTTTTCTGATTTATGACCTATTTCCATGAACACTTTATTTTGCAATGTTCCAGTCCTCTGTGAACGACTTGCATCACAACCCCGACGGAAGACAAAATGTAACTAGTTGGTTAATATTTAAATAGGCACGCACATACACAGACAAGCCTATGCACTAAACACAAAAATACACACGCAAGGCAACAACAACACGACCGAGATAGAAATTAAAGAACTCCTGTTCAGAACACAGCCACAGTTGAATACTCGCAGTGTTTTCTGTAGACTGAGTCCGAAGTCAAATGGCGAACAGAAGTGCCCTTTTCAAGGAAAGTTGGGATATCATGAACGACCCTGTGGTTCCAGAAGCCAGGCTTGCACAATGGTAATGGGCACAGGATTCATTGCATACAGGAGGCATGATTCCCAAATGTCCTGTATTTTTCAGTGCGATGAGGGACAAGATTCTGTAAACGTCCAACTGTTTGATGGTAGACAGAACTGTTAGTGGCTGTGAATACTTGTTCTCGGCAGCAGACACACAACGGAACAAGAGGTCAAAAGTGTGTATAGTTAGTAATTTTAAAAAATTAAGTGGAGATGCCGGCGTTGGACTGAGGTGAGCATAGTTAGACGTCTCACAACACCAGGTGAAAGCCCAACAGCTTTGTTTCAAATCACTAGCTTTCAAAGTACTGCTCTTTCCTCAGGTGAATAAAGAGGTAGGGTTCCAGAAATATATATGTGGACAATGTCGAGACTGCAGGACGATATTTTGAGTGCGAGAATTTACAGGAAATTAAATCTTTACAGATCCAGGGAGAGAGAAAAGACCAAATTAAAGAGGTGTAAATTGAATCAAGCCAGGACAGTTGGTAGGATAGGATTTCGTAAGCCATGGCCAGATGTCTGGGTGTGAATGCAAGGCGGCATGAATCCAGGGTCCGGGTTGAGGCCGTACTCATGTTTGCCGAACGTGGTTATAAATTCCTGTTCGGCGATATTGCGTTGTCCCGCGTCCTGAAGGCTGCCTTGGAGATCGCTGACACGAAGATCAGAGGCTAATGTCCTTTACTGTTGAAGTGTTCCCCAACTTGAAGGGAACATTCCTGCCTGGCGATTCGCGTGATGTCCGTTCATCTATTTTTGCAACGTCTGCATGGTCTCGCCGACGTACCGTACCATGCTTCGGGATATCCTTTCCTGCAGCATATGAGGTAGATAACGTTGGTCGAGTCGCACGAGTATGTATCAGTTACCTGGTGGGCGGTGTTCTCACGTATAATGATGATACCCATGTCTATGATCTGTCACGTGTTGCAGAGATTGCCATGGCAGGGTTGTGTCGTGTCGTAGTCGCTTTTCTGTAGGCTGGTAAGTTTGCTGCAAACAATGATTTGTTTAAGGTTGTGCGGTTGTTTGCAGACAAGCAGTGAGGGGATGGGGATGACCTTGGCAATATGTCCGTCTTCATCGATGACGTGTTGAAGGCTGCCAGGAAAATGTTGTAGTTTCTCCGCTCTAGGGGAGGACCAGACGAAGAATGGCACTCTCTCGTTTGGGTCCCGAGGTTATCTTTTGAAGAGGTCCGTGCGGTTGTTTCCTGTGGCGCGTTGGAACTGTCGATCGGTGAGGCGAGTGCCACATCCCGTTCGTACGAGGGCATTTTTCAGCGTCTGTATGCTTCTCATCGTCTGATCGTTTGGGTAAACGTTCTCCAAGGGTACCTTCAGGATGCGCCACAACGCAGAATCGCCGAACAGCAATACTGGCAGAGGTTTACTTCATGTTTAAACGCCTTAGAAACCCGGAAGACTGCATGTAACTAGGTGGTGTCTGTCAGGATGCGTCTGTCCATTTTAGAAAAAAAAATAACTTGATAAATTACTTAATTTAACGGATCTTCTTCCCTATCAAATTAATACATTCTATTCACCACTGTCTTAAACGGAGATCTGATAAACATTAAAAATGTCCACCAGTTATAGTCCTCTCCTCAAATCCAATCGTCGTTCCATTATCGACATACCAAATCTTCTCAGCTTCACGGATATGTCAATAAGGTTAAGCCTCCGGCGTGAAAACACCAATGTGAGTCGGCCCAATCCGGTCAAACGTGTTTTAATAGATAAGATACTCAAACCAAAAAAGAATTGAGTGAAACGTCTATGTTCATTTTCTAAAGCAAGTATGTTTAATTTCACTTACTGAAAATGAGGAGCCCAATCTGTTCAAAATGTTCCACAGAAATTCTAATCAAATCCCCAGGTCGATGCCATTTCGAATTGTATATGCATTCCGTTTTGGAACACAAGTGCATGTCATGTGCGTCGTTAATACAATATTGTCCCTGCATGAGCTTTATCTGATCCATGTGCCACACGTTTTAGACCGAATTCCACCGTTGACTTTATATTCCCTCAAATTAAAATATTTTGCGGTTTTCGATCCTTCCTGCCAATATCACATATTTTATCCTATCTGCCCTGTCTCGTCAACTATTCTCACCGTTATATTTGTCTTTCGAAGACGGACGAATGGGCGTACAAATACAAAATGCATATTTGGATCCTCCTACCCAAAATCCGTCAATGCCCTCTTTCTAACCTTTGAGCTGATTTGTTATAGGTGGGAGGCAGTATGCAGAAATCATGTGAGTGTCAGATCAACCAACATGTCATTCAATGGCGCAGCTACCCGAGATCCAAATGGCCCACTTCTGCTCCTTGTGATATGCCCAAATGTTTATCTTTAATCGGATTAACAGAATTGTTGTTGATGAGCGAGAATTAAAGTTGGCGCGCAAGATCCCAAAATGTCAATATGTCAATTGAGTCATGGATAGCAGGTAAGGCCAATCTATCGACTTCTTATTCTGCTTGAAAAACTGTTTTCCTACCCATGTTTGTGTCCGTGTCGCTGCCGTGCATAATTTCCTTCAACCACATTTTCTATATGTATATATATATATGACAGATTTGCAAAGAACAAGCACTGATCAATATGCTTACCCGCTGAGGCAAGTAGCAAAATCCGGAGAGATCCTATGTCCTGTTCATGTTATCTAACTGGCCGTTTACAAGGATAATATGCTCTTAGCTAAGCCGTTTAATTTAATCGCGTGTAGAAACAGTTGTTTTGACAGCTATCAGATGGCTTCGGAACCTGCAGGAACACCCAATCTTCACAATTCCACTGATACAGCTTGCGCGGCACTTACACATGAAACAGATCAAATGGCTAAGCAGGAAATTCCTTTATAATGCTCATGTTGGCCCTTCCTTGTCGTATTTAAACGTCAATGCGTCGTGTTATACCCTTCGTGTCCCTGGGTTCTAGAAATTCTCCTACGATGGATGTTTGCCTCACAGGCACGTCGCTTCCTATTCCATTTCCTCACTTCCTACAGGAAGTTGTGGTGTTGGCCACGAATATACGTTTTGTAATTCTTCCAGGATCCAAGGCATTGTTGAAGAGGGTGAGCATTTGGTCCACCATCGGTCGTCACTTCTTTTCTTCAGACTCGGGGAGGTTATTCAGCTTGTGCTGTGCACTTGGCAACCTTTACCGCATTGTTTGCATATTAACTTTTCGTTTTTGCGCTGATCTTATCCAGTTCCTCAGATCCGTTGTCGTTTTAATTTCAAAGTTTCACTGTTTTGAATTACCAGTGCACCACAGCAAGGAGTAACGCGCGGACATATGTTGCAGCTCGTGCCTTGCCCTATGTTTCAGTTTCAATTGCCCTGAGACGCTTTCTCGATGAGTAACATAATATGTTATTTTCCTGCATATCCTTTCTGCTTTATTTTTCTGTTTGACTATAACTATCTGCTACTTTGCACAGAATTATGTGTTTCTTAACCACAGTGACAGCATTAGGAGTATTGTGCACATCATTGCAGCTCGATGGAGAGACATGGACGATGAGGTTGATTAATTTTGCTGTACCATGTATCTAGTACAGTGGTCTGAACAGCTGGCTTGTAACGCAGAGTAAGGACAGCAGCGTGGGTCCTTTTGCAGCACCAAGTATGCGCTGGAATGTGGCGACTAGGGGCTTTTCACACGAATTTCATTGAAACCTACTTGTGACAATAAGCTTTAATTATGTTAATTATAATCTCGTCGTCTTGAAAATGCAGCACGGATGCTTTGTGAAAATCTCCTAAAAGGAAAAGGTGAGGAAACTTATTCCATCTTTCACTCATACACTTGCATATTCTCTTGTGATGGGAAGTAATTCATTCATGTGTAGGAATGGAACAAAAGTACAGAGCACCGTCGGTTATTGTGCATCACTGTCTCAGCTGAGCAAATTAATGCGCGTAATCGAGCTTGGTCTTTTAAAAAGAGAGCATGCGACAGTTCCCATCCTACTGTTGAGCCTGTAAACGTTTCTGTCCATGGTTTTACATTTGACAGTAAAGATGACATTTTTGTGGATATATTTAAATTTGCGGATTCATTAATTGCAATATCACAGTTGGAAACTATTTTGGTTTGGACCATGTTTAAAAATAGAACGTTGAAAGCAGCTGTCTGATAGCATCGTATTTCACCTGTCCTACTTCAAATGCGTTTCTTCCCATTGTGCCTGCAACGTAAATTTGGAATAACGTTTGAATTATTCCCAATCGAATACACTTGTCGAGGTAGTCACTTTCACTTCCACTTTATTGACATGAAATAACATAGTTTTTTTGTCCAGTGAACTCATTTCTGTCGCAGCCCTTAAATGAGATTGAAGCGTTTTGTTTACTCATGCTTAAAGTGAATGTAAAAGAAGAGAAAAGCAAAGCGCCTCCCTGTTATCCGCAGTCCAAAATTCACAAGACAAACAAGCAGTTGATGCACCATACATCATTCAGTTGGTGTGAAATTTTCTTTCGCTGTTCCAGGTTACGATGCAAGCAAATATCTAATCAGTAGTAACAAAATTAATCGTCTCTTTATTCGAAATATAGAAAAATAAAAAAGGAAGCAGGCGGAGGCCGTTCGGCCCTTTGACCCTGCTTCCCCATTCATTTTGGTCATGGCTGACAATCAAGTTCAATACCTTGATCCCACCTTAACCGCATCACCCTTGATTCCTTTCACCCCAATAGCTATATCTATTTAATCCTTGAAATTACACAACATTTTCAACTCAGCTACTTTATGTGGCAGCGACTTCCACAGTTTCGTCACTCCCTGGGTGAAGACATGTATCCTCACATCAGTAAACAAATGTTTACCCCTTATCCTCCAACATTGGCCGCATGTTCTAGTCACCCAACACCATCAGGAACATTTTTTTTAAGCTACCTCTATAATCCTGTTCGAATTTCGTGAGATCTCCTCTCACTCTGCTGAACTCCATTGACTATAATCCTAAAAAATTGAGTCTGTCCTCATATGCCAGTCCCGGCATCCCAGGAAACAGCCTGGTAAACCTTTTAGCACTGCCTCCATAGCAAACACATTCTTCCTCGGATAAGTACACCCACACAACCCACAATCCTCCAGGTACGGTCTCCGTAATGCCCGGTATAATCGCAGTGAAACATCTGTACTTCTGCACTAAATCCTCTCGATTTGCCTTCGTTACTGCCTGCTGGACATGCGCACTTACTTTCAATAACTAATGCACGAGGACACCACTGAGTATACATCTCATTTTAATTTACATCCATTCAAGTTATAAATTGCGTTACTATTTTTCTACACAATTGCACTACACAACTTTACATTTACTGATATGATATTGCATCTGCCGTGTATGTACCCACTCGCTCAGCTTGCCCAAGTACCATTGACGTATCTTTGCACACTCCTCACAGCTCACCCTGTCACCCAACGTTGTATCATCTGAAAAATTGGATATAATACATTTATATTTCATTTATATACATTCGTACTATTTAGTTCCCTTATCCAAATCGTAAATACACAATGTGAACAAATGGGGTGCTAGTACAGTTCCCTGCGGTATCCCTTCAGTTGCTGCCTGCCAATCCGAAAGCTATGCATTCTTCCAACGTGTTGCTTCCTGTTTGCGAACCGGCTTCTCTCCAATTGAAGACACTACCCGATACGCTTTAACATTGCATATTAATCTGCTATGTGAAAACTTGACGAAAGCATTCTGAAAGTGTTAATATTTCGAGCCAACATGTATCTAGCACATGTATCTAACTCTACCAGTTATATCTTCAACGAATTCTGGTAGATTTGTCAAGAAAGATTTCCCTTTCGTAAATCCATGCTGACTTTGTCTGAGTACACCGCTTATTTCCAAATATTATGCTATGAAATCCTTGATAAAGGATTCCAGCAAGTTCTTTACTCGCCAAGTAACGTTCACTGGACGATAGATCTCTATTTTCCCTCTATCTCCCTTTTTCAATATTCGCTACCCTCTAATCTGGAGGACCATTTCAGAGTGCGAAGAATTTACTAACATGACCACCAGTCGATCTAACATTTCTGGGCCCACTTCGTTGAATACACTGGGGTGAAGATTGTTGTGCCCTGGGGATTTGCCTGTCTTCCATCCCATTAATTTCCCCAAACCATTTTGTTACTGCTAATAATTTCCGTCAGCCCCTCACGAAAATGTGCTTCTCAAACCTTCCAGTACAATATTCACGTCTTCCTTTGGAAAGGTAGAACCAAGTACAAAGATAGTTACCCGCCCTTTCTTTGTTCCCTCTAAAATATTCCCCGTTTTCAGGCTGTCAGGGACCAGCATTCATTTGTATTTATTTGTTGATCTTTCCACACCAATGGAAACGTTTCCAATCAGTTTTTATGTTCCCCGCTAATTTTCTTTCACTGTGTATTTCTCCCATTTTACCTAATCGGCTCGTCTGTTTCTTGCTAATTTCTGTGTCTGTTTTTTTTTAGTCTAATGTTATCTCTAATTTCCCTGGTCACCATTGTTTGGCCACAGTTCCCTTCTTTGTCTTGCACCAACTGCGAATAAAGAACTTTTGTACCTCACCTCTTATGTATTTGAATGTCTGCCCTTTATGTCCACTATCCTTCCGTTGCGTCATATTTCCCAGTCCGTCTTGACTGCTCATGCAACATATCTTCAAAAGTATCTTCATTGGGTTTCAAGACATTGGTGCCAGAATATATTACCTCATTAGGCACCTTGATGAAGAATTGATGCATATTATGGTCACACATCGCCAAGGGTTCTCTCACAATTAGATTGTCAACTAATAATTTATCATTGCACCACCACCCTCCAAGTCATGGCTAATTGCCTTGCTGGTTCCTCAACATACGGGTACAGAAAAGCGGCCCCTCTACGATCCAGACATTCCTCCTCCATTGTATAGTGAATGATTTGAGTAATCCAATCTATATTCAGGTTAAAACCACCCATAATCACACATGTTTCTTAATGCTATTTCCAACATTACCACTGCAGTTTGGTGGCCAGTGTACCAACTCTGCGGATGTCGTTTGCCCGTTGATGCTGCGTAACGCCACACAGACAGATTCAATATCATCTGTACTAGTCACAGATCACGACAATATTGTCTCAGTGGCGTCTTTAATCAACAATGCAACTCCACCACCATACCATCCAGTCTGTTCGTCCTAGAAATTGAATATCCTCAATGTTTAGATTACACATTTGTCCAAATGTAAGCATGTTGCCGTAATCCCAACTTTATCATATCATTTTAGATCCGGCTGAGCAACGAATTCATTCATTTTATTTCGAATGCTCCAGATAACGTTAATGCGAGTCATTTTGACGTACCTTGCCCTGTTCCTACGATTGTTTACATTGTTGTTATCTGATACAGTCACTTGATTTCTCTACCGATCACTTTTTTATTTTCCTTTCTGTCTTTTTCTCTTGTCCTTGACTTCCCTGCACTGAATCTATACATAGGTTCCCATTACCTTCCATATTAGTGTAACACCCCCCCCCCCCCCCCAGCCGCTCTGGCAAGGTACCGCCCCACCCCTCAAGGACATCAGACCCTTTCCTGCCCAAGTGTAACCCGACTGATTTATACAGATCCCAACTTCCCGAGAACCTCGCCTCCAGGGATCTGAAACCCTGCCCCATACACCACATCGACAGCACATATCCGTATGGAACATCATATTATTTCCACTCTGACGACCAGATGGCACTAATAGTGACCATGAGATCAATGTTTTTGAGGTTCGACTTCTCAAATGTCGTCCCAACGGCCCATGTTCTGTGGTGAGGTTTTCAACTTTGTAAACCTATGTTTTTCTCACCAATGTGCACCACAACCATTGATTGTTCACCGTTCCTCTCCAGAATATCTTGTAACCACTGTTAGACATCCTACATCCGAGAAGCAGGGAGACAACATATCATCCTGGATTGTCGTTTGCGGTAACATGAATGCCAATCTATTCCCCTTGCATTCGAACCACCTCTAACTATTGAATTCGCGCACGTTTTTCTCTTCCCCACTTCAGTAGAACTGATCGTGGTACAACGAAATTGGCTGTTGCCATTTTACCTTGAGAGATCATCTCATCAACAATATCCACAACGGTATATCTGTTTTGCAGGGGCAGCTCTTTATGAACCCTTATTAACCTGAAACTCGACAGCTAAACTTTTGGTAAAGGAATAGATTCGCCAATTCAATCCCCACTCTGCTTCAAATTCACAAGTTTAAAGCTGAAATCTCACTATTTCTGTGGCTTATCTACCACCATTAGTCATTTCAAACGCACTATTAATATTTGGAGCGAATCATCCGGAGTTCATATAACGTGTTCTTTTCAGCTGGGCATATATTTGGTCTGATTATATTTGTTTTGCAAATTTACAACACCCAATTCATTTTTTTTCCATTAAGAGGCAATTTATAATGGCCAATCCACCTACCCTGCACATCTTTGGGATGAGGGGACGGAAACCACGCAAACACTGGGAGAAAGTGCAAACTCCACACGGACTGTGATCCAAAGCCAGGGTCGAACCTGGGACCTCGGCGCCGTGAGGCATTTGTGCTGATCAATTGCGCCACCATGCTGTCCCTTTTGTCCGCTTATTGTGCGGCACTACTACATAACAGCCAGTTTGCTGCAAACTATTGATAACTGATGTGTGATTGGCAAGGTTCCTGGGAGCACGAACTAAAAACATATGGAATATATTGTACCGATCAATATATTATAGTTGTTTGATCAAATGGTCACATTATTTGGATACTGAAAGAATTATGAAAAATAAATTCCTCCCAATACGAATATTTCTGAAAAAAGTACAATTTTATTTGAAACATGTAAAGCAGGAAGCAATTATGCAGGATGAGAATGCAATTAGTTACGCTCGGTTTGACAATTTGGTGATGCAAAATGCTGACTCCACTTGTATCAATGGCAGAATTAAAAGATATTTTTCTTTTTTAATTTGACCTTGGGATGTGGGCGTCCCAGTCAAAGCGATTAGTTGTTGCCCGTCCCTAATTACCCTGAAGCTGAGTGGCCATTTAATAGGCAACCCCATTGCTGTGGTCTGGAGTCACATATCGGCAGACCAGGTAAGGCAGGTATATTTACTTCCGTAAAGGATATTAGTGTACCAGGTGGAATTTTACAATAACCGACAACGATTTCATGGTCATCATTAGAATTTTAATTTGGTTTCTCTTGAATTCAAACTTCACCATAAACCGTGCTGGTATTCAAACCCAGGTCCGTAGATCCACTGCCTGCCCCAGTAAAGTAATCTTTTTTTTAAATCTTAGAGTACCCAATTCTTTTTTCCACCGTGCTGCACAGTAATGTAATGTAATCATAACACTGATGAAGCTGCCAATTTGCGACCGGCATAACAAAGACAATCTACGTTGGTAAAAGATAAATGGAAATAAACAAACAAATATCTGTGTACAGAAGATTATTATCATTTAATTTTCTTTGTATAATTTTCGGAATGGAATTCATGGCACTTTATCACTCATCAACCCAATCTGTTCAACAATTACTTAGTTTATGAACAGCGTGTTTGGGAAAAGTAAGTTTGAGATGAATGCTGACACTTCATGGGAATAAACTCGATGCCATTATGTGAAGGGAAGTCATAATGCAGTTAAGTTAAACGTTTTTTAATGTTCCATTTGATTAATTCTAATTATAATAATACAGGAACAGATGGATGTAAAGATGTTATAAAACTAAAAGGTGAGACGAAGGATGCACTCTTTATTCCACAAATTTATAGAATCGCCGGTCTTGAGAAAAACGCAACTCCTCAATGCATTTCACATCTAACACTAAACAGATCGCAATGAAAATTATGCTTCATTGCTGCATCTGGAAAGAAATGTAATGTTGATGCACAATGTGAAACGTTTTGCGTGAACATGAAGGTCAAATGTTTAATTAATTGAGTTATTTTATTACACATAGGGAAGAGAGCCAGTGCTCTGATTTTTGCTTCCTTATTCGCACGTCGGATAATTTGCTTGGCTGTCGATCAGCACCACCCAGATCTGGAGGCTGGCCGGTCGGCCAGTGGAATTGCGTCACCTGGAGAAGATCAAGTGGACCATCCGAAGGTCGGAAGAAACCTCCCATGAAGCGCGTGGGCTAGACGTCAGCCTCTTCCAAAAATTGTTCAACGGCAATAGTGATTCTGACGAAAGGCTGTAGGGTTGGGGACCGAGGAGGGCAGACAGGACTACACAAAACACAAAGTAGTAGAGGCGAGGCAAGGAAGGACCCACGGGGAGTAACAGAGATCGATATATGA
Source organism: Scyliorhinus canicula (assembly GCF_902713615.1). Classification (NCBI taxonomy): domain Eukaryota; kingdom Metazoa; phylum Chordata; class Chondrichthyes; order Carcharhiniformes; family Scyliorhinidae; genus Scyliorhinus; species Scyliorhinus canicula. The sequence goes on along the minus strand of NC_052157.1, from coordinate 85,380,413 downwards.
AAAAGAGAGATTGTGGAGAGGCGGGAACAACGAAGCGAGCGAACCAACAAAGGCAACAAAGGGGACTGCAAAGGAAAAAAGCGAAGTGCAGCAGTTTGACACACAGGGCCTGAAGGGGTGCCAGGAAAGAGTCCCACTCTCAACGTGGAAGGATTGGGAGTGGAAGCGTGTGTGTAAACTGCCTGTATGAAAAACATCATCCATTGTAAAGAGTAAGTGCTCTATAAGCCAAACTGTCACACTGTTAAACTTGGAAAATTCGAATAAGAATGAGGTGTACATACAGTTTGCTTAAATTATAGAACAACATTCATGCAAATTATGTAAGAGCTCAAAACAATTTTTAAGCTACTTTTGAAAAAGCACGCAGTTCTTGTGTCGGCAACTAATTAACAATATATCTTGATCTATCCTGAGTAAGTGTAATTTTTATGTGTTTTCTTGTTACGATAATCGCAATCAAACAGAGGAAGGTAAGCACATTTAATCGCCCATTTATTTTCTATTCTGTATCTCCCCTAATCATTTACCTTTGAGACAAACTTCTTCTGTGATGTTTTGTGATTTGTGTAGCTGTTGAAAATGAACTCCGGTGGGATCTTAAGATCTCGGACATTGTCTCTTCGACCAACATTGCCTCTTCTGTAACTTTGAAATAGGTTTTGACGTTATTTCTCCTGAATAACCTGAACACTCTGTCTGAAGGAGAATACTCTTAGATGTGTCGGCATTCTGCATATAATTGCATGTATCCGCGGCTGGAGCAAACTTTATTGAGCAACCAGTTTATTTTGTCAGAAGTATGTGGGAGAGTACGCTAATATAATCATCGTGGGCAACCAGGTTGTCAATGACCATATTCAGGGGTAAAATGCGAAATTAAACTGCTGAGAAGTAAAACGAAACCAATGATGGTTTCTGGACATGATATACATAGCAGTTCTCTCAAAATGATTTGCGTCCTTGGCATGCTTCTCTCAAAGAAGATCCTGTGAAAATGCAGTTGGACTAATGCTTGTGTTGGGTACAATCTAACAAAAATAAATAGAACAGACTAGCCAAGAGGTGTTGCATTAATGCTTTCTCTGTACCAGCCATTAGCCTGTTAATATGCTCATTCCACATAGTCTTCTTTGCATTCAACCGCTGATTGCACAATATGCTGGCAATTTCTGTGAACTACATTTCTGCAAGGAGGTGAACGCAGCGCAAACAGTACGGGAAGCGATTCTGCCAAATACGATGTGATTGAGCTCTTGTAGAATGCTAGACGGACATGAATCTATTATTGGGAACGTATGTGAATGGAACATTTAATCGGGCCACTCAAAATCTGAGCAAACTTATTTGCCTGAAGGTATCTTCACAAGACAAAATATAGTGCTGTGAAGCAAATAGCCAAAATTTACAGTGGCACAATTAAAATAATTTGTGTTATGTAAATATATATGAACCTGACATAACTAGAGTTTACACATGGGAGCAGACACGGATTTGATAAGGGCAAAAACCAAACACACAAACGCAATCATTATGAATAGGATGAAATAAGGTGAAATGTGTTCTGGGAGAGGGGTTTACATAACCCGGAAATGTATCATGGAGTTCACCCAATCTCCCTCTTTAATGTTTTGTTGCTTTTAAAGCACACGGCTTGTTCTCCAGGTGTGGTATTACAATTATGGACACGTGGGTTTTAAAACACAAAACAATATTTATTCCATGATTTCAACTTAACCTCTTAAATAAACATTGTATCACTTAACACCCCTTACTTCAAAGATAACCCAGAAAATAATACAACAATAAATAATGCTTCAGTTGTTCCTTTTAACATCCAATAGACTTAACACCTTTAAAGAGAAACACATCAGATTAAAGACATTACTATTATCAGTTTAAATCTCCCAAATGATTCAGAGATAGTTTTTCATGGCAGAGATCACAGCAGTTCCAGATCACTGCAAACACAGACACAGCCAAGCTATTTTCCACAAAAATGAAATCAAAAGCAGAAGTGAGCTCAGCTCAGCTCCCCCCCCCTCCCTCTGACATCACTTTAGTAATCTGAGCCGCTCTATTGCTTAAAGGTACATTGCTTAAACATCATTTTTAAAAATGTACTCTCACATGACACCTCCCCCCTCAAAAACAAAACCCATGAATTTCATGATGATGTCATTTTTCACTATTGAACCATCCGCTATGAAATGCACACAGGAAATATACTTTATTGTTTCACAAAAAATGAACACACGCAAACACACATATTAATAAAGTCTATCTTTACCGTTCTTCTTCCTCCCACCGAAATCCTTCTCGATTGACAGTCTCTTTGAACAAGAAAGGCAATGCACGATCCACCTATTCGTCTACGCCTCGGCAATTCTCTTTAACGTTAGATACTTGAGTTCACTCTGATCACAGAGTCCCTTGCAATTCTCCAATACAGGGTGGATACGTGGGTTTGAGTAGGGTGATCATTGCTCGGCACAACGCCAAAGGGCCTGTTCTGTGCTGTACTGTTCTATGTTCAGGTGCCATAACTATGGGTGAGCTACATTGGCTGCAACCCACTTCAATTATGCCATTTTTCAGCAAACACTCAATCTCTCTGTTAACCTCTGTCAGTTTTAAAGAATTAAGTCTATATGGATGTTGTTTGATAGGAACAGCATTTCCCACATGTACATCCTGTGTAACAATTTTTGTACTTCCCAATTGATCTCTACAAACTTGCCCATGTGATAACAATAACTCTTTCAGTTCGTTATCCCTCTGGAAGGTAAATTAACAATTCATCCACATTTTTAAGAACATCCTCATTTTCCAATTTAATTTGAGGTATGACAAATTCACAGTCATCTGAATTCGGTTCATCACTTTGAGTTACAATATTTACACCCTCCTCGTTTTTCTCTCCTAACATTTCAAAGCACCTTTTAAACATTGTCACATGACACACTAGGTGAGTCTTCCCTACATTTTTACACGTAATCCAATAGTGTGATTTCTGATTTCTCACCCCCCATTTTTTTCATAATCAATTTAAGTGATCCTCTTACTTCATGACTAAAAATTAGTTCAAAGGACTAAATTTGGCAGACTCATTAGGTGCATCCCTAATTGCAAACAATACGAAAGTAATTCCTTTATCCCAATCCTCTGGATAATCTTGACAACATTGTCTTTAATGTCTGATGCCATATTTCTAACGCTCCCTGCGACTTTGGATGGTACGCAGTTGATTTTAATTGTTTTATTCCTTAGCTGTCCATAATTTATTTGAATAACTTTGAAGTAAAGTTCGATCCTTGATCCGATTAGATTTATGTGGGTAGTCCCTACTTAGTAAATAATTTAAGTAACTCCTCCACAATCCGTTCAGCTGTAATATTACATACTGGAATTGCCTCTGGAAACCTGGTAGACAAATCCACTATCGTCAAAAGATATTGATTCCCAGTTTTTGTTGTAGGAAACGATCCTCCACAATCGATTAGTATCCTTGTAAACGGTTCATCAAATGCTGGAATGGGCGCTGGTTTTATCACTGCTTGAGGTTTCCCTATCCCTTGACATGTGTGATTTGATTCACAAAATTTAACTAAATCTTTAAGTAGACCAGGCCAATAAAAATGTTTATCGATTTTATCTTGAGTTTTCATTATTCTCAAATGATTTCCCACTGGTACCTCACTCGCAGCACCTCCTTTCTATACCCTACCGGCAATACTACTTGATGATCTTCTGCTCACTTTTTATCCGCCTGCATATGCACAGGTCTGCATTTTCTCATCAAGATATCACTTTGACGGTAGTAACACTCTGGTATAATCTCAGATTCCTCTTCCTTATATGCTTTCTGATATATCCGTTTTATTTCTACATCTTTTTGTTGTAACTCCGACAATTTTCCTCAACTAAATATATCCGCCTCATCCTCCACCTGTTCTTGTTATTTTTCAACCATCTGATCAAAAATCGTTTCTCATAATTGCACTTCAACTTCATCTTCAGTCATTGATTTCTCCTCTTGTCTTAACCTGTGACTTTGCGGCCATGTTACTACACAATGTTGAAAATCTCAGGGTATTCATCCTTCAACTCTTTGGTTGTCTGATTCACTACTGGCTTATCAACCACAGTAGGCATCACTCCAGCCTGCGCGCCAGCTGTATGTTACACAAGATAAACTGTATTCCTGGACAAGATAGGGTCTCTATTACTCCTACTACCACTTCACCACTCTTCACTGAACTTTCCAACCTTACCTTATATAATGGAACGCTACGCCTCTCACCCTGAATTCCACATATTACCACCTTTTCTGAGAACATTCGTCCCAAACTACGTAATTCCTCATCTCTTAGCAATAAGAGTGACTGGCCCCTGTATCTCTTAAAATTGTGACTTCTTTACCTGCTCCTCTTGATACACATGAGTGGACTTGACCCACACAAGTAATTTTTTAAAAGACATCTGGCAACTTCATAGCAATTACTTCCTGAACAGGCTTTACAGTCGTTGGCGACTCCATCGCTTTCCTTGGGTTTTACTTTACCACTCTAAAAAATCACACTGTCTTATCCTGTTTTGCCACATCGGCCTTCCCAGTGCTTTTCTTCAACCACATACACCGTGACTTAACATTGCCTAGTTTATTACAGTAAAAACATTTGAACATTGTCATCTCTTTTCCACCCTCCTGGATTTGTTTTTTTTTATATGAAGTACACTCTCATTATTGACTCCCACCAGATCGCATTTACCTTTAAGACTTGATTATTTCGAATGTCACCAGTTTATATTCTTCACCGGATGAAACTGATGTTGGAAACAAATCTTTGATTCATGGGCTAGTTCATAATCATCTGCCATTTATGCTGCTAATCCCGCAGTTTTAGCGCTCTATTCTTCCACATAAGTTCTCAGTTCATCAGGAATTGAATTTTTACACTCCTCCAAAAGTATAATTTCTCCGAGAGTTTCATACGTTTGGTATGTTTTCAAAGCCTTTATCCACCTGTCAAAATTACTCTGTCTGAACCTTCAAACTCCATGTATGTTTGACCAAATTAGTTCCTTAAGTTGCTAAACCTTTGTCTGTAAGCTTCAGGCACTAGCTCATATGCACTTAAGATGGATTTGTTCACCTCCTCATACGTTCCAGACACCTCCTCGGGTAGTGATACAAACGCTTCACTAGCTCTACCTACCAGCTTTGTTTGAATCAGTAATACCAACATGTCCTGTGACCATTTCATTTGTTTCGCTAACTTCTAAAAAAAAATGAGAAAGATTCCACTTCCTTCTCGTCAAACCTTGGCATTGCATGGGCATATTTAAATAGATTCCCACCAAGCCTTCGACGATGACGCTCTTACTCATTATCCTCATCACTGTCATTCAACTGTACGTTTCCCTTTACGTCTGCCATTTTTAATTGACTGTCATGTTTCATTGCCATTTTCTGAAGTTTAAACACCCTCTCTTTATTATTGTTCCTGATCTGTATCTCCCTTTCTTTTTATTTTTTGTTATGCTAAGGCTATTTTGTCTTTTCTCCTTTATTCTCTCTCCTTTTCTTTTTCCTCTCTCTCTCTCTCTCTTTATTTTTCCTCTTTCTCTCTTTCTTTTTTCTCTTTCTCTCTTTCTTTTTCCTCTCTGTCTCTTTCGTATTGAAGCCGCTTTAATTCTTACTCATGTTCCATTTGTTTAATTTGCAAATTAATTTTTGCCCTTTACAATGAGTCAGACTCTATCTCAGGCTGCTTGAAATGCTAACCACCGCCATAATGACCTCATCTTTTCGCATTTTGTCAGGTGATGTTAACTGCAATTTTTTTGCCAGACTTAACTGTCTGCTTTATGTCTCTGTCCGTAAGGTACTGCGTGTGACATTCTTCACCCCCAAAAAAGTCTGAGCCTCTGAAAGAGCCATTGTCCACAACACTCTTAAACTCAAATACCACAATGGAAAGGCAACAATATTTCACTGTCATTAAGTTCGTAAAGGCCAATTTAATAGATTGGCTTTTATCCGCCTCGATTCCCCAATTGTTATGGGAGATGCGTTATCAAATCACCGAAATGTATCATGGAGTTCAACCAACCCTCCTTTAATGTATTGTTGCTTTTGAAGCACACGGTTTGTTCTCCAGGTGTGGTATTACAATTATGGACCCGTGGGTTTTTAAACACAAAACAATGTTTATTCCATGAATTCAGCTTAACCTTTTAAATAATCATTGGATGACTACGTCAAAGATAACCCCGAAAATTATACAACAATAAATAATGCTTCAGTTGTTCCTCTAAACATCCAAGAGACAAACACATTTTAAGAGAAACACATCAGATTAAAGACATTACTATTATGACTTTAAATCACCCAAATGATTCAGAGATATACTTTGATGGCAGAGATCACAGCACATCCAGGTCACTGCAAAGACAGACAAACCCAAGCTCTTTTCCTCAAAATTGAAACCAAAAGCAGAAGTGAGCTCAGCTCACCTCCCCCACTCTCTGAAATCACTTCAGTAATATCAGATGCTCCATTTCACAAGGTGCACTGCTTAATCATCAAATTCTTAAAGGTACTGTCACATGAAGAATGCGAACGCACATCTGTGACACCAGTACTTCAGTATCAGCTTTTCTAATAGCCATAAGGAAGATAGGTTATAAGAGCTGCAGAAAGGCATTTCGACGAGGATCTGCCGACTGAGGCAGTATGGGTTGAATTCAAAAATAGGAAAGGAGCAGTCACCTTTTTGGGAGTTTCTATAGCCGCCCGCCCCCCCCCCCCTCCCCCACTCCCCCCACCAGCAGCAGCAGAGATGTGGAGGAACAGATTGGGAAACAGATTATGGAAAGGTGCAGACGTCACAGGGTAGTAGTTATGAGTGACTTCAACTTCCCAAACATTGAGTGAAAACTATTTAGATCAAATTGTTTGGATGGGGTGGTGTTTGTGCAGTGTGTCCAGGAATCTTTTCTGACACAGTACGCAGAGTATCCGACAGTTGGGACGCCATATTGGATTTTGAACTTGGCAATGAACCAGGGCAAGTAATAGATTTGTTAGTGGGGGAGCATTTTAGTGACAACAATCCTGTGACTTTCAATTCACTAATGGAGAGGGATAGATGCGTGCAACAGGGCAAGGTTTACGATTAAGGGAAGGGGAAATACGATGCTGTCAGACAATATTTGAAGTGTATAAATTGGGAGCATACGCTGTCAGGGAAGGACACAAGTGAAATGTGGAACTTGTTCAAGGAACAGATACAACGTGTCCTTGATATGTATGTCCATGTCAGGCAGGGAAGTGATGGTCGAGTGAGGGCACCATGGTTGACAAGTGAGGTTGACGGTCTTGTTGAGAGGAAGAAGGAGACTTATGAAAGGCTGAAGAAAAAAGGTTCAGACTGGTGGGATACAAGATTGCAAGGAGGGGACTGAAGAAAGGGATTAAGAGAGCTAAGAGAGTACATGAAACATTTTTGGCGGGTAGGATCAAGGAAAACCTCAAGGCATTTTACATATATGTGAAATATGAGAAGGCCAAGCGCGAAGGTATGTTCTATCAAGGACGGTGACGGGAGATTGAGTATTGAGTCTGAAGAGCAAGGAAAACCTCAAGGCATTTTACATATATGTGAAATATGAGAAGGCCAAGCGCGAAGGTATGTTGTATCAAGGACGGTGACGGGAGATTGTGTATTGAGTCTGAAGAGATAGGAGAGGTCTTGAACGAGTACTTTTCTTCAGTATTTACAAATGAGAGGGACCATATGGTTGGAGATGAGAGTGTGAAACAGACTGGTAAACTCGAGCAGATACTTGTTAGGTAGTGAGATGTGTTGGAAATTTTGAAAAAGTTGAGGATAGACAAGTGCCCCGAGCCTGACGGGATATATACATGAATTCTATAGGCAGCAAGATATGATATTGCAGAGCCGTTGACAATGATCTGTTCGTCCTCACTGTCAACAGGGGTGTTACTAGGGGATTGGTGAGTGGTGAATGTCGTGCCCCGTTCAAAAAAGGGCTTAGTAATAACCCTGGGAATTACAGACCAGATAGTCTTACTTCGGTGGTTGGCAAAGTAATGAAAAGGGTACTGAGGGATAGGATTTCTGAACATCTGGAAAGACACTACTTGATTAGCGATAGTCAGCACGGATTTGTGAGCTATAGGTCTTGTCTTACAAGTCTTATTGACATATTTGAGGAGTTGACCAAGCATGTAGATGAAGGTGAAGCAGTGGATGCAGTGTACATGGATTTTGGTCCGGCATTTGATAAGCTTCCCCATGGTAGAGCTTATGCAGAAAGTAAGGAGGCATGTGGTAGTGGGTTTTGGCAAGTTGCATAACGAACTGGCTAACAAATAGAAGTCGGAGAGTGGTGGTGGATGGCAAATATTCAGCCTGGAGCCCAGTTACCAGTGGCGTATCAGTTCTGGGTCCTCTGCTGACGTGGATGAGGGAGTGGAAGGGTGGGTCAGTAAATTTGCAAACGATACGAAGAATGGTGGAGTTGCATATAATAAGGAGGGCTGTTGTCGGCTGCTAAGAGACATAGATAGGATGCAGAGCTGGGCTGAGAAGTGGCAGATGGAGTGTAGCCCTGAAAAGTGTGAGGTTGTCCATTTTGAAATGACAAATATGAATGCAGAATACAGGATTAACGGTAGGGTTCTTGGCAATGTGGAGGAGCAGAGAGATCTTGGGGTCTATGTTCATAGATCTTTAAAAGTTGCCACTCAAGTGGATAGAGTTGTGAATAAGGCATTTGGCGTGCTAGCGTTCATTAGCAGAAGGGTTGAATTTAAGAGCCCTGAGGTGATGATGCAGCTGTACAAAACCTTGGTAAGGTCACATTTGGACTACTGTTTGCAGTTCTGGTCATTTTCGGAAGAATGTGGAAGCTTTGGAAAAGGTGCAAAGGAGATTTACCATGATGTTGTCTGGAATGGAGATTAGGTATTAAGAGGAAAGGTTGAGGGTGATAGGACTTTTCTCGTTAGAACGGAGAAGGATGAGGGGAGACTTGACATCAGATTAAAGACATTAAGATGATCATGGGAATAGATAGTGTAGACAGTCAGAGACTTTTTCCCCAGGTGGAACAAATCATTACAAGGGGACATAAATGTAAGTTGAACGGTGGATGATGTAGGGGTGATGTCAGGTATAGGTTCTTTACCCAGTGAGTAGTGGGGGCATGGAAAACACTGCCTGTGAAGTAGTTGTGTCGGAAACATTAGCGACCTTCAAGCGGCTATTCGATAGGTACATGGATTACGGTGGAATGATGGAGTGTAGATTAATTTGTTCTTACAGCCAGCACGGTAGCATTGTGGATTGCACAATTGCTTCTCAGCTCCAGGGTCCCAGGTTCTATTCTGGCTTGGTTTACTGTCTGTGCACACACTCCCCGTGTGTGCGTGGGTTTCCGTCGGGTGGTCCGGTTTCCTCCCACTGTCCAAAAATGGACAGGTTAGGTGGATTGGCCAAGATAAATTGCCCGTAGTGTCCACAATTGCCCTTAGTGTTGGGTGGGGTTACTGGGTTATTGGGATAGGGTGGAGGTGTTGACCTTGTGTAGGCAGCTCTTTCCAAGACCTGGTGCAGACTCGAAGAACCGAATGGCCTCCTTCTGCACTGTAAATTCTATGATAATCTATGATTAATCTAGGCCAAAAGTTCTGCACAACATCGTGGGCCGAAGGGCCTGTTCTGTGCTGTATTTTCCTCTGTTCTATGTACTACGTAATGTGAGACCCACATTTGTGCTCGTTTGTCCTTCCGCAAGGAGTTAGATGAATAGCCGTTATGATATAATGGTAGTATTGCTAAAGCGCCATGTTGGCGCCATCTCTATGAATGTGTAATGCAGTAATTTTACTTGCACTCCCCAACACCTATCCCCAGCCCACCACGCCACCGTTGACCCCAAAACACGCACTCCGCCCTCAAATCTCCCGATGTCCAATTGCGTTTTGAACACACTGGTTGGGTTTGCATGACAATTAGTTGGATGATGATGTGAAGACGCTTTATTTACATTGAGACGATGCTTCATCTGGGATGTTTTGCTGAAAGGAGAATGGAAAGTTGATCGTTGAATTAGGATCACATCACTGTGAAACTAAAATATAATCCACACTGCCATTCTTACTTGTACCGCACTATCATGCTGTTCATAAAGGTTTGCATACAATTATCGTCAACATTATTCCGAACCATAATGAGAATAAAACGTTTCAGAAACTAAAGTGATACAAGGACACGTGTTTGGAAAAATGCTAGTAAAGGTTGGGCAGATCAAACGAGCGTTTTAACTAATGAATTGAAAGAGGTAGTTGTATTCCAGGAAAGGTATTTTGAGTATGATTCAGTTCACTGAGCCTGGAGTTCAGATGATATGTTGATTCTTTGCAGCACGTTGATAACATTTTTGGTTTGCCATAGCGCTCATGAGCTCAAAAAAGGGCAAACTTTTTCGGTAGACATGACAAGGCTGTCTATCCAAGTTTTTCAGCAGAATAATCTTCAAGTTATAAGATAGTGAAAATTCCATTCACTTTTGAGTTGCCGCCTTTCTGGCTCAGCAGAAAACGGGCACTTATTTTTTTTGGTGTTCTGAATTTAGAGTACACAATTATTATATTTTTAAATTAAGGGACAATTGAGCATTGGGCAATCCACCTACCCGGCATCTTCGGGTGGTAGGGGTGAGACTCACGCAGACAAGGGGAGCAAGCGCAAAGTTCACACGGACAGTGACCTGAGGTTGGATCATACCTGGAAGCACGTCACCGTGAGGCAACAATGCAAACCACTGCGACGCCATGCCGCCCATGCAATTAACTTGAGCAAAATGCTCTGTGGGAAACTTATACAATGGGACAATGGTTTCGTTAAGTTAAATTGAATCAGATGTTTGGAAACCTTAGAAAGAAGAGTCCGATCTGCTTTCCGAATTCAGTTTGAAGACCGGAGGGACAGCAACGTACAAGAAGAACAATTTTAAAAGATGGACTTCATGTTTCAACAGGAACCCCGAAACGGGAGAAAACATCACAATTTCCCAAGGACGGGCGATGGTCAGGATACACTAATTGCAATGGAAAATGTTCAAAATATGTTGGAAAGTAATAATGAAGCATAAAACCTGTTCAAGGTGTTCAAAATGATAATTTGAGTTCAAAGAAACGAGACTAAAAGGCAAACAACCTTTCCACTAAAATGGGGACATTTCACCGTAGACTGTTGGAGTTTAAGGCTTCAATAGAAGTAGCCTTTATTTCTACCCAGGCTGTGCCAAATAATGAAGAGTGTTAGATGTGAGGGGCACGGTGGTTAACATACTTGATTCGTAGCTCCAGTGTTCCAGTTTCGATTCCAGGCTCATCTCACTGTACATGCGGACTTTGCACTTTCTCCCCGTGTCTGTGTAAGTTTCTTCCAGGTGATCCGGTTCCCTCCCACAGGTTCGGTGGATTGGCCATGCTGAATTGTCCTTGGTGTCCAACAAGGTTAGGTTTGGTTTCGGGAACGGGGTAGAGGTTTTGGCTGGGTGGAATGCTCTCTCCAAGGGTAGATGCAGATTCACTGGGCCAAATGGGCTCCTTCTGCATTGTAAATTCTATGATTTTGTGACCGTGGTTCTCGTGTTTTCCATTACACACAAGAAGGCAAGTTCACGAAACAAAATTAATCTACGCATGGGTAGGAATTCGTGCCTTTTTTATTGCTGCCATAAACGTTTTCATAGTTCAGCGGTTCAACTCAACGATTCAGAATATACACATTCAAATATTTTGATGTATAATAAAAAATTCCGAATGAGTAGATTGGGCGATTGGGAGATATGTGCCCATTACATTTTGCAGAGTGTTGAGAATTGTGCATTGGGAAAGGTTGTGTATTGCAGTCGGATGTTTTTCGTCATTCTCCAACAAATATGTCGAGTTGATATTGGGACATTATATAACTTACGTTGTAGTCTGGTTATCTTGACTTGGAACGAGATGGCACAGACAAAACGTTCCTGTTAGCCGTTAGCAGTACAGAGAAACAGAAACATAATCCATATCCACCTCATTAATATGCAGGATAAAGGCAATGATCGCATACCGTTATAATTCAATACTGTAAGAAGTCTTACAACAACAGGCTAAAGTCCAACAGGTTTTGTTTGAAACAAATACTTTTTCCTGTGCTCGCCCCAGTCCAACGCCGGCATTTCCACATCATGGTTATAATTCAACGTCAATTACAGAAAAGGTCCAGGTGTTAATGACGCTTGAATGACACTGGCCCCGTAATTGAAATAATTAATTAATGTTACAACGACGCAGAGAAGCTAAATATTTCTAAATTTTTAAAATAAATTCAGATTACCCAAATGTTTTTCACAATTAAGGGACAATTTAGCGTTGAAAATCCACCTGATCTGCAAATTTTGGGTTGTGGCGGCGAAACTCACGCAGGCACGGGGAGAATGTGCAAACTCCACACGGACAGTGACCCAGAGCCGGGATCGAACCTGGACCTCACTGCCGTGAGGCAACTGTGCTAACCACTCGGCCACCGTGCTGCCCTGAGATGAGCTAAATATGATAACTCGGAAACCTGGGAAAATAAAAGAGAGTGCAACAGACGTTTGGAACCCAAAATGACAGGAAACGCGTTCCTTGTGAAAGGCGGGCAGAGATTATATTATTAGATGTGCTTGCAAGTTCAACATGAGAATGCAGTGGAGCTGCTTTAAAAACTAGCTTTCGATGTAAATGGGATCAGGAGAAAATGTTTCATTTGTATGTGACAATGGCCCATCCCAAACAGGAAGTTCTAATAATTCTAAATTATTATTTTGCAACTTGATGTAACATTTTTGGCACGTAAATAACCGCGGTGATATTTTTGGCATACACATCTCGTGTACGATTGTCTGAGACGGGACTTTCCTGCATGGCATACTTCAAGACCCTCCAGCAGACCCAATTGAGCAACTTTTGTGAAATGTCCGGAAGGTTTATCTCTGAATGGGCGCTTCCTCTGATCCACGTGTCTCTCTCAAAAAGACTCAAATGCTGAATTGGACTCGGATGTATTACATGGTTGGAACTTTGCCTTGATAGTTGCCGAGGAGACATCAGGCAGAAAGTTTCTTACTTTTCTCATGGGTTACAAATGACCAGCAACAACTCTTACCGGTGCTCGTACTCTTTACCCATCCCAAACCCCCATATTACAGTGCGCAAAACACCAATTCCGCCACAATCACCTTTCTGACATGACTCTCCAAAACTGCCGATTTCACGTTGAGTTTCAAACATACTCGCTCGCTCTTACCGACCGATACGCTGGGAAGAGAACTCACCATTAGTGATTCTCCCTCCTCAGTGTGCCTGATACTCGCAAGACCATAGCTGACATCAGCACACAATCCACCAAGCAAGATGCATGCCTCAATCATAATCTCCATCTACTGCTGCCACAGTACCCTCCTCGTCCATCTACCACCCTGCAACCTCATCCAAATAACACCACAACCATATTCACTCGACCAAACTACACAGTTATTACAGCAGCGCATGACAACCGAACAAATCGACGACAGAATGCTCCTGCAATCCTGCACCCGTACTTTATTACCTGGCCAACCACACTCCCGTACAGCTTCACTTTATCCACACTATTATTATCACACAGTGTTGCCCAACCACAGAGGATGTCATTCAATTATGCTTGTTTGTGATCCACATACACCAACACACTGAAGCGCTGTGCATTTCATGGTTTATTTGCGTCGGCAAACACGAATAATAGTTCATTTTGTAGTTTCCCGGCGGTCCAGCTATAGAGTAGGAGCTTTAATTCAGTTCCGCTAAATATCTATTGTCGGGCAAGCATCGTCATACGAGTCACAAACATTCAGCTTCGGCGTAGTGGAAAAAATAGGAGCTCTTCATCTGTCGGGCAGTGATTTCCGCTTTTTGTCAGTGGGAAGAAAATGAATATTGAAGTGAAGACATGTTTACAACGGAATATAATGTTCAGTATTAAACTAAGGACACAGTTTTTCTCCTTTGACGTCAAAAAGGCATTAACAATACAAGGAGGAGGCTACGATGTCGTCGCAGTGGTGAGCAATGCTGTCTCACGGCGCCGAGGACCCAGGTTCGATTCGGCCCCTGGGTCACTGTCCGAATTTTCACATTCTCCCCGTGTCTGCGTGGGTCGGTTAATTAATAGAAAGCAAAGAGTGGGGATTATTGGGTGTTTCTCTGGTTGGCAATCAGTAGCTAGTGGTGTCCCTCAGGGATCCGTGTTGGACCCACAATTTGTCACAATATACATAGATGATTTGGAGATGGGGACCAAGGGCAATGTGTCCAAGTTTGCAGATGACACTAAGATGAGTGGTAAAGCGAAAAGTGCAGAGGATACTGGAAGCCTGCATAGGGATATGGATAGGTTAAGTGAATGGGCTAGGGTCTGGCAGATGTAGTACAATGTTGAAAAATGTGAGGTTATCCATTTTGGTAGGAAAAACAGCAAACGGGATTATTATTTAAACGATAAAATATTAAAGCATGCTGCTGTGCAGAGAGACTTGGGTGTGCTAGTGCATGAGTCACAGAAGGTTGGTTTACAGGTGCAACAGGTGATTAAGAAGGCAAATGGAATTTTGTCCTTCATTGCTAGAGGGTTGGTGTTTAAGACTAGGGAGGTTATGTTGCAATTGTATAAGGTGTTAGTGAGGCCACAAATGGAGCATTGTGTTCAGTTTTGGTCGCCTTCCTTGAGAAAGGACGTATTGGCACTGGAGGGTGTGCAGAGGAGATTCACTAGGTTAATCCCAGAGCTGAAAGGGTTGGATTATGAGGAGAGGTTGAGTAGACTGGGACTGTACTCATTGGAATTTAGAAGGATGAGGGGGTATCTTATAGAAACATATAAAATTATGAAGGGAATAGATAGGATAGATGCGGGCAGGTTGTTTCCACTGGCGGGTGCAAGCAGAACTGGGGGACATAGCCTCAAAATAAGGGGAATTAGATTTAGGACTGAGTTTAGGAGGACCTTCTTCACCCAAAGGGTTGTGAATCTATGGAATTCCTTGCCCAGTGAAGCAGTTGAGGCTCTTTCATTACATGTTTTTCAGGTAAAGATAGATAGTTTTTTGAAGAATAAAGGGATTAAGGGTCATGGTGTTCGGGCCGGAAAGTGGAGCTGAGTCCACAAAAGATCAGCCATGATCTCATTGAATGGCGGAGCAGGCTCGATTGGCCAGATGGCCAACTCCTGCTCCTAGTTCTTATGTTCTTATGTTACAGATTGCATAACCACGCAGAAAACGAAAACAAAAAAGGCAAACAGGAATCAGCATATATAATTACAGACAGTTGCCCTCTCGCGCTGTGGCTTGGTCCTTCTGTAGTCGGCATATGTCAATTACAATGCAGAGTGTGGTCAGAGAATGTATTTCAAACTGTCCATTTATAGAGTAATATGGGCTTACACATTCCCTCAGACCAGTCCCCTGCTGCTTCGTCCGTTGCCTCCCTCGTTTTCTTCACGTGACTTCGCTCTCTTCATATCGATTCCCGTCTTTCCCGCTATCTCCTTTTCATTGTTGTCCCGTTGCTGGTTTGCGTCTGCCCTGCCTCTCCCCCACCCATCTCATCTCCCACTTAATACCCCACTGGCTGCTCAGAATGAAGAGATTTTGGAACAAATTGGTGCACGACGTCCACGTCCTATGAAGTCCCTTTTCCGATTCACGCAGTCCAGCCTGATGAATACTGCCAGGTCGGACAGCAAGTCTGCAGCTTTGCAGGGGTTGCCGATCGCTAACCGAGCAGGATTCTCCGGTGAGTTATCCGTGAGGCAATGACATCGGTCCTGAGCATAAAGAGTAATGTCTGATAAGATATCCCGGAGACCACTACTTTTCGGCATGGCACCAGCATCACTCCCAAAACCCTGAACACAGATAAATGACTGTCGTCCAGGACCTGACGACTCTGAGGCTGGTCCAGAACATGTGGATGCGGTTCTGTGGGCCGCCCTCGCACCATTCGCATTCATCCTCCTACTCAAACAAGTATCAGCTTACTCGAGTCCAGGTTAGATGTGCTGTGTGCACAAAATTTAGCTGTGTTAGGCTCAGCCCTTTGCCTGTGGAGGTGGAGTTCTCCTCGAGCAGTGATTTGATCCAGATTCCTCCCCCTACTTGTACGCGTCTTTTTTACTCCCTTGTCTTCTCCAGGGAGTGGGACAGACCCCCTCCAATAGACACCCTTTCTATCCTGATATTCCCCGCGATCATTAATGCCTCAATTAGCGAATGTCGTGTCATCTGCGGGTTTTTGTCATTTCCTTACGGAGGAATATTTCGAAATGTGTGTGCCTTCGTTAGTTTCCTTTTTATAAACGGAAACACTTTGTGAGTTCCCACAGTGTCGCTATTCTCCTGCATGTTTATTAGTCTCTTACCGTCTGGGTACCCTCTTCCAGTCTCCACATTGGCGTTTATGTTGCAGGTGTGCATCTGCCCGGGGTTAATGCACGGGGAACAATATGGAATTTTCGGTATGTCCGAACGGTTGTGTCATTTGGTAGCACTTCGGAAGGGTGGGCTTGTCGAGTACTTGGTCTGGGTGTGCGATGGGTTGTGATTAGGGCTCCGGAGGATGACCGTATGCAGCAACTATCCTCGATCGTCGCCGATTCTGCACATCGTTTCTTCACCTACTTTACTCATTCTGCTGTGGCCGCCCACTGGTAGCACTGTAGGGTTGGTCGAAACAGTCCTCCCATGTTTATTTTCATTACTAGCCCTTTTTTTTCGATCCTCGCACCCGCTCCATCGCCCCCGCCACCGTACACACACAAACGCACGTCATGGCTAGCTTTTCTACCGTGTTGAATCACACCTTGGGGAGTAGATTTGGAATTATCTGGACAGGAAGAGGAACCTCCTCAGTACGTTCACTTCCTTCGTTTCTCGGGCAGCACAGTATCCCAAGTGGATAGCACTGTTGCTTCACAGCGCCAAGATAAAAGTTCGATTTCCCGCGGGGTCACTGTCTGTGCAGTCTCCAGGGTCTCCCCGTGCCTGAGTGGTATTCCTCCCAGAGTCCAAAGACGTGCAGGTTAGGTGGATTGGCCGTGCGAAATTGCCCTTAGAGTCCAAAAAGTTTAGGAGGTGTTATTGGATTACGGAGATAGTGTGGAAGTGAGGGATTAAGGGGGTCGGCGCAGACTCGATAGGCCAAGTGGCCTCCTTTTGCATGGTATGTTCTATATTATATGTACTTTATCTACGACGTCCCTTTTGACTTCTTCCACCAGTCTCGTCATGTTCCATTTGAAGGTGACTGTCCAGTCGTGGGTTACGTGGATCACCAGGTAGCCGAATGTAGTCAGGACCATTCAGCTATGTCCTTCGCAGCCCGCGGGTTCCCCGGAAGATCTCACTTTTGTTCAGTTCAGTTTTGTAGCCCGAGTAATCTCCAAACTTCTTTAAGGGTTGCATTATCCCTTGCCTGCCGAACCATGGCTTTGAGATTCGGAGGAGCAGATCATCAGCATAGAGTGAAATACCAAGCTCTGGAACATTCTCTGGAGGCCAGTCAACCCCTTCTGCATTCTGATGGCGATCACAGAAGTGTATATTTCCAGAGCACACAGCACCGTAGCAGATACATATGTTCGCTATGGGAGAGGTGCACCGCCGTTTCACCCAGCAAGTGACGCCGAGCCCGAACCCACACCTGTCCAGTACCACTGTGACGTATTTCCACTAGACTGTGTCGTTCATGTGTGCATCCAGTGAGATGATCTTTTCTAGAATTGTCTCCCGTATGAGGTTATTATCACGTGCAGCAGGCGACAGATATTCGATGCCTGCCCTTACCAAAGCTCATCCGGTTTATCGTGGCGTCCTTTGGCACGAAAATATCCAGCCATATTGCTAGGGCTTTTGGCAGGATCTTGACATCGACATTCAAAAGCGAGAAGACTCTGTAGGACCCGAATTATCTCGTATCTGGGTCCTTCTTTGCGCATCAGACATATTGAGGTTCATGCCAGCGCAGTTGTAAAGAAGATAGCTAGCGAGTATCTTCTGCAAATTCGGGGCATGAGCTGACGCATATTTTTTGTAGTGGTCCGCCAGGAATCCATGTGGCCCCATTGTTTTCCCGCTCTGCATGGACTTGATATACTCTCTATGAATTCCCACAGTTCTAATGGTGCTTCCCAGACCCCTGGCTTCTCTTGTCGCACGACCGCCGTGTCCAGTTCATCGAGGAACTGCTACATCACCCACTCCACTTCGGGCCTCTGAGGTCGGCAGGTATTGATAGAAGGTCGTGAAGCTTCTTTGATCTTTTCCAGAGTGGCAACATACTTGCTGTTGCTGCTGCTAACCTGAAATATTTCCATCACGGCTTCCTGTTGTCTCAACTGGTGTGCCAGCAAGCGGTAGGCTTTTGTGTCGCTGTTCGTGGAAGGTACCACGCGACTGCGCGAGCTGCTGCACTGCTTTCTTCATGGAGAGAAACGCAAAGTCAATTTGCTTCTTTCTTCCTCTCCACCAGTAGATTTATTGTCAGGGATGTTGAGTAACACCGGTCCACCACATTATGCATTTGACCAGCTCTTGCCTCGCCATCCACTCCTTCCTATCGTTGTCCACTTTGCATGCAATAGCTACCGCTTTATCACTGCCTTCAGCACCTTCCAGAACGTGGAGGTCGAGTCCTCCTCAATCTATTGTTGGTAACGTACGAATCTATGGCCAATGATTTCCATGTGATTTCTGTCCGTGGGTCTTTTGGAAGTTCCCCCCTCCCTCCCCCACGCCCAGCCCCATCGACCACCCAAGAAGCCGTGATTTATATGTCCGCCTTGTGGATGTGACCATGCATTGTGGGCCCTCCTAACTGGCTGTCTGTCGTGTATTTGTGTTCATTTCCGCCATAAGTGATTTGTCTTAGAGCCGCAAACCCTCGTCTTTCGAATTTCAAGCGGGTCCGTTTCTCCCTCTTCTCCCTCTGCCCTCCGCCCCTGTGTGTCCCGCTTCCGCTTTACCCTCTCTGCTTACCATATCTTCCCCCCCCCCCCCACGTACAGTGTTCTCTCTCCTTTCGCTATGCATCTTTTACCCAACGGGAGATGTGTCGCTCCGACCTTACCCATAATTGATTATGCAAGATCACAAGCCCGGATGGTCCATTCCACCTCCACCGACCGATGTGTCTCTCTTCCTCCCTGCTTCGTCATCACGCCATCTACAGTATACTGCTCTGAGACTCAACATCAGAATTGAAAACGAGGTGGCTCCATCGAATAGTCTGTAGACATCTTGCAGACCAATCCGTTGAGGTGTCAGGTTCATTCTTGGTTGTTTTGTCTTTCCAGCCATGCTTGTGAACTAATACATATGTGTCGGCCGGTGCAAAGGAATAGTACAACTTGCCCTGGAAATTACCGAAGGCTTGCCGGGTTACAGCATTCCTTGGTGCACATTGTACTTATTGCCTTCGGTAAATTCCGCCCGTCGCTTGGTCAGGTCGACCTCAATGACTTGTGCACCTGGATCAAGTGTTACCCTTAATGGCAGGACATTGTATATCTTGGCCCATTTTGCATCTGGTCCCGGTCTTGGTGCCGGTGGTGTTTTGCAATGTCGTCCGTGGCTGTTCCCTGGCTTTGGGCTTTAGCCGTTGTGACCTTTGGCCGCTCTCCATGTCTGGATGTGTGGAATAACTATCACGTGTTTGCTTTGTATATGATAACGTATGCAGAGCGTTGCTGACCTCGGAAATCTCTGGTAAACTCACAATGCGGATATTGTGGCGGTCGGATCGACATTGTTGGTCCTTGCCTTCCACTGAGTGAACCTTGGGTTACCACAAACCTTGCCTCTTCTGTCTCCGATAAGGCAATTCGACTGCTCTGGTCGGTCGAAGATTTTTTCTGTTCCTGATCGTTGCTTCCTGCGGATCAATAACCCTTTCTGCATTTTCATCGCTGCGAGCAGCATGACCAGCGACACCGCTGCCTCAACTTTCACCACTGCCATAATTACTAATTTGATTGCATGGATGTTCTTTTTAATTTCCTGCGTTAGAAATTCCCTGCTTTCGTTTATTCAGGTTTTGCCGAGCATATGCTCTGGCCGACCTTCCTCCTCAGTTATCGCCGTGACCTCGTCGCCCGGAGTGTTTACCATCGCCTCGATTTTTTACTCCCGGGTCGTACTTCCTTTGCCATCTCTTCGGCTCCAAAAGTTGCTTCTGCTTGGAATGTCTCTTTCGTCGTGGTGTTGCAACATGCATAACCCGTTACATCCCTTGCACTTGTGTGCTTCCCTCCTTATTTTTCGGAGTAGTTTTCTCTATTATTTTGTTTGCAGCCTGGATTCATGAACTGCGGACTGCTCCAAACAATGCAAGCAACTGTGGGAATATATCCGCAAGTGAAATCACATTGAGCCATTCTTTGGAAAACTGCTTGGCTACAGGTTGCCTTTTACTTTAAGAATGCGTTTGGAATTGGAGACGTTTTTTCTGTTTAAAATAATGAACTGGAATACGCAGTAATGGAAAATAGGTAAAACACTTCTCTGTCGCAATTTACGAGCGGGATAATATTGACTCAAGACCCGAAGGATTGTCAGATTTCCCTTCTGTGTCATGTACAGGAATTTTCAGAACGAATCATATTTTGCATTGTGCCCTGCAGAAATTAAACATCGAGAAGATGGTAAGGACACATATACAATCCTTAAATGTCTTGGTCGTTCTAGATTGTGCAATCATAGGAAAAATAAGAAATAAGATTTGCCAGGAGTCAAGACACTTAACATAAGGATGAAGCCACAAATTTTTATGCAATGTAAGTGAGGCCTTATTTTCGTTTTCCCCAAAACTGTGAAGCGGAGGGCTGCTGATATCGCTGCTTTCCGCATGGACTTCCCATGTGTTATGATCATTATTACTGACCTTTTATTGAGTTAAATTACGTTGTTCATGAGCTCAGTGTCGAAAAGGTGCAAACCATTAGTTTGCAGACCCTGATTTGCAGAAGGTAAAGTCACCATAGTACCAGACGTTCATAAACTGTTTACACTTTGAGGGACAGAGATGACTGGGTAATGATTTGAGGTGAGGATTAACACATCTCAGGCGAGTGGCGAGATTGACAGGGCGTGCCTTCGTGAATCAATTCAGCTGGTATCCGAATTGAACGCGCGCTGTTGGCCCCACGCTGCGTTACAAAACCACCGACTAAGGTAAACTGCCCACCGCCCACAGGAAGCATGTTGATTACAGGCGGAACACAGAGCTGTTAAACCATAAAATAGAACTGTGATTTCCATCGATGAACTTTCTCTTTGTACTATTTATTCCACGTGGGCGGCACAGTGATGAGCCATTCAGTCTCACCGCGCCAGGGTCCCATGTACAATTTCTGCCTTTATTGACTGTGTGGATACAGTTTGTACGTTCTCCCCTTATCTGCGTGGGTTTTCTGCGGGTGTTCTGCTTTACTCCCACAGTCAAAAGATGTGTCGATATAATTGTCCCATTGTGTTGAACGGTTAAGTGGGTTTATGGTGAAATGCCGTGTGCGTATGCACTGATATGATGCTCCTTTGGATGGCCAGTCCAGAGCGGGTGGGATGAATAGCCTCCTTCTGCACTGCACGAATTTCATGTTTCTTTGAATCATTACCATTTCTCCTTTGTCGTTTCATGCTTTATGTGTGTAATAACGTGAACGCAATTCCTCATTCCATTGAATTGAGATGGGTACAAATTGGCAAAATCTGAATTATTACGTCTCTTTGCTGTTATCGCGCTTTTGTCTGTTTTTATATGTCTCAACTTTATAGAATTGATAAGCTTATTTAATTTTGTCCGACAGACATAACGAAACTAAAAGAAGGTGCGTTCAGGAGCAAATGTGGACATGTCTGTGGAGACCTGTACGAGATTGAATGTTAAACTAATTAAACGTACAGCTATGGATGGATGGTGATAAAATAAATGAATGCTGAAGAAAACCAATTTTCTGCACTGCTGCCATTCAATGACCCCATGCTCTTATGTTCACTTTTTCCTTACGCAACAAATATGAGCAGGTACCACTCAGTCAATTACTGCTCCAACCGTCCTAGAAAAACACGTCATAAGAGTATGTTCCTCAGTGACAACAATTATTCAGCAACAAACTAAATACTGACACTTAGTTTTAGTTCCGTCCCGATGCCTTGACTAGATAAATGCAGCATTGCTCGAAATATTGACAAAAACACACATTGACTGAGGTAAGTTCGTAGTGACTGGTATGGGGTTAAGTAATAATGCGAGTACGTATTATACTTAGTAATCCAAACAGCAATGAATATAATTGCGTTCGGTTAAATATCTCCAAGATTTGCGTAATAACTAGAATAGAAAACGATAGTTGGGGTTACTGGAAATGGCTGACTTCAGGATCTGGCCAATGATGCCTTAATTCCTCAGCAACGCATTCAGAAATGCATCATATATGTGTGAAATATAATAAAAGGTAGACATGGAGTTGCACGTGTATAATCGCAGAATGTTCAATATTTCGGATCCTAACATGAAACAAAGTTTTTTTAAAAGGTGTTAGGGAGCCTCCTGCAAATAATCAGGGTCTGCACCTCGGGTTTTGCGATGACGAAAGCCATGGCACATATTTTAAGAACTTCTGAATATCACAATACGAAATGCCATGTAATATGATCTGCAAACTGTATAGGGAACCCACTCTTACACCAGCTTGGTTGTAACTGAAACGATATTCATCAAAATGTCAAAATGTTAGTTTTTAATTTTTCCTGGAATGGTACAAATTTTAAGACGGAAATTGACGGATGGGAGCAATAAAAGAAATATATAGTTTTAGGAAACGTGCGTTCGTGTCTGAGTATGTTTGTCATCAGCTATGATTGAGCTTTGTCGTGCTAATATCACTTTAAGAAATATTTATCTTCTCAAGTTACTGCCGTGATTTCAGTGTCTGGGTGGAGCTGGTATCAGGCTCTGCTTTTCACTTTTGCTTTGAGCTGGAAGCTGTTTTTAGCCCTGGGATTTAGTTTCGTTTTCAGTTGTAGAGCTGCATTCAAACCATCTCTCTCTCAATGCTACAGAATGATTCCTGATGATTTGGTGATTTCAAAGTAATACCGATTGCTGTGAGGAGTGCAAGCCTACTGTTTTGTTAGAAAGGGTCTTTGAATTATGGATGTTGTTAGGAAAGTTACTAAGGGTTATTGAGTACTGTATCTTTGGGGAGTGGGTATCAGTGTAGGTCGTTGATAATATGTTACAGTGTGTTTATAAGACGCGAACTTCATTCAGAAAATAAACATTGTTTTGTGTAAAAATACTTTAGATCTCTGCTGCATTAGACTTATATAGTGGGCCATTGCGCTCCCCAGAACAAAAACATGGTAAAATTTCTGAGTCAGGTGAACTCCGTGATATACCTTGGTGCTCTCTAAACGCTCGCCCATATAAATTCGGTGCTCGTGTTGTAAAATTCTATCTTTCGTAAATGAGTTGGCTTAATGAACTTAAAGACAGTGGTGTATGACCATATTTGTGTTTGCTTCTCAGTTGTAGTATTGCAGTTTAAGCAGGGAGTGTGTTGTGGACAATGGCTATTTCAGAGGCTCGGATGTTTTGAGGGGGGGGGGGAGGGAGAAGGCCGCACGCAGTATTTAACGAGCAGAGACAAAAAATGCATTTAGATTTGGCAACAACTTTGCAGTTAACATTACCTGACAGCATACGAAAAGAAGCGATAGCTGAGCATTTAAAATTGCCTGAGATACAGTATGACTTATTAGAATTGGCAATAATTCATTGACAGATTAAACAACATGAACATGTAAAAAAAAGCAGCTTCAATATGAAATGAGGGAAAAAGAAAGAATAGGCCGAGCAGAACAAAAGAAAGAGAAAGGAAGGTGCAGTTCAGGTCAAAAGAAAAAAAGATAGAAGTGAAAAAGAAAAAGAGAGCGAAAGTGATAGAGAGGGAAGGAAAAAGGAGAGAGTTTGAATAGAGAGAGAAAATGACCATGAAACATGACAGTCAGATACAATTGGCGGATGTAAAGGGAAAGGTAGAGTTGGAAGATAGTGATGAGGATAAGGGGAACGAGGAGCATAATCGAATGTTTTCTGGGGATATATTTAAATATTTAAATCCAAGCATTGCCAATGTTTGATGAGAAGGAGGTAGACGTATTTTAAATTTCATTTGAGAAGGTAGCCAAACATATGAGATGAACACAGGACATGTGGGTGTTCCTGATTCGAACAAAGCTAGCAGGTAGGGCTAGTGAAGTGTTTGCATCACTATCAGGGGAGTTATCTGGTACGTATGAGGAGGTGAAAAGAAAACATCATAGCTGCATCTGAATTACTGCCTGAAGACTAAATACAAAGGATTAGAAATTGAAAAAAAGAACCTGATCAACATGCATGCCGTTTGAAAGTATCATTAAGAGTCATTTTCATAGATGGATAAGGGCTTTTAAAATATACCAAGCGTACGAAGCTCCCAGATAAATTATACTTCAATTCTGATCGCCACACTACCAGAAGGATCTGGAGGCTTCAGAGAGGGTGCAAAAGAGATTTGCCAGGATGTTGCCTGTTATGGAGGACACTGGTTATGGTGATAGTTTGATTAAACTCGGTTTCTTCTCACTGGAAGGACGGAGGTTGTTGGGAGACCAAATAGAGGCCTACAAAATTATAAGGGGCATAGTCAGAGTGCATAATCACAGACTTGTTCCCAGGATACTGGGGTCAATAACGAGGGGGTATAGTTTTAAGGCGCCGGGGAAAGGTTTAGAGGAGAATTAGAAGACAGTTTTTCACACAAAGCGAAGTGGGTGCTTGGGACTCGCTGCCGGAGGAGGTGGGGGAAGCACGGACGAGAATGCCGTTTAAGTGGCATATTGGCTAATACATGAGTAGGATGGGAATAAAGGGATACGGTCCCCGGAAGAGTAGAAGATTTTAATTTAGACGGCAGCATGGTCGGCGAAGCCTCGGAATGCCGAAGGACCAGCTCTTGTTTTGTACTTTTCTTTGTTCTTTCTTTTGTTCTTTGGAGGTGTTTAAAAATTCAATTCATGATGTACTGAGAATTCATGCGGAAGAGCAGAGGCTTAAAACTACGAGGGTAGCAGAAGAAATAGCAGGTGATTATGAATTAGTTCATAAATGAAAGTTTGTTTTACGACATCAGATTCAGCCTATCAGTGACAGAAACTATGGAAAGAGAAACAATCTTGTGATAGATGTAAAGGAGATCTGATGGGATATAATATGGAGCGTGCACCTCAGATTAAAAAAGAAATCCAGGAGGGTGGAAGAGAAATAAAACGTTTCAAATCTTTTCACTGTATTAAACTAGGCAATGTAAATTCACAGTGTTGGTGGGTGAAAAAAAAACACTGGGAAGTCTGCTGTGATAAAACAGGATAAGCCAGTGGGGTTTGTTAAAGTGGCAAAGGAACGCCGAAGTGAAGCGAAGAAGATGCAAAAGATTGTGCAGCCTGATTAAGAGGTTATTGGTAAGAAGGTTCCAGATCTCATGAAAAAAATAATTGGCGGGTAAAGTTTACTTATGTGTACCAGGAGGAGCAGGTAAAGAATACACAATTTTAAGAGATAAGTGAGCTAGTCCATCTGAAATGATAAGAGGTGAAGAGTAATGCAGTGTGGGAGGAGTATTGCCAGAAAAGGTGGTAATATGTGGAATTCAGGGTGAGAAGAGCTGTGTTCCATTACAGAAGATAAGGTTAGAAAATCAAATGAAGAGTGGTGCAGTCGTAGTAGGAGTAATAGAGAACTTCTCTTGTGCAGGAATAATGTTTATCTTTGGTAATTATATAGCTGGATCACCGGTGGGAGTGATGCTTACTGTGGCTGATAAGTCAGTGGAAAAACAGACAACTGAAGTGTTGAAGGACGAATTTCCTGGGATTTTTCCGGATTGTATAGTAACAAGGTCACGCAGTCATAGGTTAAGACAAGAGGATAAATCCGAGAATGAAGATCACGTTGAAGTTCAATTATCAGAAACGATTTTTCATCAAATTGTTGGAAAAGAAAAAGAACTGGTCCAGGATGAAGGCAGATATTTTTTGCTCTGTAAAGTTCCGGACTTACAACAGAAATGTATAGAAAGCAAACAGATGTATCAGAAAGCATACATGGAAGAGGAATCTGAGAGCATACCCAAATGTTATTAACGTAAATACGGTGTCTTGATGAAAAAATGGAGTCCGTAACATATGCATGTGGATGACAAGTGAGCAAAAGTTAATGAAGTGGTACACGCGCTACGGTACAGAAAGGAGATTTGCGAGTAGCACATGAGGTACGAGAATGAGGTCATTTGTGAGTAAGGAAAACTCAAGCTAAAATCCAAAACATTTTTATTGATTTGGACTACGTAAAGATGTGGTTAAATTTTGTCGATACTGTCACACATGCCATGCGATAGGGAAACCTCAAGCAGTGATAAAACGAGCGCCCGTAACACCCGATTCAGCACTTGAAGAACCTCTTTCAAGGTTGTTAATTGAATGCGTAGGACGGGTTACGAAAACGAAAAAATGACTTAGTTCATAAATCAAAGTTTGGTTTCCCACATCAGATTCAGCCTGTGAAGGATAGAAACTGCGCACTTGAGAAATACTCAAGTGGTAAAGGTAAACGTGATCTAATGGGAGAAAATAAGGAGAGTGTACCGCAGATAAAAAGGTGAAAGATACATGAAAAGTTCAAAATGCTTTCACTGTAATAAACTCGGCCATGTAACGTCACAGTGTTGGTGGTTGAAGGAAAGTACTGGACAGGCTGATATGGTAAAACAGGATAAGACAGTGGGCTTTGTTAAAATGGCAAAGAAATGGCCAAGTGAAGCGAAGGAGGTGCATAAGATTGCGCAGCTTGATCAAGAGGTCATTGATAAGAAGGTGCCAGATCTCTGTAAAGAATTTACATGTGTGGGTATCAGACAGAGGAGGTAAAAAAGTCACAATTTTATGAGATAAACGACCCAGTGAATCTTTAATGGTAAGAGATGAGGGGTTATGTAGTTTAGGAAGAATATTGCCACAAAGGGTGGTAATAGGTGTAATTCAGACTGATAAGAACAGTATTCCATCTTAAAAGGCAAGGTCGACAAGCCCAGTGAAAAGTGTTGAACTGGGAGAAGGGGTATTAGAGAAACTATGCTGTGCAGGAATACGGTTTATATTGGGTAATCATATCGCTGGATCTCAGGTGGGAGTGATGCCTACCGTGGTTTATAAGCCAGTGGGAAGTCAGGCAACTGAAGTGTTGAAGGACTAATTTTTACGGTTTGTGAAGGAACACGTTCGCAAAGTCAGAGGTTAAGACAAGAGGAGAAATCAAATACTGAAGATGAAGTTGAAATGCAATTATTAGAAAAGATTTTTGATCAGATGGTTGAAAAAGTACAAGAAGAGGTGGAGGATGAGGAGACTATTGTTAGTTCAGTAAAATTGGCGGAGTTACAACAGAAATATATAGAAATAAAACGGATGTAACAGAAAGCGTACACGGAATGGAATCTGAGAGTATACCAGAGTGTCAATTCCGTAAAAGTAATGTCTTGATGAGAAAGTGGAGACCTTTACATATGCAGAGAGAAGAGATGACAAGTGGGCAGACGTTCATCAAATAGTGTTGCGGGTAGGGTACAAAAAGGAGGTGTTGCAATTCAGAGGGTTAGATAGGGTGGCTAGTGAGAGTATCTTTCCTCAGATGGTGATGACCAACACGAGGGGACATAGCTTTAAATTGAGGGGTGGTAGATATAGGACAGATGTCAGAGGCAGTTTCTTTACTCAGAGAGTGGTAGGAGTGTGGAACGCCCTGCCTGCAACAGTAGTAGACTCGCCAACTTTAAGGGCATTTAAGTGGTCACTGGATAGACATATGGATGAAAATGGAATAGTGTAGGTCAGATAGGCTTCAGATGGTTTCACAGGTCGGCGAAACATCGAGGGCCGATGTGCCCGTACTGCGCTGTAATGTTCTATGTTCTATGTTCTAAGTCGCACATGAGGTACCAGTGGAAGGTTATTTGCGAGTTAGGAAAACTTACGCTGAAATACAAAAACATTTTTATTGGCCTGGACTACACAAAGATGTAGTTAAATGTTGTAGGTCATGTCATACATGTTAAATGATAGGGAAGCTCAAGTAGTGCGAAAACCAGCGCCATTAATATCCATTCCAGCATTTGATGTACATTTTACAACGGTCTTAATTGATTCTGTAGGACCACTCCCTGAAACGGAAAGTGGGAATCTATATCTTTTCACTATAATGGATGTGTCTACTAGATTTCCAGAGGCAATTCCAGGAAGCAATATTACAGCTAAAGAAATTGTGGAAGAGTTATTTCATTTATTCACCAGACATGAAACTTTTACACAGTCACACTACTCTAACTAAATAGAGCCAGAAGGGTCAAAAACACATTTTTTGTTTATGTGGGTTTGCTTTTTATTCTTTTTTTGTTTGTGTTTTTTCATAAGTGATGTCCTGTACGTTTACACGTAACATGTGTTAATTTCATAGAATGTACAGTGCAGAAGGAAGCCATTCGGCCCATCGAGTCTGCATCAGCTCTTGGAAAGAGTACCGTACACAAGGTCAACACTTCCCCCTATTCCAATAACCGAGTAACCCCACCCAATACCAAGGGTAAGTTTGGACACTAAGGGCAATTTATCATGGCCAATCCACCTAACCTGCACATCTTTGGACTGTGGGAGAAAACCGGAGCACCCGGAGAAAAGCCAAGCACACACGGGGAGGATGTGCAGAGTCCGCACAGACAGTGAACCAAGCCGGAATCGAATCTGGGCCTCAGAAGCTGTGAAACCATTGTGATATCCACACTGCTACCGTGCTGCCGTTCTAAATCAGTATCGCCACATATACTGGTTTGATGCTGTGTGTGACAACCACGCGGACAAAAAAGGGGAATGCCACAAAACAACGAGTGGTGCACACCGCAAAAAGACCGAGGAGGAAAACAAAAAGTTATCTACCCACTGTGGACTACCCACAGAAGTACAATCGCATTAAGGATCAAATTTTACCATGACTTTGTTCAAAGTAGTTATGGATAGCTTATGAATAAAACAAATTAAATCTACTGCATACCATCCAGAAGCGCACGGAGCATTAGAACGGTGGCATCAGACATTAGAAACAATGTTCAGGGCTTATTGTCAAGATTGTTCAGTGGATTGGAATTTAGGAACTCCATTCGTAACGTTTGCAATTCGGGGTGCACCTAATAAGTCAACCAAATTCAGTCCTTTTCAACTAATTTATGGTCATGAAGTAATAGGAACACTTAAATTGATTAAGGAAAAATTGGCGAGTCAGAAATCGGAACTTACATTATTGGATTATGTGTCAAATTTTAGGGATCGATTACATCTAACAGGTGAATTGGCTTGACAGTATTTAAAAGGTGCACAACATGTGACGAAACGGGTAGCGGGCAGGAAATCCAAAGTTCATCGTTGTGCCAGTGGAGATAAAGGTACAGTATTGTTGCCAGTGGCAGGTGAATCTTTAAAAGCAAGTTTTTGAGGATCTTATCAGATTGAAAGGAAATTGAGTGAGGTGAATTATGCAGTACGAACGGCATATACAAGGAAAACTCACCGAGTGTGTCAATGTGAATGTTCTTAACAGGCATTTTGCAAGAGAAGGAGAGAAATATAAGGAGGTTTTAATGATTCTAACTTAACGTGACGAAACAAATCCACATGACTTTGAATTTGACATACCTCAAATTAAATTGGAAAACCAGAATGTTCTCAAAAATTAGGACAAATTATTGAGTTACCTTCCAGAGGAAAAGCAGACTGACCTGAAAGAGTTATTCATATCTGAAGGCAGGTCTGTGGAGATCAGTTGCGAAGCATTAAAATGGCTATACATGATGCAAATTTGGGAAATGGTGTTCCAATTAACCAACATCCATATAGACTTAACCCTTTCAAATTTTCACAAAGAGATTGAAAGTAAGCTTAAAATGGCATAATTGAATTGGGTTCCAACCAACGGGGATCACACACATGTTGGTACATAAACCAGGCGGGAAACAACGATTGTGCGTGGACAATATGAAGGTTAATGCAGTTTGAAGAACGAACACGAGCCCTATCTCACGTTTGGAGGATTGCATTGAGAAAGTGAAACAATTAGCTTTTATTTCCAAGGTTACTGACAGTCACCATTATACGAAAGGGCGAAGGAGACTTCAGATTTTGTAACTCCAAACGGTATATACCAATTCAAAGTTATCCTGGTTGGCAGGAAAAACGCCCCAGCCACATTTCAACGGTTGACTAACAAAGTCGTTTCAGGATTACCCAATTGTGCTGTATACATCGACGATCTGGTAATTTTCAGTCAGGCATGGAAATAGCATTTAAAACATCTGATGGAGTTATTCGATCGTTTTCAGGAGGCGGGGTTGGTGGTAAACCTAGCCAAAGTGAATTTGGAAAAGCCCAAATCACTTTCCTTGGCCACAGAATCGGACAGGTTCAAATCGTAACACGGAATGTGAAAACGAAAGTTATTGGGGAGTTTCCAATGCCCTCGACACGAAGAGAAATAATGCGTTTTTTGGCATGAGTGGATTTGATGGTACATTTGTGCCACATTTCTGTTTCGTGGTTGCTTCACTGATGGACTTGCTGAGGAAACGTCGAAAATGACACTGGACAGCGCAGTTTCAACAGGCATTTGACTTCCTGAAAGCTGTGATAACCAATTCTCTTGTGTTGGAGAATTACAAGGAACTCTGTGATCAGATTGAACAAAGTAGCCGACTTTAAATAAAAATGCCTAAGCGTAGAGAAATGATGGATCACGCAGATAACTTCTTGATTATAGAGTGTCAATCAAGAAGGAGTTATGTTGGAGGTAGAATAATTAGAATGGATTGTATTATTATAAATGTTTGCGTGTTAAGGCAGCACGGTGGCGCTGAGAGTTAGCACTGATCCCATATGGCGCCGAGCTCCCATGTTCCATCCCGGCTCGGGGTCACTGCCTGTACGGAATTTGCACATTATCCCCGTGTTTGCCTGGGTTTTGCCCCCACAGCCCAAAGCTGTGCAGGGTAGGTGGATTGGATACACTTAATTGCACCTTAATTGGAAAAAACCTGAATTGGTTAATCTTAATTTATATTTAAAAACATGTTTGCGTCTGCTTTTAATGAAACGTTTATTCTCTGTCAACATTTCTTAAACGAAAGTAAAAAAGGTGAAAAATGAAACCATCTTGAAGTTGATGGTTTATTTTTCTTGAGAGGGAAGGTGTCATGTGTGAATAACTTTAAGAAATGGGTGTTTATGAAATAGCTCGAGTGTTTATCGGATGGCTGCATTGGTATCACGAGTGGGTGGAGCTGAGCTGTCTGTGTGCTTTCACTTTCTTTTCGAGCAAGCCGCTACATGGTATGTTTAGTTTCGTTTTAGATTTGGAGAAGCTGTAGTCACAGCAAGATATGTATGAATGTCTGCAAGCTAAAGAATGTTTATTTGATGAGTTCAAAGTGGCACCTGCGCTCAGTAGAGAATTTAAACCTGCTGTTAATCCTTCTGTAAAAAGCTTTTTTGTCTTATGAATGTTAAGAGGAAAGATTGTTGTATACTTTGGGGGCGTATTTGAATTGATGGTTGTTGAAATATTCACTGTGTGGTTATTAAATGCTAACTGGGTTCATAAAGTAAAAATTGTTTTGTGTTTAAAACATTCTTAGTTCTCTGCTTCATCACAACTTTAAAGTGGGTTATTGTGTTCCACATAACCATAATCTATAAAAAGTTGTGGATCAGGTAAACTCTATGATACACTTTGGAATACTCTAACCCCTGGCCTATAACATAATTTTCTATTTTTATTTCACAATCGACGGCTTCAAACAACAGTAGTCTCTCCGAGGTATCACACAAAATGCTTTGTTCATAACCACATTTAACATGTGGTTAAATTAGAATGAGTAGTTGAATGCCGAATTCATAGCCAGAATTAACACTGTGTTTGAACATGCTCGTGAAGAGGAGAGTGACGTTATTTAACTTGAAAGAAAACTGCAGAAAAGGAGATGGACAATTTCTGGTATGGAGTGTCACACTTCATGCTACCGTGCTGCCCAGATCAATGTCCAGAGTCACTAACTTGCAGGAGTTTATGAGTAATAATAGGGGGACAGAGCAGATAGAACATAAGATCGTTGATAGCTTTCTTAAAACCACTCTGAACCTGTAGAGGAGGGGGATGCCGTATATTAGAACGAACGGTGACGATCGAGGACATCAAAAATGACGTTGTTTAAAGAGACGTCGAAAATTGATGTTTAAATAGGATTGGTTGAATTAACATTTTCTGCAGAGATTCGTGATCAAAACAATCAGCGCGTTTGAAACACATTTGGATGATCAGGAGCCAGATTTCAACAAAACACACGAACTGCCAAATGGATGTTTATCAAATAAAAACAAAATAGGTGTTAATGCACATAAATGTCATTATCACTTTCATTCATCGGAATGAGAGCATTTAAGTATGTGGGCACTCAAACACTTGGAAAGACAGCAGCTGTGTGAGCTACAGTCTGAGTAAGTATACCTTACAATTTGGAACACAGTAGAAAAGCTCTTTTATGTTAAGTATACTCGTGAGAAAATGAGATAAACACATGTTTATTCTTTAAGTTGCAGTAAACTCCGAGTCATGTGAAAGTCATTTTGGCTGCATATGAGCTCAATAGTTAATTTTTACTGTAGCATGCATCGTAAGATTGACTCATCACGGTTTTAAGTAAGAAGTGATGGCTCAATTGTGTGGTCATTCGGCGACCGAGCACGGGGAAGACAAGGTCCAGACACAGCTGGGAAGTGCAGCAAACTGGATCGCTTTTAGAGGTGACTGACGGCACTGAACTCTCAAAGCAGTAGATTCAGAGCCAGGTCTCTGGAACCTCGATAGGCCCAGATACCCAGTAGGGTAGAGGGAAAAAAAACAATCGTTTGCAGGGTTCGTTAGCGAAACAGGTAGACGTTTCAGTGACCGTGGACGAAATTCAGCTTGGCATGTTGCCTCCATGATGGCACTATCAATGAAGCCACCTGGCGGCTGCAGAACGTAATTTTCGCTTCTGATGAGCAGCCACATTTCTGGAGTACATGGTTACAATTAAGTTCGGTAAGAAGGCGGATGAGCGTCCTGAAATCAGAATGAAGGGGACGGGGCACATATGTGGAGCAGAACGTCTTCACTGATCTCTAGAATTCTCCCTTTACCAACGAATACAATGAGTACAGAAATCAAAGTATTGAGGGCGACATTGCGTCGCTGTGAGAACGGTGCAAGAGGAATGGTTTTAAACTTCTCGCACACCGGAATTGGCTCTGGTGGAGGTGACGTACAAGCCGACGGATTGCAGCTGACATGGTTTGGGAAGGGACTACTTGCAGCACATTTTGCTGGTACTGTCGGGGGATCCAACAAACTCAGCAGCTGTGCGAGAACCAAAAGGAAATTTTCTGGACCATTACCAGGATGCAAAATATATTCAATTCACTTAAATTGAAAATAGTAGGACCAAAGCAGTGTGCCAATCTGTTAATTCAAAATCAGAGGTAATGGCATTAAATTTAAATCAGGATGAGATTGCACGGCATTAGTCTGGTGGAATACTCAGCAATCGTCTGGAAGAAGAGTGCTGACCGAACAGCAGTAAAGAAGCCTGATATTATCTGGGGAAAACGAGCGCACTTAAGTTCCCCTTTAATAAATATTGATATAAGCCACCACTGGCTGGAGGCTTTGCGGTGTAACGGGTGCACTCCAGGAACTCAGGAACACTGCATAGATTGTACTTTCTACACCGACGTCGACGCAATATATGAGGACAAAGGGAAGAGACACACAGGGGGCAACACGACATGGGCATTGAGCATGAAACCACTTAGCATTCAATCTTGGTAATATATCACCGTCCTTTCATTGTCACTTCGTTAATATCCTGGAAATCCCTCCCTGATTTCAAACTGGATGTACCAATGTCACCTGGCCTGCTTTGGTCCAAGAAGTTAGTACAGCACATCCTTCTGAGGGAGATTTGGTAAAGGTGAGTACTCGCCTCCCAGTTTTTATAAAATGGGATGAGGGCTTCCTCCTCTACCATCCATTCCGGCAGCACGTTCCACATTTCCGTCACCGTTTTGAAGAAAACGGATTATGAAATCGCACCAGAATCCCTTGCCCCTTACCTAACTTTATGACACTCCACCCCGTATTGACCATTCTAATGGCCGGAGAGTATACACGATCCCTATCTCTATCGTCATGACGTTGTGCACCTCGATCATGTCCAGACTCAGCCTTCTCCATGCTGAGAGAAACAATCCAGGCATCTCTTTGTAGCTGAAACGCTGCATTGCAGGCTCCGATCTGGTGGATCCCCGCTGAGCCCTTACACGTGAAATTACAAACCTCGTATCATGTGGTGACCAGAATGCACACAGTACATTAGCTATGGGCTACCGATATTTTTAAACAGCAAGATCATAAAGTCTCTGTCCTTGTATTATGTGC
This sequence comes from Scyliorhinus canicula, assembly GCF_902713615.1. NCBI lineage: Eukaryota > Metazoa > Chordata > Chondrichthyes > Carcharhiniformes > Scyliorhinidae > Scyliorhinus > Scyliorhinus canicula. Next base: position 85,345,642 of record NC_052157.1, on the reverse strand, counting down.
CTCGGCTAAGAATGTAGCGTCTGTGACACAGCTTTATTAATCATTGAACAGGTAATTGAACTGTCCTGAAGTAGTTAGAAATGAATCAAGCTTATCAGGTGACCGAATATCTGACAAAGGTAAATCCAAAGCGGTTCTTCCAACCGACAGCATGACGCCAGGGTAAGCTCTTTTAGCGCTCAATTGAAACGAGACAGCTTTTCGGAGAAGTTTTCCAGCCGGTTTCAAATCCAGCAAATATGCCGGGATTGGGTGCTCCACTGCACTCAGATAAGTAAACATAAACCTCTCTGACAATAATTAACAGTTCATAAAGAGGGCGCTTTTATAGAGTCACCGAATTGCTACAGCATGGAAAGAGGCTCCTCGGACCACCGGGTCCGTACCGACCAGCTGAAGGAGCTGAAGGTGATTAGTATTCGAAATGGAATGGTGTTGGGGAAATTAATGGGATTGAAGGTGGAAAAATCTACAGGACCTTATCATCTTCGTCCAAAAGTACTTAAAGAAGTAGCCCTAGAAATAGTAGATCTTCTGGTTGCCATTTTCCAAAATACTTTGTACTCTGGATGGTTCGTACAGTCTGGAGAGAAGCGAATGGAACCCCAATACTCAAAAATGAATGTAGGGAAAAAACAGTGAGAATAACGTCGGTAGCAGAGACGTTGCAAAGTATGAATCCAAGTATGAATTTTCAACCGAGGTTGGAGGGAGGATCAAGACCAGGGGGTTACTATTCTCATGAGAGAAGATAATGTAAAGCATGCCCTGAAATATATCCTGAAAATTGAGAACTAAACATGGAGCTTGGTGCTGCTATTTTGAGAACAATCGCGTTGGTGCCGAAGTTAGATTCAGGTAGAATGCTTGTGCCGCATGCATGACACAGTTGTCATCAAATTAAATAAATTTCGACCAAAGTATAACACCACAAGACATAGGAACAGAATTAGGTCATTCTTCCCATTGAGTCGGCTCTGCCATTTAGTTATAGATGATCGGTTTCTCAACCCCATTCTCCTCCCTTCTCTCCATAACTCCTGATCCTTCTGTGAATCGGGAACCTATAGATCCCTGTCTAAAGACACTCAGTATTATGGCCTCCAGCCTTCTACCTCAAAGAGTTTACAGATGGGCCACCATCTGGCTGAAGAATTTGCTCCGAATATCAGGTTTAAAGCTATGCCCTCTGATCCCACTTTTTACAACTCGTGGAAACACCCTCTCCCAGTTCACTCTAGCCAGGGCTTTCAGTATCCTATAAGCCTCAATAATATCCCTCTCATCCTTCTAAACTTGACAGAGCAGAGGCAGATCCATTAAGCGCTGCTCAAATGACAAGTTCATCTTTCCAGGGATCATTCTTGTGGACCTTCTGTGGACACATTCCAAGGACAGCACATCCTCCCTTAGGTACAGCGAGTGTGAGAATGCATAAAATGCTCACTTATTGAATAGAATCAAACTCGGTGTATCAATGTGTTACTTCTCACTTAATATATATGATTTAACTTCAAGTGTAAGCAGTTAAAGTGGGACTTGCCGTGTTTTAAGCGAAGGCAAAAGGCTTTACTAATGACCCAGCATATTTCCACTGATCAAAGTAAAGCGAAAATAGATGACTCGAGAACAGGGCATAAACCGTGGTGTGTGTTGCCTCAGCCTAAGCAACCCCTCTTGTCTGAATCGACCCTCTCAAAGAATATTCTACACGTGTCCACTCCATGCAGTCCCGTAACATAACCTGCTCATCCCTGAACACGAAGAGACAATTAAACATGGCGAATCCATATAACCCACATTTCTTTCGACTGTGGGAGGCAACCGGAGCATCCGGAACAAATATACATAGAGAGGTGAAGACCACACAAACTCCATACAAACAGTCCCCCAATTCCCGAAACTTATCCCAGTGCTTGGTGTTGTGAGGCAGCAGTGCTGGGCACCGTGACATCGTGTTGCCCACGTTGAGGCCTGCCTTTTACCTGACATCTCCATATTCTACAGAAAATACATAGCTTGTTAGATATTTCATTTTATAACGTATTTAAAACTAAAAATATGATAAACTATTTTAAGCCAGTCGACCTCTTAGATCATGGCATGTTCAGACGTTGGCTCACGATGTCAATGTCATGTTTTGTGCAGGACTGACCCCCTTTACTCGAATGTATCTTGGTCGTTATTCTTTTTAAAGTTGGAATGCATCCACCTATTTGAATGCCAGTCTTCTTTACGAATGTTCCTGAATTAAGTTAATTAAGCAATCTCATCTTGCGTACCACAAGGATTTTGGCGTACCACAAGGATCTGTTCTGGGGCCGTTGCTGTTTGTCATTTTTATAAATGACCTAGAGGAGGGCGCAGAAGGATGGGTGAGTAAATTTGCAGACGACACTAAAGTCGGTGGAGTTGTAGACAGTGCGGAAGGATGTTGCAGGTTACAGAGGGACATAGATAAGCTGCAGAGCTGGGCTGAGAGGTGGCAAATGGAGTTTAATGTGGAGAAGTGTGAGGTGATTCACTTTGGAAAGAATAACAGAAATGTGGAATATTTGGCTAATGGTAAAATTCTTGGCAGTGTGGATGAGCAGAGGGATCTCGGTGTCCATGTACATAGATCCCTGAAAGTTGCCACCCAGGTTGATAGGGTTGTGAAGAAGGCCTATGGTGTGTTGGCTTTTATTGGTAGAGGGATTGAGTTCCGGAGCCATGAGGTCATGTTGCAGTTGTACAAAACTCTAGTACGGCCGCATTTGGAGTATTGCGTACAGTTCTGGTCGCCTCATTATAGGAAGGACGTGGAAGCTTTGGAACGGGTGCAGAGGAGATTTACCAGGATGTTGCCTGGTATGGAGGGAAAATCTTATGAGGAAAGGCTGATGGACTTGAGGTTGTTTTCGTTAGAGAGAAGAAGGTTAAGAGGTGACTTAATAGAGGCATACAAAATGATCAGAGGGTTAGATAGGGTGGACAGCGAGAGCCTTCTCCCGCGGATGGAGGTGGCTAGCACGAGGGGACATAGCCTTAAATTGAGGGGTAATAGATATAGGACAGAGGTCAGAGGTAGGTTTTTTACGCAAAGAGTGGTGAGGCCGTGGAATGCCCTACCTGCAACAGTAGTGAACTCGCCAACATTGAGGGCATTTAAAAATTTATTGGATAAGCATATGGATGATAAGGGCATAGTGTAGGTTAGATGGCCTTTAGATTTTTTTTCCATGTCGGTGCAACATCGAGGGCCGAAGGGCCTGTACTGCGCTGTATCGTTCTATGTTCTATCTACCCAATGCTATTGGAGAACATTGCCACTGCATGCTGATTAATTCGGGCGCACAATCTTAAAGAACCAAGAGTCAATGACCCGGCAGCACCGTGTAAAGAACAATTCCTGAAGAAAAATGGAAAATCCCATTAATTAGAACATTTCCATGAAGTCTCACACAACGCATCGGCTGCAGAGTACCCTTGCCTTTAAAAGATCGCCTTCCGATTTCTGATCCTTCAGCCGTGAGTTTTCATCTTCCAAAAAAAATGTATATTGTAATCTCGCCGTCTTCGATGTCGGATGTGTGTTACGGACACCAGTCGTTGCTTCGTTGTTACTCCTGTATTTTGCAGTGAGTGAGAGTCACCAAGACATTTATGAACTTTGATTCGACGCATTTCAGCAAATATGCATAATCTGTCCGTGCCATCATGCAGCACAAAGGAAGCAATGCATCTAATTACAAAAACAGTTTTCAGATCTCTATCTCCTTTCTTTTCATGTTCAATCTATTTGCATCAACCATTGTTTGCCCGGAAGGTAGATCATTGCTGTTCAGCACAATGCAACTAAAACATATTCGCTGTTCGATGTGAAATGTCTACCAATTCTGTAAAATCAAGTTATAAAATCGGATTTGCTTCCATAGGGATGTGTCATGTAGTTCTGTGAAAATGTGCATGGCAGCATTACATTCATCTTATCTCAATCCTGACAGATGCGCTGACGTGCACAAAAGGTATTGACAATCGAAATTTAGTTTCATTCTCCAGAAGAACCAGTTAAAATTTGGAGAGTGCATGAAATTTACAACAATCATACATTCCCGAATATTCTGTGTGAATGAGGAGCATGGCATGGATACATTGGTCGACGACCATCGCATTTGATTGGAAGTGCTCCAATCTGTATTCGATGTAATTTTCCAGGAGGTACCCTTTGATAAATAAAATGCATGGGATCGGTTAATTGTGCCTCAAATTACATACTAGTATTTCCAATTTTGGAAGAAAAAAATGTGAGGCTTTTCCGAAACCTGCAAGGGACGTTTCAGAGATTATTTAATAGAATATTGGTGTCCTTACTTGCCTTTTTGGAACTCGGCAAATGGCAAAGATTCTCCTGAAAATCAAGATTGTCAATATCATATGCAATACCTTGCACATTATCTGTGAAAGAAACTCAGACGATAACGCTGAATTATCATTCACTTTTCCAGAACGCTGATAATTTGTGTTCGCTCAATTTTAGAGCAAAGACGAGAGTGCATTATTTCAGTCCGTCATATTACGCAAAATTATTAAGAACATACAAAGTTGAGAAGTTTCTACCAATGTGTTTAAATGATTGCTGTCGTACGAAAGCGTATGGATCGCTCTAAGTGGTTCCATAAAAGCAATTTCTGGACTTGGAGCGGACAGATCTTTTTTGCGCAAACTAGACATATTGCTAACGTACTGTCGAACAGAATGAACCATGTCAATTATTACAGGCATGCATATTGGCATCCTTAAATTTCGATTCATGGACTATTTTACTGACTTGATACATAGGCCCAATTGTCCGAGCGCCATGCTACTGCCAGGCACACTTCTGCAGGATTAACTTCAGATCAGATAGCCAGGCTTATCGACAAAATTGAATCCTTATTCATCGCCTGCCATTAATGGACTGCGTTAACAATTTATAGTCACAGCAATTCGACAACGTCACTTATTGTTGACTATTATGTCTGCAGAAATACATGATGTTGAAGACGGTAAGACATCAATATATATTTCCATGTTATGCAAGAAAACAGAAACTAATGATGTTCGGAGTGGGAAGAGCGAGATATTTGACACCGTTGTAAAATTCCATTAATGCTCAATTTACAAATTAGGTTTTGTTGCGGGAGATTCATATTCTCACCACTTAATTAATCATATTTTAATGTCAACGATATCTAATGACCATTCTATAATTTAAATGGCATTGCGATATTCACTTCGTGATCTGCCACATTCTTAATCTCTGAACCTATTTTAAATTAACTAATATGCTATTGTTACTGGATAGAGAGTTGTTCCCTTGAATATGCACATGGACGTATATCTAGTCATCCTAGTTAAAGAAGGAATACTGCGCCACCCATGATATATGTCATCCCATAGACCTGTTGTTCCAAACTAACTTATTTTCGCCAGAAACGAACAAGCCAGAAACACATCTTGACGGTGTTTATTTAAAAAAAAATTAGATTACCGAATTATCTTTTCCTATTAAGGGGCAATTTAGTGTGGCTAATCCACATACTCTGCACATTTTTGGGTTGTGGGGGCGAAACCCACGCAGACACGGGGAGAATGCGGAAACTCCACACTGACAGTGACCCGAGCCGGGATCGAATCTGGGACCTCAGCGCCGTGAGGCAGCTGTGCTAACCACTAGGCCACCGTGATGCCCTCTGGATGGTGTTCATGAGTGAAATATTAATGTTGCCATACACCAGCCCCCCTCCCCCGCCCCCTGCGTCAAATGAATGAATCAAATAGCAACAAATGCATTTGGTGTTTTTACACAGAAATTTGCCATTTTCAATGTTTTCCTGTTGAGCGGTGTAATCACTAGAACAGCTCTTTAAGGACTGCTGAGGAGAATTCAGCCAGCAATGCTCACAAGTATTTACTTTCTCTTGCTGCCTTAAAGCCTCTGTGTAAATCATGCAGATTTTTCCCAAATGTCCCATCAGACACAAGTATTTTATTTCTATGGGAGTCTGTCCATGTCCTTTTTATGCAAAACAACATGTGAACATTTGGAAAGATCTGTCATTCTAATTGCAGAATACAGATTTCGTACTTTGCAAATTTTTCACGATAGTAGAGTAACTCTGGATAAATACCTTTGTAGATTGGAATCCATCAATAACTCCGTTTTCTGAATGTATACGTCACCACAATGACTTGCAGCAGCACGACGACATTACATTGCACATTTTCATTTATTTGCGTACCCCTACCACAGTATGATGGTTGATATGAAAAATTCTGAAATATCAATTCCATTTTCGCTCAACATTATGAAACGCCATTATGTCAAAGTCCAGGTTCCGCGAACAAATAATGGACAGCATGTTTCATCGGATATTGGCAATCATTTCCAGTTGCATGAAATGATCGAGCCTGTGAAATACTCCACCCTAGGTTTTTCACAATGGTGCAAACGCATTTTAGCAATGGAACAATTATTCAGTCATGTGCCCTGTTTTCAAAATGGAATAATGCAAAACGACCACAAGACATAGCAGTAAAATCTGGCCAGTGAGACCGTTGAGTCTGTTCCATCATTTAATTGTGGCTGATATATTTTCATCCCCATTCTCCTGCCTTCTTGTCATAACAATTAATGCCCTTACTGATCAAGTCGCTATCTACTTCTAACTTAATCACGCTCAGTGATTTCGACTCCAAATCCTTCTGCAGCAAAGAGTTGCACATGTTCACCACTCTCTGGCTGAATACAATCCTTCTTATTTCTGTTTTAAAGTATCGTCCCTTCGGTCTGACGTTATGCCCATGGTCCTCGCTCCTCCTACATGTGGAAACATCAATTTCACGTTCACTCTGTCCAGGCCTCGCAATATGCAGAATGCTTCAATTTGATTCCCGCTCACAGTTCCAAACTATAACGAGTATAGATCCAGAGTCCTCAACCGCTCTTCATAGACAAGCTCTTCAATTCAGGGATCATTCTCGTGAACCTCGTCTGGACCATTCCCAAGACCAGTACAACCTTCCTCAGATACAGGGTCCAAAACAGTCAATAATATCCTCAATGGTGTATCACAATATCCTTATACAGGCTCCGAATTACTTCCCTGCTCTGGTATTCTCTGTCTTTCGACATGAATGCCAACATTTTATTCGCCTTCCTAATTGTCGACTGAACCTGCACATTAACCTGAAGAGGAACTTGAACAAGAACTCCCAAATCCCTTTTTGCTTCTGATTTTCCGAGTTTTTTCCCATTTAGAAAATAGTCTATGCCTACATTTCTCCTTCCAAAGTACATAATCTCACACTTTTCCGCATAGCATACCATTTTATTGTTCTTTCGCCCTCTCCTCGCGTGTCCAAGTCATTCCACAAATCCCCTGCTTCTTCAATAATATATATCCCTCTGCATAGATTTGTGTAATTTGCAAGCGCAACAACAGTGCCTCATCTCCCTCTTCCAGACTGCCAATGTGTATTGCGAAAATTTGTGGTCCCAGCACTCCGATTGTCACCGGTTGCGATACTGTAAAAGAACACTATTATCCAACTCTCTGCCTTCTGCCAGTCAGCTGATCCTCTGTCCTTGCTAGTATCTTACCATTAACACCATGTGCTCTTGACGTATTTAACAGCCTCCTATCCGGCACCTTATCAAAGGGTTTTTGTAATTCTAAATAAATCGCCTCCACTGATTCTCCTTTATCCAAGTTCCTTGCTATCTCCTGAAAGAACGCTAACAGATCTGTAAGACATGACCTCACCTTGGAAAAGCCCTGCAAACTCAGCCCTATCTCATCATGCAATTATCATTCAGCCATATATCTGTACTCTTGGGCCTTCTCTGCCTACAGTGATCCCTCAAAGATCACCAGCAATGCCTCTACCATCTCCTCAGATATCCCGTGTCCAACCCTGGGGTGTACTCATTCGGTCCAGGTGATTTATCCACCTTCAGACCTTTCACTTTCCGCATCATCTTGCCCACAGTGATGGCCACTACACTTACCACTGCCCCGTGATGAGCCTGGAATTCTCCTATTCCAGTTGTGTCTTCCAACGTGAAGAATGATGCAAAGAAACAATTCAGTTCCTCTGTGTCATATCTGCTGTTACTATTTCAACTCATTTTCCAGTGGTTCAATGATTATTCTTGTTATGTTATATATATAGAAGAATAAACTTTTATTATCAACTTTTATATTACTACCCAACTTAAATTTATATTTTGTCTTCTCTCCCGCTCCCAATGCTTTATTAATTGTCTTTGCTCGCTTTTCAGAATCCTATGATTTCCCACTAATGCTCTCCACTTTGTATGCTTTTACTTTTGCTTTGTGATGTCCTTCAGTGGCCTCGTCAGCCAAGGATTCCTCGTCCTGTCCTTGGCATTATTCCTTTTCCGAATCGCCGCAAAACCCCTTGCATTGCTGTTCCACTGTCTTCCATGCGAGACTCTCCTTCCAAGCGATTATGGCCAGCGGATTCCTCACGTCTTTGCAATTACCTTAATTTTATTGTAATGCCATTATATCTGGTTCCAACTTGTTCCACTGAAACTGCAGGATAAATTTTATCATATTGTGGTCACTGCCTATAAGTGTTGCTTCACCACCAGTTCCCTATTCAAGTCTGTCCCATGACCCATATCAAATACAGAATTGCCTGTTCCCTAGAAGGCACTGTCACATGCTTCTACAATAAATTCTTAGGCATTTCAAAAAATGTTTTTCTTGGGATCCACTACCAAACTCAATTTCCGTTTCCTCCTGCATAGTGACGCCCCCATGTTTAATATAATATTGCCTTTACTATATGCCGTTTCTATCCCAAACCTTCGACATTTCTGCACACTTTGCGAAATCAATTCAAGATGAACGTTTAAAGAACATAAGGTTCCCAGATCATATCCACTGGAGTGGAAATAATTTTGCAGACTGATAATTACAGATATCGGCGACTTGGCAGCGCCTTGGAAATCATTGTAGCAATAGTAGTGCTGATATGAATGTAATGTTGACTTTGAGGACGATGTTGGCTTGGTCATGGACGAAGCGAATTCCCTCAGGAAAAAGTGCACGACTTATATATTACATGGAATGGGGTATTTATAAAACAAGATCCAGATTAGGTTAGGTTTGGTGCATTGGCCATGCAATAACTGCACCTTAGGGTCGAAGTAATACTGCGGGAATTGTGCTTATTCGGGGTAGTCTTTGGCGGAGTGAGTGCAAACTCCGTGGACCGAATATCCACCTTCTACACTGTCAGGAATTCTCCGACTTAATGATTGTACGATTATTCCTTTAGTCCAAAATAGTGATAATCACATCCCCAATATTCAGCCAACCAGAAAAGCTGATGCACAATTAAAATGTGGTTTTGTATAATCGAGAACCACGAAAGAGAGTGCAGCAAAGTTCACGCAATAATATTGCACGTCTCGATAAATAGCTTAAAGGACAGGTTGGAACAAAAAATAAGTAAAGTAGAAGATTTGTCTTTTTGGAAGCACTCTATTTTAATAAAGGCCTTATCAGATTAAAGGCCTTATCAAAAATCAGCCTGCGGCCTAATGTCCGAAATGACATTTCGGTGGAGTTTGGGGAGGGGGAGGTGCGTTGCGTGGGGTCGTGGGTTCGTGTTCTCGGAGGGGTGAGTGGTGCATTTTTCTGACCTCATTTTGTTGAGGGGGGCTGGACTGTGGTGTTGACTGCCGTAGCTGGTCATGTCGCGGCTGGTGAGCATCAATCTATGATCATCACCTGTAAATTAAAAGGCGTAGTCAGGGCAAAATTATCTTTTGCAATGCTTTACTAACGGCTTAACGTGCAAAAGGGCTTTGAATACTTAAATATCATCACCCATCATTTAAATGACGAATGTTGAATGGACGTATGAGTTAGCACAGTCACATGAATTGTTTGGCCGCATTGCTCTGTCCCTCGGCTGAATACCCGAAGTATTGCAAAGAATGCACAGAACAGGCTCAATACTAAATTTGCATTCGTAAAATAACATATTATTGAAGGAAACGAAATTCCTGTGATCAAGGTCCAGCAACTTTTCAGAGATAATAATCAGCTCCAATTGCCTGGACGCATACAGTTCCACTCATTCACATAATATATGACTGAGTAGATATCTCTTATAATGGCGGAATTTCAGGACATGTCAGGTGCGTACGGGATCGCGAAATTCACCAAGCCGTTCAAATATCAATTTATATCATCCGTTCGCAACAGTCTGTCGTTGAGAGGGACCTTTACCTTCGCTGAGGAAAGACATACCGCTGGTAATACCCTACATTTTTCACGAATATAGACACATGTAAGGAATTAAATGGCGATCATTGCTCCAAAACCATAACAATGTTACTGACTTTGACGAACTCCCTTAACTCAACCTCGAAAGTCCGCAGTTGACTCCAGGAGCCCTTGTCAATTAATCAATTCTGCTTGATCAAGCTTAAGTCACCATGGAAGGCGGTGTTGCCAAACTACGCCTGATCTTGCAACTGATCTGTTTTGCAAAATGTTTGTCGCCCAACCGTTGAGGCATAATCCGGCATCCGGTTCGATAGATCATATACGTCGTGAGTCACCCATCAAACTCAAGCCCTTGCACGTGCAGCCTTGCCTTTTCATTGTAATTCATTGACGATTTTTTTGTGCCACGTGGTTGGAAGGCTGTTCGGTGCTTGGCATGAGTTGCCGAAACATACAATAAAAATAGTCGTAAATTACAATTTATTTTCACTGGAATCAAACAGTCTTTACAAGTGAAATCAATTTGAAAGTATTAACTGTGTTTGTCATCTTTTCTGGCAGAACTTCATAAGTGTAAAGACGGTAAGAACAATTACAAAATGATTGAAATTCTGGTTGGAACAGGGTAGAACTCGGCTTTTGATGCTTATTTGAAACTAGACTCAAATAACAAATATGTTGCTGAGATCCTGGATATGATATATTGGTCCGAATATTTGGCCAGCACACAGGAGTAACCTTATTGTACTGGAAAACATTGCTCAAAATATCACCTTACAAGGGAAGCTTTGCTCTTCGATGCAAAAGCAAGTCTACTATATATTTTCATCGAACTCAATTAATAATGGAGCATGCAATTATTGCGCAGCTTTTAACGTTGGGCGCAATTGCATTTGTTTGTTGCAGAGAAGAATGAAATATGGCTCCGACTGTGATCATTATCTTTCAGAACCTGGAAACACTTCAAGAGTTTCTTTGAAACGAAAGGATTTAAAGTTGACTTTGTTGGTCAATAGATCCATGAATTAAATAAAGATTTTATTTTACCAAGCAAGTTTTTTCATCTGATGCCGAATAAGGATATTAAACATAAGGGATGATATAAAGTCGTGTGGCAAGTGACATCAACGAATGTCGGACATAGATGAGTTGGGTAGGAAAACGAAATTAAAATGGACAATGTGGAAGTTTTGACTTTTTTGGGAGAGGAATGATGAACGGTTTGTAATATAGCATTATAAGAGAAGTGCGCTGAAAGTTGTGGAACGGGCGCAGGGGCATGCGAGTGTTGTCCAAAGCTGAAATATAATTATAATTGTGAAAAATTCTAACAGAGATGAAATTGACAAATATATTGTCCGCCAATGTAAGGTTAATAAAGCATACACGGCGGATGTCAGTTATTCAACAAGCTGTTTAAAAGTAAGTTGTGTAGTTCATTCGGACAACAATACACAATCACCATCTGAGGTAAGTACTGGTGTCAAATAAATTCTGCGATACAAAACAGTGGTATTTCGTTCGATGGAAGTTAAAAATACGTGTGTGTTTGTTCTTTGCAATTAATGACTTTTTCTGAAATACAATCACTTCGTTTTCACCTTATTAAGTGTTGGAAATATGTTTTTCGGATGATGATTTGCCCAGCTGTCTAGCACGGCACTGCTTTGCCTCACCCCAATACCGGTGTTACTTCTTTCAATTTTTAAAATGTTTTCAATAGTTTGTCTTTCTTTGAGGTTTAGGACTTCTTCTCGATCAAACAATATGTTGTCAGCTTGTAGTTGAACTAGGCATTTGCTTCTTCACCCAGCCAAATCTTTGCGGATTTTTAAAAAATTATTGCCGTTATATATTCGTCAAACGTCACCATTAAGTACAATTCGATCACTGTCATGTTCGTCACAATAGAAGAACTACTTGAACTGTCGATAACAGCATGCAAGTTTAATACATAATATCGAGGATGCGCTACCGAGCAGCACGATGGCGAATTGGTAGCACTGCAGCCTCACTGCGCCGATGTCCCAGGTTGGAACCCGGCTCTGGGTCACCATCCGTATGGGGTTTGCACACTCTACCTGTGTATGCGTGGGTTTCAACCCACAACCCGAATATGTGCAAGGAGGTGGATTGAAGACGCTAAGTTGCCGTTTAATTGAAAAAATGAATTGAGTACTCCATTTTTTTTAAAGAAAGCGTTGTCAATTGGACGCCGTATATAATTGCACGGCCTCCCCGTTTCTTGTGAATATTCTCCTTCAAT